>NW_027182214.1:8971451-9604563 GCF_029961685.1 Aristolochia californica | reverse complement strand
AGTTCCACGTCTCATACCCGATCAAGTTTTGTGGTTCGATGACACCTCCATTTTAGTCAAGGGTACGTGTCTGGTTTCTATTCAATTCCTCATATACAAAGAAGACATTTTGTGCGATTTAATTACCATGGTTATGGGTCACATCATTTTGGGCAGGCCCTGGATGTTTGACCGAGATGTTACTATTTTTGGGTGCTCAGATATTTGCTCCTTCTTGTTTAATGGAAAGACAATCCTCTTTAAACCATTGCCCCCAAAACCTGTTACATAGGGTAAATCACAATCGAACTCTCAAAAGAAAATCGTGTATTTCATCAATCACAAAGATTTGGAACATGAAATATTGCATGAGTTTACAGGTTTTTGCAATGGTAGCTCACAAGGTACTTGTGGAATCCTCAAGGGACCCCTTGTCTGAAGTTAAGTACATCTTACGATAATTCCAATTTGTCTTTCCTTGGAAGCTTCCAGATACACTTCACCTATTCATGACATCCAGTATGCCATAGATTTAGTGCTAGGAGCCACACTACCAAATCTATCACATTATCGAATGAATCCCGCTCAACTTGGAGAATTATAGTGGCAGGTGAATGAACTCCTCTAAAAAGGATTCATCGGGGAGTGTTTAAGTCCTTACACAATATTAGCCCTACTTGCACCAAAGAAGGATGACACTTGGCAAATGTGTGTGGATAGTATGACCATCAACAAAATTATTGTGAAGTATAATTTTTTTATTCCCCAATTGGATGATATGATAGATATATTGATGGATGCCACTATATTTTCGAAGATCGAGCTTAAAAGTGGTTACCACCAGATTCGAGTCCATTCGGGAGATGAATGGAAGACAACCTTTGAGACAAAATATGGGCTATAGGAATGGATGGTTATGCTATTTGGATTGTCGAATGCACTTAGCACTTTTATGCGCATGATGACACGGATACTTCTACCATTTATTCACAATTTCTTGATATTCTATTTTGATGACATCCTCATTCATAGCCAAACTAAAGACCAACACCTTGACCACCTCTACCTAGTTTGCCACATGCTCTGGAATGAACATCTTTAGGCAAATCTCCAAAAATGTTCTTTCCTAACTGATCAAGTGATTTTTTTGGGTTTTGTCATATACTCCAATTGGTCTCATTGCAAATATCCATGAAGTAAGAGCAATTTTTGAGTGGCCAAAACCTTCAACCATTCATGAGGTTCTTAGTTTTTTTGGTATAGCCACTTTTTATCAAAGATTTATCAAGGGATTCAGTTCCATCATGGCGTCTGTCACCGATTGCATGAAGAAAGGAGAGTTCTTGTGGTCGAAAGCTATCTCTTGCGCTTTCCATGAAATTAAGAAACATATGACAGATGAACCTATAATGAGATTATCTGATTTTTCTAAGGTTTTCAAAGTTGAATGTGATGCATCAAGTATTAGAATAGGTGGACTACTAACTCTAGAGTGACATCCAATCACATATTTTAGTGAAAAACTTAACAACACCACATAAAAGTACTCAACCTATGATAAATAATTCTATGCGGTTTTATAAGCATTACATTTTTTGAGTCACTATCTCCTTCGGCATAAATTTGTCTTGTACTCCGATCACAAGGCCCTCCGATATCTCAATTCTCAAAAAAAACTTAATTCTAGGCATGGGCGATGGATCGAGTATCTACAAGTATACTCTTTTGTCCTCGAGCACCAATCTAGGAGTGTGAATAAAGTGGCAGATGCCTTTAGTCGTAGGATTACCTTGTTGTCTGCTATGAGTGTGCAAGTTACCAGTTTTGAGAAGATCAAAGATGACTACGCTTCCTATCCCGACTTTTGTAATCTATACACTGAATTGTGAGAGAGACAATGATGCACCATTGATGACTTCTATCTCCAGGATGACTATTTATTTTTTTTAGCAGATAAGTTATGTGTTCCTGTATGTCGGTGCCAAACTTTTTGGTTTAGGAACTCCATGTGGGATGACTAGTGAAACAAAACAATTGAGGAGGTGGAAAGTCGATTTTACTGGCCTAGCTTAAAAAGCGGCATCACAAAATTGGTTGGACAATGTAGGACATGTCAATTGGCTAATTGTAAGAAACAAAACAATGAGTTATAGACTCCCCTACCTGTCCCTACATGACCTTGACAAGACCTCAACATCAATTTTGTCTTAGGTCTACCACGTACCTTTCAGAAAAAAGGACTTCATCTTTGTTGTGCTAGATCATTTCTCCAAGATGGCTGATTTTATACCTTGTGCTAAAACTTTCGATGCATCCTGAGTGGCTCGACTATTTGATGAGATCATCAAGCTATACGATCTTCCTCAGACCATAGTTTCTGACAAGGATGTCTACTTCATGAGCTACATTTGGAAAACTTTGTGGCACTTAGTAGGCACACAATTGAAATTTTCTACTGCCTACCATCCACATACTAATGGTCAGACTGAAGTAGTTAACCGTAGTTTAGGGAACCTACTTCAATGCCTTGTTGGTGACCATCATCGAACACGAGACTTAATTCTTCCAGCTACACAATTTTCATAAAATAATTCGATGAGTAGGTAATGGGTATGAGCCCGTTTCAAGTTGTCCATGGTATCAACCGAGGAAATCTTTAGATCTCATACCAATGTCTCCCCATGCTAGGGTTTTTGAGTCCACTATTTCATTTGCACATTGAGTCCAAGAATTGCATGCTACAGTTAATAAACATATTCACGCAAGTAAAGCCCAATACAAAATGTATGCTGATATGTGCAATCATGGTTTAGATCCGATCCGAGCGGTTACATTCGGGGCAAGTTTGAAAGCTACAAACCCATAGAACAAGACCATTTAAAGTACTGAAAAGAGTGGGAACTAATACTTATGTTGATGATTTACCACTTAAATCTGGCATTAAATCCACTTTTAACATTGAGAATTTGATCGCATAGAGGGGTCCTCCATCCATTTTTTATGATCCATTTTGTGCGACCCCTTCTGACTCTACCACTTCGTTCGATACAACACTTTTACCCATCCTTGTAGCCCCTTTGACTCCTTCCCATCTTTCCCTACCACCAACACAAAATTTTCATATTGATGTTATTTTAGATGAACAAGTGGTTTTTCCTAGGACTAGTGCAACTCAACGTTTCTTAGTATGTTGGGTGGGACATCCAGATTCAGACAACACTTAGATTTCTCACAAGACATTGTAGTAGTTGGATTTGGATGTGTTTGAGTATTAAATGCTAAGAGCGAATAGATAACATCAATTTTTGAATAGCTCACAGAAAGGGATAAATGGCGAATGGAGAATTTTTAAGAGAAGGCCATTTCTCCCTTTCGCCATTTTTCACCTTCACCATCCCTCCCTTTCTTCACAATATCTAGATTGTTAATTGCACGAAGAGTAAATAGATAACATTAGCTCACAAAAAGAGAGAAATGGCAAATGGAGAAATTTTAAACAAGGGGCCATTTCTCCATTTCTTCACAGTATCGAGAACACCAATTGCACAAAGAGCAAATAGATAACGTCAATTTTGTAACAATTCACAAAAATGATCCTTTCTTCACAAATCACAAAAAGGGAGAAATGGCAAATGGAGAAATCTGTTAACAGAATGCCATTTCTCCCTTTGCCATAGTATCGAGAATGTCAATTGCTTCACTTTCGTTAATCATGGAGAAATAACATTTTTAAATAGCTCAAAAAACTTCTAAAAATTTCGCAATTCGCATCTTACATTAGGGAAGAAATTATGAACACTGATTGGCAAAAAAATTAAAAGATACAAGCAGAGAATAAGGATGAAGGAAATCAACCTAGGAAAGATAACTTACTTATGGTTGTTTTCTATTCTATGGCTTTCGTCGGCAACATCCAGGTCCACAATGCCAAAATCCAGTAGAGCGACGAAAAAATTGAAGAAGTTGAAGATTCAAAATGGCGGAAATAGTTGAGGAATGACTTAAATAAGTCATTTACCTAAAAAATAGGCAAGATTGCTAGTTGCTGTTGAGAGAAATGGCATTCCTGAATCCACAGACGTGTCCAACTCCCTCACTCATGAAACGCCTCTCCAAGATCTGCTCGAAGACCTGAATCTAATGGCCAAATAAATCAGTCCCTTGACTATGTCCCAGCTCCTGCACTCATCACGGTCCCGCTGGTTTAAGTAAATGAGTCGGCTCGTGAGGTCGTGAACTGAACCACTGCTTATTCAAATCTGGCTCTTTTACTTAAATCAATTGGAAATTTGATCTCAAATTCGATTGAAGATCGGGTTTATCCGAATTGAATCAATCCAGTGCTAAGCCGAGTTTGAGCAATCTGTGAGCCTGCTTGGTTCGATGCCTCCCGTACCCCTAGTTGGCATCCTCGCCACAATAATTCCACTAATGAAGGAAAACAAAGGCAACACCACCCGAGACTCACACACGCATAAAAAGCGATTCAGTTCCTCACTTAAAGCATTATTTACAACAAGTACGTCACTAACGAACGTGTGCTTCAGTCATCCGGTCCGTTGTATGTACCCAACTGCAATCTACGTCATTAAGACCCTTCCATGCTCCCTTTGCATAAAAAATGGGCGAGCCGCCGGGCCCATGCAGGCGACAGCCTTCCAACGACTTTGAAGCCCCGCATTAGACCGGCGATCAATCCATTTGGTCAAACCATACTTGGTTAGTTGGTCGGTATTTGGCCGAAACTCGGGACCAAGGTTCGGTTTAGTGTAAAAAAAAGGAATAGTGGGCCCACCAGTACCACTATCAACGTACCCTGGTCCAGGAAGAGCAAATTTTACATGTTGATAACTGAAGAATCGCTGCCCACCAAGTGGGCCCAACTCCTGGATCCACTTATGGCGGTCGTTGTTAGCAAGAATAACCGCCAATGGAGAAGAGGAGAGAGAGAGAGAATGCGACCTTTGGCGAACGAAATTGAGAAGATATCCAGAGGAGCTTTGCCTTTATCCCGTACTCCCCGGAGGAAGACGACTTCGCTGTATTTCCTCTCTACCAAGTGAGCCTCACCAATTTTTGTTTCCTTGATCCAACGAATCCTTGTACATCTGTCAAACACAAAGGTAGGGTTCCGCTTCTGCAATTATTTCTTTCAAGTTTCCCCCAACTCTTTTTTTCCTTCTATAGATCAATCTGAATTCTGTTTTACGGTTTTAATCAAAGATGGTTTTGGGCTATCTTGGTTTCAGTAAGGTTTATGTGTTATTAATCTTTGCACTAGAAAGTTAATGCCTCGAACATGGCGTGGAATTGTTTGAACAAAAAATTGATTTGATTCCTTGATCTGTTCAATTAATGGGTGTAATCTGTTGAAAAAATCATGGTTGAAGAGTTCAACGATAAGTACGTTGAGAAAATCAAGGTGGAAGAGATCGACCACTACTATAAATAAATTGTATAAAATCACGAGATTCACAATTATATATTACTTCTCCATTCAATTCGGAAAAAAAAAAATACACTTTCTTGAGTTTCACATGGTATAAGAGCAGGCTCTCTACCTTATCTCTGTCGATCTCACTCCCTCATCCGTCGGTTTGGTCGAGCGATTTTAGCTTTGTTTTTTGTTTATTCTTCGCTTCACTCTCTCAGAAAATCTCCGTTAATTTCTGGATTGCCGCTTCGGGATAATGAAGACACTAGAACTGCACCGTCTCCGGCTTGATTCTCGTGCCGGATTTTTGTCTCGGTTCGAAAGCGAGAGGCGAAGGAAAGACAACGACTCCCTAATTTAAAGCACCAAGCTCGGTACTGTGCTGATTTAATTCAATGCGTTCTCCCGTGACCAAAGGGACATTGCTTGTCTTGCTTAAGATCAGTTGGCTGTTGCGGTTTAATACATAAGTCTTAAAAGATTATGAGATGAACTAGGATCTTATAATGACACCTTTAGTTCTTATGGGACAGACCATACGAGACGTAGACTGATGCAATTTCTCATGGGACTCAATGAGTCCTACAATGCAATCCGAGGGCAAATTCTATTGATGAATCCATTAGCCAAAGCTTACTCTTCCATTGTACGAGAAGAGAAGTAATGAAACTGTTATGGACTCAATAGCATCACGAGTTACCAGCAGGCGTAGGAATTAATTAATGTGGTTTTCAATTTTCATGTAATTGATTTTGGTTTGGTTTGGTTTGATTTAGAATTTATTTGGCTTGAACTAGTGACCCAAGGGTCTGAATTGTATTTGGCATCCTCAACCCTATTTAAGGGGACGACTAGATTAATGAAAGGTAGCAATTGAGTTATAATTTAGCCTAGAGTAATTTAGTTAACAAGTCAAGAGCTCCTTCAAGCTCTCCCCCGTTTTTCCCCAATTCCCCTTTCCGAAATTCTTCCTCATCACTCCATCAATCTACCTCAACGTCAAGCAAGCAATGGAAGGAAGAGAAGAGAGGAGGGTGACAAGATCCATGGCTCGTGAGGATCCTAACAACGTGGTATCAGACAGGTCCATCCTCGGTGACTCCTCTTCTCCAGAGGACATACGTCAAGTGCTTTCAGATCTTCAACAAATATCCACTCTTCAGAGTGCTGAAATTACTAACATCCATAATACATTGCACACACTGGAATCCTCTCTTCAAATTGTCATCCGCCAACTTGCTGCAATTCAATCGCCAACGCCACCACCAGCCACCAACTTTCAACCACAGGCAGCACATCACCCACACTTCACACCACCACCACCCCCACCACTGCACCAACAACTTGTTCCCATGGCTACTCACGCACAGGGACCAACTACTATTCCCAGATACTTTAAACTCAACTTTCCTACATATGATGGATCTAAAGATCCTTTACTTTGGTTCACGAAATGTGAGAAATTTTTCTATCATCAACAAACAGTGGATATGGACAAGGTTACACTGGCTGCCTACCACCTGCTCGATGAAGCGCTCATGTGGTTCCATCACTACCGAAATGTCTATTCCACTCAAGATTGGCTGCATTTTAAACATGCTTGCCAGATGAGGTTTGGACCTCCAGCTAGTAGCAACCCAGTGGGGGAATTTATCAACTATAAACAGATTGGCACCTTAGAATTGTACCAGAAAACATTCCAAGAAAGGTTGGCCCGAGCAAGTGAATTTGTTCCTCCTCACCTACATGTTCAGATTTTTAATATGGTTAGATTGGAAGTAGAATTACTTGGTCCGATAGACTTGGACTCAGCCATGAATTATGCCAGAGCTGTGGAACAGAAACAAAGAGTTCTGAGGGAATCCTTAGGCCGAAAACCATTTTGCACCATCAGACTACCGGGTACTACACCTGGCCCACGTTTTGGCTCCTCTGCCCCTAACCGGGCAGACCAGCCTCCAAGTGTGCCCCCCCACAGTCTTCCATGTAAATTCTTGACTAAACAGGAAATGAAGGCTAGAAAGGCCAAGGGCCTATGTTTTAATTGTGATGAACAATTTCTTCCAGGACATACCTGTAAACGATTATTAAGTATTGAACTTTGGGAAAAAGGTTCAGAAGAGCTTCCTGAAAATGAATTTATTGAAGAGGAACAACAAGACCCAGAGCTCTCTCTCCATGCCATGCATGGCCAGCGTAGTTCTAATACCATGCAGGTAAAGGCCAAGTTACACCACCTCCTGTTACTTGCTTTAGTTGATTTTGAGAGCACACATAATTTTATCAGTGAGCCCGTAGCGAAACAATTGGGATTGGAAATTCAACAGCAAAAGGGCCTCTCGGTTTTAGTGGCCAATGGGGCTAAAATTGCCAATGTGGGGTTATGTGCAAACACCCCTTTTACCATTGAGGGACATTCATTTCAGGCGGACTTACTGGTCATTCCTTTGGCAGGATTTGATTTGGTGCTCGGGGTAAAATGGTTTTAGTTATTAGGCCCTATATTGTGGGACTTTCAGGCTTGGACTATGACATTTACAGCACAACAGGGCCAGATTACATTACAGGGTATTGTGGCACAGGTACCTAACGCACTTCACACTTTATAGCTTCATAACACTGGTGATTGTAAGTTAGCTCCTTTACTTACAGCATTTGCGGATTTATTTAATGACCCTACTGGTCTACCATCAGTGCGTCACTATGATCACCGCATTTGTTTGAAGTTGGGAACCGATCCAGTGGTGGTGCGCCCTTATCATTACCCACATATACAGAAAGATGAAATCGAAAGATAGTGCATGAATATGCTCGCTCAGGGAGTTATCCAGCCCAGTAGGTCTCCCTTCTCATCACCTGTTTTACTGGTACACAAAAAGGATAAATCATGGAGGTTTTGTGTCGACTATAGGCAACTCAATTTGTAGACAATTAAAGAAAAGTTCCCCATTCCAGTGGTGGACGAGTTGTTGGATGAGTTACATGGTGCTACAATTTTTACCAAGTTAGATTTGAAATCGGGTTATCATCAAATTAGAGTTCACCCGGCAGATGTGGAGAAGATTGTGTTCCACACGCACCACGGTCATTTCGAGTTCCTCATCATGCCCTTCGGTCTCTCCAATGCACCCTCCACCTTCCAGGCCCTCATGAATGAGGTATTTTCCTCGCTTCTACGGAACTATGTGTTAATATTTTTTTATGACATCTTGGTCTATAGCAAAAATTGGGTCGAACATCTCCAACACCTCCATCAGGTATTTACCATTCTACGCTCCCATCATTTGGTTTTGAATAGATCTAAATGTTCTATGGGCACCTCAGAAATGGCATATTTGGGCCACGTCATATCAGCTGTGGGCGTGAAAGTTGACCAGAGCAAGATCCAAGCCGTAACAGATTGGCCTCCTCCCACCTCCCTTACTGCATTAAGGGGATTTTTGGGCCTATCGGGATATTACAAAAAATTTATCTGATCTTATGGCTAGATAGCAGCACCACTCAACAACCTTCTCAAGAAACATGCATTCAACTGGTCTTCCTCAGCGGATCAGGCCTTTCAACTGTTAAAGGAGGCCTTAGCCTCAGCGCCTGTACTACAATTGCCAGATTTTGATGAAGACTTTGTGGCGGAATGTGATGCATCCGATGGAGGTATTGGTGCAGTGTTACAACAATTGGGACACCCCATTGTTTATTTCAACCGCCAGTTGGGACAACACCACCACAAGTTAGCCGCATATGAGAGGGAACTAATTGAGTTAGCCAAGGTTGTCCAACATTGGCGACCTGATCTCTGGGGACGGACATTTCTCATTCGTATAAATCATTGCAGCCTCAAGTATCTTCTTGAACCACGCCTCACCACATCACCACAGCAGTATTGGTTGACTAAACTCATGGGCTTTGATTTTACAGTTCAATATAAGCCACGCAGTTTGAATTTGGGGGCTGATGCTTTGTCTCGTCGGGACATTCCAGAACCACACGTTTATGCTATCAGCAACCCACGTTCACTTTTGTTGGATTCTATTCGTGAGGAGACACATCAATATCCAGAACTTATTTCATTATATCAGGATATTCAGCAAGGGACAATAGCTCATCATTGGACGATTCAGGACCGTCTTATACTCTACAAAAACAAGATTTTTATGCATCACATGTCCCCACTTCTTCACACCATTCTGTCTTCTATCCATGATAGCACACATGAGGGTCGACAGAAAACATATTTCCGAATCAATCGGGAATTTTATTGGAGGGGCATGAAGAGCACGATTGTTGATTATGTAGCTGCTTGTCAGATTTGTCAACGAAACAAGGCCGAATCTTTAAGTCCTGCCGGCCTACTACAACCTCTGCAGCTACCGTCTCAAATCTGGTCCGACATTTCAATGGACTTCATTGATGGCCTTCCCACTTCATCAGGTAAATCAGTGATATTAGTTGTGGTTGACCATTTTTCAAAATATGGTCACTTCATTGCTTTGGCGCATCCATATACTGCTGCTCATGTAACTCAGTTATTTATGGACCACATTGTCCGATTACACGGGATTCCAGCATCCATTATCAGTGACAGGGATGCCATTTTTACCAGTACCTTTTGGAAAGAATTATTCAAGTTATAGGGCACCCAATTGGCATTTTCTTCTGCATATCATCCACAGACTGACGGACAAACTGAGGTCACCAATCGCACGGTTGCAATGTATCTTCGTTGTTGTGTGGGGGACTCACCTAAACGGTGGATTAAGTGGCTTTCCTGGGCAGAATTTTGCTATAACACCTCTTATCACATCGCACTGAGAACTACTCCTTTCAGAGTAGTTTATGGCAAAGATCCACCTCGTATGTTATCCTATGAACCAGGGGCATCCAAAGTCGCCACTTTGGACCAAGCGTTAGCTGAAAGAGACGCTATGCTCACTAAGGTACGTACTCATCTCCAGGAGGCCCAACATTCTATGAAGCTCTATTATGATAAGAAGCAACGTGAGGTCTATTATTCCCCGAGGTCTATTATTCCCCAAGAGATTACGTGTGGTTAAAGCTCCAACACTACCGCCAACTGTCCCTAACTGCCTCCAAGTGCCATAAGCTTTCTCCAAAATACTATGGTCCATTTCAGGTGTTGGACCAAATTGGCCCCGTGGCCTACCGCTTGCAGCTACCAACCGAGGAAACGATACATAATGTATTTCAGGTATCCCAACTGAAGCCATTCCAGGGCGACTCGCCCTTACTGCACACACCTCTGCCGCCACTCCATGAGGGCAGAGTCCTTTCTACTCCAGCTCAGGTATTGAAAGCACGCCACATTCAAGGCGATTGGGAAATTCTCGTCTAGTGGGTAGATGCAGACCCCAGTGACGCGACATGGGAGCCATTATCAGCATTTCGACTTCTCTACCCTTCCTTCGAGCTTGAGGACAAGCTCTTTCTCTAGGGGGGGGGGGGGGGGGGGGATGTTATGGACTCAATAGCATCACGAGTTACCAACAGGCGTAGGAATTAATTAATGTGGTTTTCAATTTTCATGTAATTGATTTTGGTTTGGTTTGGTTTAGAATTTATTTGGCTTGAACTAGTGACCCAAGGGTCTGAATTGTATTTGGTGTCCTCAACCCTATTTAAGGGGATGACTAGGTTAATGAAAGGTAGCAATTGAGTTATAATTTAGCCTAGAGTAATTTAGTTAACAGGTCGAGAGCTCCTTCAAGCTCTCCCCCGTTTTTCCCCAATTCCCCTTTCCAAAATTCTTCCTCATCACTCCATCAATCTACCTCAACGACAAGCAAGCAATGGAAGGAAGAGAAGAGATGAGGGTGTCAAGATCCATGGCTCGTGAGGATCCTAACAGAAACCTAGGGGCTGCAAGTGAGACGACGGAGAACTCAGTCATGGTTGTTTGAAGGTCAGAGGTTCTGGCTAACAAGGTTCTTCTTCTTGTTCCAACACTTCTAATCGAAAACCTTTGTTCTACTCTTATTGTGACCGTGACCATCATGTCCAAGAAACATGCTAGAAGCTGAAAGGGTACCCGCTAGAACACCCTAACCATGCCTCAAACATGTCTAATCAAGGAAATACGCATTTCAAACATAACAATAGTCATCAGTCTTTCGTCAATAATGTTAAGGAGGATCAAACAATGCAGAAAGTACCTCTGATTTGCAAATCTAGCAAATCCTATCTATCATGCAAGGTAAAGGGAAAACACAATCCGCCAATCCTAAAACTAATATTGTTGTTGCTTCCTCAAGTTTGTTACAAACATTTTTGCGACTCCATCAATTATTATTGGCAGTGAAGCAACAGACCACATTTCTTCATCTCCAACTTTGCTTGTTAACAACAGTAAGAACACCTTTTTGCCACTAGTTGTTATACCAATTGGAGAACATGCTCCAATTACTTCCATTGGGAATTTACCTCTAACTTCAGTTGTTACTTTAAAAAATATGTTTGTTGTACCATCTTTTAAGGCGAATTTAATGTATGTGAGTCGAGTTACTAGAGATCTTAACTGTTCAGTAACTTTTTTTCCTTTATTGGTGTATTTTGTAGGATTTGATGACAAGGATGGGGATCAGTTTGGGGGAACAATGAGACAGACTTTATTACTTGGTTGTGTTAGCATCAAAGAAGACAAATCATCAAATTCCGTCCATAGTAGCTACTTCTTGTCATTCACCCAGCCCTCTAGTCACCTCCTCCACCATTTTGTGGCATCACTGATTGGGGTATTTGTCTTCCTCTAGATTAGATTTTATAGCAAGACATTTATTAAATTTTCCTTTCTAGTCTAATAATGCTTATGATGTTTGTGCTTTTGCAAAACACGATCAACTTCCATTTTCTATTAGTTCAATTACGATTGTTAGACCTTTTGAATTAATTTATTGTGATATTTGGGCTCTTTCTGATGTGAAATATTTTTTTACTATTGTGGATGATTATTCTAGATTCACATAAGTATTTTTTATGCATTACAAAAGTGAAACACAACATTTACTTGTCATTTTTTTCTCATTTGTCCAAACAGAATTCCATGTTTCTATAGCCAACACTTGGGTTGATAATGGTGGAGAATTCTTTTCAATGAGATATTTTTTTTAAAACGAACTAATTAACATTCTTGTGGCTATACTGCCTAACAAAATGGGTCGTAGAGTGCAACCACCGCCATATACTTGAATCAGCTCGAGCTTTTCGTTTTCAAGCCTACCATCCTTTATGTTTTTAGGCAGAATGTTTTCTATTGTTGTTCATATAATTAATCATTTGCCCACACCACTCCTTTATCGCCAAACTCCTTTTGAACGACTTTATGACAAACTTCCTTCTTATTTCCATCTTCGAGTATTTGGGTGTCTTGCATATGCTACTAATGTGGTCATCCCCCATAAATTCACTCTTCGAGCCAAATGTTGTATTTTTCTTGGTTATCCAATTGGTTAGAAAGCGTACAAGCTATATGATCTTACCACTCATCAAATGTTCACTAGTCGTAATGTTGTTTTCCATGAAACTATTTTTCCTTATGAGGTCGTTTATCCACTCCTTTAAATTCATCCCTACTGTACCCGATCCTTACTAGTCCAACAACCCTTACCACCGACTCTAGTTTCTCATCAACCATCATTTGGTAGTCCTCCTCCCGAACCTATTTTATGCCTTTCTCAATGTCCTCATAACCCTCCCACGACTTTACATGACTATATCTGCAACCAAGTGACGTCTCCCAACCATTTGTCGCCTTTGTCATCAGATCCACAAAAAGGTATGCACAATCCCCTTAGAAATTGTCTCTTATCATCATTATTCACCACAACATTGCTCTTATACTACTGCTGTCAGTCAAGATATTGAGCCTACATCTTATACAAAAGCAGCTTCTCATTCCCATTAGCAAGAACCAATGCAATCTGAATTGGCCACTTTAGAAGCCAACCACACTTGGTCCCTCACTTCTCTTCCTCCTAGTAAGAAACCTAACGGTTGTTGTTGGGTTTATAAAATCAACAACACTCGGATAGTACTATTGATCGTTTCAAAGCTCGTTTGGTTACAAAAGGTTACACATAGCTAGAAGGTATAGATTACCTCAACACTTTTTCTCCCACTGCTAAAATAGTTATTGTTCGTTGTTTATTGGCTTTAGCAATCACCCAGAATTGGTGTCTTCCCCAACTTAATGTCAACAATGTTTTTCTTCATGGTCATCTCCATGAAGAAATTTATGTCTCCACCTTGTGGTCTTTGGTGACGGCGAAGAATCTCATGTGTTGCCTTCACAAGTCATTATATGGCTTAAAGCAAGCTTCCCGACAATGGTTTGTCAAGTTTTCTACAACTATCCAAGCTGCTGGATTTGTTCAATCCAAAGTAGATTACTTGTTATTCACATATTGGAAAGACGAGTCATTTACAACTTTGTTGATATATGTTGATGACATTCTTATTACAGGTAATGATGTTCATGTCATATTAGCTTTCAAGAAATTTTTGCATAATCATTTTCAAATTAAAGATTTGGGTGATTTGAAGTACTTTATGGGCATCAAAGTTTCTCGATCAAAGAAAGGTATTTCCATCTCGCAATGAAAATATACTTTGGAAATTTTAAAAGATGATGGATTTTTGGGAGCTAAACCTATGAACTTTCCAATAGAGCAAAACATAAAGTTTTTGGATTCAGGTGAATTGCTTAAAGATTCATCTTAGTATAGGTGACTTGTTGGACGCCTAATTTATTTTTCTATCATCCGGTCCATGTGTTAAGCAGATTCATGCATGCCCCACACAAATCACACATGGAAGCTCCTTTGCGTGTGTTGCATTATTTAAAAAATACTTTAGGACAAGGTTTTTTTCCCTTCTCAGAACAATTTATCCTAGCAAGCTTTTTCCAATTCGGATTGGGCTGGTTGTCCAATATCTCGTAGATCCACTATAGGTTATTTTGTTTTTTTGGGATCTTCTTTTATTTCCTGGCAGACAAAGAGGCAAAAACCCATATCTCTCTCCTCAGAAGAAGCCAAATATAGAGTCATGACAGGTACATGCTATGAATTATCTTGACTCCACTCATTATTGATAAAGTTGAGAGTATTACATCTGAAGCTAGCACTGTTATATTGTGATAATACATCTGCCTCACACATAACAACCAATCTCATTTTTCATGAAAGAACCAAACATATAGGATGTATTATCATTTTATTCGTAACAAAATACAAAATGGTTCGGTTGTAACCAAATACGTTGCTTCAACAAATCAGCTTATAGACGTGTTCACCAAGCTATTGGAAAAGGAAGTCTTCTCACCTATGATACGCAAATTGGGAGTTTTTGACATTCATTCTCCAACTTGAGTGTTAAGAAAATCAAGTTTGAAGAAATCAACGATAAGCTCGTTGAGAAAATCAAGGTTGAAGTGATCAACCATTATTGTAAATAGATTGTATAAAATCGTGATTGTAGAAATCGCTCAAGATTGTAAATCTGTTATATAAACTACCTCTCCATTCAATAGAAATCAATTCGGAAAAGTAAACCTTCCTACGTTTCACATAATCTTTAGCTTCAGAGTGCTTGCTTTTTCTAGTTCTTTGTACATCTTTTGAACATAATTATCAAAACATCTCTGTCTCCATGTTGCAGTTGTGAAAAATTTGTAATGGAATGTCTCGTTATAAGACCAATGTCCTAGTTGTGTATGGGGAATTTTTAACCTTTTTTATTTTCATCATTAATATCAGAAAGATGCTTCTAGATGGGAAACACAATGAAGTAAAACATGTTGGAGGTAGGATACAGAGCTTCCCTTCATAAATGTGGATTCCACTCCCTGAATCTGATGTTTTATGATTTATTCTTCTGGAATCATAGAATACTTCTTTTAATGAAACAAAATGGTTCTCGCAAGTTTTCAAAGTGCCTTTTGGATGCCACTTCCCGTTACGAAGGCTTCCAAGTGTTTATGTTTTTTCTTATAAGACTACAATTGAATGTCTAAATACAACATAAAATTCATAATCTTTAATCGAAAACGTGAATGGTCGCTTACCTCTTGTCATGGTGATCAAAATCTAGAAGAACAGAGATCAGTTCGTCTATTCAGAGGTTTCCCGATGGAAAGTCACAGGCTCTCTGCTAGACTAGATCCGTAAACATAAATTCCCATTTGCCTATCAAAAGAGGAGAAGTTGTAACTGCTAGGTAGTTACAACTGTCTGCTTTACCCTACGTATAAGGGAAACCACTTCCTAGAAAAGGGTCAAATCCAAAACGTGTCTAATATTTTCCCACTTGACCTATTCACATACTTAATATGTATCATCGAATATCGATACATTCACAAATTGTTTCCCATAGATATAATATCCTAATACCCATAACAAAGGAGGATTAAATTGCATGAATTGTGACGATAAGTCCTTTAGAGCAAGTATTACCTTCCACATATTATAATGTGATTGTCTCCTTTGAATGAGAACCTTATCTGACACATATATTTATGAATGAACCTCTAAATACTCATTTAGGATCAACTTACATTATCATTCTCTAAACTTCATGTATACAACTAATAAGAAAAGACAAAAAATGAATTTAATGGAATTTTTCAATTGACAAATTGCAATACAAACATAAGGGAATCTCAATGACATAAAATTACATAATAGAACTGAGTCTCATATGTTTAACATGTCCCTTATAAGAAATGGGTGGTAGACCTTTTGTCAACGAATTAACAATCATTAATCAGATGTTGATGTGTTCCACAACCACTTTATTTGCTTTAACATGTTCTCAAATAACTAAGAATTTTATGTCAATATGCTTACTACGATCTCCACTCTTATTGTTTTTGGTCAAAAACACTGTTGCAGAATTATCGTAGTAAATCCTCAATGGCTTAGAAATTGTATCAATAATTTCAAGCCCTGAAAGAAAACTCCTCAACCATATAGCCTCTTGTGACGCTTCAAAACATGCTACAAATTCTGCTTCTTTGGTAGAAGTAGTAATCAAAGATTGTTTTATAGTTCTCCATGAAATTGCTCCTCCAGCTAATAAGAAGACGTATCTGAATGTTGACTCTCTCGAATCAAGGCAACAAGCAAAATCAGAGTCTGAATATCCAATTACTTCCAGATGATCAAATCAACTATATGTAAAGACTTTAATCCCTTGAAGGTATCACATGACTTTCTTTGCAACTTTCCAATGGTCCAAACTAGGGTTACTTTTGATATCTACCTAACATTCCTACTGCATATGCTATGTCAAGTCTTGTACAAACCTTGACATACATTAAACTCCCAACTGCGGAAGTATATGGATTTTTTTTTATTTGGTCCCTCTCTAAATAATTTTGTGGACCTTGTTTCAAACTTAATTTTTCACTTTTGACAAGTACAACACTAGATGAGCAATTTTTCATTCAAAATCTCTCTAAAATTATGTTGGTATAGGCGTCTTGATATAATTCTAATGTCCTTTGAGATTTGTCTTTATGCCTATGACATAAGAAGCTTCGTCTATATCTTTCATATCAAATTTCATCAAGAGAATTGTTTAACTTCGTGAAGTAATCCTAAATCACTTGAAACAAGTAGAATATAGTCTACATATAAGACTAAGAAAATTATTTTTCTCCCATTGACCTAATGGTATATACGTTGATTCATGATATTCTGTATAAAACTAAATGAAGAAATTACATCATGGAATTTTAAATACCACTGATAGGAGTCTTGTTTCAGTCCATATATAGATTTCTTAAGTTCAAAGACCAAGTGATCATTCCCCTCTAAAATGAAACATTTAGGTTGTTTCATATAAACCTCTTCTTTTAGGTCTCCATTGAGGAAAACCTTTTTCCCATCCATTTGATGTAACTCCATATCAAACTGAGCTACTAATGCCATGAATATCCAAAATGAATCCTTCTTTGAAATAGGAGAGAAGGTATCATGATAATAAAGTAATTTTCGTTGAGTAAATCCTTTGGCTACTAGTCTTGACTTC
Source organism: Aristolochia californica (assembly GCF_029961685.1). Taxonomy (NCBI): domain Eukaryota; kingdom Viridiplantae; phylum Streptophyta; class Magnoliopsida; order Piperales; family Aristolochiaceae; genus Aristolochia; species Aristolochia californica. The sequence continues at coordinate 9,587,105 of NW_027182214.1, read as the reverse complement.
TATCTTTCAATATTGCCTAAAATGTTTCTTCTGGTTTTAAAAACTCATTTTCACCCAATGACCTTCCCAACTTTAGGTAATTCAACAAGATTAAGACTTAGTTTTTAGCCATTGAATCCAACTTTTCCTTCACGACATAATTCCATAATATAGGTTTAAGTCCGCTCATAGCCTGTGAAAGCAAAATAGGATCATATTCAACACCAATGTCCATGTCAGATTCTTGAAGGTACACTTCATACTAAAATAATTGCAGGTTTTCTAACTCTTGAAGATATTTCTAATGATACTTACAATTTTCATGTATAGAATATTAAGTAAATTGATCTATAGGAATATCCTCATGATGAGATGGTGCTTCAGCTATTGGTTGTCCTTGAGTAATCGAATCTTGATGATTATCCTGAATGATAACTAATCTATGAGAAGTTATAAGAGCAGGTTGAGAACTCGTATGCTTCTCAAATACTAAGTTCGAAGTTGGCTACTCCCACTAATCTCATCATTTTTAAGGAACCTTACATTCTTAGTTTCGAAAATTCTCATTGAACGAAATGGACAATAAAAATTGTATCTCTTAGACTTTTCACCATAGCCAATGAAATGTCTACTGACTATTCTAGAGTCTAACTTTATCTCACATGGATTGTAAATCCGAACTTCAGTTGGGCAGCTCCAAACATGTACATGCCTTAAACTAGGTTTCCAACCTTTCTATAACTCAAACGGCATTTTATGAACCGCCTTGGTTGGAATCCTATTGAGTACATAGGCTACAATTTTGAGAGTTTCACTCCACAAAGACAATGGGAAATAGGAGTTACTAATCATACTCTTCACCATGTCCATTAATGTTTGGTTTCTTCTTTCAGCCACACCATTTTGAGACGGTGAGCCAAACATTGTGTATTGTGGCACAACATCTTATTCCTAAAGAAACCTTGCAAAAGGGTCAAGCAATTGTCCCTTTTCAATGTACCTACCATAATATTTACCACCTCTATCTAACTTCACGATTTTGATTTGTTTGCTTAAATGTTTTTTACCCTGCTCCGATATAAACCATTGGTTTTATTCGAATTTCCTTATCTAGATCAATAAGTTCGAGAACTGCAAATGGCTTTTGTTTGAACCACCATTCTAAAGGTTTTTCAAAACAAGTTGATTCTAGAAGTGTTTGAACTTCGTTTTCGCAGATTTCTGCGATGAAGAGGGATTCTAAGGGTGGAACCTCACCATGCTTAATATGTTTTTTGAAGTGGTTATGGAGAGTTTGAGCATTTCTAGAAATTGCATAAGCCTCAAAGGGCTTAATGGCATAGGCAAAGACAACATCTCCATTTATTTCCTGCCTTGTATGACACCTTAGACGATAATATTTTGGTGTTTGTTCAACTGGGGCGTGGAACATTAACAATTTATTTCCTAGGACTAAATCAAGTCCTGTATTTATTGTGGTTCCTAGACTGAGCAATGAAGGAATCAGAAATCGTTCGCCTCCGATGTTGAGGTGAATTTTTGTTGCTTTACATGGAAGACTTAGACTTTCTCCTGAACCAATCATGACTCGAGGTGGTTTAGGAAGGGTTTTCCAAAAAATTTCTGGAAGTAATGCATGTCGGGCTAGACAATAGGAACTTCTGGTATCAACTAGAGCATGAATATGAAATTTGTTATATCCTGGTAGTTTTAAGACAACCGTGATATAATAATTTCCTAAGGAAACATGCTCAACATTTATCCAAATACTCATTCTTCATATCCGGATGAGTTACTCCTTTTGTATCAATTGGACAAAAGGGAAGAACCGGAGTACAAGTGCATAAGAGAGATTCTAAGAAGATCCGTGTTTAGTGGGTTGGAGTTGCTAGGTTCATGGTACGAACCGGAGCAACCAATGGACCCCTCATTGTTCGACGAATACTTCGAGAAAGGTGGCAAACTTAGAGGCATACTTTGAACAACTTCTCCTGTTTGATTAAGAAATCGAGTTCTCTTACTGGAAATCTACCAAAGGTCGTACACACCGTTGCTGTGGTCAATGTCGTGTCTGTCGATGAGCCGGTCGATGCCTGTGGCTGCCGCATGGATGAGGTGTGGGCTATGACCAGATGGCACCGGAATTTTCATCCCTAGGCAGACACTTGGGTGGTGTATGCGGTGGTTCTTGACCTGAATAAGTATGATGGCTGGATGAATATTCAGTTGGATGTAGAGACTCTGGCACTTGATCTTGTGGATTGGATTTTTGGATGATTTGTTGGATGTAGTGTTTGAACTGGTTGCCTCAATTATGAGCTAAATGACTAGGTCACATGAACTAACTCGATTATTTGACCAATCGAGTCTCTTCCCTACATGATTAAATGACTCAAATAATTCATAAGATCCAATAACTCAACACCATTGTCACATTGGGTATGACAATAGGGCGGTGAAGCACTTTCTGGATCAACTGGGTGAAACTTCTCACCCATGGCTACAAACGTGATTTTGTAAAACTTGCAGACAATAGAAAGTGCAGGTCTGAGTTCCTAGATGAACTAAAATTTAAATGAAGTTCAGGATAACTTTCCAAGGGGAAGGCATTAGTCCAGACCCAACCATTTTTCATTAGAGGCCTGGCTTTACTTGACAGCTTCACAGAAGCACAGGAAAACGTCAAAAGAGTACAAGCGTTACTCAGAAGTTCCTGCAAGTATGCTTTTTCTTTTTTTTTGTGTCTCAGGATGCACGACGCATCCTGTCCTGTCTCTGTAACCAAAAGTTACTTCCAGCACGATCCATCCATACCAGTCTTACAGACCTTTTATAAGCTAACTAAGAGAATGTTACCTATAACCATCCTTACAACTTAAAATTTCTGAGTACCATCTTGGTCTTCTGCAGGTCAATTTTTCTGAAAATTGCAGTCAAAGCAGAGGGGCAGACAAACAAGACCTATAAACACAATATGAACAAAATCTCAAAAGCTCGTGTATAAATCATAGTCACTCAACCAAAACTAAATGCATGAGAAAGTATCATCAGGTTGCTGTTCTCTCTTTCTCTGACTATTCCTTCATCTCTTTGGGACAACAGACATTTTCTGCCTCTACCTTGATCTCTTTGGGACAAAAAACAAACTACTGACACACTTCATTGCCTTTCAGTATCCATAAAATAACGGAAAAGAATACATGCGTTTTAAGCTAATTTCAAAGTGAAATAATCCAAGGCATTTGGAAACTCAAGTTTTTTAAGCAACAGGGGTTTTGTATATCAATGCCACAAATTCCCAGCAATCACACAATACATACAGGAGGATGAATCATAAGAGCAAATTACAGAAGATTCAGATTACCATCTAAGTATTTATCTTGCACTGAAAACGGGTTCAATATCTTCTTGGGGCTGTGTTCTCCGAGTGTACTTGATTAGCAAACCTTCTAAAGAAAGACCTGGTACTCGCAAGTCCCTACCAACCATAACATTACCATTACTAAGAAACCAGCAGATGATAGAATCAGAAAGATCTCAGTTTCTCTAAAAGAAATGAAAGGAAAAACTATTTAAATTAATATTGACCTAATATAAGGATTCAGATCTTTCCATTCCCACTTCTGCCGTTCAGTGAAAAGTGCAGCAAACCTCTCTGCGGGAGTAGATGGTAGTGACAAGATACTGAAGGCTCGTATCCACGAAGCTACTCCAATCTTCTCAATCAAAACCTCTCCATCCAACATTTCCAAGGTGGCACTCATACCTGTTGGAATTCTTCGAGTCCATTCGTCCATAAAACTCTCCATCTTCTTCTTTCCTTCACCTAAAACCTGTCTAGCAAAATGTATACAAACCTTCTTTTGATCAAGGCTCCACACAGATTCATCTGCCCTTTCGTCCTTGATTGCATAAGTCTCTAAACAGTGAAGAGCAAGTACACGTGAAAATCCATCAGCCATAAGTGTATCTACCACTTCATCTTCTTTCAGTGAAGTCAGAGACCAGTCATGCAAGACCAAATTATGTAACAACAGTGTTAAAATCTGGTTCATTGACTTGTCATCGACAATTCTCCAATATCCACCGATCTTTACAGCAGAGAGGGCCTGCAGCCCAGCTTTTAGTTCTTCATCACTGGCTTGGATTATATTTGTGAGATCTTCCCATCGATAGAGACCCTTTTGGTGCTGGTAATCCTCATCTCCTTGTTCTTCCTCTTCTGGTCTGTAAGGGTTTTGAGCCAAAAGGGTCCTGAGCTTGTCGAGCTTTGGAGCAACATGGATAAGTTCCATATTGCCAGGGGCAAGTTTGATGACTGGTGCTATGGTAGACAAATTGCCGTGACTTGTCTTACCAATAGTGGCATTGGTGGGAGGTATGAGGAAGACCGAGTTGGAGTTGCCAACAAATTTGAGAGCGTAGGTTGCTGATGGCGTACACAGGACAGCCTCTTCATCTCGCTGGCCTCGAACACTTACCCTGAGAATTAGTTAATAGTTAAAACTCAGAAAGAAGCAATTGAGATGGCATGAAAATTCTAAGACCTCAGTGGCTAAAGGGAAAACGCCAGAAAAATTCTCATTATGTCATGAAAGACTAAGTTGAGCAATGAAGCTACCAGCGCAAGGAAATTCAATCAATTTTTTTTCCTTATAAACAAGATTCGGGCGAATTTTTAAGGTACTCTGCGTTAAATAGGAATGTCACTCGTAACAGCGATGAGTCGATCTAATAACAGCAGTAGAATAAGTGAATCGTGCTTCATCAGTTACATGATGAGTAGGAGTCGATATATTAAATGCAGCAGCTTAAGTGAATCGTGCTTCATTAGTTACATGATCAGTAAATGTGACATATTGTATCTCCAATTTGGTAGCGGATGAGGAGACAAACAAACACCATTTCAGAATACTAGAAATTTGAAAGATTACAAAACCCAGTACCAAAAAATGGTCGGCTTTACGCTAGTTTTCTTCACAGCATGCGACTTGAGAGGGAATTTGAGTAGTGACCGTGGTACAATGAGTCTTAATCCGTAGCCAACCTTTTGCAGAAAATTAAGAAAAAACAAATTGAAAATATAAAAGCATCTCGCAAAAGCTTTCATAGACGTGCCGAAGACTGAAAATGAGAGCACAAACCAGACCAGAGAAATCTTAGCGAGGGAAAAAAAAATACCGTTGGTGAAGAATGTCGGGAAGGAGCTTGTCGTCGATTTCGAGGAGGAGAATTTCATCGTGGGAACCAAATTTGGAGTGGTAACAGATCGGAATAGAAGAATTTGGGTCCAGATTAAGAACACCTTCAGCACCTCCAGCCATGACTGCCACCTCTCTTTCCCTCTTTTTCCTCCCTGCGGTTTTCTTTCCCGCGCTTTCAAATAGGGCGCCCGAACTATAAGAGAGATGAATGGGCTGGGCTTCTAATCTATAAGCAACTCACGCTAGCCCCGTTTAAAATAAGGTTTCAAATGATTCTTAACAATTTTTCACTATAATCATAATAAAAAAATGTCTAAAAATTACAATTAAAAAAATAAAAATGGGTCCAAATTTCCTATTGGATGACAGCAAATAAGAGCATAACACTGAGACAGACAATAGGCGAGTGTTGTGTAAGAAAATGATCTGGCGGCCGTGCCTCTTTTTCCATTAAATGAGGAGGTGTCTTGCTCTCTCTTCTCGTTGTTTATCCTACAATTGTTTTATTGAAGACAAACAAAGAGGAAGGCAACACCCTCTCTTCTCCCAAGATAAAGATTCTACTATTAGAGCTCTTCACCCTTCTCTCCCCAATTTATGGTTTTTCTCGCTATAAAGAAGGGAGGGAAAGGGTTGATCTCTCCATTTTTCTATTCTAGAGAAGGGTGGGGGGGTCCTCTCCTTTCTCTTAGATAGGGGTAATTTGTTGTCCCACACCTTCCTCACCCCAATGAAAAAAAAAAAATCAAAGGGAGTGAAAAAATTAAGTAATTCTGTGGGAAGTAAAAAAATCATAGTGACACTAACACAATTCGACACTCCTAGAGTGTATAGAAACCCTATTCCTCATTGACACGTAGACTAATGATTACAACTTTAGGATTTTATGATGTATAATCAAAGTAAAAGAGGATTAAGGGGTGAGAAGAAGAAGGAGAGTTGTGGAGAGAAGGTTTAGGAGGAGAAGAAGGAGAGTCACAGATTTAGAGAAGAGAAAGAGGCTTGAGAATTAGGGTTATGGACTTGTTCCAAATCCTCCCCCTTAAATTCTATTTATAACTGATAAAAGTAAAATATTATAATTATATCCTTCACCCTAGTTAGAGTAAAGAAAAGACATAAAATATAAACTAATTTCATCAATGATGCCCTAATTACATCATATCTTCCAACACTAACCAATATGGTTGTGTTCTAGGTATTTATAGTTCTACTATAACGTGTAATTAACAATTATGTCATTCTGGCACTCGTGTTACATGTAAAACATTGATTAACCATTCAAGTCAACCAACTTTAAGTTATCGTAATTATAAATTTAAGAACTGTAGTTGTGATCTTACATATATTCTTCACTAGTTTTCAATAGGAAGAGTTGTCACCTACTGTCTTTTGTTCTGGAAAGCAAAGGGGGGCTCTACTGTATGGATCTACATGCAACTGATGGTTGCAACCTCCACCAAAGATTGGGGATTCTTCCTCCAAAGTTTAATTAATATTTTTCCTTTAACTTGTTACCATATTTGTTTGAAAACCATATTCCTTTAATTTATATTTTTTCTTTTAATTTCTTATCATTTTTTAAAACAATATCATTGACAAAAATACTAAGACAGTGAAAGGTAAAATCAACATTGATGCATCCACCTTCATAAATCATATTTATCAATTATTTTATGTTTTGAGTATCTTTTGTGAGAAAAATATGAGAGTATTTTTTTTCTCTATATGATGCCCTTATATATGGTTTTTTTTTCATAAAACTTGTGATGCCACTTTTTTAAATCTAACCAAATTTAAAAAATTAAAAATTTTATTAAGAAAAGGATGCAATAGTAAAAGGTAGAATTAAATATTGTAATAAGTATTTACAATTTTCATGAAAATGGAAAGGGGATTGAAGGTACATGGAGCAATCACCTCCGTCAACCACTTTTGTCAAGAGGAAAAGAGGAAGCTCATTTATCATTGAATGGGACATTTTTAATTATTACATGATTACATTTGCCTCACTTTAGGCCATATTGTTGTCCTTGACTAGAAATTTGTCTCTTATGGAAAGTGAGGCATTCATTTTTGGAATATAAGTTTCTAGGAATTTTTTAATTTTAAATCTTATTAGTGCTCTATTATATTTTTATTTAATTCAAAGGAATTGATATAAAATAATATTATATGCAAATAATATCATATACTATTTTTGGAGTTACAAAGGGAGTTGGTCCTCAAATCAGAGCAACTATTTGCAGTATGATAGCACTAAGAAAGTTACAAGTGATTTTAGGTCTTATCTATTGTGACCCTCTGATTCGATTTCCACAACAAATTTGGACCACCTTTGTAGAGGAAGTCACTCAATTGGGTATTAATGCCTTTGAGAATCTCCGCTTGACATTTGGGTGAGGATTTTGGTCTCACGTTTCTGTATGGTAGATTTGAGTTGCAATAGAGTAATAGCATGAATAATCTGCTTGTTGTGACTTTGTTAGATTCTAGGTTTTATGTTTTAGAAGTAGGGTTAGGAGAAAAAGAAGAGACGAGGATAGAAAAGAAGAAGAGTTTAGGGAAGAGAGACCATGTGAGATAAGATAGGGAGAAAGAAGGCTTGGAGGGCACGAGTTATGTAAGACCTCCTCCTCAACTTCTTATTGACAGTTTTGGGGTAGAAACCCTATTACATGAGTAAAAGAAAAAAAGAACTTAAAATATCCATAATCACATCTTATGCCACTCATTCACTTAACTGCGAGAGATGTCACTCATACTACTTCAATACTCCCCCCTCAAACAAGTGCAAAAACATCAAATATTTCCAACGTGGTAGATGTAGTAGACAAGGAACTTGCAAGGATAGCTTTTGTGAAAATATATGTTAACTGGTTCTTGGAAAGAACATATTGCATGGATATGACACTTGCTTGCAATTTTTCCCAATTGTTGGAAGATGGGCTCCAACCCACACAACCAAGGAAGACCCACATATCTAAAAGTATTATAAGATGGGCCACACGACCAAGAAAGACCCACCAGATGGGCCCAAATCCATAAGAAGTAGGACCCACCATGATTACCACGAGCTGGCATCCTTATCACATAAGTTGGAAGATCAAGAAGGACTCACAAAGGCATTTTTATCTTATGGTCACGTTCTAGAAGAGTTCTAGTTTGAGTTATGTTTGTCTTTTATCTATATTGAGTTATTTAATTATGCTTGGACTTATCTTTTAAGTGTTAGAGTTTGGGTGTAATTGGGACAAAGGTAGTTTTATTATAATTGGACTCTACTACCTTCCTCTATTATAAATAGATGTTCATCTACTCTGATTATAATAAGTCCATGAAATATTTCTCTTTTCTATAAATTCAACATGGTATTAGAGTAGGTTCTGTGAGTTGACATGGTCAACCCATAGAGGTAATGAGATTTCTTTTTTGATCTATCATCTCTAGCAGTTAGAATTAGTAGTTATTTTTTTTCTGTCCTTACACCAATTAGGTTTTTATGTTTTTAACATCTATAATGAGCGTTTCATATTGTAAAATTTATATTTACGGAAATATATTCGAGTCTAATTTCCAAGGAAAAAATAATTTTTCCAATCGGAGTTATCTACAAAGAGAAATTGGTATTTGAAGCAGCAAAGTTCAAATTGCAAAAGAGGTTCAAGAAACAGTAGAAAGCTTCAGCTTCTGAAGTATTTTATGCTCTCAAGAACTAGACTTTATATGGAGAAATATATATAAAAATAAATATTTGTAAGTTTATTCTATTTACCTATTCAACCAATTTTTTATCTGAGTTATCTACAAAGAGAAATAGATATTTGAATCAGTAAAGGTCAGATTGCAAAAGAGGTTCGAACAGTAACAAAAAAAGTTTCGACTTCCAAGGTATTTTATGTTATCAAGAAAGAGACTTTATGTGGAGAATTATATATCAAAAGAAAGATATGTAAGTTTATTTTCTTACCTATTCAACCAATTCTCGATATGACTTTTTATAAGGACATATTGATCTTGGAAGAGTCAATGGTCATGCTGGAAAAAAAGGAGAAACAATACTTAGTTCTGCCAGATGACTAAGACCGAAATCCATCAGATTATTTATCTTTTGATAATTATATTTTATGAAGAAAATTTATACTTTAATGAAAGGTATTTAAGTCTAGTTTCAAAAGGAGAAAATTTTATGTCAATCTGATCTATATTTAAAGATATATTCACATTGGAAGAATCAAAGGTCATGTTGATATTATGTTGTATTGAAAATCCGAATTTAAGCCAATTGTTTTGCATCACTTTTTGAGTTGCTATATTAGAAAAATATATCACTTCTTCCTGGTTTAAGGGATTATTACTACATCTCTATTATTTTAGCTTATTGATGACAACAGCTAGCCAATATACCTAACAGACCGATCTGTTAGGTGCGGAAAGCTACCGCTTACAAGAGTGGACGAAACCACTCTGACCACTCTGACACCCACCCCGCCCATTCTTGACTGCCTCTCACGGGATTCGAATTTGGGATGTGGAATGCCCAGATCTAATACCATGTTAAACGAATGATCCGACGGTTGAAAGAACAATCTGACGAAACTCAACTACTAATGGCACAACGAGGTCACGGTGGTGGACGAAACCACCACTACCTCACGAGACTGACGGAACAGTCCAAAACACCAACGAGAGAGAGCTTGAGCTCTCTGGTTTCACGGCGAACACAAAGTACACTAGTGTTGAAAGAAAAATGTTTCCGTTGGGGTTTTTCCCCCTTTCATTATGTATTTAAGCTTTAGGTTTTCTTGTTACAAAATGGCACATGGACTCAATACAATACCACCCATCCCATTAAGCCTAATCTAATAACCCTATATACATAACCCAAATTATACAAAAATTATGAACATAAGTTATATCTAATATACATTTGAACATATCGTAACATCCCCCCTCAAATTGATGTTGGTGAGTCAACCAACAACAATTTGCAAACCAAAAAATTATGTCGGGATTGAGACAATGCATTGGTGAAGACATATGCCACTTGAAGATTCGAAGAAATGTATGAAAGAAATATTACCCGGCGCTCCAAAGTGTTACGGATGGAGTGACAGTCAACCTCAATATGCTTGATGCGTTTATGAAAAACCGGATTGGCCGCAATCTGGATGGCACTTATATTATCTGCATGAAGCAGTGTAGATAAGGGTTGAGGAAACTAGAGCTCAGTAACAAGACCGCGGAGCCAAATAACTTCAGAACACGCAATAAACATAGCACGATACTCAGCCTCGGTAGATGACTTAGACACCTGGTCTTGTTTCTTACATTTTTAAGAAATCAGTGCATCCCCTAGAAACATACACCAGCCAGTAGTAGAGTGGCGGGTATCAGGGCACCCTGCCCAATCAGCATCACTGTAGGCAACCAGATGTAGCGCGGAGCCGGTAGGAAAGAATAAGCCACGAGCAAGGGAGCCGCACAGACAGCGGATGATGCACTAAACTGCCGCAAGATGAAGGTGCTGAGGAGATGACATAAACTGACTGACCTTATGAACAACATAGGAGATGTCCGGGTGAGTAGTCAAGTATATGGGACTCCCGACTAGTCGTCAATAGATAGTTGGATCATCAAGGAGAGTACCTTCATCCTTCCTATATTTGACATTGACCTCCATAGGGGTAGCCACCAAAGATGTGTCCTCCAACTCAATGAGAGTAATTAGATCTTGAATATACTTATGCTGGTTTAAAAAAATACCTTTGGGTGTGTGATGTACCTCCAGCCCTAAGAAGTATGTGAGTTGTCCAAGTTCCTTCATATAAAAAGTGGCATGCAATACCTTCTGAAGCTTAGTAACCAGTCCAGAGTCAGTGACAGTAATGATAATGTCATCCACATAAACCAAGAGAATGACCATGCCTACGGCAGACTTGTGATAGAAGAGAGATGAATCATACTGACTTTGGGTAAACTGGTAGAGGATAAGTGTACCGTAAAACTTCTCAAACCAAGCCCAGGGGGCTTGTTTAAGCCCATACAAAGGACGACGTAGCTTGCAAACAAGATCAAGAGAGGAGGCAGACATCTTCCTGCAGATCACCATGGAGAAAGGCATTCTTCACATTCATCTGATGCAGTGTCCAGGATTGAGGTGCTACAATGGCTAAGATAGTACGAACATGTGGTAATCTTGGTAACAGGTGCAAAAGTTTCCTCATAATCAATCCCATATTCTTGCCTATTCCCCAGGGCCACAAGGCAGGCTTTGTACCGATCCAATGATCCATCTTAACGTAGTTTGACAGAGAAGACCCACTTACGTCCAAGAGGCCTAATAGTAAGAGGACAAGCCACAATGTCCCAGGGGTGATTCTCCTCTAGTGCTTGTAGTTCAGTTTGCATTGCCTTTTGCCAACACTCATGTGTCATAGCCTGTTTCTAGCTAGAAGGAATGGAAATAGAAGACAAAGTATCTACCAGAGATACAGGGGAGGGAAAACCATACCGGGTAGAAGGTTAAGAATGACGTGTGGATCTGCGAAGAGTGATGTGAGCAGGAGTAGAGGGAGGATCGGGAGCAAGCGCCATGTCAGGATGAGGAGAGGGCAATGAAGCAGTGGGGTAAGGCTCATCAAAGCTCGGCAAACTAGACAGAGAGGCAGACAATAGAGTAACTTGAGATGGAAAGAAATATTCATTTTCAAAGAAGACCACATTCTGAGAAACACGGACTCGACGCGCCTAGGGATCATGGCAAACATAGCCCTTTTGAGAACCTACATACCCAAGAAATGCACACATAATTGATTGGGCTGTAAGTTTATGTCGTTCATGATCAGGTAAATGCATAAAACAAACACAACCGAACGTCTGAAGATCAGTGTAGGACGGAGAATAACCACATAATTTAACAAAGGGAGAGACATGATGCAAGATAGGTGAGGGCAGACGGTTGATTAAATGAACAGAGGTAGAGAGAGCTTCACACCAAAACCTAGGAGGAACGGATGATTCAATGAGAAGGTGCAGACCATATCAAGAAGGTGATGATTTTTGCGCTTAGCAAAACCATTTTGTTGGGGGTGTCGAGGGACAATATCGATCTGTTAGGTGCGAAAAGCTACCGCCTACAAGAGTGGACAAAACCACTCTGACCACTCTGACACCCACCCCACCCATTCTTAACCGCCTCTCACGGGATTCGAAAGCGGGAAGTGGCATGCCCACCTGTGATACCATGACAACGGCTAGCCAATACACCCAACATACCTATCTGTTAGGTGCGGAGAGCTACCGCCTACAAGAGTGGACTGAACTCTGAAAATTGATACATCTATGATATTTGGTTCAAGCTGAGATCACTGCCATTACATCCCACCTTGAGGGGGAGAAGTAGAAGAAGTACAAAAAAGAGGTATTTTATTTCATATGTTGTGGATAAGTTTATGTGACCAAAATATTCAAGAAAGGGGGTGCACAAAAGATGAAGCTTCTACATCTAAGCATAAATATTTATATTGGATTATGATTATTTCATAGGTCCTTCTACAAGGTTTATTATTTTGGTTTGTGTTATATGAGTTGGAAGATGGTCATGTTATATTCAGCTAAAGTTATTATGTCTCTTTGGGGACATTTTTATTGAAGAAGAAGTGTCCTTAGTACTTTTTCTTATACCATAATTTAATTGACTATAAAAAAATATCATGGTTGGGACACCATGAGTGTTGGTGCCCGGATTGGGACACTATGATAAATTTAGCTCTAAAAATATAATGGTTGAGATACCATGAGAGTCGGTGTCCGGATTGGGAAACCATTATAAATAAACCCCCCCTGTAATGGCTTTTATTACTCCTACCATTTGAGAGTCGTTGTCGTGCGGAGGGACACAATGGTGGACACTTCAGAGCAATGTCGATAGACACACTACCTACAGAAGATGGAGTGTGCCCCTACATCCAGCATTAGGACTGGAGTATAGAGCAATGTCTTACCGACTAGGAGTGATTTTTACTCTCACTTATATTATGCAAGCAGGGGCTTATGGAAGGATGCAACAGCGTGAGGGGGAGTGTTGGAAGATGAAGGCATATTGGAAGATGTGCCATTTTATAAAAAATAATTTTATACATCATTTACAGCAAGCTGAGAGTTCATGTTGTTCTCTTGCCCTCACCTTGAGGGGGATTATTGGAAGATAGGCCCAAGCCCACATTGTTACGATATTTTGGAATGTATATTAAGTATAACTTATGCTTCTTGTATGTTGTATTATGTACATAGCTTAATGGGCTAGGTGGGATTGTGGTGGGCCCGTGGGTTGATATGTAATATTTGATAACCCTAAGTATAAATAAGAAAGAAAAGAGAGGTAAGGGGTATTGCATTCCCATCCTCAAATGTTTTGCCTTCTCTCCTCACCGTCGTCCTCGCCGAGAAACAAGAGAGTGTGAGGCTCTCTGTCAGGACTGTGCCGTCAGTCCCCGGATGTCTTGGTGGTTTCGTCCACCATTGATGGAGTTTAGTGGTCTCGGAGCTAGAGGAGCCGCAAGCCTTGCGGCGTGGTGTTTCGTCCCCGAGAAGGCCAATGAGTGAACACTGGTCTTGGCTGATTCGTCGGCCCTCGTTCTCGAAGAATACCTCGGTTAATATGGTATCAGAGCTTGGTGGGAGAGTTTTGAGGTAAGCCTTCTCCGTTGGACGCATCCTTGCCGATGAGCTGCTGTCCGAAGACTCAGTGATCGGCCGGACCTGAAGAGAGGTCGGAAACTTTCGTCCGAACTCAAAGGAGTGGTCGGAAACCATCGACCGAGCTCGGAGGAGCAAGACAAAACTTCATTGCTGCCCGGTTCTCGTCTGAAGACTTCCATTCGATGAGCTGCTGTCCGACAACTCACAGGTCGGCCGGAGCTCAGGCGAAATCGAAAACGTCCGTTCGAGCTCTGAGGAGTGGTCGAAAACCACCGACCGTGCTCAGAGTCCATCCTCTCACGCCGGGAAGTCTGAAAAAAAAATTCCTATGTTTGCCTAAGGTGGTTTTTGGAATTTTTGAGATTGTGGGGACAGAACTGGCATTTATGATATTGTGGGGGACAGAACTGGAATTTCTGAGATTGTGGGGATAAAACTGGAATTTCTGAGATTGTGGGGACAGAACTTGAATTTCTGAAATCGTGGGGGTAGATCTAGACTTTTTGGTAGCCGTAGGGGCTAATTTGGAATTTTCAGCGGGAATCATGTCAACGGACAGGTTAGATTTCTCTCCTATTCATTTCACGGGTAAGAACTATAGTACCTGGGCATTTTAGTTCCGACTATTTGTCATGGGCAAAGATTTATGAGGTCATATTGAAGGGAGTGATCGGACGCCTCGCGAGGCTGAAGCATTGTCAAATTGGACCACCATGGATGCTAGAGTCATAACCTGGATACTTGGATCCATCAAGACTCTTCTTGTCCTTAATCTGAGGCCCTACAAAACTGCCATGGAAATGTGGGATTACCTTCACAAGGTTTATTATCAAAACAGCACGGCCCGGTGATTTCAAGTGGAATATGAACTAGCAAATTTCACGCAAGGAGGCAGTTCCATTGAAGAATATTTCTCTGGGTTTCAAAATTTGTGGGTTGACTATACTGATATTGTTTATGAGAGCATCCCAGTTGCTGCTCTCTCAGCAGTGAACACAGTAGACGAGACTAGTAAGAGGGATCAGTTCTTGATGAAACTTTGTCCAAAATTTGAAATTACTCGGTCACATCTGATGAATCGTCATCCAGTACCGTCTCTGGATGCCTGTTTGAGGGAACTCCTTAGGGAGGACCAGCGCATTGCTACTCAGGCCGGTATGGAACATCGAGTCCAGGCTGATATATCTGCTCCTATGGGTTGGGACATGAGTTCTGTTCAGTGCTTCCACTGCAAGGCATGTGGTCACTTTGCTTGGGAATGCCCCAATAAATCTTGTAACTACTGCAAGAAGCCGGTCCATCTCATCGCAGCTTGCCCTACTCGCCTTAAAAAGAAAACAAATATAGCTTATCATACCTCCACTAGTACTTCTAGTTCTATCGCATTGCCGACTGTCGTGCCAGCTACTTCCGTTCCTATTCCTCCAGCACCTACAAGTTCACCCTCACTCACCCTTGAAATGGTACAACAGATGATCATATCTGCTTTTTCTACCTTTGGTCTCTCAGGTAAGTAGAAAATCTCTCCTCTGCCATGGTATTTTGATTCCGGTGCTTCTAACCATATGACCAACAATGTTGTCTCTCTCTCTCTAACGTTAGAAAGTATGATCGAAACCTGAACATCAACACTACTGATGGTAGTTCTCTGCCTATCAGTGCTATTGGTGATCTCTCCCCCTCCGTATCTAATGTCTTCTTTTCTCCTGACCTATCAACAAACCTTCTGTCTGTTGGTCAACTGGTTGATAAAAATTGTAATTTTCAGTTCTCTCGCTCTAGTTGTGTTGTGCAGGATCAAAGGTCAGGGAAGGTGGTTGCAAAGGAGCCTAAAGTGGGAAGGCTATTTCCTCTTAAAGTCTTTCTCTCCACCATCATTCCACGTACTCCTGAAAGAAAAAAAATATAGCTTATCATACCTCCACTAGTACTTCTAGTTCTACAGCATTGTCGACTATCGTGCCAGCTACTTCCGTTCCTGTTCCTCCAGCACCTGCAAGTTCACCCTCACTCACCCTTGAAATGGTACAACAGATGATCATATCTTCTTTTTCTACCTTTGGTTTCTATGTTAAGTAGAAAATCTCTCCTCAACCGTGGTATTTTGATTCCGGTGCTTCTAACCATATGACCAACAATGTTGTGTCTCTCTCTAACGTTAGAAAGTATGATGGAAACCTAAACATCAAGACTGCTGATGGCAGCTCTCTGCCTATCAGTGTTGTTGGTGATCTCTCCCCCTTCATATCTAATGTCTTCGTGTCTCCTGACCTATCGACAAACCTTTTGTCTGTTGGTCAACTGGTTGATAAAAATTATAATGTTCAGTTCTCTCACTCTGGTTGTGTTGTGCAGGATCAAACGTCGGGGATGGTGATTGCAAAGGGACCTAAAGTGGGAAGGCTATTTCCTCTTAAAGTTTTTCTCTCCACCATCATTCCATGTACTCCTATACTTTCTTTTGCATGTAATATTGTTGGCTCTGGCCCTAAGATGTGGCATAGACATCTAGGCCACCCAAACTCGGATGTTCTTCGTATATTACTTAAATATGGTTTATGAGGGAGTAAAAAATGCACCTCTCTTGATACTGTTTTTGAATGTTCATCATGCAAACTTGGCAAAAGCAATGTTTTACCGTTTCCACGTCATGCCTTGCATGCCTCCCACTGTTTTGATATTATTCATAGTGATGTCTGGGGAATTGCTCATGTTATCTCCCATGCACAATATAAGTACTTTGTTAAATTTATTGATGATTTTAGTCGGTTTACCTGGGTCTATTTCTTACGGGATAAGTCTGAAGTTTTTGTTGTCTTTAAGAAGTTTCTTGCGCTTCTTGAAACCCAATTATCTGCTCATATTGAAGTACTGCGCTCTGACTCTGGAGGAGAGTACATGTCCACTGAGTTCTTGGATTTTCTTCAGAGCAAAGGCATTATCTCTCAACGTTCTTATCCCTTGACACCCCAACAAAATGGGGATGCTAAGCGAAAAAATCGTCACCTTCTTGATATGGTATGTACTTCTTTTTTAATCATCCGTTCCTCTCCATTTTTGGTGTGAGGCACTCTCTACCTCAGTTTATTTAATCAACCGCCTACCTTACAGCATGTCTCTCCATTTGTTAAGTTATTTGG
Source organism: Aristolochia californica (assembly GCF_029961685.1). Classification (NCBI taxonomy): domain Eukaryota; kingdom Viridiplantae; phylum Streptophyta; class Magnoliopsida; order Piperales; family Aristolochiaceae; genus Aristolochia; species Aristolochia californica. Next base: position 9,570,079 of record NW_027182214.1, on the reverse strand, counting down.
TTATTCTCCATCATACACTGATCTTTGGATGTTCGGTTGTGTTTGTTTTGTATATCTCTCTGATCATGAATGACATAAACTCACCGCCCAATTAGTGATGCGTGAGTTTCTTGGATATGCCATTTCTCAAAAAGGGTATGTTTTCTATGATCCCCAGGAGCGTCGAGTCCGTGTTTCTCGGAATGTGGTCTTCTTTGAAAACCAGTATTTCTTTCCATCTCACATTACACTGCCATTTGCATCTCTGTCTAGTATGTCGAGCTTTGATGAGTCTCACCCCCACTTCCTCGCTGCCCTCTTCCGATTCTGACATGGCGCTTGCTCCTACTCATCTCTCTGCTCCTACCCCCATCACCCTTCGCAGATCTACTCATCCATCTTTCCCTCCTGATAGGTATGATTTCCACTCCCCTGTATCACTTGTGGCTACCTTATCCTCTATTTCCATTCCCTCTTGCTACAAACAAGCTATGGCACAGGAGTGTTGGCAACATGCAATGCAAACAGAACTGCAAGCACTGGAGGAGAATAACACTTGGGACATTGTGACTTGCCCACTTGCCATTGAGCGTCTTGGGAGTAAGTGGGTATTTTCTGTCAAACTGCATTCAGATGGATCGTTGGATCGATACAAAACCTGCCTTGTGGCCCTGGGAAATAAACAGGAATATGAGATTGATTATGAGGAAACATTTGCTCTAGTTGCCAAGATGACCACTGTCCGCACTATATTAGCCATTGCAGCATCCCAGTCCTGGCCACTGCATCAGATGGATGTAAAGAATGTCTTTCTATATGGTGACCTATAGGAAGATGTCTACATGAAGCTCCCCTCAAGTATGACTACTTCATCTCCTGATCATGTTTGCAAGCTATGTCGTCCGTTGTATGGGCTGAAGCAAGCTCATTGGGATTGGTTTGAGAAGTTTCGCATCACACTTATTCTTCACAAGTTTACACAGAGTCAGTATGATTCATCTCTATTTTATCATAAGTCTACCACAGGCATGGTCATTCTCTTGGTTTATGTGGATGACATCATCATTACTGGCACTGACTTGTTGATTTTCAAGACTCCATGAATTTAGCTCGTAGAGAAAAAGGGAGAGAGACCCATTGGGAGAAAATTGGAGGAAGAAGGGTTATGGACTTGATTCTTCCTTACCTTCCCCTTGAAGCTCGATTTATAGATTTATGAAACTATTATATTACAATAAAGGTTTAGGGTTTTAACCCTGGAACTTCAACATAATTACATCAATGCCATCTCTATGAGATGATCCTTTATTTACCATCCTGCCATCAATGTATGTGGGCCTATGGGCATTCTCCTTGATTTGTGGGCCATGAGTCCGTCTTCAATCTCTTGGATTCATGGGTTTTCCTTGGTCTTATGAGCCTGGGCCTATCTTCTAATACACTTCAATATGTGAGTCTTCCTTGGTCGTGTGGGCTTGGACCCTGTCTTCCAACACTCCCCCTCAAGTTGGAGAGAGAATAACATGAACTCCCAACTTGCTGCAAATGATGTATAAATCTTTTTTTTTTGTATAATATGTCTTCATCTTCCAACACTCCCCCTCATGCTGGTGCTCTCATTCATGAGGCCCGGATGGTATATTATCAGTGAGAGTAAATCACTCCTAGCCGCTAAGACATTGCTCTGTAGTGTCCACCTCCACTACTGTGTCCCTCCACAGGACAACGATTCTCAAGTATTAGAGTAATATATGATATTAATGGGAGGTGGTAACATAAATATAACAATAAGTTCCTCCGTCATGGACTTCCAACCACAAAAATTTGATATTTTTTACGGGGATGAAGTTCCTCCGTCATGTACTTCCAACCACAAAAAATTGATATTTTTTACGGGGATGAAGTTCCTCCGTCATGGACTCCCAACCACCAAAATTTGATATTTTTTACAAGGATGAAGTTCCTCCGTTATGTACTTCCCACCGCAAAAATTGGATATTTTTGACGGGGATGAAGTTCCTCCGTCATGGACTCCCAACCACAAATAAATTTGATATTTTTTACAAGGTTGACAATAAATATAATAATAAGTTCCTCCGTCATGGACTCCCAACAAAAAAAAATTGATATTTTTGACGGGATTGACAATAAATATAATAATAAGTTCCTCTGTCATGAACTCCCAACCAAAAACAAATTAATATTTTTTATGGGGTTGACAATAAATATAATAATAAATCCCTCTGTCATGGACTCCCAACCACAAATAAATTTGATATTTTTTATGGGCTTGACAATAAATAATGGTATGAGGCCACCTCTCCTTCAATAATAATGTCTCTTCAAAAGAGACACAATAGCAGCAGCTTAAATGGACTTGGCTTGGGCCCACATAACACGACCCAAAATAATCCTTGTAATATCACCAATGAAATAAACCAATAGACATATCTAGACCAAATAATATGTTGACCAAGGAATAATCTGTCAATTCTTCAAAAATAATAATCCAACCAGAGAAAAAAAAAATTTACCGAGTCATGCCAAAATCTTGGGCATGCATACCGAGGAAGAAAATAAGTGGCCCGAGTCAAGTTGACCCTGACCGGAGTTGACTTCGTCCGAGTTGGTCTGGGTTGACTCAGCAGACTGGTGCAGTCAGTTGGTGAGGAACTCGGCTTGCTGGTTCGAGTTGACTCGGGTGAGTCTGGATCTCTGCAGAACAGAAGTGGGCTCGGATTTAATAATCTCTTCTAAACTTAGGAAGAATTAACTTTGGCAATAGTGCTTTCTTTCCCCACCGAACAGCGGAAAACTAGAGTACCATATCTTCGGGTGGAAATTTTCCGAATAATAACCAGAGAGATCTTTGAAGGTGAGAAGAAAAAGGAAACTCTCCGAAATAAGAGACATCATCAGGAATCAAACAGAACATCGAAGGTAAGATTTTGACAATGACAACTTCTGAAAAATAGCAACGCAGAATAACTTTTCGAAGATAGGCAGCAATGATCTTCCCGACAGCAATAACGAGAAACTTTACGGCAGCAGCAATCGTTTTCCACCTTCAAAACGGAAACAACGGCAAGACATCTCACTCGGCGGAAACTGTCCAGAAACTGTAACAAAGCTGGCAAGATCATTCCGCCAATGTTGTCGGCAATACTTGGATGCAGCGTCATCTTCTCCGACGACGGTGGGTTGCCTTCCCCGTCAGCTGAACAAAGTGGAACAACAACACGATTATGAACAGAGACGGCTTTTCAAAAATTAATTCAGTCCAATACCTGAATAATAGAGCGATGATCGACGACTTCCTCGTTGTAAGAAGTCATCGTCTTCAGAAAATGTTTCTAGTTATTTTCAACGAGCATGTCTCAAAAAACAACGGATTAATGGTAGAGTAATGTTGGACAACAACAGAACCAGCGGGGCAATCGACAACACGAATATGAACAGAGACGACTTTTCTCAAGATTTTCAAAACACCAACAGAAGCCGCAGGTAGAGACTTTCTACGATGGTGAATCAATAGTCGGGGAGACTTTTTCGGTGTGTAGAATGTCTCTGGCAGATAAACAAAGATAGATAAACTTAATTTGAGCAGAGTGGTAGAGTAATGTTGGACAACAGCAAAACCAACAGGGCAATCAACAGCTTCATAGACAATGAGACTCAAGGCAGGATGATTTAATCAAAATAAGAAAGTAAAACAATGCACGAGACTAAGAAATAAAAGAAGATAAAAAAAATTTCTAACCCTACATGAAGGAGAATGAAACCTGAAAAACCTTAGTCGGAATCCTGAAAATCAAAGCTCTGATACCATGTTGATTTTTCAGGACTCCATGAATTTAGCTCATGGAGAAAAAGGGAGAGAGACCCATTGGGAGAAAACTGGAGGAAGAAGGGTTATGGACTTGATTCTTCCTTACCCTTCCCTTGAAGCTCTATTTATAGATTTATGAAACTATTATATTACAATAATACCACTAAACTTAGGGTTTAGGGTTTAGGGTTTAACCCTGGAAATTTAACATAATTAAATCAATACCATCTCTATGAGATGACCCTTTTTCTACCATCCTGCCATCAATGTAAGTGGGCCTATGGGCATTCTCCTTGATTTGTGGGCGTTGAGCCCGTCTTCAATCTCTCTTGGATTCATGGGTCTTCCTTGGTCTTATGGGTTTGAGCCCATCTTCTAATACACTTCAATATGTGAGTCTTCCTTGGTCATGTGGGCTTGGGCCCTGTCTTCCAACATGTTGATTTCCAGGACTCCATGAATTTAGCTCATGGAGAAAAAGGAAAAGAAACTCATTGGGAGAAAACTAGAGGAAGAAGGGTCATGGATTTGATTCTCCTTACCCTCCCCCTGAAGCTCTATTTATAGATTTATGAAACTAAAATATTATAATAATACCCCTGAACTTAGGGTTTAGGGTTTAGGGTTTTAACCCCTGAACTTTAACTTAGTTACATCAATGCCATCTCTATGAGATGACCCTTTATTTACCATCCTGCCATCAATGTATGAGAGCCTATGGGTCTTCTTCTTGATCTATGGGCCTTGAGCCCGTTTTCAATCTCTCTTGGATTCATGGGTCTTCCTTAGTCTTATGGTCCTGGGCCCATCTTCTAATACACTTCAATATGTGATTCTTCCTTGGTCGTGTGGGCTTGGGCCTTATCTTCCAAGACTCCCCCTCAAGTTGGGGATGAGAGAACAACATAAACTCCCAACTTGCTGCAAAGGATGTATTAAATCTTCCTTGTATAATATGCCTTCATCTTCCAACACTCCCCCTCATGCTAGTGCTCTCGTTCATGAGGCCCAGTTGGTATAATATCGTGAGAGAAAAATCACTCCTAGCCTCTAAGACATTGCTTTGAAGTGTTCACCTCCACCACCGTGTCCCTCCACATGACAACAACTCTCAAGTAGTAGAGTAATATATGATATTAATGTGGTGGCAACATAAATATAACAATAAGTTCCTCCGTCATGGACTTCCAACTACAAAAATTTGATATTTTTTACGCGGATGAAGTTCCTCTGTCATGTACTTCCAACCACAAAATTTTGATATTTTTTACGGGGATGAAGTTCCTCCATCATGGACTCCCAACCATAAAAAGTTGACATTTTTTATGGGGATGAAGTTCCTTAGTCATGTACTTCCAACCACAAAAATTTGATATTTTTTACGGGGATGAAGTTCCTCCGTCATGTACTTCCAACCAAAAAAATTTGATATTTTTTACGGGGATGAAGTTCCTCCGTCATGGACTCCCAACCACAAATAAATTTGATATTTTTTATGGGGTTGACAATAAATATAATAATAAGTTCCTCCGTCAAGGACTCGCAACCAAAAAAAATTTGATATTCTTTACGGGGTTGACAATAAATAATCTTCTTCAATAATAATTTCTCATCAACAGAGACACAATAACAGCAACTGAAATGAGCTTGGCTTGGGCCCATGTAACACGACCCAAAATAATCCTTGTAAAATGACCCATAAAATAATCCAATTTACATATCTAGACCAAATAATATGCTAACCAAGGAATAATCTATCAATTCTTCAAAGATAATAATCCAGCTAGAAATTTTTTTTATTGAGTCGCGCCAAAATCTTGGGCACGTATCCTGACTCATAAATTAAGGGGCCCGGGTTAGGTTGACCCTGGCCCATGTTGACCCAGACAGAGTTGGTCCGAGTTGACTCGATCTGGAACAGAAAAGTAGTTGGTTGGGTTAACTCGGCGCTAGCTTGACTCGGGCGCGCTGAGTTGACTTGGGCGAGTCATGATTGCGCTCAATTAACCTTTCTGAACTTAGGCGCTGAAATAATATTTCTCAACTTAGGAAATATTTAATCATCTTCTTCCTCCCGCGAACGACTCGAAACAAGGAAAATTTCCTTTTTGAATAGCAGCATCGTTTGGACGGAGGATCCTACCGAGAAATCTCGACGACGAAATTGAAATGGAACTTTCCAAGCTTCAACAAGTGTTGCATGCCTCCTTTCATATGAAGGACCTTAGACACCTCACATACTTCTAAGGCTGGAGGTACATCACCATCCCAATGGTATTTTCTTAAACCAGCATAAGTATACTCATGATCTTATTTCTCTAACTGGATTGGAGGACACATCTTCAGTTGCTACTCCTATGGAGGTCAATGTCAAATACAAGAAAGATGAACGGACGCTTCTTGATGATCCTACTATTGATCGGCGACTGGTTTGGAGTCTGATATACTTGACTACTACTCGCCCAAACATCTCCTATGATGTGCATCTAGTCAGTCAGTTTATGCATCTCCTCGACACCTTCATCTTGCGGCGGTTCGGCGCATCATCCGCTATCTATGTGGTTCTCCTACTCGTGGGTTATTCTTTCCTACAGGCTCCGCACTATGACTTGTTGCCTACAGTGATGCAGATTGGGCTGGATGCCCAGATTCCCGTTGATCTGCTATAGGTTGGTGTGTGTTTTTAGGGGAGGTGCTGATTTCTTGGAAATGTAAGAAACAACACAGGGTGTCCAAGTAATCCACCGAGGCTGAGTATCTCGCCATGCCTACTGCCTGTTCTGAAGTTATCTGGCTCCGCAACCTTCTTACTGAGCTCCAGTTTCCTCAAACCTCTACTACACCACTTCATGCGGATAATAGGAGTGCGATTCAGATTGCGGCCAACCCTGTTTTCCATGAGTGCACCAAGCACATTGAGGTGGACTGTCCCTTTATCTGTGACACTTTGGAGCGCCGGGTAATATCTCCTCTGTACATTTCTTCGGATCTTTAAGTGGTTGATTTCTTCACCAAAGCATTGTCTCATCCACGGTATAATTTCCTAGTTGGCAAATTGTTGCTGGTTGACTCACTAGCATCAATTTGAGGGGAGATGTTACGATATTTTGGAATGTATATTAGGTATAACTTATGCTTGTTGTATGTTGTAATATTCACATAGCTTAATGGGCAAGGTGGGATTGCGGTGGGCCCATGGGCTGATATGTAAAATTTGATAACCCTAAGTATAAATAAGAAAGAAAAGAGAGGGAAGGGGTATTGCATTCCCATCCTCAAACGTTTCGCCTTCTCTCCTCTCACCCTCGTCCTCGACGAGAAACAAGAGAGCGTGAGGCTCTCTGTCGGGACTATGCCGTCAGTCCCCAGAGGTCTTGGTGGTTCCGTCCACCATCAACGGAGTTTAGTGGTCTCGGAGTGAGAGGAGTCGAGAAGACCAATGCGTGAACACTAGTCTCGGCTGATTCGTTGGCCCTCGTTCTTGAAGAATACCTCGGTTAACACACTCGACCAAGGAATAACCACATATCTAAGAGTATTGTAAGATGGGTCACACGACCAACGAAGACCCACAAGATGGGACCAAGCACATAAGAAGTAGGACCCACCATGATTACCACGAGCTGGCATCCTTATCACATAAGTTGGAAGATCAAGAAGGAGTCACAAAGGCATCTTTATCTTATGGTCACGCCCTTGAAGAGTTCTAGTTTGAGTTATGTTTGTCTTTTATCTATATTGACTTATTTAATTATGCTAGGACTTATCTTTAAGTGTTAGAGTTTGGGTGTAAGTGGGACAAAGGTTGTTTTATTGTAATTGGACTCTACTACCTTTCTCTATTAAAAATAGAGGTTCATGTTCTCTGATTATAATAAGTCAATGAAGTATTTCTCTTTTCCATAAATTCAACACCAATAAAATGACAATCAATTTCAATGTGCTTGATTTTTTCATGAAAACTAGATTAGTTGCAATGCAAATGGTTGCCTGATTGTCACTCTGGAGTTGCATAGGTTCGGGTATATAAAACCTAAGCTCAATCATTACCCTATATTCTATTTCGGCACTTGACCTAACCACGACATTATGATTTTTGCTTCTCCAAGTGACTAAATTAACTCCCATGGTTGTATAATAACTAGAAGTTGATTTTCTATAATCTAGAGAACTAGCCCAATATGCATATGCAAAATCCTTGATATTAGTATGTCCATGGCATTTATATAAGAACTCTTGACCTGGATTTTTCTTTATATATCGGAGTACTCTCTCCAATGCTATTTAATGATATTGTTAGGGTTGGTGCATAATTTGACTAATGACACTCATGGAATAAGATATGTTTGATCTTGTGACTATGAGATAAATTAATTTTTCAACCACACATTTTGAAATTAAAAACCTGAATTTTTTGGCACCAATTTAATTGATAAACAATAGATCTATGATTGCCTATAAAAAAAAAGTCAGAAAATCAGCCATACATGAGTAGAAAAGGGCAAGATTTTCAATAGATCAGGCAAACTGAAATTAAGACATACTTTGGATTTTTAGGAAATGATTTTGTCTGAGTTAAAATAAATTTTAATGGACTGAAAACACTTATTTGATTTAGAAACTTGCTAGAATTTGAAAAATCTAGCACCTTGCTTCCTTCGATGGCTGAAAAAAGCTCCTCATTTGCTCACTTTTAATACTTTTGAAGCAGCTTGATTTGAAACCCTACAATCTTGTCTTTCATACCATGTTAGATTCTAGGGTTTCATACTTAGAAGAATTAGGTTTAGAAGAGAAGAGGAGAGAAGGAGGAAAGAGGAGAAGAAGATTTTAGGGAAAAGAGACTAGGAGCATGTGAGAGAGAGAAATAAGGGTTGGAGGGCAGAAGTTGTGTATGCCCTCTCCCTCAACTTCTTATTTATAGTTTTAGGGTAGAAATCCTAGTACATGATTAAAAGAAAAAAAGAGCTTAAAATCTCCCATAATTATATTTTATGTCACTCACTCACTTAATTACAAGAGATGCCACTCGTACTACTTCAAGAGACTTCAAAGAGAAAATTTGGTAGAATATTAATGCTCCACTATTCGATCTCTAGGATTTCTTTTCCGCCTCCTTTAGCTCTCCCAATTCTCACTCTTCTTCAACTCACTTTCAAATAGCAAAGGGAGTCACTATTTATAGAGGGATGAATGTGGCCATCTTTCTCTTCTTCAATCTTTCATTATTGTTAGAAGATGGGCTCAAGCCCACACGTCCAAGGAAAAAAGCACACACTTCCGAGAGGTGGCATCTTTGAAAATAAGAAGACTCTCATAAAGATGACATAAAGATGTAGTTACTTGTCTATTTATGTCTCTTCTCTTGTAAAGATTGTAGCCTTAAGGGCATTGTAGTCATGGTAAAGATACACTCTAAAAAACTACAAATAGAGGCCCTTGACTAAAAGGTAGAGAATTAAGTGTTAGGAAACTCACGTTTCCTAAGTTGGGAAACATATTTTATTTAATTATATTTCATATGGGCTAAAATTAAGTAGTCTAATTTTGGTAAGCCCACTAAAGAATGAATATGGGCCAATTGAGTAGATACCCATATTATTTTAATTAGGGAATTATGGGAACCCTAATTAAATAATATAAATAGAACATCAGGGTTGTGGTCCCCAATACACTAAATCAACACGGTTTCTCTTCTCCCCATCCGGAAGAGTCACGATGGTCTGTAGTGGAATAAGGGTGATTTAATTGAGGAAGATCAAAAAACCATTCTATTCGTCATAGTAATTCTGCATCAGAAGACAAAATTTCGGAATGGATCTAGGTATGTATCTGAATCCTAATATTCTAGGGTAATGAAAATTTTGGATCATGATTTAAAATTACGGTATTCTAACAAGTGGTATCAAAGCAGTATTACTATTAGATTATTGGGATTGGAATGGAGGAGTTCCGTGGAGAAAAAAGGATGGTTCTGTACAGCGTCGACGTTGTGTGTGTCGCTCTCCACGGAACTTGGTTTGGCACTGAGCGTCAGCCGGCATCACCGGCTGCCGACATCAGACAGGAGTCCGACGTCCGGCAAAGGGCCACTGGTGAAAACCGAAGGTCTTCTCTACGCGTGGCTGGAGGTTGAAGACAACCTCCAGCGCCCGCGCTGGGAAGAAAGAAAGAAAAAAAATTGGAACTTAAGTTACATTTGATTTAAGTTACGAACCCGCGCGCATGAGTTCACGTTTGGCGCATAGGACCAGTACGCCAACTCGCATCCTTGTGTTAATATAGGATAAATAATATTATATATATTAAATTTCATAAATTACAGAATCTGTTTTTTTTCACAATTTTCATTTATGTGACTATTTATGCATGCACATATAGTTGTTTAATGTGCATATTTAAGTTGATTTTTTAATTGTGAATTTTTTTTACTGTTTTTATGCAATTGGATCCAATATTTTAATCAAATTGATTAAAGCTACATGTTGCCAAAGTAACCTCTATAGTGTAGATTAATTTGACTAAAAATACATAGATGTTTGTACGGAGTTATTTATGCAAATTGTGCTCGGCCCAATGGAAGACACAGTTTGGCCAAATCAACAACGTACCTATGATGATAAATGTGTGACAATTATAAAGACTTTTCATGTGAACAGTAGTCGGTCCAAAGAAAGGCTATTGTTTAACAAAACTGATTTTTAATATTTGATCATTGCACTGAGAGTACCACTTACAATTAATTTCTCTGTCCAATGACTAGGAATTAATGTTGTACAATGGGAAAAAAAATTTATTGTTTTTATGCAATTGGTTTGGTATTTTAATCCAATTGATTGAAGCTGCACGTTGCCAAAGTAACTTTTGTAGTGTAGATTAATTAGACTAAAAATACATAGATGTTTGTGTGGAGTTATTTATGTAGACTGTGCTCGGCCGAAAGGAAGACACAGTTTGGCCAAATCAACAACGTGCCTGTGATGATAAATGTGTGACAATTATAAAGACTTTTTATGTGAACAATAGTCGGTCCAAAGAAAGGCAATTGTTTGACAAAATTGATTGTCAGTATTTGATCATTGCATTGAGAGTACCACTTACAGTTAATTTCTCTATCCAAAGACTAGAAATTAATGTTGTACTAGGTATCTTGAGATGGGTCCCCAATTTGGGTTGTTTGTACATGTCTTATTTTTCTTTATATGACATGCTAGTTAATGTGAGTATGTTTGTTTATTTTGTTCTATATACAATTTTTATTGCTACTACTACGAATGTTACTGCTTAAATAAGCAACACTCCAATGCTGAGCGGGACGATATTTAAGGCATGGAAAGATACTATGGAAATTTCCCTCGGTTGTATGGATTTAGATCTTGCACTTCGAGTGGAACAACCCACTTCTACTTCGGAAAACGTCAATGAGGTGAAAATTGAGAATTGGGAGCGCTCCAACTAGATGTGCTTGATGATCATGAAACACTCCATTTCGGAGGCATTTCGGGGCTCTATGACTGAAAGCAAGAGCGCCAAGTTCTTAGAGGAAATTGAGGAATATTTTGCCAAGAACGAAAAGTCGGAGGCAAGTAGCCTTTTGGCTAAACTTGTTTTGATGACATATAAAGGCAAAGGGAACATAAGGGTGTACATAAAGGAAATGTCTCATCTCACGTCAAAACTCAAGCCACTTAAGTTGGAGTTGTCTGAGGACTTGCTTGTGCACTTGGTTTTGATATCTCTTCCTGTACACTTTGGACACTTCAAAGTGAGTTATAACACTCATAAGGACAAATAGTCCCTAAATGAGTTTATATGTCACTGTGTATAAGAGGAAGAGAGGCAGCAGAAGGATAAGACTGAAAATGCTCACTTGGCCTCGACCTCTCAAAACAAGAAGAAGAAGAGAGGTAAGAATGTTGCAAAAGTATCTTCTCAGAATAAGAATAAAAGCTATCAAATTCGACCGTGGTGGTGAATACTACGGAGGGTATGATGGATCAGGAGAACAACGTTCAGGATCCTTCGCGATTTTCCTCAAAGAGTGTGGAATTGTTCCGTAATACACCTTGCCGAGCAAACCCAGCATGAACGGTGTTGCAGAGCAAGGAAACCAAACTCTTAAAGATATGGTAAGGAGTATGATCAGTCATTCCTCTTTGCCAGAGTCACTTTGGGGAGAAGATTTAAAGACCGCAGTGTACTTCCTTAACAGAGTACCAAGTAAAATGGTTGTCAAAACCCCTTTATGAACTTTGGGCAGGCAAGAAACCTAGCATTAGGTACTTGCACATTTGGGGTTGTCCAGCTCAAGTGCGGCCTTATATTCCACATGAAAGAAAACTGGACTCAAGGACGGTTAGCTATTATTTCTTTGGTTACACTGAACGCTCTCGGGGCTATAAGTTTTATGATTCTACATCAAGATGCTTCTTTGAAATGGGAAATGCGAGATTCCTTGAGAATATTGAGTTTGGAGGAGAAGAAAATATAAGGAATGTTGTCTTTGAAGAAGAATCAGTTATTGACAGTGATCGGGTCTCTATACCTATTGTTGTTCAAGACACAGTTCAGGCACTAGAGGACAATGTTCAGGCTCCTATTCCTGACATTGTTCCAGATCAAAACAACAATGAGATTCTTCCTCAAGCATCGCCTTTAGAACAAACTCAACAACCTCAAGAAGTGCCATTAAGGAGATCCACTAGGGAGAGGAGAAATGCAATTCCAGATGATTATATCATATTTCTCAAAGAACATGAGGATGGCGTCGAATTGATAGAACATGACCGGATTAACTTCTGTCAAGCCTTGCACAGTTCTAACTCACAAAAGTGGATTGATGCCATGAAGGATGAGATTAAGTCTATGAATGACAATGACGTTTGGGATCTCATCGAGTTGCCTAAAGGTGCGAAGCCCACTGGTTTTAAAGGATATTTAAAACCAAGAGGGATACAAAGGGCAATGTCGAGAGATATAAGGTTCCTCTAGTTGCTAAAGGTTTTACTCAAAGGGAAGGCATAGACTATAAAGAGATTTTCTCTCCGATATCTTCGAAAGACTGTTTTAGAACAATAATGACACTAGTGGCTCATATAGATTTAGCGCTATATCAGATGGATGTCAAAACTATATTTCTCAATGGAGACATTGATGAGACAATTTATATGGTACAACCAAAAAAATTTGTATCTGGTGATCCAAAGTTTATGGTCTGTAAATTGAAGAAATCCATTTATGGTCTCAAACAGGCTTCCCGTCAATGGTATCACAAGTTCCATCAAGTCATAACCTTGCACGGTTTTGAGGTGAATGTTGTTGATGACTGTGTATATTATAAGTTCAGTGGGAGTAACTACATCTTCCTGATATTATATGTCGATGATATTCTGCTTGCTAGTAGCGATATAGGCTTACTACACGAAACCAAGAAATTTCTGATGAAGAAATTCGAGATGAAAGATCTTGGTGATGCCTCTTTTGTATTAGGTATACAGATACTTAGAGATCGTTCTGAAGGTATCCTTAGGTTGTCACAAAAGAGCTATATCGATAAGGTTTTGAGTAGATTCGGCATGAAAGATAGTAAACCAGGAGACACACCCGTCAATAAAGGAGACAAGTTTAGTCTCAAACAGTGGCCTAATAATGATATTGAAAGAAAAGAGATGCAGAAAATTCCCTATGCATCAGTAGTAGGGAGTTTAATGTACACTCAAGTTTGTACTCGTCCCGACATAGCATTTATAGTAAGAGTTCTAGGCAGATATTTGAGCAATCCGGGTATGCAACATTGGAATGCAGCCAAACGCATGATGCGTTATTTGAGGAGAACAAAAGACTATATGCTCACTTATCAGAGATCAGACAATTTAGAGATCATTGGGTTCTCTGACTCCGACTTTGCTGGATGCCAAGATAGCAGATGCTCCACATCAGGCTACATCTTTATATTAGGGGAAGGATCTATCTCATGGAAGTTTGCTAAGCAGAATCTCATAGCTTCTTCAACCATGGTTGCGGAGTTCATTGCTTGTTTTGAGGCGTCCAACCACGGAATATGGTTGCGAAACTTTGTCACTGGGCTGCGAGTGGTAGATGGCATTGACAGGCCATTAAAAATTTATTGTGACAATAACTCGGTGGTACTTTATTCCAACAACAATAGGAGCTTAATGCCTAAGGTCTTTCATGAGCACATTGCTCATATGGGCGTGATTTCTGAGGATACCTTGGTTTAGTGGGAGTTATTTTTGTACTATATGTTTGTTTTAGACATTGAGTTATTCAATTTTTTATGTAATAAAATTGATTGATTATTATTCTATTTCTGAACTTGCTTGTGTTTCTTTTATGAGCAATGTTCGCATTACATTAAAGACTTTGGAAAGATCTCACTAAAGACTAAACAAGGACCAGTTGGAAATAGGCATGTCCGAGATCACATTGCATGTAATTTCCATGCTACTCATCCATATTTGAGCTATGTCATCGAGTGTATTAGTATGGTGATCATCGTGGTTTAGTCACAACTGGATTGTGATGATAGTCACGGTGGTTCTATTATTAATATACAAGATGGTTCCATAGTATACATATGCGCGCCTAAAGAATTTGTGATATAATTGTTTCAGGAATTATATGTAACCCAAGTGGGAGATTGTTAGGAAACTCACGTTTCCTAAGTTGGGTAACATATTTTATTCAATTATATTTAATATCGGCTAAAATTAAGTAGTCTAATTTTGGTAAGCCCACTAAAGAATGAATATGGGACAATTGAGTAGATACCCATATTGTCTTAATTAGGGAATTATGGGAACCCTAATTAAACAATATAAATAGAACATCAGGGTTGTGGTCCCCAATACACTAAATCCAACACGGTTTCTCTTCTCCCCATCCGGAAGAGTCACGACGGTCCGTAGTGGAATAAGGGTGATTTAGTTGAGGAAGATCAGAAAACTATTTTGTTCGTCATAGTAATTCCGCATCAGAAGATGAAATTTCGGAATGGATCCAGGTATGTATCCGAATCCTAATATTCTAGTGTGATGAAAATTTTGGATCATGATTTAAGATTATAGTATTCTAACATTAAGTCCTCTCCTTTTTTTCTCAAATTCGTCCAAGCTCTCCTTTCCCTTCTCTTGGTAGCCAAGCTCTAAACCCTCTTTCCTTTTTCTCTTCTTTCCTTAGTACTTTTGAAGATCTCATGGAAGATAAGTGATTTATGGTTATTTTTTTCATGCTATGTACCGAGCCTTAAATCTATATTACATCAAGAAAAAAATTGCTTTCATATGAGAAGTTATGAAAGATAATACTTGGTGTTTAGAGAATTGTGACCTTGATCTTCTTGTACTCAAATATTACAAGTTTGATCAAGATCGGTTGCCTACAAGTTCTATGAAGAACTATTGATTATAAAGTTTGTATTTATATGATGAAAGAATAATATGAGACTTGCATGAGACTTAGATTGATCTCTCATTCTTCAAGACCAATATTTTACTTGATTTTTTGGATTAAATCAAGTCGTGTTATGGTCCCGGATCTGACACGACGATTTGTAGGGAAGAAGAGAAAGACAAAAATCAAGCCGAAGGGAAGCTTGAAAACCCTAAGTTCTTTGAGATAACGCACACCCCTGAGTGCGTTTAGAGAACTCAAAACCCTTGTTTACTCTAAATCAATGCTTGTTTTTTCTCGTTACTCTTACCCCTTAAATAGGGTTCTCGCTTACAAGGTTTATGATAAAATATTACAAAAATACCCTTGTAGATAAAATATTACAAAAAAAATGCTCCTGTGGCCTATTAATTCTTTAACTGAAATAAAATAAAGTTAATTAAAAAAAAATTAATTAGACTCTTAATAATGTTATTGCGAGCATAACATTACACCCCCTTGGGAAAAAGAGCTTGTCCTCAAGCTCTAAGGTAGCGTCCGCTTGCCCGTGTCGACGTTTCCACCTGTTCTCAAGTAGCATTTGTGGTATTTGTGTTAGCCCTCTGGACAAAAAAACTGGAGCATCCAACTAGATAAGCAATTTATTTTTTTGCCAATACTGCCAGCTTCACGTGTTGTAGCATACCCCAATACGGATAAGCAACTGAACAACAAGTTGAACTATCACCTGCTCCAAACTGGCAACTTATGTTTTGATATAAACAGACCTTGTCAACGGTTGCCTCATTGGCAAAACTCAGCATATCCCCTGTAACATCAGTCTTTGGACCCAATCCATGTTCAGCAAAGTGCCGAACATTCTTGACTAAATTACCATGAGTGTTAGCACTGAACAGACGTAGGTAAGTGACCTCATCTAATCCAACAACTTGAGTTTCCATTGTACCAAACAGTTTTAGTGAAGTTGTGCAGCTTCATCTACGGATCCCTTACTAATGAAGTTCGCACAAACTGCAACATACTTCCGCTGTTATAGTCTTTGCTATAGCCGCAGACCAATATGGTGTATGCCTGTGTTGGCGGCAACACCATTGCAGGAAATCTACTGAAAGGACTCACAAAGAGCAAGTAGTGCGCTCTTGGGACTTGCTGTAGTAGCAGCGTAGAAGTTGGCAGTCCTTGCCATATATGGCATCGCTATTGCTGTCAAAAGAACACACTAGGATTGCTTCAACTGTCCCAGCTGCCCCAAGTAGCTCCCTTTGTTGAAGACAATGAATAAGCCGCTGAAGTTGAGAAGTTCTGCTCAACTGCCTAAAAAGTCTTTCTCTCAGGTTGCATGTTCTGATGTTTGGCACCTTTCTTCACTGCAACAATAGCAACACCACTGAACAGCAGAACTGGTATATCATGTTGAAAAATGTGGTGCAGTACTATTTTGTGCACTGGTTTCTGCACTGTCACAACAGTTCTGTTTTCTTGGCTGTTTTGGCATCACAGTTTTTAGCAGTGCCATTGTTGTCAACACTGATTTCTGCAGTGTCATAGCAGCAGGACAAAAAAAATTGGTGAAGAACTCATGTGCTGCTTTAGGTGGCCAGTTATATGCATACCCTGCTGTACTGAGAGCAGCCACCCAACAGTCACAATTTACATTCGTTGGAGCCAGTCCAAGTGCCTCACATTGGCCAGCATGCTGTACTACTCGACCCATTTTCACCTTCCTTAACAATGAACATACAGAAAGAAGGCCAGATATAGTTACAAATTTGGGATCCATAGTTTCCCACTTCCTTTCTGGCAAGATCTCTATGGCCTTGCTAGGATGACCTCTTTGTGTAGAGCCCAACAGCAGTGTTGTCCATGAGACTGTCCAGAATTTGATTTTTTTTGTATCCACAATATGCAAAATCATTCTCCACAGTATATTTTCCACCATTTCCAAAAAAACCAAACTACTAAGCGTTAAAATCACTATTTTCAGCAGTGGTTTTTGGCTGTCTAGCAACAAACTTTTCTACACTGCCACAGCAGCTCTGTGTCCTTGTCTGTCTAGCAGCACTTTGTTCGGCATTGTGTCCTTGGCTGTCTAGCAACAATGTATTATGGACTGCCACAACAGCATTGTTTGCTTGGGTGGCTAGCAGCACTAGTTTCAGCAGTGCTACTGATGTCAGCACTTGTAGCTGCAGTGCCACAGTAGCAGCACAAAAAAATGTGTGGAAGAAATCAAGTGCCGCAAAACCAGCAGCTTCCTCTTGTCTCCTCTCCCGAGTTCTTCCATCTAAGTCCAAAGTTCCAACATTCACACTCATTGAGGGCACAAAATCTGGTACCACATTTTTTTAAAGCATTTCAAGGAAAATATCAATCCACTTACATGCGAAGCCATTTAGATTATATCCAGAAATCAGTGCATTCCAGGTAGCTGTATTTGTATTCTTCATGGAACTGAATATCAAATTGGAGGCTTCAATAGTCGAACTCTTGCCATAGGCATCAACCATGGTTGTACCCAAAACAACATCAAATGTTTCAGTCCAATTCACGCCCCTTGCATAACCCATAATCAAGGAATTCCATGACACTAAATCTCTAACAAGCATGTTGTCAAAAACCTGATTTCCTAAATCTACTCTTCCCAAAAACATCAAACTCCTTAACAAAGGATTCCAGTACTCCACCTTTATTTCAGCCATTTCATCAAGCACATTAATTGCCTTGAGAATAATTCCACGATAAAAAAATGCTAGTGCAGCTTCCATGGCACCTATGACAGAAAAACCACCAAGCACAAATATGCCTCTTCTCCTTATTACAAAATTTTTGAATTAAGGATCCCTTTTCCATGATCATGAACAAGAAAAAGAAGAACGAAACCGAGAAAAGGGGAGGAAAGCTCTCGGTAGAGAAGAGAAAAAATAAAAGGAGAAGAGTGGGCTGCACCAAGTATGGAGAGGGAGAGAGAGAACCAACTCGGGATTAAATGTGTGACTTGATTAATTTCGACTTACAAGACCTCTCTTTATAGTAGAGGAGGAGGTAGAGTCCTTATACAACTTATCATTCAATCCTAATTACATTCCAACTCTAACTCTTCAATATAAGTAAGTCTATTTAAACTAAACAACTAGAACACCAACTTGAGTAGAACTAGGAGTCCTTTATTATTCACATGAGGGGAATGGATAAGCCAGCTCGTAGCCTTATCCTTGTGGGTCCCTCATGATCTCCGAACATACCTTGATAAGAGTGCCAACTTGTGAGATCTTTGTGGGTCCCACTTGATCTTCAAGTCTTCTAAATCAATTCAGCTTGTGTTTATTGCTTCCTTAACTTGTGCTTGCTTTGGGAGAGGACTCCTCTTGGTGTCCCACATCCTCTAGGACTCTTCTTGATGACCTACGTCCTTATGGTGGGTCCCACATTGTAACACTCCCCCTCAAGCTGGTGGTGAGAAGACATCATAAACGCCTAGCTTGCAACATATGGTAAACATAATCTTATGAGTGACTAGTTTTGTGAGGATGTCTGCAACTTGATTTTGTGATGAGATGTGCATCAGGGATAAGAAACCAACTTGGAACTTTTCTCGTATAAAGTGGCAATCTACCTCAATGTGCTTTGTCCTCTCATGGAAGACTGGATTAGATGAAATATGTATTGCTGCTTGATTATCACAATATAGATCCATTGGAGCTTCTTTATAAAATCCCAATTCAGTGAGAAGAGACTTTATCCATAAGAGTTCACTTACAGTGTGTGCCATGGCTCTGTATTCTACTTCTGCACTTGATCGTGCTACTACATTTTATTTTTTGCTTTTCCATGTAACCAGATTTCCTCCAACCATCATGCAAAAACCAGAAGTAGATTTTCTATCATTTGGGGATCCAGCCCAATCTGCATCAGCGAATCCCTCAATGTTGAAGTGACCATGTTTTTTATAGAGGAACCCCTTCTAGGAGCCCCTTTCAGATAACGTAGTATCTTCACATGTGCTTGCCAATGACTAAGTTGTGGCTTGTGCATACACTGACTTACCACACTTATTGCATATGAAATGTCTGGCCTCGTTACACATAGGTAAATAAGTCATCCCACTAACCTTTGATATTTGCCAATATCGACATCTTCTCTAGTGCCTCCACATAATTTTGTATTTGCATCCATAGGAGTGTCTACCGGTTTACATCCTATCATACCTATTTCTTCCAGTAGATCAAGGGTATATTTTCTTTGGGATAGAATAATCTCATGTCTGGATTGTAAGACCTCAATACCCAAAAAGTATTTCAGTAATCCATGATCCTTTGTCTTAAATTCAGCACATATTCTCTCTTTTATTTTCTAAATGCCCTTAGAATCACGTCCAGTTAAAATAATATCATCAACATAAACAACTAGAATCACCTTACCTCTTGTTGTGTTCTCAATAAATACTAAGTGGTCTGTAGAGCATCTGTAAAAACCTACTCATATGATGGCTTAACTAAATTTCTCAAACCATACCCGTGGGGATTGCTTCAGTCCATAAAGAGATTTTTTAAGACGACATACAGACTCCCCCTCAACCATATATCCAGGTGGTTGTTGCATATAAATCTCTTCTTTGATATCACCATTGAGAAATGCATTTTTTACATCCAGTTGATATATTGGCCATGATGAATTAGCTACGAAGGATAATAATATACGTACCGAGGTCATTTTTGCCACTGGAGATAATGTCTAATCATAATCAATGCCATAACATTGAGTGTATCCTTTTGCAACTAGTCGAGCCTTCAGTCATGCAATAGTCCCATCTGGATTATGTTTTACTGTATAAACCCACTTGCAACCAACGGGTTTTTTATCTATAGGTAGAGGAACCAGTGACCATGTATGATTATCATTGAGTGCCTTCATTTCTTCATCCATTGCTACCTTCCACCTTGTATGTTGGAGAGCCTCCTAATATGACTGAGGAACAGATATGAAGGAAATAGAAGAAATAAACTCACAACATAAAGATGAGAGGCGATGATGAGACACAAAATTTGAGATGGGATGAGAAGTAGAAGTTTGAGTGCATGAACGAGGTTATTTTCTTAGAGCAATAGGACGAGTATCAAATTCATGACAAAAAATGACTAGTGACGAAGGACTTACCTCCGGTGGATCCAACAACTCGACAGGTGTGGTATCGGCCATTTTCTCTGGGGGTTGAATAATCCCTGTATCACGAGGCACAACCAGTCGAGGAGAACTTGGTACTGATGACATACCAGGTGGAGCTCTATTAGAATAATATGAGGAGTCTTCAAAGAATGTTACATCCCTGGACAGAAATAAACGTTGCAAAGAGGGACTATAATAAACATAACCCTTTTGTGTGCAAAAGTATCCCCAAAAGATACACTTCATAGATTTAGGGTCAATTTTGTTGTGTCTAGGTAAAGTATTATGAACAAACCATTGACAACCGAAAACTTTCAATGGTAATGCAAGTGGATCATCATGTGGTAATAGTTTAGAGTAAGGGGATTTATTCCCAAGAACAGTAGACGGTAGACAATTTATAAGAAAACACACAGTAAGGATAGCATGGGGCCAATAAAAATATGGAGCTTCATGGCATATAATAGACCTCGAGTTACCTCAAGAATATGACAATTTTTCCATTCAGCTACACCATTTTGTTGAGGAATGTAGGCACATAATGTTTGATGGATAATATCATTCTCTTGACAAAAGAAGTCAAGGTCTTTTAAAATATACTCTTTGGCATTATCAGACCGGAGGATTTTTATCTTATGACCAAATTGTGTGAGTACCATCGCAAAAAAAGATTTAAAAATAGATGGTATCTCTAAATGCTTTTTAAAAATAAACAGCCAAGTTGTACCAGTGAAATCATCAATAAACGTGATAAAATATTTGGCTTGAGAAATATTAGAGACACTCAAAGGCCCCCAAACATCAGTATGAATCAATGAAAAAGGAATGTTACTTTTGACTTCTGGACGAGGAGAGTATGTACTCCTTTGATGTTTAATTAACTGACACACCTCACATTTGAGCTCTGACCTTATCTTAAGAGATGGAAACATATGATGAAGAGGTTGTATGGAAGGATGTCCCAACCGATTGTGCCATAATCGTGTCTCATTCTCAATAGTAGACACCATATTGACTTTTGGCACATCCAAGTAGTAGAACCTCCCTTGTTCATGGCCTCCACCAATCACCTACTTCGTTATAAGATCCTGAAAAACACATGAAGTAGGTGAGAAGGTAACTGAGCAATTAAAATATTTTGTAAGTTGACTCACAGAGAGCAAGTTTAACTTAAAGGAAGAAACAAAAAGAATATCATTGAGCGGAAGTGATGGGGTGAAAGAAGTGGAATATTTTCCTTGGACTTTGGTTTGAGAACCGTTAGCTATGGTAATAAACTTGTGTGAAAGACTCGAAGATAAAGAATGTAATAAAGTTTTGTTACCTGTAAGATGCTCGGAGGCTCCTGAATCAATTATCCAGGATGAAGAGGAGGCGGATAGCATACATGAAGCAGTAGTGGCAGAGAGGCTAGGAGAAGACCCTAGCATGGTCTTCATTTTCTAAAATAATTCATACTCTTCATCAGTAATAATTTTGTGTCTAGCTGGTGTTGGGGGATGGTCTGCTTGCGCATCACTTATGAGGGCTTGATTAGCCCTTGTTGATTCTGACTTGTCATTAGCCTTATAGCATATTTCTTTATAATGGCCATATCTACCATGGTAAGTGCATGCCCTATAACGGCACTGGTCTATAGTGTGGCCCAAAAATTTACAATGAGTGCATTTAATATCATCTGATCTGCCAGCACTATAGGGTCTATGCAGTGTTTCAGGGCATGGATATAGTTTAGTACATGTCTCCCAAATATGTTTAGCAGTGTCAAGAAGAATAACCTTACTAGAGACATGTTCTTCCATGCTATTTATCAGCCAACCAATTACCAAAGTATCATTCTTCAGCCATTTCATATAAAAAATATCATCTCCATCAATAGGTGGTCCTCGGGTAGTGAGGTGACCAAGTAGATCTTTGGTTATGAGAAACTTCCTAACCGAGGTGGACCAACTCATAAAATTTGATACCCCACGTAAGGGTATGGTGGTAATTTTTAGTATATCACCTTTGATATTCATATTCTCATCAGCCATGATATGATCTTCTTCTTCAAAAAACTTCAAATAATATCACCAAGTAACACTTCCTCAATCAACTCGGTATATGTAAATAAAGCATCAATGCTAAATAATTTTTTTCCCATAAAACCACTCATAAGAGGCTCAATAGCAATCTTCTGTTATAAGGGAAATCTTATCCCATGAAAAAAATTTCAATAATCTGAGTATGGATTGGTCTCGGTAAACATAATTTCCAAACCAATAAAACTGTTTTGATAACTCCTTCTAGATAGAGGGGCATGCATATTCATAACATAATAAGATGAAAACATTCACATATTCATCCTTAAATCATCATCTAAAAATGAGAACCAGTAGCATAAAAAAAATATTTTTGAACACTTATCTCTCGGCTAGTGTTCTTCCTTCATAAAAGAGCTTTCTTTGAGTGGTGTTGATCATCACTTCTCTAGAGCATTCCTTTGTCGAGGGATCCTAAATATCTTGCTCTGATACCATGTTGAATTTATGATCCCTTTTCCATGATCACGAACAAGAGAAAGAAGAAAGAAAACCGAGAAAAGGGGAGGAAAGCTCTCGGTAGAGAAGAGAAAAAAATAAAAGGAGAAGAGTGGGTTGCGCCAAGTAAGGAGAGGGAGAGAGAGAACCAACTCGGGATTGAATGTGTGACTTGATTAATTTCGACTTATAAGACCTCTCTTTATAGTAGAGGAGGAGTTAGAGTCCTTATATAACTTATCATTCAATCCTAATTATATTCCAACTCTAACTTTTCAATATAAGTAAGTCTATTTAAACTAAACAACTAGAACACCAACTTGAGTAGAACTAGGAGTCTTTTATTATTCACGTGAGGGGAATGGATAAGCCAGCTCGTAGCCTTATCCTTGTGGGCCCCTCATGATCTCCCAACACACCTTGATAAGAGTGCCAACTCGTGAGATCTTTGTGTGTCCCACTTGATCTTCAAGTCTTTTAAATCAATTCAGCTTGTGCTTCTTGTTTCCTTAACTCGTGCTTGCTTTGGGTGAGGACTCTTCTTGGTGTCCCACGTCCTCTAGGAATCTTCTTGATGACCTACATCCTTATGGTGGGTCCCACCAGCTCGAGCACCATGGTGGGTCCCACATTTTAACAAAATTAAATATCAGAAGCTGCATAATGACAACCTTTCTTGCATAAAAAACTAATAGCAACATTATACAACAAACCAAGTTTCTCATAATCTAATTGTTCAATCCAGTGAAGCAATTTGAAGATACCTGCTACACCACCTTCTCTCCAGAGCACTCCAATGATGAAGTTATAGCCAGTAGCACCAGAAGATCCCATCGAGGTCTTTTTGTACTCATCAATTATTGTACAATATGTAACTAAACTAGCAACCAGGCCCAATTGAGGCAGTTGCTTAACGAGTATAAACGCATCCTCAAATGCCCCCATAGATAATTCATCTTATTGTTCCACCCAACCACAGAAAAATAATTCACTGATTGTAAATTTTCCACAGACATGGACCGACAGAACCATTGGTGCTATTCTCATCAACAGAAAAATAAAACATCACCCATAGAAATTTTATTTTTTCCATTCCCGGAATCCCCAAAAAATTCCCATCTTGCGTTTCAGGCCCAAATTTCAAAATTCCATAAAATTGTCTCTGTTTCTCTGCTTCATGGAACAATTTCAACGCCATTGGAGAGGAATTTTTTAAAATAAGGAGGGATTTGAGAAAAGAGAAGACGAAATTTGAAGAAATTCGTTGCACGAGTTTACCCAAAAAATTTTGGAAGTTTTTTTTTTCGTTGTGCTGACAAGACCGAGAGTGAATTTGAGAGGGAGAGTGAGAGTCCAAAAGCCAAAGCCCACTGGATTTGTCTCCAATGGCACGGACGGAGCCTCTTCTTTTTCCGGTGGTGAACAGCAGCCCTTTGGGTTTTCATTGCGGGGAGATTTTTTGAGACAGAGGGCTCTCGGATTTTTTTTGTCCCCTGTTCTAGGAGACGTTTGGCTTCCCATGTGAAGGGGGTTTCCACCGAACCCAAATCAGGACTTTCCGACAAGCTTTGTGTTGAATACCCCTCCGATTTTGGAATTGCAGAGCCCCTGCTACTGGACTTCGGATCTGGATTTTCCTATGCGAAACTTGTGAAATTTTCTAGCCCTTGGCCTTTCTGCCTATCCAAGACAACATCTCGAGCTAGTTTAGGTCATATGACCTTTTCTGCGGTAGCGAGATGCCTCTCAATTGCAGAAATTTTAATGGAAGTTTTACGCTTTCCATCCAGCAAGGCTTCTTCCCATACTATAAGTCCTGCATGTATTTCTTCCAATAGATCGAGCATGACAATCCATTTTCCTTGGAATGAAGAATCGCTCATTGTGTTCCCGCTCTAATACCAGTTGTTATGGTCCCGGATCTGACACGACGATTCATAGGGAGGAAGAAGAGAAAGACGAAAATCAATCCAAAGGGAAGCTTGAAAACCCTAGGTTTTTTTAGGAGAACACACTCCCCTGAGCTCGTCAAAACCCTTGTTTACACTAAATCAAAGCTTACTTTTTCTCATGACTCTTACCCCTTAAATAGGGTTCACCCTTACAAGGTTTAAGATAAAATATTACAAAAATACCCTTGTTGATAATATATTAAAAAAATGCCCCTATGGCATATTAATTCTTTAAATAAAATAATATAAATTAAATTAAAGAAAAATAATTAATTAGACTCTTAATAATGTTATTGCGTGCATAACAAACATGAAGAAGTTGTTTGTGGGATTTTATCGAGCTCAAAGAACACTTTGTTTTGGCAATTTATGAACATGTGAAAGTTTCTAATCCCTTCTCCAATACTTTAATACTTATGAGCTATTTCATTGCCTAAAAGATTTCTGGAAATATGTAAGAAAAAGGTGTCTTTTTAAGTGATAAGATGACACCTCTTGTAAAGGATAATTAAGCCATGATTTTGGTTAAGATTCAGCCATGAGTTCTTGCGGTTTTTTTTAAGAAGTTATAAAAAGTTTTGAATTTGAATTGAATGAGGGGATAATTGACTCACTTAAGGCACGTTTTGCTTCCTTTGAGGCTGATTTTGTGGTGGTTGGTTGGATGAGAAAGTTGTTCAAATTTGACTTAGTGGATTATTTTCGTTCAAATTTGAATTATAGTTGTTTTTGGCAAACATGAGCCTTCCAAGATTCATATTTTTAGTTTGAATTAAAGCTTAAGCCTGAATTGAGAGGAAAGTTATCCCACTCAGGTTACCCTTTCCTTTGGACAACATATCATTGATTTAATTGATTCTCAAGCTTGAGAAAGTGACTTTACTTCAGTCCACATAAGTTCTTAAATATTTGATTATAAAAATTGCTCCAAGTTTAATTGGATTTTCAATTTGATTCTTCATCATATCCTCTCCTTGTTTGTGCTTTGTTATGTATTAGTTTGATTGAAGATGGCTGAAGGAAATACTAGTAAGAGTGACATACTCAAAATTACTACTATTCCCTTAAGAAGATTTTCCAATTATCTTAGTTGGTCTCAATTAGTTAGAAGGTTTCTTATTTCTTGAGACTTTTTTTATTACTGAACCAAGCTTTCTCCAACGATTGATGAAGAAAGTCAATCCTATTTAATGTGGGTTAATGATGACAATTTGGTATTTAGTTGGCTTATTAATAGTATGGAAGAACATGTAATCAACAATGTTGTCCACTTAGAAATAGGCAAACATATTTGGAAAACTTGTACTAAGTTATATTCTAGTACGAAGAGTTTACAAAAGTTATTTGATGTATTGCAAAATTTGCTCAATACTAAGGAAGGAGACAAACTTCATGAATTTTTTGCTCGATTTTGAGGTTTAATTCAAGAGTAGAAGATCACTCAACCATACTCCATAGATATGTCAGTTCAAGAAAGGCAAAGGGAAGCTTTAGTGGTTATTGAATTTATAGAAAAGAGAAATACTTCATTGACTTATTATAATCAGAGTACATGAACCTCTATTTATAATAGAGGAAAGTAGTAGAATCCAACTACAATTAAAATATCTAGGGAAAAATCCAAAAGTGTGATTAGAAATAAAATAGAATGTTTGTATGTAATTGGGTAAAGTTGAGGGAAAAGGGGAATGAGGCAACGACAGGTTGGTTTTCCAAACCAGTTTGGGTTTTTTTCAAAATTAGGTTTTGGAATTAGTCGGTTAGGGTTCCACGCAGGTCAAGTTTTCATAAAACCAACCCTCACGCAATCCCTTCTCACCCCAAAATACTAAGTATGCTATATTATGAAAATATCTTGGAAAAAATTCACAAGCATGATTAAAAAATAGAATATTTGAATGTAATGCAATCATTATATTCAAACTAATACCATTGATTTACATCACATTTGGGTTACAATTGGCTCAAATTTCGCACCTCCTATGTCTAAGTTTTGTCAACATAAATTTCTAACCGGTTCGGTTTGAATTCACACCTCTTTTGAATAAACTTAAAATATGTTTACACCCATAACAAACCAAAACAAAGAAATAAAATCTAGGTTGGTTTAGGCTCTTTCTCCTTTATTTTATCTTATTTTTTGTTTCAAGTTGATTTAAATCAAACTCTGAGCTATAAAAATACACTAATTTTTATTTGGGGAAGATGGCATTTTTTGTGCATTTTATTCTTTTTACCTCCCTTTCATCTTCGGTATATTGGTTTCCAGCATTAGCACTTCTCATTTAGGAGGTTCCCAACATTAACGTACGGAAGCTAGTTAAATTTAATACAAGGGCTGGTCAATAGTTTTGCCAATATAAAAAGGTTATACAAGTTATTAACTATTATTATTTAAAGACTTGAAAGTAGAAACACTACTTAGTTTACTCTTTTTTAAAAAAACAAACCACAATTTATAGGAATATAAAGAAATTTGAAGAAAATACATAAAAGTAATATCAATTAAAATGGAAAACAAAGGAAATCAAGGGCTCCTGGAATTATCAAAAGCTCAATGTGAATCTGAACCGTTAAAAATTAAAACGTTAATATTCATTTAAAAAATAGTGTTTCCTTTTTTTCTAATTTGTAGAAATCTTACTTGGATTTATCGAATGACTGTTATACCCTCTTACTTGTATAATATTATATCCTACTTTGAAGATGATGAAATTAGAAGTTCATACTGGTAAGTATTTCTCTGACAAGTAGCTTGCTTGCCTTATGTACTAATCCTACTCGAACACAACAACATCTGTGCCACTTAAAAGGGAGTTTGTTCTTGTTTTCAGAGAAAGAAAGATGATGAAAGGGAAGAATGGGATTAAGGGCCTGTTAGCGCACTGTGTAAGTGAAAGTGAATTCTGACCCTAAACCCAATCCAATCACTTTCACTCGCTCACTTGACGTTCTCTCTCACCGTTCCCTTCATCCTCCTCTCTCTAGACAATCTTTGCTTCCCAACCCTCATCTCACTTGTCTCTCTCTCTATTGGCTCACCATCTCCCTCTCTCAACCTTCTCTACTTCCCAACCCTCATCTCTCTCGTCTCTCGCTCTCTACCGGCTCACCTTCTTGCCATTCTGTTGAACCTTCTCGTTGTCTCAAATCCTCTCATTCTTCCCTCTTTTGACTTCAATATCTCTCTCGTGTCAACTATACCCTTCAAGTCCCCCCATTCAACCTTGATTTCCCATTAAATTTTCTCCCCATTCGGCTTCGATTTCCATTCTTTCTTCGATTTATTTATTTTTAACTATATTAATTTATTCTACACTAAAATCTATCTTATGTTATTAATAAAATTCTATATTTTTTTATTATATTTATTACTATTAATACAATGTTAAATTAGTGATTTAAGAGTAATAATTAATATATTGTTAAAGTAAGAATTTAATCAAGTATCTAGTCATTATAAAAGAATACATTTTTTTGTTTAAGTGAAAATAAAAGTTCCGGTGGACAGTCAGCAAACTAGATCAACTTGGATGCTGATGTGAGGCTTCACCTATCTATCTCTGGATGCCTGCGAATTAGAAAGAAATCACAATCGAGGATTTGTCCGGGTCCGGAATTTGAACGCTACTTTCAGTTTCCAAATTCCAATTCCGACGGGCCACAGTCATAGTTCCTTAATTGGTACACAACTATGACTCATCTATGAAGTTCTTGAATAAGGGTGGCTATCGAAGTGATTGTCTGTAGAGACAGTAGGAGAAGGCTACAAGCCATAGCGACGATAGGTTTGAGCAGTGACGATCTGTTCTTGAGCAGTGATTTGTGGTTCTTCGCACGAAACCTAGAATAAATGAGAAATTTTTTTCACCAAGGAATCGATGTCAGTTCATTACTTCGGGGGAGAGCATTGTCGAAGGGGAGAAGACTCGTGTTTCACCTAGTTGGTGGAGTTTCTGGGTAAGGAGCTGCTGCAACTCATCTGTTTGGATTCCGGAGAGAAAGCAAGAAGGGTTCGAGATGAGGATGAAGTCCTCAAGAATGAGATTATCTTGTAGTGAGGGAGGATCAATGACAGTAAAGGAAAGAGGATGGAGTGATGATCAAGAAGATAATAAAGGAAGAAAAGACAGTGTCTTCTTTTCATGGATTTGTATGCGACGAGTCTTCCCTGTAGTACATCTTCTCTTTGCAAGAAAGAGAGAAGAAAGACACTGATCAAACCGATTAAATTAGTCGCAATTGTTCGTTGTTCCATTAGATTAGTCTTTAATTGGAAATTTCCTCTGTACATTGGGGCCTCATTTTTTCTTTCATTGAATTTTCATTGAACGTTAGAAAACGTCGATCGATCGATTAGAATACTAGCAGTTCTTAGTTGATTGTTTTCAATGGTATAGTTTACTTTTGTTTTGTTTTTTTATCAGTATGCAACTGTAACCAATCCATTACTGTGTGGATGATCGAGATTATTGACAATGTATATAATATCAGTTTCCATTGTAACTCTTCGTTTGTGTATTAATTGGACTACTTTTTTTCTTTATTATTCTTTAATTGGATTTATTGAAAGATTACATTCAGAGGACCCATTCTTGCTGCTATCATACTCATTCTTGATCTCGAAATGGTATCGAATTTTTAAAATCAAGGCTGTAGTCTGTTTTTTCACTTTGCTTTAGTTCTTGTTTTCTGGGTTCTCCGTTCAATAATTCCAGGTACGTGATTTTGAATTGAGTTCCAGTGACTTCTTCTTGAAACAATCTTCCAATTATTCACCCTTTTAGTTTCAGAAGGCTTCGAGAAAAGCAAACCCATAAGAATCTTGCATCATTGAAGTGCCATGGATTTGGCCTCTAGGCGGAGGTCGTTCAGGACCACTCTTAGCTGCTCCAGGTTGATTGACTTCACCACCACGACTGCCGAACCCATCGGGAGACCAACCGCCTTGTATACCACCACGGTCACCCTGGCACCGATCTTGTGAAGGAGATGGTACGAGGAGCACTCGGTCGGGAACGGTGCTGGCAGAGCATTCTGTGGAGGCCGGTCAACCTCGAGGGAAAGGGACCAGAAATTCAAAGACCTTGATCGCTACATCTTCTACTTCTTTTTTTTTTTTGTGTTTCTTCTTCAAGGTTCTTGTTATCAGAGAAAGAAAGATGATGAAAGGGAAGAATGGGATTAAGTGTTCTTGTGAATGGCGGAGAGAGGTGGCCGTGTTCGTAAGCAAAGCACCTACACTTCTTGTTAGTGAGGAAATCGTAACTGTAACTGCGACAGTTATTGCAGTTTCTTTCCCGCCTTTTACTGTGTAAACCAAAAGTTGAACATTTTTGGTCTAAGCGAATCAAAAGAAGTCCGACAATTAAATTGACCCAAGTCCAATAGACCCAGACACAAATAAATAGTTTGATAGATGGCTATGACTAGGGGTCACACCAAGCAAAACCAGCTCACAAACCATTCGAGTTCAGCTCAAAAAAAAAAAATCGACTCAAACTTGAAATAAGGCTCGTTAAGTATAACAAGTCAAACTTAAGATTTTCCAAGCTCTACTTGTAAGCTCGTGAACCAACCCGTTAGCATAGATTTTTTTTATGAAAATACCCCTTACTCTAACTGCTCTCGTCAATTCCCTCTTTAGTTGGTTCACTGTTGCTTTTATTTACCTTAAACCTCAAAGATGATCAATCGTTCAGCCCTTTTGGGTCCCTCAACATGTAATATTGTTGTTTGCCAATGGAATAAACACTATTAATAGAGGTGTTTGTTCTTTCTTTTTAGGTCTATTAAGCTGGTTATTATACATTAGTATGCTCCATTGCAAAGTCTTGGCCTCCTCTGTGATACCTTTCAGTTCAATGGTACCAAGGTTATCACAATATTCTCTTCAAATTAAAAATGTTAGTAGCAATTCTTTTCAAAATCAAAAACTAGATTTCAAACCTGCTTACTTCAATTCAGGGAAGATGATCGCAATAAGGCTTCTCAATCAAATTCTTCACTTGTTGTTTAAAATGGAAAAATAAATAAATATATAAGAAAACTTAGTAAATGAATAATCCAAAATATTTCAAGACATTGGCACAAACTAACGTTTTAGCTTCACTTAAGTTTTGATAAACAACTGAACTTCAGTTCTTTTTTTTCCTCGATTGAAGACCCACACAAGCTTGTCGTGGTAGCACGTGGATAATTTGGGTGGATGCCCACATATGATAACCTTACTCTAATACCATGTCAAATTGGGTAGAAGGTTCTATCCCAAAATGGCTAGTCATTTTAGGAGTCAGCCCTCTCTCTTTGATGATTTCTTGTTTTAGGCTTTTCCTATTGCTATTATCCCTCTTGTGCTTGTAATTCACGGTTCATACTTCCCTTCTTGAGCTTCTTTCATAATGAATGTTAACCACCACAAGCTAGAAATTATGCAATCTATAAAATCCAAATAGTTTTAGAGCAAATAGTTCTGGCATCATCCAATTCCCATCATTTTGTTTTCCTTTTGTGGGACAATGTCCCATGGTTTTCCCTAGAGACAAGCTAGAAAAGAGGTTTCTAGGAGAGGGGAGATAGAAATAAGGGAAAGAAGAGATACAAAGAAATGTAAAATGAGGAAGAGAATAAGAGAGCAATTGAGGATGGCAGTCAGGGTAGGTTAAGAAGAAGAGAAGATGCCCGGATGCAAGCCCACTATAGGTGAGAAATACCACGAGTAGGAACAGGGCCAAACTAGGGATTTTTCCAACTTATGCCCTAGTTTAGAGAGAAAACATCGAGGGCTTTCAAAGGATAATTCAAGATACAGAGACGGTGTTTGGTGGCACAAGTAGCGGCGCAATGACTTTTGCATTATCATGACCCTTGTTTTCACAAGAAAAGGTAATTATTGATTTCTAAACTGATGGTCCTCAACCAATCTCACTTCGTGAAAAGAGAACACGATATATTGATTTGATCATTTGAAAGATGAGAGGAGAAAAGATATGTGAGGAATGTTTTTGAAAGACTCCCAAAACAAATTTTGAGAGGGAAGATCAGTCTTAAGATTAACATACAATTGCTTAATCAATACT
This sequence comes from Aristolochia californica, assembly GCF_029961685.1. Lineage (NCBI taxonomy): Eukaryota > Viridiplantae > Streptophyta > Magnoliopsida > Piperales > Aristolochiaceae > Aristolochia > Aristolochia californica. Next base: position 9,538,146 of record NW_027182214.1, on the reverse strand, counting down.
CTAATATGTGTTCAAGGTGTTAGAAACCAAAAAATGAGAATCCCACCAATTCAACAATTGACATGGAATAAATAGAAGTACATGTATAAGTAAGTAAAGCATAAATAAAACCCAGAAACTTGAATATTTGGTCATTCTTGCATTGACCGTATTGAGATTTTGACCATTGTAAAGTATTGAGGATAAAATAAAAGTCCTTTAGTCCCCTGATTGAGATTCTAGAGCCAAAAGAAATGTTATCAAATTTCAACTTAAGCAAAAGGTGTCACAGGAAGGACCTTCACTGGAAACATCTTGATATAAGCTCCCCATCTGGTTAAAGTAGATCTCAAACTCATGTTGCCCAGGCTAGTCTCCACCCTGGTTCAATTGTCCAGAAAAACCATTAAAATGAATATGATCTTAATGTTTTTACAAGAAAAGGTAATAATCGATTTCTAAACTTATGGTCCTCAACCAATCTCACTTTGTGGAAAGAGAACACAATAATCTATCGATTTGATCTTTTGGGAGATGAGATGAAAGATTTTTTTATGAATGCAATTGAAAGACTCCCAGAACATATTTTGAAGTGTTTTAGACTATGACCGTTTTGACTAGTTAAAGGTGTTTTGTCATACGACTATGAGTGATTTTCTTCTCTTATATTATTTTTTGTCCAAGTTGAATCTTTGTCCTTTTTATCCCTAGATTGATAGGGAGAAAAATAACAAGAAGTAAAAGAAAGAGGTATTTTATTCCACATGTTGTGTTAATTTTTATATAACCAAAATATTTAAGAATGGAGGAGAGGTCTCACAGAAGAGACTCAATTAAAGGTGTTTTAGTTATATTAGTTTTTAATTTATGTTCAATTATTCTAGGACTTATCTTTTTGTGTAGATTTTGGGTGTAACTGGAAAAAGAGTAGTTTAATTGTAATTGGATTTACTTGTTTTCTCTATTATAAATTACAACAAGTTAGTGAAATATTTTTCTTTTCTAGAAATTCAACGTGGTATCAGAGTGGGTTCTGTGAATTGACTCGGTCAACCCATAGAGATAATGTGATCCATTTTTTTATAATCTATAGTAGTTTAGGTATATTCTACATTTTTTTCTTCCTTTCCTATCATAGTACCCTTTGTTTACTTAGGGTATGCACCTTTGTAGTGATAATGTACTTCTTTGTTTAGATATTATATCAATTCATGATTAAGTATTTTTACAAAAAAATTATTTTATCATGGCTTTAAAAGTATTAACATAGATTACCATGTACATAATTTTTATAATAAATTATCCTATTTCTTTATATATATAAATTCATGACTTTTAATAATATATTTAATTACTAATTTAAAAGTAATAATGTAGATATTATAAAAGTAAGGATTTGATGAAGCGTCTAAAAATTATTAAAGTAACCATCTTTGCTTAGGTTTTTTATTTTTTATTTTTTATAATTAATTAAATTAATATTTTTATTTTTATTTTAATTATTTTATTAATTTATACTACACTAAAATCTATCTTATTTTATTAATAAAATACCATATTTATTTATTATTGAATTTATGAAAAAGATAAATATTTCATTGACTTATTATAATTATAGTACATGAACTTCTATTTATAATAGAGGCAGGTAGTAGAGTCCAATTACAATAAAATTACCTTTGTCCCAATTACACCCAAACTCTAACACTTAAAAATAAGTCCTAGCATAATTAAATAACCCAAAATAAATAGAAGATTAACATGACTAAAACACCTTTAAATTGAAACTCTTATGTGGGACCATATCTTTTGGGTTTGGGCCCATTTTCCAATATTCTTAGGTATGTGGGTCTTCCTTAGTCGTGTAGGGTTGAGCCCATCTTCTATGGATCTATATCTTATGGACTTGGACCCATCTTCCAACACTCTTAGATATGTGGGTCTTCTTTGGTCGTGTGGACTTGGGCCCATCTTCCAACATTTATTTATTATATTATTAATTTTTAATACTATCTTAACCATAAATTTTTAGTATTTTGTGTTTCTCATGGTATCAGAGTGGGTAATCATATGTGGGCCTACACCTAAATTATCCACTTGTAGAACCACAAAAAGAGGGCATACATTTAAAAATTATCCACTTGTAGAGCCACAAAAGATGGTATACCTAAATTTATCAGCTTGTAGAGTCACAAAAAGGGCCTACACCTAAAATTATCCACTTGTAAAGTTACAAAAGAGGGCCTACACCTAAAATTATCCACTTGTAAAGCCACAAAAAAGGGCCTACATATGAGGGGGAGTGTTAAGGAATAGTTCCACATAGATTAGTGAGTACAAAATCCTTAAGTTTATTAGTTGGGAAAGAGGTTTCTTATATTGGCTAGTCATTTTGGGATAGGCCTTGGATCTTGCACTTTCTTCTTTATTTCTTTGTTCTATCATTCATTCATTTTCTTTCCTTCTTTTTTTCCTTTTTCTTTTTTTTCTTCCTACTTTCCTTTTTTCTTTTTTTTTTCTTTTTCATTCCTTCTTATTTCTTTCATTCTTGTTTCTTTCTCTTCTACTTTATTTATTCATTGTCTCTTTATTTTTATTTTTTTATCTATCTTCCTCTCTTTATTTCTTCTTCATTCTTAGTTTTTTTTCATTCTTCTTGATTCTCTTTTTATTCTTCTCTCTTTCTTTCTTCGTATTTCTTTCTTTTTTCATTTTTTCCTTCCTCTTTCCATCTTTCTTTTTTTCTTTCTTTCTTCTATTTCCTTTCTTTCTTCTCTCCATGATTAAATTTTATGTTAAATAAGTTGGTTGTGTGCTTATGGTCTTACAATTTTAAATTATGTTGTTATAGGTCATATTAAACGTTACGATTAGTTTGATGAATAAAAGGTCGAGTCATTGTGCTCCTTAGTAATGTTTCAACTCCTTTAAATTCCCTTACTTTTTCTAATGATGATGATCCTATTTCTATTTGTAATCCTACTATTTCTAGTTTAGGTGGAAGATAGGAGGATTCAAATACAGAGATAAAACCTTTTGCACCTAGGAAAAGAAAATCGAAGTTAGATACGTGATTGGATTTTGAAAAAACAATGCTACATGTTTACATTGTAATAAAAAATTTGATCGAACGAGTTATAAGAACACCTCTCACCTTAGAAAGTATGGATCAACATGACTAAGAAAAATTTGTGGGGAACATTAAATAGAACTTGTCATCATCTAAATTTGTGAATGAGGAGCAAGACAAGATTGTTAACTTCAAGTTTTATTAGCAACACAGTCATAGAGATCATGCTAACTGTAAATGTAAATATGACCTCTTTTAATTTTTTTTCTGAAAACTTGTAACCTCAGTTTAAACTTTGTTCCAAAAAGAGGTTGTAAATATTTAGAAGAGGAAAAAGAGTTGAATATTTTTTTTGGATAAGCTAGATGTCTAGTTAACCTCAAGAGTGATTTGTGGTTGTCTAGTAAGACTATGAGTTATGAATGCTTAATAACTCATTTCATTGATGATGAACGGATTTTACAAAAAAAAAAAAAAAAAAAAAAACCTTGCATTTCAACATTTGGATACTTCACATAAAATTAAAGTTCTTTATCAAATTTTGGATTAGGATATTGATAAGAAGTTGTTTATCTTCGCCTTTGATAATGTCTTTTCAAATTATGCAATGGTTAGATAATTGAAAATTTGGTTGTGTGACAAGAATTTGTTGACATGTAGCGAATTTTTTTCCATATTCCGTGTAGTACACATATTTTGATTTTAATTGTGCAAGATGGTTTGTATGTAATACTAGGTTTGTACAGTAGGTTGGGAGTATTGTATTTGTGAACAAAACTTTTGAGAGGAAGAAAATTTTAAGAAAATTATACTTCATAAATATTTACTTTCTAATAAAGATGTTTGTTTGGATGTGTCTACACGTTGGAAATCAACTTTTTTAATGTTTGAAACTGTATTGCAGTTTAGAAATACTTTTGGTCGTTTACATGACATTGATTATGAGTATATTAATTGCTCTTGTGATGATGAATGAGAGGTTGCTAGTCATATAATTGAATGCTTGAAATTATTTTACAATACTACATATAGCCTTTCTAGAACTAATTATTTTGACAAAAAAAATTGTATCTTGATGATATTTGTATTGTGCATGTTGAATTATGGGAGTGGATTAACTTAGTGAATATCATTATTTCGTAAAAATAAAAAATATTTGATCTACAGTTCAAGATGAATTACATCGATTACATGTACGAGACAATTTATAGTGATGTTGCAGAGTCCTATATTTAGAGAGTTTGGTTTTTTTTCTGTATGACTTTTATTCTGAGTTTAGTCCACTTGTTTGTGCTTTTCTCTAATTAAGAACGGTGGAAAGTAAGTTATTGATGAGAAAGAAAGTTGTGAAGCAAAGAAGCAATTAGGAGGTTTTGTAAAATTCTTAAGCTATAGATCATTTGTGAAATCAAATTTTAAAAAAAGGTAGGTTGGTTTTGATGTGTAATTGTAGTGGAAAGGTTAGGAGGTCAAATCTCGTATTCTTTATAGAGATATTTTTGTAATTTCAATCACTACCGTTACTTCTAAATATGCTTTTAGTACATGCTCTAGAGTTATTGATGAGAATTATTCTTTTGTTAAAGAGACTATGGATGTATTGATGTGCACATCGGATTAGTTACCATCTTTGAATGAAAAATAAGATATTTAATTATTTAATAGTTAATTAAAATAATTTTATAAAATTTTAATAACTTTGTTTTTTTTTGTTATTTTGTAGAAGATTTTTTTCATAATCATGTTCATGACAAAATATTTGATTAAATTGTTTTTATATTAAAAGGTAAATAAGATTCATATTGGTGCAGGGCATGGTGGGAACCATTTCACAAGGTGACCACATTTTCTAAAAGGTGCATCCTGGCAAAATCTGTCTTCCAAGTGTTGAAATAAATATGCTAGAAAATGTGACATTAAGTGTAGTAGGTCCCAGTGTTATAAAAGACCTTTGGCTTGCTTCATAGCCCTGTCTCCAAAAAGAATAATTGAGGTCCCAACACTGCTCAATTATCAATAGACAAGGTCACATCATCCACCACAACCCCAACAGCTTTTTACACACTCTATATTGTGAAGAAAGTACAAACATAAAAAATAAAAAATAAAATTCAGCTTTTTGAAAATCCAAGTTTTCCAGACAAGTGTCTCTTACAGAGCCTTGAGATCAGCCACAATGGGGGGTTCTAAGGCACTCTTAATATTTCAAACCAATACTGGCTTACTTCCAAGTAGCAAGTTTAATATATTTGCTTTCCATTTTCCATCTTATGAGCACCAAAGCCTCATCATCCTTGCAGCAAAAATAAAACTCTCCTTGTTCCTTCTCTTGTCTTTCACTTGCAAGATGCGAAATCTACAACCAATGCTATCTTGTATATTCCCAACAAAACCAACCCTGCTTCCCCACCTTGCTCAAGATTTGTCCACACAGTCGCCACTGTCTGCAATTCTTCCTGAACCGCGACCACCCATCTTTCCAAACGAACCCATGGCTGATAAGCCTTTGAAGCTGCTGCTTCCCTCGCTGAAATTTCTCGAGCGCCTCCACTTCCAAAGCTTTGATGGGTTGTTGTCTTTGTCTCCTTCATCAGTCTTAATCTTAGCAATCACCAATTGGGCTATGTTGCTTCGACAGAAAGGGCACACTGGGGCTGTTAAGCACGCAGTGGTCGGGTTGGGTTTGTTGTGGCAACACAGTGCTAATGTGCAATGGGCACACATTTGATGACCACAATCTTGGACTTGGATGGTGCAAACTTGGTCAAAACAAATACAACAAAGTTCTGAATCATTGGTCTGCACAAGGTTTAGATTTCCCACTGATTAGTTGAGAGTTTTAACAATCTTAACGATGAAATACCCGAAAGAAGTACCTCATCAGTATCATCATCTGCTTCTGCATCAGACTGAGATGGAGATGGAGATGGCAGTGAATAATTGGCTCCCTTCAAGATGTCTTTCTCTCTTGCCTTGTTAGCCTCCATCAGTGCCCTCTCCAGTAAAACCTTGGCCTCTGGATTAAGTTCAGTTATGAACTTCAGAGGAGATGGCCAGACCAGAGGCTCAGCTGAGGCTGGATTCAACAATGCTGCACAAGCCCCATGCTTGTGTTTTAATGCAACAACATGTGGTATCCTCCTGTGGCCACCCACCAATATTCAACTTCAGCAAACACAATTCTTCAGAATATCTCATCTATAATGCTGCTTCAAGGCTTTTATTTTTTTTGGAAGAGTAAGCTAGAATGTTTTCGTTGAGCATAAACAGGCTTGTATTATTATCCCTTTCTGGTTCAGATCCAAGACGAAGCTCTTGATGCAGGACAAAGAAAGTGGAGCTAATTTTTCTGTAAGAAAGAAAAGTGTTAAAGTTTTACCCAGCCGAGTCTCTTTGAAGACGATCTGCACCCCACGCAAGCAATTCGCTAACACAATCTAATGAACCTCCACGAGCTGCCAAATGAAGTGGTGTGCTGCCAGGGGATCTGTCATCAGGAATCTGTAAGACCAACTTCATTTGAAATAAAAATAAGATCGATCAGGCAAATCCTTCCAAGCACATCGAGGTTTACCCGTATCCGCCCGTTGAAGCACACACAAGAGCTCCACTGTCAAGGAGAATATGAACACAATCAGGCCGTCTTTGCCTAGCAGCTAAGTGTAATGGAGTAGCTCCATTACCATCTCTAATATTCACAAATCGGGTAAACCCCCTGTCAATGATAAACAAAAAAACAAAAACTTATTGAGATTTTCGACATTGGAGTGACTGAGAGCAGCTCGAGTTGAAACTGGAAACCCACCAAGAATCGGCTACAGGAGTCGAATGGGCAGCGGAAATTATTGCGTGCAGGCAATCTGAATGGCCATAATAAGCCGCGTAGTGTAAACAAGTTCTTCCGTGTAATGAATCGAACGTCAAAACCTATCGGAAAAAAAGGAGAGGAAGAAGATCTCTGATCAGTCATTTCAATTTCTTTCCAAAGCAATGAACAGCCAAATGACAATTTCACTCACTTTGGCACCTGCTTGGAGGAGCTTCTGCACACAAGAAATCTTTCCGTGCATTGCAGCCAACATCAGCGGAGTCTGCAGCGAACACCAAAACAGATGCATAAAAAGGATTGAAAACACAGTCGTGTTAAAAAAGGGGAAAAAGATAACCAAATATCCCCTCGAAAACACTACCATCAAGGAATCGAAGAATCAACAAAAAAATTCGGTTATCTCACCTGTCTGTGACGATTCAAGACATCTGGATTCACAGACTTGTCCAAAATCCTAGAGAGAACCTGCCGCACATGTAAAACCAGTCAACAAAAAATGACATAGGGAAAGCCCAACCCCCTAAAGTACTCCAAAGGATGAAGCTACACAAACTAAACCCCACCTCGACTCTACCATTAGCAGCAGCAATATGCAAAGGAGAGAGGCGGTCGTACACGGTGGTGCGGTGTATGATCTCGGATTCTCTCTCCACCACGGCCTCAAAAGTATCCAGATCACCCATCTGAACAGCTTTGAAGAAGCCATTCTCTTGGGTGACCCTGCAACTCAGCTTCTGCCCCATGGGAGCCCGCTACAGACCCAGGAGGCGCACCGAATCAGCGTGCGCCACCTTCTTGGGAGGGTGGAGGAGAAAAAAGAGAGGAGGAGAAGCTTTAAAAGGAGAGTGTTTTTGCTTTTCTCATATCTGTGTCTTGGCAGTCAGATATTTCCGGTCAATTAGATTCGAAACCTTCTACAGTTTGTAAGAAAGAGACCTTTGTTCCAAATCTGAATTCCCATTCGTTCTCGGAGTTGGTTTCTTCAAAGCGGCCTTTCTGAAGGGACATCTCATCCGTCAAATCCAAACTCCTACCACCCACGCCGTCCGATAGACAAAATTGGTGGGGGAACGTTTCTCTTCTCTTCTCTCACGTTGGACTTGTCCGACGGGTTACCTGGAAAGCAGGTTCAGGTGTGAACCATTAATATATAAATTTGAAAGGAAGAAGAAGATATTAGTGGAGATTTGATGTTGGTGTGAAGCAGCCACCAGGGATTCTGGGTAAACGTTTTCCCCCTTGTGAGTTTGGTGGGATTTAGACTAGAGCCTTTTTAATTAACCCATCTAATTTCTGGCATTTGGATGCCATCACCCTTCACCAACCAACAATGCCTCTGGCTTCAAATATCTGCCTAACCTGTTCTTCCCAACTTCAGTAAGCTCTGCTTTTCTCATATTCTCACATTTGTTTTATCTTATATTTTCAATTGGTTTTCAAATCAATCTCTTTTATTCCATTCACGTATAGTCTTTGTATTATTCAGTTTTATTCTATTTAATAAATAATATAAAAAAAAAATCAAGTAAATGGAAAGAGTTTTTTTTGACTGTTTGAGAGAAAAGTATATCCAAATGGGAACTTAATCAATGAAATTTGGAATCTAAGAGGAAGCTTGAAGCAAGGAAACACTCTCTTCATAATTTGAATTATTGCAGAAGGCAATAGACATTAAAGAGTTTGCTTAAAAGAAGGTAGCAAGTCAAATGAGATTGGGCAGCCGATCAACAGAACCCTCCCTCTCTCTCTCTCTCTCTCTCTCTTCTTTTCTTCTGGACTCCTGGAATTTGATTGCGTGTTTTCATTCGTTTTTAAAGCAAAAGTGGGTCCTCACCCGTTCTATTAGATCGCAGAATTTTTCTATGCCAGTGGTTATTGCGTCAATCATTCAGTTGCCTCTAGTATGAGATTATCCTTTTCTCCTAGGAAGAATAAGAAAATTATGATTTGACAAGCCACCGTTTTGGAAATTATTTATTGTGGAGCCACCCTGATCTGATTAGATTTGCAAAAGAGCAATTACTAAATCTTATATTATTTGTTGGTACGCCTAACGCTGCTTAATTTTCTCAACTTGAAGTTAAACGTTCAATGTATGAAATAAGAAACAAATTAATTGCTTAAGACTTGAGCAAAACTCTCTCTGACTTATAATTCATTGTGACTCTAATAATTAATCTTAATAAAGGAAAGCCACGATGATGTTAAGACAGTTGCAGCATTCCTGTCTAAAGGAAAGTCTCATCAAATCCTGAGCTGACCCTGCTATTATCACTGAGTAGCCTATTAACAAATCAAATAAGGATACTGAATGACCATCAATACTTGAGAAATCCACAATATGAACTATAGTTATGCTCCCCTTTTCTCTCCCTCTGGGCTATCACATTTTACTCCTTATGGCATATATGGAATCACATATAAACAATCTACAAATAATATTACAATTATGAGACCATAAATTATCTCAATTTTCACTTCTTCTTTTAACCTATTTTCCTGAACTCCTTTAAAACCTTCTTTTTTCTTACTTGTTTTCTTCTTTATGCATTCATCAAATGAGATTTGGGATTTCAAAATTTTAGTCCATCTCATTAATTTATTCATTTTTCTTGCTCAATCTTTGAGTTTAATGGACATTGTCCTAATGACATTATAGACACTGTTATGTAGATAATATTCCTCAAATCTAATCTTAGATTTTGATCTAAATTCAAACACAACATTAATTCCATCAATATGGGTCTGATTATGAGCTTAGGTGGTGAATAAAGAAGAACAATACTAGCCTACTTTTACCATTAATTTGGTTCCTCAACCTTCTCTTGTTTTGAACAAATGTAATTTCTTATTCCTCTTTCCTTTTGAAGAGGGATTAAAATCATCTTAAATCTTTATGAATTCTAGGCTCCTGATTGGTTGTTGATCTTCAGAACTTTATGGATTAGCTCATGGAGAAAAGGAGAGATGACATGTTGGAGAGAAAACAAGAGGAAAAAAGAGATTATGGACATGTGTTGCAAAATAGAATTGGACATTGATAGCCTCTTGGTATGGCAATTTGACCATTTGGTATGGTAGGAAGTTCAATGACCAAGAATTTTTCTTTTCAATCGTATCGTGTTCATATTTTAGAAGCATTTATTTCTATAAACTCTAATTGTGCTAGAAAATGAAGAATGAAAGAAAATTTGATTATATTTATTAAGATTAAGCCTAGTTCTATCTGAAAATAACTAGCTATTTAGGGCCCTATTGTTCGACTTTACAAACCAACAATTCTTTTTAACAATTATCTATGTGGGACTATTCCCAATAACACTCATCTTCACATCTAAGTTTACACATGATCATGAAACGTGAACAAAATAGACCGGTTACGAACTCAATGGGAAAGCAAATTAGGCCCAAAAGGCAGATTTTTTGTTCTAATACCATGTTAAAAAATTATGCCCTTTTCTTAAATCCTATATTTGTGGGACTATTCTTACTAATACTCTCCAACAACTCGATGAGAAGCAAATTAGGCCCAATAGCTGACACAGTCAAATGTTGATATAATTATCATTACAAGTAATAAACTAACAAAGCAATGACTATTTACCAATTTTACCATTTTTTTATTCATGTATCCCTAGATAAGATTAGTTTTCCAGTTGAACTAAACATGGCCAGCCTATTGGGTTGATTGAGTTGAGACTCTCAATCAAGGTTCTGTGACTTGTAGAGGTGTGAGTTGAACATTCAAACCCTGGTTAAACTGCATGTGCACAAGGATATCAGTATTGATAATAAAAGAGTTCTTTTGATCAGTAAGAAGGCAGACAAGGTGCTGGAGATGATTGTGCCACAAGTATATCAGATGCAGATTGGTCAACATCTAGCCCATCAAACTCCTCCAAAACAAGTGTAATATCTTCTTGACTAATCTTTCCCATCTCTTTGAGCTTAAATACAACAAACTCTGCTGCACTGAGGAAATAACAGAAGAAATACCGTGATCAGAATTTAGGACATAAAATGCATTGAATAACCAGTTTAATGGAATTTGCAAACAGAAGTAAATGAAACAAAAATGCTCAACAGGCTGAACCAATTTGACGACTGATTGCCAGAGACTCTACACTTGATTTGGTTAGAAACAGAGACTTGCTGACTGATGAGTGTATTATTTATGATCGAGTTGACTCATTTCAGCCAAATCTTGTTCATTGATTTCCAATCCTCCATAGAAGGGGAAAGAAGAGTGAGAGAAGTACATAATGAATCAAACTGTCCATACAACAAATTTAAACTATTTCTTTCCTGGTTTCTTGTCAAGTGAGCTAAAATGGAGTTTCAGCCGAGTACACCTGAATTCAGTTGCAGATCAAACAATCCATTGTACTACAAGTAAAGGAAAAAGGCTAAAATTAAATGTTTAGAACCATCAACCACATCTCTACTTTATGATATCTAAATTTTACATTCTTTTATGATGACAACTCCATCGTCGTCAAGATCTACACTTGTCATCTGTCTTGTATGAACCCATTTGGCCAGTGATTTCTGCCAGCTTTCAGTATTCTTCTCTGCTATGTAAAGAAAGAACTGAGCTACACAAATAGTACTTGCCAGTATCCAAAATATGGCAAATAGTCTTCTTCCTTGAGTTGAAAAGCTCATATCCCCATAACCCAATGTTGCAATTGTGGAACAGACACTATATACCGCATCAATGACACCATTTGTTTTGTGGCCATTGACTTGTTTTCTCACTAAGTAGGAGCAGAGGGTGCCTAGTCCAAGATACATGGCTAAGGCTAGAGTCACTTGCCTCAAAGAGAGATGGAGCTTCTCTAAGATGTTTAGGGAAACTAGGGAGGATAAGCCGCCTCAATTCTTCTCCACAGTGACGTTCTCCTTTGGAGGAGCACTTTTACACCGACAATACCTTCTCATTATGTTGGAGGTTTTCTGCTTCTGCTTTGAGGGGCTTGCAGGGTCTACAGAACCTGAGAGCTAGGGTACTCTTGCTATATCCTCATAGTTGACTTAATTTCAACAAAGTCATCTGGTTATATGCTATTTACTATTAATTGTTCTGACGTTTTCCTTCAGCAAGAGAAATAACAGAAAAAAAAAAAAAATGAAACTTCTCAAGAGAGCCGAGGGAAAAAAGGTGATAGAACTGTACACGGGAAAAAAAAGAGATCAAATGTGGGTCAGGTAAAATCCGGAAATCTTCGCTTGTTGGTCATGGATCTAAATATTTCATATTGTTGCATTTACTTGAAAAAGATCAAAATTTCAGGGCGAGCAGGACCCAACACCCAATTCTTGGATTCAAGAGGAGGAAACCAAACATGACAAGAAACTAAAGAGAACTCTGTATAAATTTTTCTCGTGCATTTGCTAAGGAAGAAAACATAATAGTTCCATCCAGACACAGAATAAACAGCAAATGATTTTATTTTACCATGAATTGACTCCGAAAATGACTTCTATCAAATAAAACATGCGAAGTCGAGAAGATGGAGTAATTCAGATATTTAAAAAAGAAACGAGAAGTCGAGCATGGTGCAACGTCAATCACGAAATGCATGAATGGATAAAATTAACTGCAATGTCCCATCTATTAATGACAATTAAGAAATCTTCACGAGGAAGAGATTCTGACGAAGCTCAGATGGAGTCCATAAGCCCGAGATCTAATGCTATTATCCGCAACTTGGCTCCTCTGTCTTGAGTGTCTCTGTTTGAAACAATTTCAAAAAATTTCGAAAGTTCTGCTGTCAGTAGAGAAGTCGAATGACCAAAATACCTACCTCTTATCTACATCGATACAGAAAATCAGTATACCTGTTCCAGAGCAATAATTCTGGTGGGAAGGGAGGTGAAGCGGTGGGATGACGGATCGAGAACCGTGAATGATGATCCGAGAAACTGTCTGATCCTTCAGAGTAAGAAAAACAGCTCGGGTCACCATTAAAAAGGAATATCAGGCGGCACTACTTTTAAGAATTTTGGTGTAATCTGAGAAATTGGACAGGCCATCATCTGACCAGGTCTGGTTCAAAAAGAAAGCTGGCGAACTGTTATATGTAAAACGACAGAGAAGGCGGGGGTCTCTCTGTCATGGAGACAATAGAAGGCGGGGTCTGTGTTCTCGGGGGCCCTCCCTTATCAATGATTGTATAAAAGGGACGGAGGAATCGGCATATTGTCCCTCGCCTCCCCCTTTTTCTTTATTCGTCCCTCCATTCGCAAAGAAAAAATGGGGAGGGGCTACCCTACCACTCTTCGATTCCGACGGCCTACGGGCAACCCATCTCCAGGTAAGCCCTCTACTTTCACTCCATTTCTCATCCATTTTCATTGTCTTTGTTTCCCTCTTTTCCCTCTCTTTCTCACATGTCGGTTTTCCAATCCTTATCATAGTCTCTCGGCGGAACTGTGGCTGGTTTGTCTAAAATCGTAGTCAAATTATACAGTTTCTGCTTCATATATATGTAATGAGTTTGAGTCATATCCCAATTCTGTGATTATTTCGTCGCCTTGGTTCTCTTTCTGGGTTGATCCAAGAATTTTTGCTCCTGTTGTTTGTTCGCCCTTTTCAAAGGAAATGGTGGTTCGCGGAGATGAGCAGGGAGAGAAAATAGATGCTCCTTTATCAGCCGTTTAGTGGCATGGAATGGGATTCGACAGGAGGGAGGAAGATGATGTTGGGTGAGATTGTGGATATTTGGAATAACGGATCCAAGGTAGATTATATTCTCACCGAAGGAGCCGTTGGAGATCTCAGCAGATACTCAATCTGGGTCTTCCTTGCCGTTGTCGTTATCTTCGAATTGAAGATAGCTTTGCGCTCCAGACAGTAGTCGTGGATCAGTGATGATATGTCATCGATGATGCTATATCGCCGTCTAGCGGACGTGCTAGTTCCCCGTTCAAAGCAACCCCACCGCGCTCGGTATTCATGTCAAACAAGATCGATTTCCTCTATTGTCTCTCTGGGTTTATCCTAGATGGACCAGATCAAAAGTATTTTTACCGGGGAAATTGCCGTCCACAAAATTGACCCCCGAAGTCTCTACAAAATCCTTCACACTCCTTAAATACGTTGATGAGATGAAAAATTAAGAACTTTGTTGTTGGTCGAAGCAGCGATGCAACATTCAAATAAGACTTTAAGAAGCAAGAAGATATAATTCAATATTTTGGAGAATTGGATCCCACTGGAGAGAGCATTCAAACAAGCCAAAAACAAATTGCTGCCAAAGAGTGTAATTGTACCATTGCTGATGTTGAAAATGCGCTGGAAAAATTCACATATGCAGAGGAGGCTATGAAGAAACTAAAAAATTTGAAGAAACAAGGGAAACCACTGCCGAAGAGCAGCCTTGTGAAGCAAGAAGGATAGATACAGGAAGAAAATTTCAACTGCGAAGAATCTTGTGCCTACTACTTCTTCGGCGGGAACGAAGGCTTAATATTAGAGTCAGAGACCTCTCCCATTGTCATCGGTGCTCGCGGGGACGATGACCTGTGCAGTGAAAGATCTCTCATCCTGTGCGACTCAGAGGCAGCGTTGTGGAGACGATGAGAGTTCAAAATTAAACATGCCAAGGGAGCAAGATTTAATTTCAAAGACCAGTGACTCAGACCGGATTGGACCAGACCAGATTCGGACCTGACTAGCACAAAACCAGACTAGACTCGACCTGGACCAGATTCGGACTAGGCTCAACTCAGAACAGACTAGACAAGACTACCTGGACTAGATTCAGACCAAACTCGACTCGAACTAGACCAGACTCGATCCGGACCAGATTCGGACCAGATTTGGACCAAACTTGGACCTATCCAAGGTATTCGAGATGTATATCTCAGGCAAAGACAAGTTGGTATATTTGGAAGGCGATCTCCTTCGAGTTGATACGAGAATGATCGAAGTTTTGAGCAAAGCTTCAGTCACGACCCAGACTTGATGGTATTGACACCTCCCAGGTGTATGATCTCCGGTGACATGTGACACCAGTGACTATCTTGAAATATTCTAAAATAATCTCGAGGACTTTTGGTATGAAATAGACTTCCGTTGACCGAACCCGATGGAGTGCTCAAGAAGAGCAGATATACAGCCTAGACCATATCCTACCATGGAGAAAAACCTTTGAAGCCAAAATAATTCGATTTTCATTGGTTAAATCTGAAGACTAGTTGCGGCAAGAACATCTACTACTCACTTAGCATGTTGGGCATCAAAGATCTATACTCACCAACTTGAGGGGACTGTTGGCGAGAGTTCCTCCAGAGGAGGATTTCTTCCTCTGGAGCGGTCTTCCAAATCCGTAAAAACAGGGGAAGAAGTCCTCTGTAACAATGGCTTCGGAGTTGATCCGAGAGACTAGTTAAAATAACCATAATCTCTTTGTATATAAATTTGATGTATTTGTATGAAATAATAAAATAAGAAAGATAGATTTTATAGAAAGTTTACACTCCATTTATCCTATACTTTCTCTTTTACTATTTCTTTAACGAAGAACTTCTTCTCGTAATTCTATTTCTTGTTATTGTTTATTCTTCTCTTTCGCCTAACAGGTTATTCTTTTATTACTTAAAAAGATGAAACAATGTCGTTCTTCAATTGAGCACAGTCGTGTTCTAACCGCTGCTTACTTATTGGGGTCTTTCTAGAATTGAAAGCAAGTTTTCACTTTGTTAGCGAAAAACTGATCGTGGAATTATGTGGTCGATAAAATTTGGACCATTTCTTTTGTTACCTTGTCTCTATATCAATTAATATTTGATAATGGTATCACTGGATTGTAGGTGTGAGAGGTGGTGGAAATGTCTCCCCCACTGCCCAAGTCGGGTCTCGTTATTGGAATCAACAAGGGGCATGTTGTCACGAGGAAGGAGTTGGCTCCTCGCCCTTACGACAGAAAGGGTAGAGTTCAAATTCAACTTGAATGTTAACATTTGCTCTTGTACATTCTTTTCTACTTGGTTTTCGAGGATTAATTTTTGGTCCAATTTTGAATACGAAGTGTTATTTGATTTTTTCAAAACGAATTGAAAATTTCCCTCTCTACATTCTTTGTGCTATATTTAAGTCTAGCAGGTTGCTGGCTTTTGCAGATTAAGATTGGTTCTATTACAAGATTAAGATTGGATTTTTAATTTAATGTGTACTTTCTCCTGGTCTTTTAATTTGGATCGTATTTTTGGCTGATTTTCCAGAAAATGAGTAAAAGCCCACTACACAATATTTTAAATTGCTCCTCTACTCCTAGGGAACCCTTGCCTTAGAATTAAAACTTCCACTATCAATTTCCAAATGGCAAATACAATTTAGAACTACAAAGGTTTAATTATAGCATCTGCCCAAACACTTGGGATTTATGGTTAAAAGCTCTAGGTACAGGCACCTAGACGCAAAAGGGTTTTAGATTACAACTCAATCAATTTAGCCTCAATGACTTCTGAGCAAGGGTTACTTGCTTTTACAATTAAACCCACAAATACCTCTTTGTAGGTAGATATCAAATTGAAAATAGCACCGAGTTACACCAAGTTTTTAGGTGAACTCTAAAATGATCAGTAGCACTAATATGTATTAAATTAATTCAAGTGATGCTTATTGAATGACAAAATATATCACTCTTAGCCCCTTTTTGAGATGGAACCTTGAGTGGGAGACTTCAGATCTCAAATTTCAAAATCTAGCATTAGGAATCCGCTTAAGATAACAAACGAGCTTTAAAAATTTCAACAGTTGTTATTTAGGCTAGAGAAGATTAACGTTGGTCTCTCTTCTATTTTCTCTTTCCTCTCTCATGTCTTTTCCTTGTCTCATGTTCTCCTATTCCTCAAGCATGTCTACCTTATGAAACTTATTAAACACAAAATGTGTAGGTTAAAAAATGCAATTTATGGATTTAAAAAGTCCACTACGTCATTTGAGAAATATAACAAAATCTTATTGGCATTTAGTTTTACTAGAAATTTTGATCAGGACACACAAATTGTCATACTGGTCATATATGTAGATGATATTATCATTTCTATCAATGATTTAGAAAGGAATGATAACATTAAGGCTCTTCCCAAGGAAAATCATTAGGCTAAAGATCTCGGTAAGCTCAATTATTTTTAGCAAATAGGTGGCACAAAGTAAGGAACGAATTGTCTTATCATAGAGAAAGTATATTACTTATCTCCTTGCCTATGGAACGTCCAATAGATCTAATTTTTGAATTACATAGATGTCGAGAGACCAAACCTAGAAGATCAAGTAAAGATGCTACAATCAAATCTCTAGATATATTATACGATTTTGTCGGAGTAGTCAATGAAACTATGGAGGAGCCTAGGAGAATTTCCTAAATGCAGTGATTAGAATATTGAAATATCTTAAGGGGCTGACCAAGTGAGGCCAAAGTTTATAAGTCACATAAGCATGCACTTTGGATTGTAGTTAGTTACTTTCATGCTGATTATACTACGTTCTAGTTGGACAAAAGGTAGTTTGGTTACTTGGAAGGCTTTTGTAGAAATGATTATAAAGTTATCACTCATACAACTTATGAGCTATTGTGGATTAAATCACTTATGGCACACCACTTCTTCAAAAAAAATTCATTAAAGCAAGTCAAATGAAGAATTTTATTAGTCCCAATGACCAGTTTAAGCTCTTTAATTTATATTACCCAACTTGAAGGTTAGTATAGATCATTAGTCATTTCATCGTTAATCGATTCAATTAATGAGAATGAACTGCTAATAGCCTCCCGGTTTTTGAGTTGCTCCTCAAGGTCCCTTTTTCCGGTTCTGGTTGGATTTTGAAATTTCGAAGCTTCTTAAACTAAACACCGTACTCATAGCTTAACCAGTGACTTCCATTCCAATCGAGCTACGAGCGTGCTCGAAAGCCAAACCTTCTCCCAATGTGATAAACTGATACTACGGTAGTCTGTTTTTTTCTTCGCTGGCCTCTCTGCTGGAGCTGTTCGTTGTCGACGAGGTAATTCTATATTCATTTTATTCGCCGTTTTCCTTGTTCTTTTTACTTTTCCCCTTTCCTCTTACACCAGGAGGCCCTTTTCGCTCGACGGGCAGATTCCGCCCCTTCGCGCGCTTTTCTCTATTCTCCATGCCGTCCCCCTCTCATTTCTGTCTCCTTAAAGAGTCGTTAAGGTGGAGGTAGAGGCCCTCCTTCCCGTGTCTCTAACGTCTGGGTTTTCCATGGAAGTGACACGAATATTTGAAATCGTTTATTTGTTTTCGTTCCACTAACAACAAATTTTTTAGGTCACTACCAGTTTAAAAAAAATCTATCTGTAAGTTAAAAATCAGATCAGTACGTTTTTTTTTTTTTAATTTATTTTTGAAGATGAATACGAGTTCATAACAAAAAAAATTAATGATAAGTTTCAAATGCTGATTGGCACTTTCACCACAATACTCCAGAAAATTGGGTTGGGGTTTTCTGCTCCTCCCTTGTGTTCTCTGACAATATAAGTTTTACTAGGGGAGAAGGGCGAGGTTATTATCTGTATTACTGCATACAAGAATGCTCTCTCTCTCTCTCTCTCTCTCTCTCTCTCTCGTATTCATTTTCTGCTTTTGTTTTCTTCACTAAGTTTGATATGAATAAGTGTAAGATTTATATTTGAATTGCATTCGTTGGCTTTTCTTTTCTACTTACAGAGAGAGGATGTTGCAGGTTTAAGGCATTACTGCCTTTGGTGATATAGGACCACAGCTTTAACTCATGCTATTCTGAAAGATCACTTCTTCTACTGGGTGGTCTGAACCAAAAAAGTAGGAGCTATTTCTTTATGTGGCTGTTTCCAGACCACTACCTTTCTTATGCCACTGATTGCTACGGTCTGCATCCAAAGTCATCCCTGTTTATCTCAATTGAGGTTCCATTTCTCTCATCCATGGATGAGCGCAAAGCCTCATTGATTCTTGAATTTCTCATCCGCCAACCCCTTGACGATTGGGTAATTCATCGCCTTGTCTCCATTCTGCCCATATCAGATGGAGATCTTCGCCTTAAAAAATCACTTGTTCTCCGAGGAATATACTCTGAAGTTTTAAAGGATTCAATCTCCGAAAAAATACTAGAGTCACTGGAAGCATATGAAAGGCTGGTCCAGCAAGAGGGAAGTGGGGATTTACATTCATTGAAGAGGGCATATCATGCCGTAGCTGTTGAATGCTGTGTGAGGTTTTTGAGAGAAGAATTTGGAATTTTTAAAGAATTTGTTTGTGCTGTTGATCGCATATGGAAAGGTAGGGTTTCTGCTTTGGAAAAGTTGGATGGCTGTATTTTGATCTCGGATCAGTTGAGAAAATCAAAGAAGGAGATGATAAAAGCTGTTAGGAACTACAGGGTTCGCACTGGTTTACTGGGAACGGATACAAGGGAGGAGGCTATGGATTCTATTAGAGCTTTCTGGGAAGAGTCAGTGAAAGAAATGGGGCTGTCATTTCTGGAGTCTCAGGCAAAAGTCCAGTGTGAAGAAGGTAAAGGTGTAGAACAGATTCCAGATGAGCATCCTCATGATGATCACATGGCAATGGGTGGCTGGAACGTTAAAGCAATGAAACATGATGGTGTAGCCATGGACAATGACAGGACATTCCCACCCTCTTCGGCAGGTATAACTATGTTTAGGTTTTTTCATTCCATTTTGTATACAGCAAACTTATTTCAGTTCATTTACTCTTTTATCTTATCTAAGTTGCTTTCTTTTCTTTATTATTTTTTCTTCCTATTAATTTACTGGTCGAATGCCCACTATTATTATTTTTGTTTGGTATTTAATGTTTACTACTACTTAACCAATATTGTGGTACATGAGTTAGGAACTTAGGCAGTGCTGGGATACATATCATTTGTATATATATGTCACCTCTTGTGTATGGTTTCAAATATCCTTCTTTTGAGATAAACTTCATTTGAAATGTATCACTTAGATATGGATGGAGGCAATTTGCCTCCCAGAGAAGTAGAAGCACCCATCAGAGATGTAAACGACACCGTTGGAAGGAGTTATGCTAATCAAGATTCCCGAGCAGTGAATCAGGATGCTACTGATACTAATGGAATTACAAGGAATCATGATCCTCTTTCAACGCATGAATTTAGGAAATTACAGAGGGCCCTTATTGAAAGTTCTAAAAATCTCAAATTAGTGGTTGAAGATCCTTTACCTGAGGCACTAGATGCAGCTGAAAAGCTGCTGTATAATAGCACCACTGTACAAGAAGATGCTACAACTCATGAGCAAATCCAGAATCAAAGCAGTGTGGATAGAAATGGTGCACCTATTGGCGAGACTTATGGAAGCACTCATGGAGAAATAAGTACATCTAATCAGAATGACAAGAATCATAATGGGACATCATGGCCTGGCTTCATGTCCCGGAATCCAACTGCCCAAACTTACGAGGCAAGTTTTTTCATGATCTCTTTGACTTGATCTTTTTGGTGGTTGAGAATCACTGTTTTGACTATGAAATAAGGCCTGGGATTGCATTTTATGCTTTTTGAAATTGCTGGAACCACTAAAGTTTCCAATTGAGTCTATTTAGCTGTATTTATGATTTTCATATCATGTACTACAGCATGATGTTTGTCACCATATTTTCATTCTATGCCACTCAAGTTGCTTTCCTGTCTTATTTAGGTGTATAGCTGTCTGGATTAGTTTATGGTGTGTATTATCATTCTTTCAATTTGGATACATCACGGTGAGAGATTAATAATTTACCTTCTTGGTAGTGTGTGTCAGAGTGGTTCCGTCCACTCTTGTTAGAGTGTGGTCTGAGTTAGGTACTTGGCTTTCCGCACCTTAAACGGCTAGTCTTTTCGGGTTGTATTGGCTAGGTATTTGACTCAGAACTCCGAAGTTAAGCGAGCTTGTGCAAGAGTAATTATAGGATGGATGACCTCCTGGGAAGTACTCTTGCCTAGGACTTTAACATGGTATCAGAGCTAGGCACGCCACGGCCCGCGTTCGTATCCCGTGAGAAGCGGCTCCAGAATGGGCGGGGTGGGTGTTAGAGTGGTTCCGCCCACTCTTGTTAGAGTGTGGTCTGAGTTAGGTACTTGGCTTTCCGCACCTTAAACGGCTAGTCTTTTCGGGTTGTATTGGTTAGGTATCTGACTCAGAACTCCGAAGTTAAGCGAGTTTGGGCAAGAGTAATTCTAGAATGGGTGACCTCCTGGGAAGTACTCTTGCCTAGGACTTTAACAGTGTGTTCTTAATTGTTGTAAATTGTGCTTAATAGTGCTGGTCATTGTGAATAATTTACTTTTTCAAGTTATGACTTGCGACCTGGTGAGCATTGCAAGGATGATGCATTTTGTTTATGGCTTTCCCCTGATACTAATCAGATTCTTTCCCTTTGATCTTGGCAAGGATCACTACAGTAAAAAAAGTAATTTTTTGGGTATCTAAGAAACATTTTCAAATTTCTATTGATTATAGAAATTACAGATTTCTATTGATTATAGAAATTATAGATTTCTATGCTTGTACCAATTTTGGAAATTTGTGATTGTTGTTCTAGGCCTATTAATCTTTGTTTCACTTTTCATGTTCTAGTGGGATGAAGATTTGGGTGAATCCCCATCAGATAACTCATCTCGTTCAAAAGGAGTTCGCTTACCTAGTCCTAGTCAGAGGGTGATTTCTCCTTTGAAGATGCAAGACATGAAGAAATTTGCTAGAAGGAGGAGGATTAAAAAGTGGAGTACATTGGAAGAAGAAACCTTGAGAAATGCAGTCCTCAAGTATGTTGGTCTTTGTAAAACTGCAGATATTGCTACTTTTTTTTTTTTTTTTTTTTAGTTTTTAATAAGAACTGCAATTATTGAGAGCTTTTATTGAAATGGAAAATTCTTTAGCTAGTTCTGTTTTTAGTTTTTGTTCTATGAAGTTATGCATAAAGATGAAGTTACTGTATTGCCATAATCTGCAGAGCTTTGCCCCTGTGCTGAGGGTTACATTTTGAGATCATCCTTATTTTAATACTTGCTTATCAATGCTGCACTGGAGCCACTACCCTTTTCTAGAAGTCACACCAGGCTTCTGATGTGACTGGTTGTAACTGCAGGCGATTACCTAGCTTCCTTACATAATATTGGATGATGCTTTGAACTGAGTCTTTTGCTGATTGTCCTTGAGTTCTTTTAGTCAGGCTGGTTATCAGCGGTTACATAACTACCATATTTTAAGTATATTAGACTCTCAATTTTTAGTTATATTCATGAGATGAAATGCTGAAAGATTTCTAAAATTCCATTATTCTCTTTTGCAGGCATGGTAAAGGAAATTGGAAATTTATTCTAAAAAACTACTCCACTGTATTTGAAGATAGAACTGAGGTCTGTATTTATGTATGTTCCATGGGTATGTCTTAAGTATGCCAAAATCTACTTTAGATTTCAATAATGATAATTTGCCATATACAGGTTGACTTGAAGGATAAGTGGCGGAATATGGTTCGATGAATACATATATTTCATGGTCTTTCTAGTGGAAGGTACAAGCTTTTCCCAGTATTCTAATTTCTCATTCTAATTATCACCTTTTTTTTTTAGTAAAAGGTGTAAATGCTATTAAGAAGAGTGAAAAGTACAATACCTGGCTAAAAAGGGCCTTCCTCCACAACAAGGTGTTGGAGTGAAACACCCAATTTAGCCTGAGTGTCCGCTAAATGATTAGCGGATCTAGGAATGTATTTCCAGTTACAGTTTAATTGAGAAATTAATTTACAAATATGAAAAAACAGATCCAAGTGCCGCCAAGGAGGATTAACGGACTTCACACACTAGTTGATAACAATTTTCGAGTCGCCTTCTATGCAGAGAGGGCCCACCTGACGTTGCTTGAATAGTTTCAGTCCATTAAACAATCCAGAGAGTTCCGTTGTGGTTAAGTCAGAGAGTCCAATTGGCCCAACGAAAGTGAAAAGAAGGTTTCCATTGTCATCATGGATAACTCTCCCATATCCAGCAGGGCCTAGATAGCCAAAAGTGCTTATGTCAAAATTTAATTTGAAGTGTCCCATCGGAGGAGGAGACCAAATTTCCATACCCGGGTGGTGGGAACGATATGACATACCAGCTATCAGTCGACAATTTCCTCGTAGGTTGGGATCACTTATATTTCGAAATTCCTTACGCATGAGGATCCACGTGGAAACTTGGCCCACAATATTTTCAATCAGAATGTTACTAGGAATAGATTTTAGATTGAATTTTCGGTTGTTTCTTTCCTTCCATAAGGCCCAAATGATATGACCAACGCAACATGAGATAAGCAATTTTCCAAGCTTTGGGAGGTAAGCACTAGTAATCGTGAGGATTGTGGATGAGAGATTTTGAGAAGGGCAATATTGGAAACTGATTTTGTTGAGGAGGCCAGTCCAGACAGAGTGAGCAAAATTGCAGTGTAACAGGATGTGGGTGGCTGTTTCAGGAGAAGTTTGGCAAAAGGGGCATAGGGGGTCCTGGACAGTGGTTCCTCGACGAATTGAGGAATCGGATGTGAGGATTTTTTTGCAACATGCACTCCAGATAAAAAATGTTGCTAGGGGAGGCGCAAGTAAGGACCATGCTATGGCTTCAGGATGATTGGTTTGAGGGGGGTAGGGGAAAAACAAGAAGTTATAAGTTGAGGCAGTAGAAAAAGTACCTTGTTTGCATGGAGTCCATATGAGTGTATCGGGTACATTTTTTAGCCGTACTGAAGATAGACATGTGATGAGGTTAGAAGCTTCTAGTGCCTCAGCGCTCTCTGAAGATTTAAGTTCCATTAACTAGTGTGTCATTTCCTTGAATTCCTCGGGAGGGTAATCTTGCTTTTGGTCTTTGAGGAATTTGATGAAGTCGGCGGCTTGAGCCTCAGTCTGATTTATCTAAGCGAAGTTTGCCAGATAATCAGGTCTTGGGGGGGGGGGGAACACTTTTGGGTGTGCTTGGTTTTGGGGGGCTGTTTACTTTGGCTTTGCCCTTCTTCTTTTTTCTGGAGTAGGTGAAAGCGAAAGGGGTGATGGGAAGTTTTTTTTAGAGCGTCTTTGGAGTGAGTGGGAAGAGGGGGTGCTGGGATATTTGGTGGATTCAAAAAATCAATCAAATGCTACACCGGAATGGGTAATCTGACAAAATTTTGGTCAGATTGGTGGGTGGGGCCGAGCATCATCAATGTCAGACATAGTTTGATCTCATCCTTGGCTAGAAATAAGGATGCCACCATTTCAGACCAGAGGGCCAATTCTGGTGAATGGAACTTAAATCTCCGGAGAGCGCTTTCGGATGCTGAAGCACTAGAAGCTTCCAACCTTATCACCTGTCTATCTTCGGTACGGCTCAGAAATGTACCCGATACACTCATCTGGAATCTATGCAAACAAGATACTTTTACTACTGCCTTAGCTTATAACTTCTTGTTTTTCCCGACCCCCCTCAAATCAATCATCCCGCAACCATAGCATGGTCCTTACTTGTGCCTCCCTGAGCAAATTTTTTTATGTGGAACACATGTCGAAACAAAATCATTACATCCGATTTCTTAATTTTTCGAGGAACCCCTATCTAGGACCCCTTGTGCCCCTTTTGCCAAACTTCTCCCGAAACAGCCACCCACATCCTGTTACACTGCAATTTTGCTCACACTGTCTGGACTGGCCTCCTCAACAAAATCGGTTTTCAGTATTGCCCTTCTCAAAATCTCTCATCCACAATCCTCACGGTTACTAGTGCTTACCTCCCAAAGCTCAGAAAATTGTTTATCTCATGCTGCGTTGGTCATATCATTTGGGCCTTATGGAAGGAAAGAAATAACCTAAAATTCAATCTAAAAACTTCTCCTAGTAACATTCTGATTGAAAATATTGTGGACCAAGTTTCCACATGGATCCTCATGCGTAAGGAATTTCGAAATATAAATGGCTCCAACCTATGAGGACACTGGCGGTTGATAGCTGGCATGTCATATTCTTCCCGCCCCTTGGCTATGGAAACTTGGTCTCCTCCTCCGATGAGACACTTCAAATTAAATTTTGACGGAAGCGCATTTGGCTGTCCAGGCCCTGTTGGGTATGGGGGAGTTATCCATGATGACAATGGAAATCTTCTTTTCACTTTCGATGTGCCAATTGGACTCTCTGACTCAACCACGGCTGAACTCTCTGGACTGTTTAATGGCGCAATGTCTGGTTTGCATAGAAGGCGACTCGAAATACCCACAAATCAAATTTCTACTCTAAATTAGCATCACTCTACTAGTTGATACAAACTGTTAACCAAGAAGGGATTTAGAGCGCAGATTGCATTGAATAAGTCAAGAGTTTGCTTTAGAAGGGTCAAAATTTGCAAAATGAAGTTGGAATAGCTGAAGTCAAGAGATCTTTTTGCTTTATAAGGATCAAAATTTCCAATATGATGTTGGAAGAGCTTTGGGGAAAAGAAAAAAAGCAAACGTCGACCATGGGTGTGGAACCTGCAAAACAACTGACACCAGTACAAACTGTCCCAAATCTTTCCACTACAAAGTAGGTTCTTCTTTTGTTTTCCACCCTGAAAAATCTTGGCAATACTGATGGTGGAGAAAAGAAAGTATACTACAAAAAAAGGCTCACATGTTTATAACTGGTCTGCCAACACATTCCAGGCTTGAAGATTTATACAAGCTTCAATCCCAATTTCACATGAAAAGAACTAAAAAAGGAATGATGAAATAATTTTCCACACTGCTGCCAAAAGCTTGGAAACGAAAAATAAAATAAAATATACAATACATATGGTTGTCACACAAAATACAGTGGGAAACCTGTTCATCCCATTTTTACATGACTAATCAGATATGCTTATTAGCTGCACATAAAACCTGATGAAGTTTGAGGATAATTACACATGTTTATGGGATCACACGAATCGTTCGCCAATGTCATTTATTGGTTGAAATCAGGATTAAATGCAAGGACTCTCTGTATATTAGCTCCTTTATCTGATTCTCTGTTAGGGCATGTTGTTCAAAGTCGAAGGAGAAGGGTTCTGGACAGGTAGGTTCATCTGCTATGTCGTGCAACCTTGCAAGGTAAGATAGGCAAGAGCTTCTCACATGTTTATAACTGGTCTGCCAACACATTCCAGGCTTGAAGATTTATACAAGCTTCAATCCCAATTTCACATGAACAGAACTAGAAAGGAATGATGAAATAATTCTCCACACTCTGCTGCCAAAAGCTTGAAAACGAAAAATAAAATAAAATATACAATACATATGGTTGTCACACAACATACAGTGGGAAACCTGTTCATCCCACATGACTAATCAGATATGCTTATTAGCTGCACATAAAACCTGATGAAGTTTGCGGATAATTACACATGCTTATGGGATCATACAAATCGTTCGCCAATGCCATTTATTGGTTGAAATCAGGATTAAATGCCAAGGACTCTCTGTATATTAACTCCTTTATCTGATTTTCTGTTAGGGCATGTTGTTCAAAGTCGCAGGAGAAGGGCTCTGGACAGGTAGGTTCATCTGCTATGTCGTGCAACCTTGCAAGGTAAGGAAGGGCAAGAGCTTCTTCAACTGCATCAAGCAAATGTAGTTTTAGAAATCAGGTAGTAATCCAAAGAACATGAGAAGAGAAAACAGATTTTCCCTAGTCATCTCAGTATTTTCATGTATTTAAACAAGCATATGGGGACTGGCCTGAAAGTCATGTACAGCACAAAATGGATATGATACAAAACAAACCACGACATTCTGGACAAGCCTCAACACAAGGGCAGTTAAAGATAGTAAAAAATAATGAGCTGCTCCATAAAAATACTGCAATCAAACATTAATAATTCTTGCATGTAACTGTCCTTCCACACTTCAATAATTGTGCAGATCATGAATGCTTGGGAAACCAAGGCAGTGTCCAACTACAAGTAAAATTTAACTCTAAGAGTTGCTTAACAAAAATATTTGGACAAAAGATGTTAAATTTTCAAAAACAATCATAAGGCAACAGAACACTTTGGGTTTTGATAAATAACTGAAAATAATACTTCTAAACTCGAGGATATGCATTTTCTTGTTCAATCATGTCTTTGATTCCTCAAATTTATCAAATTTTAGGTCTCAAAAAACTTCTCATTGATAAAGAAAGTACCTGTAATTCTCTTGTCAGGATCAAAAGTCAACATTCTCTCTACAAGATCAATCGCGGCTGGATGAATATGTGGGAAAACCCTTGATAATTGCTGGCGAGGATGATATGGAAGTTGTCGAATACACCTCTTTACATCTTCATTCGTAACAAATCCAAGCTCAGCCTCATTTGGAGTACCTAGAAACTGTAAAAGAAAAACAGTGTTTGAGCATACGTAACTCAACAAAAGAATACTAATAAAAAGAAA
Organism: Aristolochia californica; assembly: GCF_029961685.1. Classification (NCBI taxonomy): domain Eukaryota; kingdom Viridiplantae; phylum Streptophyta; class Magnoliopsida; order Piperales; family Aristolochiaceae; genus Aristolochia; species Aristolochia californica. The sequence continues at coordinate 9,510,840 of NW_027182214.1, read as the reverse complement.
GGGAGACTCCTTTGCCCTAAAATTGGGGTAGCATTTTGCGTAAGCATGAGTGATATGCCCTGCTAGTTAAAATGTGAACCCACCTCTGTCAGTGACTTCCATCTGATGGACATGATCTCTACCAGCAAATAATGACTGTCTGTTTATTAGCTCCATGAATATACAGCCCACTGACCACTGATCAATGGCTGCAGTATAATCCGTAGAGTTGAGTAGCAATTCTGGAGCCCGATACCATCTAGTAACAACATACTCTGTCAAAAATTCACTTTCTGATGTGTGGCGAGAGGTGAGAGAGAGGGCTGAGAGGTGAGGGGCACAGGGACATCAGAGAGGGCCGAGAGCCGAGAGATTGTTCCAAGACGTAGAGAGACCACCGGAGACGAGAGGGAACCTTGATACACATAGACGGGAGAGAGGACTGAGAGACGTAGAGAGGAAGAGAGGGAAGAGATACAAAGACGATGAAGGGAGAAGAAGCTGAAGGGAGTGCGAAGATGAGAGGAAGAAGAGAGCGGGAGAGAAAAAAATTTCGGGAGAGGAAGGCCGAGAGGGAGAATGAGTGCAAATGAGAAAAGAAAATTCATCGTCGGAGGGAACGATGCGTCCCGAGCGACATTTCAAGCGGATGATTCGCAAAATTGGGCTGAATCACAATTCCATGATTTTAGCCTTAGACACCTGCATTTTTCAGATGATGCTAGCGCTCATTCACCACTAATGGCCTAATCGAATGAACCATGTAACGTGTGTGAACTTCATTTCAATTTCATTGTTGACTAACCCCCCTCCCCCTTATTTTATATGCAAAAAAATTCGGTTCATTGAACCTTTTTTCTACTCCTTGGCCCTTCATTGTGCCCAACCTTTTACTATAGTAACACCTATGAGAATTCTGTTATGTTAGAAAATTGATTCATAAATTTTGTTTGTCAAGGTATAAATTGTTATAGAAATTCTGCGAAAGTAGACAGATTTGCTCTTTGCAATATGAAAACTTATGCAACAACTCTTAGATTTGCACTAGAAAACCAATCTCTCTTTATTTGAAGAATGGACTGCTTCGAAACTAATTGTTACAAACTTTTTAATATCTCTAATGAGAGAAAAATAGTACTCAACAATGGGAACGGTGGTTGCTCAAAAGAAGGGAAAAAAAACAAGTAGGTTGGAGCTCATGCTTTAGCTTTTTCATGAAGGCAAAGAATTAAAACCAAGTTCAACTTTTTGTTTGCTGCCATACTATTCTGCAAATTCTAATTAAAAGATTTTTATTACATAAAATTTCTGTCTTAATCCCTTTAAACTAACTATTCTACCCCTTAACATCTATTGTTGAAGAGATGATATGAAAGCTTCTTACATGACTCTCACAATAAGCAGTCTCACAGAACAAGAATTAATATGGTGGAATCTTACAAGAGTCTCACAAAAGGTGGTCTCATAGGAGAGTCTCAGTTTAAAGGTGTTTTAGTTATATTAGTCTTCTATTTATGTTGGCCTATTTAATTATGCTAGAATTTATTTTTAAGTGTTAGGGTTTGGTTGTAATTGGGACGAGTGTAGTTTAATTGTAATTGGACTACAACTTTTTTCTATTATAAATAGGGGTTCATGTATTCTGATTACAACAAGTTAATGAAGTATTTCTCTTTTCCATAAATTCAACATGGTATCAGAGCAGGTTTTGTGAGTTGACTTGGTCAACCCATAGAGATAATATGATCCTTTTATGATCTATTATCTCTAGCAGTTAAGGTTCATATCTATCTTTTTTTTCCCTCTTTTCTGTCCATATACTCGTTGTTTGATTTACATTTTCACCTGAGCTTTTAATATTACATATTATATATTGACGAAGTTTTATTTTGAGAATCATCTCCTTCTCTATTTTCTCCTACTTCTTGGTATCTTCTGTTATCTATATTATTGTGCTGGTGCAGTTATCATGTCGAATATAGTTACCTTGTTGTTTTGAACTGGTGATATTTGATACGTTGGAATCTCCAATTTATATCAGGAAACTCATTCTAATCAAGACGTGTAAGATATAATTATTTCCTAATTGGAAGCATCTATCATTCAGACAAGATTCGTGGCTGTATTTGCATCAACTTCCCAGTCTTTCACTTTGTCAAAAATTATTTCCAGTATAGAAGAGAGTTGGGCCCGTTTGAGATTTCCAGTTTTAATATTGCTGCTGGGGCTAGTACTTACTGAATAAGCTGCTGGTCACGTGTTCACAACAACCTTCCATTATATTATTATTTGAGGTTTATAATAATTATTCAAGGATATCTTCCAACCTTCCATTATTTTCATGCTTCATGTTACCTCATGGGTCTGCATACTTGGGAATTAAGCTCTGCTGGTGATGTTTGATGATTGGTTGAAACTCTAAGCTATAACGATTTACAAAAATCAATTAACAACAACGGAAATGCTTTCATTCTACTCACACTAACGAGTAGCAAAAGACAAAAAAAATTTCTCCCACCTTTCTCTTCTCTGCTACCTTATCTGCTTCCACACCCAATTTATTCTTTGGTTTTGAATACTTAACACCGATGAGTATGCCTTGAGGAGAGAAATTTCCAGCGCGTTGCTGATTATTCATCAAAGCTTCAACATGTTGTGACCTTAATATTTGGAATTCTAGCATGAGGTGTTCTTATTGTTCTTGATTGTTTTATCTAGGTGATGAATCATCTAAGCAGGTTGATAGAGATAAAGATAATTAGTGTTTGAATTAGATATAGACTCAAATGGTAGAGTCCTAATCACCTACAATCTCTCTGTGTAATTCTATAAATAAATTACACCTGATCAATAATAATGACGACAATATTATTCTTCATTCTTATATTCTATATGGTATCAGAGCTTCTGATTGATTAATCAGAACCAATCTGCCGTCGCTGAAAATCCTTATCGGAAGCAGCCTTTGTAGCTGCAACCCACTACCACCGCTCATACCTGGTATTTTCTCTCCCTTTCTCTGTGCAATAACGTCGAAGGTATTTTTTAAGAAAAAAAAAACAACCTTGTTGCCGAAATCCTCCTTCGTTCACCGGCGCAAACCCAGAACCCTTTTCTTCCTTCATTATTCTCATCGCCATCACTGCTGAGCCATTCCCATCGCTCGGTGCGGCACTACGCAGGATTTTCCCTCAACTATCTCTCCAGCTCCTCTCTTGTGCTGGTCTGAGACATCACCACCACCTTTCGTCTTGCCGCAATCATGTCGGAAGTATTTTTTTAGAAAAAAAAAAAAACTTTGCCGTCGACCATCCTCGAAGTCGCTGCTACCCCAGCTGCCACCACTACCTCCACAGTCCGCAGCCCGCTACAGCCTGACGTTGCCACCGTCCGCTCTGCCAAAAACCACGCACGCCGGTGCCACAACACAAAACCCCCGACCTAAGTTCAAGGGGGGATATTATGTTCCCCCTTATGCGTTGTCCCGCGTACGTACGTGCGCAACATGCGAACTCGCACGTGGGCTTTCACACGTGTGAGTTTCGCATGTGCGGAAATTTTTTTATTTAAAAAAAAACTCTTCTCCTTTCTGGACTATGTGATTCCATTTGCCCCAGCCGTTGCCCTTCCTTCGGACGTTGCAATTTCGTCCGCCTTTGCCACCTCTAGTGTCGTTGCTCTACCACCTAACAATGAAATTCCGTCCGCACCAGCCGCCTCCAGTGCCACTGCTCTTCCATCAGACGAGGCAATTCCGTCCGCACCAGCCTCCTCCTGTGTCGTTGCTCTGCCACCTAACGATGAAATTCCGTCCGCACTAGCCGCCTCCAGTGTCGCTGCTCTTCCTTCGGACGATGCAATTCAGTCCGCACCAACCACCTCCTGTGTCGCTGCTCTTCCACTTGACGATGAAATTCTGTCTGCACCAATCGCCTCCAATGCAACTGCTCTTCCACCAGACGATGCGATTCCGTCCACCCAGTCGCTTCCAGTGCCGCTGCTCTGCCACCTAACGATGAAATTCTGTCCGCACTAGCCGCCTCGAGTGTTGCTGCTCTCTCCTAACCACTTCCAAGAATATTCTTTTTGAAGATCAAGATTGGACTCTCCTTTCGGAGCTCCATCTTGCAGGGGCATGAAAGAGATAGAGATAAATATAATGATAGATATAAAGATAATGATAGATATAAAGATAATGATAGAGATAAAGATAATTAGTGTTTGAATTAGATATAAACTCAAATTGTAAAATCCTAATCACCTACAATCTCTCTGTGTAATTCTATAAATAGATTACACCTGATCAATAATAATGACGATACTATTATTCTTCATTCTTATATTCTATACAGGCCACGTTGCTGTCTTTTAGAGAAGTCTTGCCATTGATATTGGGAAGTTGTTGTTTGATGCTATTATTCAGCAACTTATTGATACCACACTATTTATTGTTGATTCCAGTACCTACATACTTATCTTCATTGTTGGTCACGTGCCTTTTTAAATCAGGAACTTCCATTACTTAAATAAGAAGAGTATGTGGCAGCTTATTCCTTGGTCAACATGTTATTTGGTGGACAACTTTCTGATGGACTCGCAACAGATTATTGTATGGGTATTTTTTAAGGATTTTTATTATTTGGTATGTGTTATTGGTCTCATTGAATTTCTTAGAAAAATAAAACACATAGTGGCCTCAGCATCCTATCTTCCTCTTTACCCATTACCCTTTATTTGACTCTCATATACCTTTTTGGGCCAACCTCTTATGTGTTGCTTTGATTGGTTTACCTTTATTATTTAGTCGTTTAAGGCGCACATCATTGCTCTTATCAACAAGAATCACCTCCATTGACAAATCAGTTGGATCGACAGCATTAAGTGCTGCAAGAGTTGGTAACTTGCTTCCTTCTTCCAATTCATTGCACATGAGCCATATGTAAGGATTCATTCCCATGATGTTATAGAAACCATCTGATATCTTATCAGTATATGATAAGACACCAGTAGCCTGCAAACGTATACGTGAGGAGAAAAAATAAGAAAAATTACAACAGCTGGAATGAGCATGCAGTAAACACCCAAACATTAAAAACAAGATAATGGCAAATCCTTAAAAATGAGAAAGAAGAATTAAGAAACAAAAAGTATCCGATGACCCTTCTAATAAGAAACTTTGAATATACAAACTGTCGAATATGTAGCGAAATTAACAGGAGTCGCACCCATAGACGGTAAGAAACAACGTCTGTCACAGAGTCGGTGTCACTGGAAGGCTCAGAAACATATGAACCCCTGTCCGTCAAAAAATTGGCTCTCATCAGGTAGATAGGCCTGGATACCAAACGAACTGCAAGAGTAAGCTGCAAACAGTAACTTTCTTGTATATTTTGCACCCAATTCCCTCTACGGCTTTCAGCTCGAACACCTCTTTCGTCGTTCTGCAGTATGATCTCTTAATCCTTGGTATCACTTGAAAAACTATCATCAGCCGTGGAAAACAAGGTTCTACTTGCAGAAGCTTGCCTGCAGATAATTCGATCGCTACCTTCTATCATGCCTCTCCCAAGCTCTGAATCACCATCTTGCATTCGAAGATACTGCAACGGAAGCTGCTCCCTATTCAACAACTGTGTGCAATGAGACGTAAAATTATGAGCTATAAATTTGTTACCGCAATTTATAGACGTGAAATTTGAGGAAACGATTTGTTTCCTTGATTTCAGGATCTAATTTGGACCTAATTTTAGGTTGTAATTGTATCGATAAATAGCCTCCGTTTGAAAGAAAATACATCGGAAAAATTATTCTTGAAACTCTGTTGTTGGTCTCAGTTTCACATGGTATCAGAGGAGGAGAATCTTCTCCTGTCGCAGAAGAACAGAGCAGCAACTACTCTGCCGTCTCCGTGAATGAAGAAGACGTGGTTTGCGTTTTCTGCGGCCGTCGCCTAATCGCAAACCACTGCCACCCGAACTCCGTCGGGACTCACCAAACCGTAGCAGAACCACCGCTTAGCCTTCGAGCGCATCACCAGCTCGACGAAGAAGGAGAGTTTCCTTTGCCATCGCCGTGAACAGAACCACCGTTAGAGAAGACTGGAGGAATTTCAGAAAGCCGCCAATGCCGAGCTACGGGTCGGCCTCCCAGCAAACCGCACCTTCACCGGCAAAACCAGAGAGACTGCCATCGCCGAAGACGAAGACGAAGACGACAAGGTATGCTAGAATTTTTTTTTCCGCTTAACTTAATCCCGAGTTTGATCATTCTGTCGACTCGGATCGGACCACATGCTCAAACCGGGTCAAGCCAATGACAGAAAACGAACCGGACCACGATCAAAGGCCTAAATCAAGTCAACCCAGCGAACAAAAAGCAAAATCCGTTGACGTTGAAAAATCCGGTGCTGCTGCTGTAGAATCCATTACCACCGCTGCATAATCGGTTGATACCGCCGTTACTGTTGGCTCTACGAAGAATCAACTCTCCGTCAAAGTTTTTTTGTCCTCGAATTTCGTTACCATTGTAAAACTACGCTACCATTACAAGCACATCAACCAAACTTATCCCAGCACCAATACCGCAGATTATCATACACCAAGACAATTCTGCCTTTCCAACTGGAATCATCCTCGATGAGACCAATTACCCATTATGGTATCAGCTCATGGAGATGCGTATTGGTACTCGCAACAAATCTGGATATCTTACCAGATAAACGAATAAACTAACAAACTGGAGATCCCAATCTTGGCGCATAGGTTACTGAAAATCAAAGAGTGAAAAATTAGCTTATTGACTCAATGAGTCCATCGCTAATGCAGCGATTTATTTGCCTCTCTGCCGCCAAGGAGATCAAACAAAACCTGTATATTTGAGTTGAACTAGAGATCTTTTTCTACCAAACAAAATGGTAGACCATTATCAATGTACTATAATGAATTTGTTACTATTTTTCAGGAAATTGATCATAGAACTACATCTCAAGAAGGAAGAGTCAAATGACTTAATCTAATTGCACTCTGCGATGGCTAGGCTTCGAGTTCATATTTTTCTCAGTGGGCTTGACTCTGATTTTGATCAAGTTCGTAAAGAAATCTAGTGAAAAGACCCAAAACTTGATTTGGAGAACACATATGCATATGTCAGAAGAAAATATCAATAGAGATAGACAATAGGGAACTATCGTCCAATCTCTGATAACTCGGCTATGCTGGTCAACCACATTTGACAAGGATCATCAAACAATCGAAACACTCAAACCTCTGGAAAAGCTAACAACTGGGTATGCACTCATTGCGGGGATAAAAGTCATTCGCAACAGTATTGTTACAAGATTATTGGCTATCTGGAGTTGTGGGACTTATAAAAAAAACTCGTAAAAAGATTATTGGGAAAACTATGATGACATCCACTGAAGAAAATTAGTTGTTGTCTACGACAAATATTGCCCATATAGGTATTATCAAAGCATCAATATTATCTGCAAATTCTAAGAATAGAACGTGAATTATTGATATAGGTGCATTCGTTCATATGACAGAGGGATTTCAGTCACTTATACCTCTCCTATTACTGTGAGAGAGATATGTTATCTTGTCTAATAATCTTATATTATATTAGATACTCTGGACGGAAGACACGTCCCGTCATTTTCGGCGTTAACATGTTTATTCCCGTGATCATGGACAGAACGAAGCCGGGGACCGGGCGATTCTCTTAGGGAGATATAGTTGCGCCAACTTTGAGGCATTTTCAAGAACCTCACGAGATATGAGTTTTCAAACCGCAGATGCCTGTCCGCATCGTTCAAGTGTCTACCTCGGAGAGTGGCTTTTACAAGTACAACTTCACAGGAAGAACGAGAAGAGATTGCCTGAATCGTTCAGTTGACATTCAAAATAGATCTTTGCTTTTTTTTTATGAACGATTAAAAAATAAGTCTGAATTACGATCAAAGACGAAATATCTGAAAGTCATCAGGAGCTCCATCCATTAGGCAGAGGTTTCATTTCATTCGACAAAGTACAGAAGTCGTCCAACAAAAAAAAAATGTATTTTCGCGGACCTCTGCGGAAGCAGTTTCATGCAAAAGTACAAAACCTGATTGCGGCTCCGACAACCAACCCTGAATGAAGCAGACGGCCGTTTGGCAGCAGAACTCCCCCTCTCTCTCTCTCAACAGTGGAGGCTCTGTAAATTTTTTAAAACCTCGAAGTAGAGAAGGAAGGCGAAACGAAATAGAAAATTAAGCGCGAGAGTCCCAACGACACGTCGGGTTAAACACTCTATTAAGTTTTAAACACTCTGTATTTTCTTGTTTTTTAAATGAAGAGGGAGGGAGAGGGAGCAAGAGGATGGGGTTCTATTAAGTTTTAGGATTCTATAAAACTAACCTTCGAAAAATACTATTAAATTGTGTGCTAGAATGGATGAAGAAGCTAGCAAGGAGATAATGAAAGAGAAGAAGAGTCGGAGTAGGGAAGGAGGTGATCCAACTAGAAGAAGAGAGAAGGAAATAGGGTAAAAAACTTACATCCCCTCTCCCATTACTTGTATTTATAGATTCCACTGGAGTATAAATTACAAGAATATCTTTCACATAGGTTACATAAAAGAAGTAGGTAAAACTGAAATATAAGTACCAATACCTAAAATAATCTTAATTCCTTCTTGGTTGGCCACCCTCCTCTCTCCTTGTCTATTGTGGGGAGCTCACTATGCAAGCTAGGTGAAGGCAATGCCTATCCTCTCCTATTAGTGGCCACCGAATTATCATGATATTTGTTTATGGAGAAACTATCCCCTTGTTGACGAAAACAGGGAGGAGAGGACCACCTTTTCGTGCTTTACAGGCCAGATATGGATGGTGTGTATTCCTCGACTGGCAAATTAATAGTAGAGGTTTCTGGTTTTGCTAATCAATATCCAACTTGCTAGTTCCAAACCTTGCTTTGACTTTTTAACTTTTTGTCCATTTTTTCTTTTTATTTTTTAGATTCCTGATCACGCATTGCATACTACACCTCATTGTCCCAGTTTGACTTCAACTTGTAGACATTCCAACAGGGCAAAGCCATTGGGAATTGCAATTTCATAAGTAGCACCATTTCGTGATCAAACAATTTGAATACAGTGAAGCCCCTGCTGCATTGAAACATGGAATTGCTTGCAAGAGGTCAAATGTCACTTTGGTTTTCTGCAGTGCTTCAGAATTGGGCTATGCATCCAAAGGTTCTAGATCAATATCCCAGAAACTCCTTGACATTCCATGAAATGCCCCTATCGTAAGGGTTTTTAAACCGAACCACTTCAAAGGGATGACCTGTGAATTACATCACATGTAAACTCCATCATATTGGAAAGAAAAATCTGCAGGATGAAAGAGAAGAGAACTTGTGTATAACCTGATAGTGGTTGAACAACAAACTGAAACTCTGGATATTTCTTCCAATTTATCTGAGATTAATGGTTTTGAAATCAATGAAAGGCAGCAAGCATGATAAGATAAAATGATGCTAAAGAGTACTTACCCACTCATCTGTTTTGATATTACCAAAGATACAGTAAATATGCCATACCAAGAACACAACCTAGAAAGAATCAACAGATATACAGTCAAGCATTTGACATCAACAGAACCCATCCGTTCCACTGCTCACAGGTATAACTTCAGCAAAAGTAAATGAGCTTTTCCACTGCTATTGTGCTCAGTGAAGATTATATAAAATGAGCATAAAGTGACATGAAGAGGAACTCGGCGTTACAGAACATGTAATCTCTGAGTAATTTGCATGAATGACTCAGACTAAATAAAAGAAAGATGATCCAGCAGGGAAATGCATGTTTCAAAGACTGAACAATAAAATGATGAATGTAAGAGAAAGATTTCATTTGAAATGCAAGTAAACTAACAAACAGCTAACAACAAATTAAACAAAAGGAAGATTATGAAAGGATCCAGTACCTGCCATGGCACTTGAAGGATAGAGAAAAGCATTGTACTCACAGGTAAGTTGTTTGAGATATTCATCTGCCAAATTAGGTAAGGAGAACCTTCAGTACATATGAGACAAGAAGAACATATAAATTAGCGAAAAGATATCACTTTGTCCTTTGTGATACTTGTTGTTCCAAACGCTCACCAACTAATAAAACCGAAAAAATTTCACACAATGGATGAAAATAATGCCAAACATTTGAAATACTTTAACAATATTAGAAATCACAAAAATGATGGTCAAGATATGAATGTTTGAATCTACAGAAACTGCTTTCTCTGGAAGTATATGAGAAAGAGCAATAGTTTTAGAACGTTCTCCAGTTCCCTTCCTTCATAATCAAGGATTGACGAATAACATAATAGCAGCTATCTCAATGCTCAAAATATGACTGCAAGACAAACATATGTAAGGTTTACCTCTAAGCCAATTGCAAGTATGTTCTGTCGTATCACAATAACTGCATTCCATAATGGCAACCATTAATGAACCCAAAGGCAAAATCAAATAGAAAAGAACGGTATAGATTCCATATTGATAAACAAGAGCCAAAATATTTTTGCAAAAGAAACATATAAGCATAACCTTTTACCAAGCTTCCACTGAAATTTGATAGCATGAAAAATGCCATCATTGATCTTTTTTTTTTTCCTATTAATAGTTAAAATTTAAGTGCCACATTTGATCTAATTGTTATATCCAACTAACTAAAAATAAAGGTAAGACTGCATAAAAAGAATAACCAGTAAGATAAGTTACTTACATTGTGAAACACATTGTACATAAGAAACCTCAACAATGATAAACCCAATGAGAAGAACCAAAAAAAGAAGATAATTCGATTGACCTGAGTATTAGAAGATGTGTTTCACGATTGATGAAAAAAGTAAGAACATAGATCATAAAGCCACAAGTTAGGAATCATACCTATACAGTTTCCAAAAGCAGGACAGTGATGGTCAAATCCCTTTATATAGGCGTTGCATATTTGACAATATCTAACTCGCTGTAGGAAAAATGAATTCAATAAAAAAAATAGAGATAATCAAAAGTGCATAAACATGAGAGAAAACAAAGAAAGGCAGAGAAGCATTAACGGAAAAGGAATTTCCTGGACGTTCATGGACTTAAAAAAAATTCAAACGTGTAACTCCAAAATAAATTAGAACAAGGTAACAGGTTGAAATTGCACTCTGTATCCAGGTAGTGAGGATGTACTTCTATTTCTTTAGAACATTGTTTCTGAGGCAACCCATTACTTTCTGACAGCATTCCTTCCTATAAATAAAAGCAAAATAGGCTCAGAAAATGCTACAGCAACATAAGATAGATCCAACTATAATATCTAAATTATAGAATAAAAAACTGACTGCTGAATGTGTATTTGGGTCAGCTCTATCCAAAGAAGAACGGTGAGTTGTAACAAAGCCAGGATCACTATGGTGGATTCTGCAGGAAAAGAACAAACAACAACACAAGGTCAAAACTTAATGAAAAATGCATTTGCTTTTCTTTTATCAACAACCTCTTCGAAATCAGATACTCCCCTTTGATCATTACAAAGAAATACCACTTCTGAAATGCATCCACATAAAATAAATCTGCCCAGTTCAAATAACAGGAAGCACATTAACATGATCAAATGCAGTGAAAAGAAGCTAACCTGTAAAGTCCAACCACAAGAAGGGCAAACTCTGTATTGATGATGACATTCTTCACAGGTGAAATACCTACAAAATAATAAAAAATGAAGGCACGGCTGAAGGTTTGGAAACACCCAAACTTCAATAATCTAAAGTAGTCCAATGGAAGACCAAAATATGCTACTAATGGAATACCTTGCTTGGTAATCCACTATTCTTTTGAGCATACACGTTATATGTATAGATTGGAACAAATTATCCAGTGAATTAACAATTCGACGAAATTTGTGTCTTGTCAATGAACTTAAGCATCCACTAGCATTTGAGCATAGTCCGCGTATGATCCAGGACTATTTATTTTAAGGACTAATCTCACGCTTATTAGTCACGCTATCAAAAAAAAAAAAAAAAAAAAAAAAAAAAAAAAAAAAAAAAGCCATCAAGTTTAGCTATATGATAAACCAACAAGATTTTCTCCTGCCTGAACAGGATGAGCATCAGAAGCAATCCAACTTAACAGCAGAAGAGAACCCAAACTATATAGACAATTTCCAGAAGTACCATACGGTCGGAATGGAACGGACCTTCTCGTATAACGCTGATATAAACTCCCCATACAAACAGGACGGTGAAGAAAACGAAAGCGACGGCAGAACCCGAAATACCAAGGAGACGCCGACAAAATTTACCGAAAACTGCACCAGCGAGGAGAAGGGCACCTGCAACAAGCAGCAATCTCTATAATCAGAGGGAGTACTGATTCAACAGAAAGCCCAAAGAAATAAAGCCGAAGCCAGATAGATAGAGAGGGAAACGGAAGAACCTGAAATAGCAAGCATGAACAAAAGAGAGAGGAAAGGGAAATAGAGGGGGACAAGTAACAGGGCGAACTGAGAGAGGAAGACGGAGAGACAGGAGAGAACAGAGGGTAACAGAAGCTGAAGCCGGTTCTTCAGATGCATTTGAAACGGTAAGATATATGCTTCAGCGCCAAAACCAACAGCTTTTTGCCTGCCCGTATCGCCGTATCGCAAATCGCAGGAAAACCGGATTACAACCTCAGATGTCCGAAGCCATCAATAAACACCTGATACATTTGTCACGGCCTCACACAGACAAAATCGATGGGAGAAAGCTGGTGTGGTTTATCCCTAGCCCTTTCCATAACTTCGAAAAACACACACGGCTTTCGTTTAGGAAGGACGGCTGCATTTTAAAATTTTAGTTTAATTTATATCTTGCCCTTTTTCTTTTCACAAATGTATTCTGCTGCTGCATGAATTCAGGGGAGAGATAATAACAAAAGGAGAGTAAAAGAGAAAGAAAAATCATTTTGCAAGAGTAATAAAAAAGATCCGATCTTCTAGATTTACGAAGTTTGATTTTTTCTCCTTTTCTCCCTACTATTTTGAAGTAGGAAAACCAATTATTCAAGTTTCTTCCTTTCTTTCATTGTGTATATGTTGTTGTAATTTAGATTTATTGATTTAGGACAATTATGATGATTGAGGTTGGAAAAATAGATATCTCTACATCTAACTAGGGTGTAATTCATCCCCTTGGAAACGTGACGTAAAATGATAATAATTTTTTTTATTATTATTATTATTATTATTAGTACGAATTTTGTTGCTATTATCTATCATTACTAATTCTATTACTAGTATTTATTAGTACCAATTCTATTAATATTATTATTAATATTTCAATAAGCTTGTGTCCATTTTATGGAACTAGTCATATCTTCAAGCTTGTCTTGCTAGAATATAAAAGAGAGAAGGGAAATAATGGCCTATGATATATTATCATGTTGATTTCTTCTCTTTTTTTTTAAAAAATAATTATAAAAAGTACTTCTTTTCTTTCTAAAATCATTGTTTTTCTTACTAAAAACATTCCATTTTTACTAGAATCATTGATTTTCCTATTAAAATCATTGTTTTTTTTTGTTTGTTTTAATGCATGCCTCCATTGTTGAACAACTCCTTGTTCATCATACAAGTTTTCCTAAGATTTATTTAACGTAAACTTGGTGTTAGATTCAAAGACTCCAAATCTGGGACTATTTTTTAGTTCTTGCCAAGATCTCATTTTTATTCTAATTTTCTACATTGATTTGCAATAGTTGGTAGGTGTGAGATTCTAGGGTTTTATGCTTGAAAAAGCTGAAGTTGAGGTGAAGAAGTAGAAAAAAGAAATAGGGAAAAAAGAGAGAGAAAGAAATGGTTAGAAGGAGACCAATGAGAGAGCACGAGCTAGGGTTTTGAACCTCACAAGGAGAGCTCAAGTATGAGGGGGGGTTAGTCCACAATGAAGTGGAATCAATTCCCCCTGCATTACCTAGTTCATCCCACTTATGGCGTTAGTCTAGAATGACTTGAATTGAAGTGAGATAACACCATTTCATCTCCTCAGGCAAAAATGACGGAAATCTGATTCCGCCCTTTTTTTCAAGTCATCCAATTACCGCGAGCGACGACCTCCCCCCCCCCCCCCCCCCCCTCCCCTCTGAAACTAAAAAATCACGCTCATTTCCTCTTCTCTTCTCCTCTCGCTCAGCCTTCGTCTCTGGGCGAAATTTTTCGCCCGACTTCTTCTCTCTTTTTCGCTGTCTCGGCTCTTGTCTGCTCCTCTCGCTCGGCGCTCATTTTCCTTCTCTGCTCCCTCTACTGTATCTGCTCCCTCTCTCTTGTTATCTCTCGTTTTCGCCCCATCTCCCTCTCTCGTCTCTTTCTCTCTCGGCCTTTCTCTTCCCTCTCCCTCTCGTTTCCCTCTAGGCCTCCATCTCTTTTCACTCTCGGCCTCCCTCTTCCTTCTCGTTCTCGCTCTTCTCTTTCCTCCTCCCCCGATTTCCTTTGATTTAACCTATTCCGGTTTCGATATCCTTCAATTTCCTTCAATCTTCTTCGATTTTCGACAGTTAGGCGTCAATTTCTTCCATTGGGCTTACATTTCCCCATTCGGCGGTGATTTCCCCCAAATTTCAGAAGGTAATCCAAAACCCTAATTTTTTTTCAACTAAATTAGTGTTGTATTTGAGTTAATTTTAATTTTTGTGCGTAATTGATCTTGATTGTGGCCTAATTGTGGGATTTAGGGTTAGGGTTTATGGGATTTAGGGTTCAATTTCGTCTTGATAGGGTTTAATTTCGGGATTAGAGTTGGGGTTTGGGACTTTTAGGGTTTTAATTTCTGCAGATGCCCTTTTATCTTGAAAGATACTTGATAACTTTTCTGATATATTTATTATTTTTTAGGCCATTGTTGTTACTCGCACTGTCTGTTCTGCTTCCTCTCTTTTCAGTCATATATTACTCTGTGATAAAGTTTTATTCTTGGTACTGTTAAACTAAAAGATGAAGAGGAAAAAGAATAAGAAGAAGAAAGAAAATTGAGTTAAATGTCTACTGTTCTTTTTTTCTGGTATTTTGGCTTTCCTATATTTGAATTAGTGGTAGTATACTAGAAACATGAATTTATTTTTGTACATTTTATAGCCATTATTAGACCAAGGATTTTCAATTTGTATTAATTACTATTAACTTGTCTAAGCTCGATGGTTACTCACTGATGTTCTCTTCTAGGTCCTCAAGGCCCACAGTTGCAAAAGGTCTTGGAAAGGCTAACTAGGCAGCACACTATTCCAAATGTTTTTATTGGTAATCTAACCCTTTGCAATGCCTCCGCTCTGATGACAAATTTTCCAAGTTGATCTGCATTTTTAGACCTGTTTATTTGGAATATTAAACGTGTGTCAGATTCCAAGCATTCTTCTATGGTAATATAGTGATGTTTTGGACCACCCAAAAGTTTGAGTATCGATATAATGTATAGCACTAGATGATTTGGTGCTCTGTTTATTGTGTATGACATGTTTTTCCTTTTTCACCTGCCCCTTAACTGTATACATTGGATGCATAACTCTGCAAATTTTGTGGCTTGTTTTTTTGCTGGGGAAAAATAATTTTTTTTTTTTTTTTATGATACTAAGATGGCTTGTCCAAAGGGTCAAGTTTTACTTTTTGTATTTCTCTTCTTTGTTGTTATCTAGCAATTTCTTTTTATAGATGAAAGTTTAATTTATGAGGAACAAGTGCTATACTGTTTTAAGCAATCAACTGCCTGCTATACTTGCTCCTGTCACTGTTTGGCATTTGTATATCTGCATGTTTTCACATAAAACTTCACCATATTTCTTTTGGATATTGAACAGCTGGGCGAAATGGACCTGTTCTGCTTCTTGAATCCCTGCTCTCTCCGGTCAATCCATCTTCGCATAGCTAAAATGGATTGGCAAGGACAGAAACTGTCGGAGATGTTGATGCAGACCATGCTTGTTGTCCATGCTGTAGTGGCATTTGTTGTTGGCTACACATTCAATTCCTTCCAAATGATGCTCGTGATTGTTGTTGGTGGAGTTCTCCTGACGACATTGGTAACCGTTCTTGATTGGCCCAGGTTCAATCGTCATCCTCTCAATTGGCTGGATCCAGTTGAAGTTGAAAAGAATCCAAAGCCACAACCTCCAACTTCTAAAAAAAAGACCTCTAAGCATCACCTGAAATAGGTTTTGATAAACATGCCAATGTGTTTTAGTTTCAAATGTTAGTATCTGCTTTGGTTATAAACAAGTGATTGTCACCTGATGATTCATGTAGTTAATGGTTGGATCATATTCGTACTTTGTTTCTAATATAAGCATTGAATCATATTCGTACAATGTTTTGAACCTAAGTATCAGGTTTGTTTTATTGGATGTTTGGTTGTATGCATTCAGAACTTTATGATGAGAAGTTTGAGACAGTTTTCATGTCGCTGTATAAAAAAAAAATATTTCTTTTGGATATAATTCTATATGTTGTTTTACTTGGTGACCAGGTTGTTTTACTATATATTATGTTATTACAAAATAATTTATTTATTAATTATATTCATTTATGTTATTTTTAACTGTTTTATGTACTTTAAATAATTTATTCTAGTCACACGTAATTAGTATATTAATTTATAATAAACTGTAATCATTAATTGGTTTAATTATGCAATTGCTATAATTAATTAAACAATTAGGTTTATTTATTATATTCCCTTATGTTATTTTTTAATTTTTATTAATTTTATATAATTTATTATAGTCACACGTAATTAGTATGTTAATTTTATAATGAATTGTAATCATTAATTGGTTCATTATCCAATTTTTAAAATTAATTAAACCATTATGTTTATTTATTATATTCCCTTATGCTATTTTTTAATTTTTATTAATTTTATATAATATATTCTAGTCACGTAATTAGTATATTAATTTATAATGAATTGTAATCGTTAATTGGTTAATTATCCAATTGCTATAATTAATTAAACCAGTAGGTTTATTTATTATATTCCCTTATGTTATTTTTTAATTTTTTTTAATTTTATATAATTTATTCATGTCACACGTAATTATTGTTTTAATTTATAATAAACTATAATCATTAATTGGTTTAACTATCCAATTGTTATAATTAATTAAACCATTATGTTTATTTATTATATTTCCTTAATGTTATTTTAAAAAAAAAATTAATTTTATATAATTTATTGTAGTCACACGTAATTATTGTTTTAATTTATAATAAACTATAATCATAAAAGGTTACTCATTCTCTTCTTTATTTAGAAAAAGACACTGAAATCTGTTTTCCAGCCACTTCAACTGGCCTGGACTAACACCCAAACATGAGTTGAAGTGGAAGCAATTCATCTCACTTCAATTCAATTTTCCACTTCATTTCCACTTCATTGTGGACTAACTCCCCCTAGCCTCTCCTCCTCATGATGTCTTATGTATAATCAAGGTTAGAAACCCAAATACATGATAAATATAAAAAGGAATTAAAATACTTAGTAGATATGCCATTTAAATGCTTCTTCAACACTCCCTCTCAAGCTAGTGAAAAAATATCAAATATATCGAGTTTTGTGCCAATACAACCCAGGGTCCTACTATAATGATTTTTGTGAAAAGGATATATTGCACATATATGACACCAACTTGAAGCTTCTCTTGAACAAATTGACAATCAATTTCGATGTGTTTTGTCCTTTCATGAAATAGTAGATTAGCCGCAATATGAATAGTTGTTTGATTATCAAAATGAAGTTGCATGAGCTTAGTTATTGAAAAATCAAGTTCAGTTATTAAAGACCTAAGCTATAGCAATTCACTTACTGTATGTGCTACTTCGGCATGGGATTGAGCTACCACACTTTATTTTTTGCTTCTCTAAGTTACCATGTTACCTCCAATAGTGGTGCAATAAACTGAAGTGGATTTTCTATCATTAGGAGAACCAACACAATTTGCATCTGTAAATCCTTCAATATTGGTGTGCCCATGATATTTATATAATAAACCTCAACCTAGATTTTTCTTTAGAGACCGAAGGATTCTTTCTAATGCCAACCAATGGGGTTGTCATGGTTGATGCATAAATAGACTAATATCACTAGCAAAGTAGGAGATGTCTGATCTTGTAACTATGAGATAAATTATTTTTCCAACCAACCATTAAAATTTTCCAACATCTACATTTTCTCCATATTCCACTCATAATCTAACATTTAGTTCCATAGAAGTATCAACTAGTTTACAACCAAGCATCCATGTTTCTTTAAGTAAATCAAGCATGTACTTCCTTTGATACAAAACTATGCCATGACTAGATTAGAGTACTTCTATACCGAGGAAATATTTTAACAAACGAAGATACTTGGTTTGCAACACTTTGATCAAATTCTCCTTAACTTGTTGAATTCCCATGGAATCACTTCCTATGATGATAATATCATCTACATAAATAGCCATAAGTATAATGCCATGTGTTGTGTCTTTAGTAAAAATGGAATGGTCGGTTTCACATCCTTTAAAACCAAGTATTACCACAACTTTGGTAATTTTTTTTAACCAAGCATAAGGGGATTATTTCAGCCTATGACTTGAGATGACATACTTTCTCCCCTTCAACTACATAAACAAGTGGATGAATCATAAAGACCTCCTTAGATAAGTCACCATGAAGGAAAGCATTTTTAACACATCTAGCTGAACAATTTTCCATTTAAAATTAGCGGCAAGGGATATGAAAATTACTAATTTAACTTAGACACTGGTGAATGCCATATGACTGATTAACACCACTTGGCCACTAACCTTGCTTTAAACCAAGTAATTGTTCCTTTCAAAATATATTTTAAGGTACCCATTTGAAGACCATTGTTTTTTATTTTTTTTGTGTGGATGGAAGTGCGACTAAATCCCAAGTGTTGTTTTGATACATTGCATGCCTTTCTTCGTCCATGCCAACTTTCCACCTTCAATCAAAACTAGCTTCCTAATAAGTGGTAGGGATATGAGAAAAAAGATAAGATTGTCATGAAGGTAACACAACTAGAAGACAATATGTGTGTGGATTAAAAAATGTGTAAGAGGGTGAGAGGTAGAGCAGGGTCGCTCCTTAAGAAAGGTAATAGGTCTTGTGTCATATGGTGGGCCAAACATAATAAGAGAAGATGGAGGAAAACTTACATCAGAACCATTAGATGTGTTGAATTTAGAACCCGATTACTGATATCTCGAGCAAGGTGAGAGAGGGAAAAAGAAAAAGAAGGAGAGAGAGAGCTCTCGGGTAGAGAAGAGAGAAGAAGAAAAAAAAGAAAAAAAGAGTTTAGGTGTTGAATTTATGGAAAAGAAAAAATACTTCTTTGACTTCATTAACTTATTATAATCATAGTACATGGACCTCTATTTATAATAGAGGAAGGTAGTAGAGTCCAATTACAATAAAACTACCTTTTTCCCAATTACACCCAAACTCTAACACTTAAAGATAAAGTCTTAGCATAATTAAATAACTCGATATAGATAAAAGACAAACATAACTCAAACTAGAACTCTTCTAGGACGTGACCATAAGATAAAGATGCCTTTGTGAGTCCTTGATCTTCCAACTTATGTGATAAGGATGTCAGCTTGTTGTGATCATGGTGGGTCCTACTTCTTTGGGCTTGGGCCTATCTTGTGGGCCTTTCTTGGTCGTGTGGCTCATCTTATAATACTCTTAGATATGTGGGTCTTCTTTGGTCGTGTGGGTTGGAGCCCATCTTCTAACACTCCCCTCAAGCTGGGGGTGAGAGAACATTATGAACTCCCAGCTTGCTGCAAAGGATATATAGAATCTTTTTGTATAAAATGATACATCTTCCAATATGCCTTCATTTTCCAACACTCCCCCCACGCTGTTGTGTCCTTCCATGAGACCTTGCTGGCATAATATAAGTGAGAGTAAAATCATTCCTAGCCAGTAAGACATTGCTCCGTACTCCAATCCTAATGCTGGATATAGGGCACACTCTGTCTTTTGTAGGTAGTGTGTCTACCGGCATTGCTCTGAAGTGTCCACCTCCGTGTCCCTCCACAGGACAATGACTCTCAAGTGGTACGAGTAATAAAAGCCATTACAAGGGGGGTAGTGGGTTTATTTATAATGGTGTCCCAATCTAAACAACGACGCTCATGGTATCCCAACGGTGATATTTTTTAGAGTTAAATTTATCATGGTGTCCCAACCGTGATATTTTTTAGAGTCATATAAATTATGGTATAAGAAAATGTACTAAGGCCACCTCTTCTTCAATAATAATGTCTCATCCACAGAGACATAATAGCAGCAATTGTAATGTAACACGACCATCTTCCCACACATATAACACAAACCAAAATAATTAAATTTGTAGAAGGACCCATGAAATAATCATAATCCGATATAAATATTTTTTATTAGATGCAAAAGCTTCATATTTTGTGCTCCCCCTTTCTTGAATATTTTGGTCATATAAACTTATCCACAACATATGGAATAAAATACATTTTTCTTGTACTTCTCCCCCTCAAGCTGGGATGTAATGACAGTGATCCCAGCTTAAACCAAATATCATAGATGTTGTGATAAGCCCAAATATCAAAGATGTATTAATAAGCCCTTAAACCAGGGAGAAGTGAGATATTTTCCTGATATAGCAACTCAAACAGTGACACAAAATAATCGGCTTAAATTCAGATTTTTCAATGCAACAGGATACCAGCATGACCTTTGATTCTTCCAATGTGAATATATCTTAAAATATAGATCAGATTGACATGATTTTTTTCCTTATAAAACTAAGCCTAAATACCTTTCATCCAAGTATAAATTCTTTTCATAAAATATAATTATTAAAAGATAAATAATCTAATAGATTTCAATCTCTTTCATCTGGCTGAACTAAGCATTGTTTTTTTTTCTAGCACGACCATTGACTCTTCCATAATCAATATCTCCTCATAAAGAACTCAGATCTAGAATTGGTTGAATAAGTAAGAAAATACACTTACATAGCTTTATTTTTCTATATAATTCTCCATATAAAGTCTCTTTATTGATGAAAGTTAAAGCTTTTTGCAGCTGCTCGAACCTCTTTTACAATCTGATTTTTGCTGCTTCAAATATAGATTTATCTTTGTAGATAAATCAGATAAAATATTGGTTGAATAGGTATAAGAATAGACTTACAGATATTTCTTTTGATATAAGTTTCTCCATATAAAGTCTAGTTCTTGAGAGCATAAAATACCTCGGAAGCTGAATCTTTCTACTGCTGCTCGAACGTCTTTTGCAATCTAACCTTTGCTCATTCAAATATCGATATCTCTTTGTAGATAACTCCGATTGGAAAAATTCATTTTTCTTTAGAAATTAAACTCAAATATATTTCCGTCAATATATAATTTTCAATATGAAAATCTCAGTAAAGAGGTGAAAAATGCAAAGTAAACTACGAGTGTAGAGACAGAAAAAAATAACTACCAACCTAGACTTAGGGTTTAGGGTTTAGAGAAAAGGATCTCATTATCTCTGTGGGTTGACCAAGGCAACTCACAGAACCCACTCTGATACCATGTTGAATTTATGAAAAAGAAAAAAAATACTTCCTTGACTTCATTAACTTATTATAATCAGAGTACATAGACCTCTATCTATAACAGAGGAAAGTAGTAGAGTCCAATTACAATAAAACTACCTTTTGTCCCAATTACACCCAAACTCTAACACTTAAAAATAAGTCCTAACATAATTAAATAACTCAATATAGATAAAAGACAAACATAAATCAAACTAGAACTCTTCTAGGACGTGACCATAAGATAAAGATGCCTTTGTGAGATCTTCTTGATCTTCCAACTGATGTGATAAGGATGTCAGCTCATGGTAATCATTGTGGGTCCTACTTCTTATGTACTTGGGCCCATCTTGTGGGCCTTTCTTGGTTGTGTGGCATGTTGTGGACTCAATTGCACACCGAGTCACTCAAAGGATGAGACAATGACTCAACAAGTTCAGTAGTTTTATAATTCATATTTTATATTGCTTTAAGTATGATTTTTCATTAAGAATGTAAGGTTTATGTTTTTAGGGGCAGTATGGGTATTTTTAGCCCTAAAACACTTATGACGTCAAACCCTATTTAAAGGGAAAGGAAATAGAGAAAAGGCAAGCATTGAGAATTAGGTTAAATAGGCTTGGAACTCACCTTGACATGTTCTAGGGTTAGAGATCTCCCTTGAAGGTCTCGAGGTAAAGATTTTCCTAAAAAATCTGCATATCACACCATCACTCTTGATCCATTCTCCATTGATTCATACCGAGCAAGGGAGGGAGACTTTTTGTCCCTTTTTCGAGTTCAAAGAGAGGCTTCAGCCTCCTCTTCAACATGAGCAAGAAGAGAGGGCTTTCATCTCTCTTACCGAGCCAGAATTGATAGATTTCATCTCCTACATCATGAGCAGCATAAAGCAAGTCTCTTTCTAGCATTAAGTCCAACAAGAAGCTAGGAAGGAGATTACCAACGTAGGCCAAGGGCTACCCAAGCTAGGACTACAATCCTAGCACGAGCAGCAGCAAGAAGAGGAGTGAAACCCTCTTTGTCGTGGTCAAGAAAAGGTAACCTTTTCCCTCTACCCTTCACGTTCATTATATCTGGGTTCTTGACCTCTACTGAGCACCATATTACGTTCATCAAAGAGAGTGTTGATCTCTTGATCAAGATCAGTCCAAGAAAGGGTTTTCTTTGACCTTACCGAGTCCAACAACACACTCACAGTGCTGGATCCTCAGATCCCACGTTGTGTTACTCGATCCATGACTTGGGACTGTAACATGGCCCATCTTATAATACTCTTAGATATGTGGTCCTTCCTTGGTTGTGTGGGCTGGAGCCCGTCCTCGAACATTAGGCAAGAAGGGAACTCTACACGAGAGAGAGAGAGAAAGAAGAACGACTTTCTTTGATCATTTAATTCCGAGTACAAGCTCCTCTATTTATAGTAGAGGAGTGATAGAGTCCATATACAATTAACTTCATTCTCCTAATTACATTCCAACTCCTAACTCTTAAAGACGAGTCTATCATGATAAGATAACTCAACATAATTTAGAAGTCTAATATAACTCAAATTTTTACTCTTCTATAAGGACGTGACCATAGGCTGAAGATGCCAACTTATGCTTTATCTTTGTGGGTCCCACTTGATCTTCAAATCTTCCAACTCATGTCAGCTTATGTGATGACTCCTCTTGGCTTCTCACGTCCTCATGGTGGGTCCCACCAGCTCGTGCAACCATGGTGGATCACTCATTGTAACACTCCCCCTCAAGCTGGGGGTGAGATAACATAGTAAATGCCCAGCTTACTGTAGATGGTGGACAAAATTTTATGAGTGAATGGTTTGGTGAGAAATGTCTGCAACTTGGCTCTGTTTAGATATATGCCAGAGAGATAATATGTCGGTTTGGAATTTTTCACGTATGAAGTGGTCATCTACTTCAATGTGTGTTGAATTTATGAAAAAGAGAAATACTTCATTGACTTATTATAATCAAAATACATGAACCTCTATTTATAATAGAGGATGGTAGTAGAGTCCAATTACAATAAAACTACCTTTGTCCCAATTACACCCAAACTCTAACACTTAAAGATAAGTCCTAGCATAATTAAATAACTCAATATAGATAAAAGACAAACATAAATCAAACTAGAACTCTTCTAGGACGTGACCATAAGATAAAGATGTATTTGTGAGATCTTCTTTGTCTTCCAACTGATGTGATAAGGATGTCAGCTCATGGTAATCATTGTGGGTCCTACTTCTTATGTGCTTGGGCCCATCTTGTGTGCCTTCCTTGGTTGTATGGCCCATCTTATAATACTCTTAGATATGTGGGTCTTCCTTGGTCGTGTGGGTTTGGGCATATCTTCCAACAATGTGCTTTGTTCTCTCATGGAAGATTGGATTTGATGTGGTAAGTATGGTTTCCTAATTATCGCAATATAGATCCATAGGAGCTTCTTTATAGAATATCAATTTGGTGAGAAGACGTATGATCCATAAAAGCTCACTAACTATGTGTGCCATGGCTCTGTATTCTGCTTTTGCACTCGACCGTGCAACCACATTCTGCTTCTTGCTTCTCCATGTAACTAAGTTTCCTCTAACCATCGTATAATATTCCAAAGTAGATTTTCTATCATTATGGGATCCGGCCCAGTCTACATCTGAGAATCTTTCAATGTTGAAGTGATCATGATTCTTATAGAGAAGCCCTCTTCTTGGAACTCCTTTCAAATATCGCAATATCCTTTCTAGTGTTTGCTACTGACTGAGTTGTGGTTTGTGCATGTATTGACTCACCACACTTATTGCATATGATATATCTAGTCTTGTTACACAGAGAGAAATGAGTTTTCACACTAGTCTTTGATATTTTCCTATATTTACATCTTCTCTAGTAGTTACACATAATTTTGTATTTGAGTCCATAGGGGTTTCTACTGGTCTACACCCCATCATTCATGTCTCCTCTACTAGATCAAGGACATACTTCCTTTGGGATAGTGCAATCCCATTTCTTGATTGTAGTACTTCAATACCCATAAAATATTTAAGTAGTCCAAGATCTTTTGTCTTGAATTCTGTACATATTTTTTCTTTGGTTTCCTGGATGCCCTCGGGATCACTTCCAATTAAAATAATATCATCAATATATACTGCCAAAATTACCTTGCCTTTAGGTGTGTCTTTAATAAATATGGAGTGATCTACCAAACATCTATGAAATCCAGCCCCGTATGAGAGCTTGACTAAAATTTTCAAACCATGATCGAGAAGACTGTTTCAGACCACAAAGAGATTTTTTCAATTGATATACCGACTCCCCCTCAACCACATAACCAGGTGGCTGATGCATATAAATTTCTTCCTTGATATCCCCATTAAGAAAACATTTTTTACATCAAGCTGATAAACCTACTAGGAAGAATTAGTCGCAAGAGATAATAAGATACGTACCAAATTCATTTTTTCCACCAGAGAGAATGTTTCCTCATAATCAATTCCATAACAGTGTATAGTCTTTAGCAATGAGGCAAGCCTTAAGCCGAGTAACAGACCCATCCGGATTGTGTTTTACTGTAAAAACCTTCTTACAATCGACAGATTTCGTACCTGATGGAAGAGGACTAGAGCCCATGTCTGATTTTCATATAGTGCCTGGATTTCTTCATCCATTGCCGCCTTCCAACCTGTATTTTTGAGAGCCTCCTAATAGGACTGTGGGACTGATATGGAGGAGATATATGAAATAAATTGACAAGATAAAGGGGATAAACAACGGTGAGACACAAAATTAGATATAGGGTGAGAAGTAGAGGGCCTAGTGCAAGTTTCTGGGTCCTTTCCGCAAGGCAATGGGACGAGTATCATATTGTGGGCAAAAAACAACAGGAGAAGATGGACTTACCTTCGGTGGGATCCATAAACTCAGCAGGTGTGGTATCAGCCAATGTGTCTAGGGGTTGAGTAGTTTTCGTAGCACAGGGCACAATCGGTCGAGGAGAATTCGGTACCGAAGATAAACCTGAAGGAGCATTGTCAGAATAGTGTGGAGTGTCTTCAAACAAAGTGACTACCCTGGACATAAGTAATCATTGAAGAGTGGAATTGTAGCAAACATAGCCCATTTGTGTGCGAGATTATCATAAAAAGATACACTTGATAGATTTTGGATCAAGTTTAATGTGTTGTGGGGAGTTAATATGAACAAAACATTGACATCCGAAGACTTTCAATGGAAGTGAAAAAGGATCATCATGTGGCAACAATAACGAGTATAGGGATTTATTTCCTACAACGGAAGAGGGTGACCTATTTATAAGAAAACATGCAGTAAGGATGGCATGTGGCCAATAAAAGTATGGAACTTTCATGAAATATAGTAAGCTACGAGCAACCTCAAGAAGATGATGGTTCTTCTGTTCTGCTACACCATTTTGTTGAGGAGTGTAGGCACATGATGTTTGATGGATAATGCCATTTCTTGACAAAAGCAGTCAATGTCTCTGGAAGTATGTTATTTGGCATTATCAGACCGAAGTACTTTTATTTTCTGACCAAACTGAGTGAGTACCATAGTATGAAACGATTTAAAAATGGATGGTATTTCAAAACGTTCCTTGAAAAGGAAATAACCAAGTGGTACAAGTAAAATCATCAATAAATATAATAAAGTACTTGACTCCGGAAATATTTGAGACACTCAAAGGTCCCCATACATCTATATGAATGAATGAAAAAGGAGTAAAACTTTTAAGATTTGGACGAGGGGATTATGTAGCCCTTTGGTGTTTGCTCAATTGACAGACTTCATAATTTAACTCTGACCTTTCTTTAAGAGTAGGAAAAAGACGATGAAGTGATTGTGCAGATTGATGTCCCAACCGGCTGTGCCATAAACTTGTCTTGGTTTTACTGGTTGAAACAATATTTATTTTAGGCACATCTAGGTAGTAGAGCCCCCCTTGTTCACGGCCTCCACCAATCACCTGTTTCATTATAAGATCCTGAAACACACAAGAAGTGGGTGAGAAGGTGATGGAGAAATTAAAATATTTTGTGAGCTGACTAATAGATAAAAGACTCAAAGGAAAAGTAGGAACAAAAAAAATATCAGTGAGCGGAAGTGATGGTGTAACAGAAGTGGACCCTTTCCCTAGAACTTTAGTTTGAGAACCGTCAGTTATGGTAACAAATTTATGTGAGAGACAAGGAGAAACTGTGTAGTAGATTTTTGTTACCTGTGAGATGCTCGGAGGCCCCTGATTCAATTGTCCATGATGAAGAGGAAGTAGATAGCATACCTGAAGCGATGGTAGCAGCAGTAGTTGAGGAGGAACTTGGAGAATAACCCATTAGTGTTTTTATTTTTTGGAATAAATTGTACTCATCATCATTAAGAGTTTTCTTTTCTGTTGATGTAGTAGCCTGATCCTCCTTTGTATCACTTACTAAGGCTTGATTCGCCTTTGTCCATTCTAGTTTGTCGTAGACTTTATAACATGTCACTATAGTGTGGCCATATCTTCCACACTAGATGCATTCCTTGGTATAGCGTGTATCTATAGTGTGGCTATATCTCCCACACCTAGTGCATTCCTTCCCATTTTTTTTAACATGCCCATTCCTTCCACCTCTTCCTCGTCCTCCTCTATAATTTCTACCATAGCCTCGGTCGTGGTCGGATGATGATCCCCTATTCTCGGATTACATAGCGGATGATACTTCAGTAATTGAATAAGAAGTGTCTGGAATACGGTGTAAAGTGGCATATACATCATCAAAAGTGGGAATGGCAGAAGCACTAAGAAGTTGACTTTTAGCAACTTTAAGATACAATTTAATGTTTGCAAGGCATATGGCAGTGACAAAGGCTTCTTTCTGTTTGTCTTCGACAGAGACATCCGTGGAGGTAGGCTAAGCTATTTTCCATTCTTGAAGAAGACCTCTAAAGCAAGCCAAATATGCATGGATATTTTTTCCTTGTTTAGTGGTAAGTTTTCTTTGGAGAATATCATATGGCATGTGTAAGTTGTCGGAGCTAGAATATAGCTTAACAAATGTCTCCCAAATTGTTTTAGCCATATCAAGATGAATAACATTGTTGGAGACATGTTCTTCCATGTTGTTTATAAGCCGACTAATAACCAAAGTATCATTTTTTAACCACTTGTTATAAAAAATATCCTCTTCATCAATATGTGGTCTACCATTGGTGAGGTGACTAAGGGGGTCTTTTGTTATAAGAAACCGGCGAACCAATGTTGACTAGCTCATGAAATTTGATACCCCTCGCAAGGATACAGTAGTAATTCTGAGTATATCACTCTTATGACTCATGTTTTATTTAGCCATAATAGGCAATTCAATTTAAAAAATTCTCCAATCAAATACTAATAAAAAAAACCAAGTACAGGTCTTTAACCAACTTGGTTAATGGAGAGGTTTAGCATAAAAGCTAAGTAATCATTTTTCTGAAATTTAATGAATAATCACTCATAATAGGTTCAATACCAATCTTATTTATTATGGAATCTTGTTCCCATAGAATTATAACTTTATGCAAAAATCTCAACATAAATTTGTCTCGGTCAAAAACAATTCCAAACCGAAAAAATTGCCTTGGTAACTTCTTTTAATCCAAGATGCATATATTTCCATAATATAATAAGATGAATACATTCATAAAAACATCTCTAAACCATCTTCTAATATCTAAAAATTAGTAGCATAAAACAATAATATCATAAACAAAAAAAAACTTATCTCATGAGCTTCAATATTGCTTCATAAAGAGCCTTCTATGTGCAGCTTTAATCATACCTTCTTAGATGAGAGAGGGAATTTGATGTGGGGATCATAAATTTGATGCTCATATACCATGTTGAATTTAGAACCCCATTACTGATATCTTGAGCAAGGTGAAAGAGGGAAAAAGAAAAAGAAGGAGAGAGAAAGCTCTCAGGTAGAGAAGAGAGAAGAAGGAAAAAAAAGAGTTTAGGCAAGAAGGAAACTCTACATGAGAGAGAGAAGAGAGAACAAATTTCTTTGATCATTTAATTCCGAGTACAAACTTCTCTATTTATAGCGGAGGAGTGATAGAGTCCATGTATAATTAACTTCATTCTCCTAATTACATTCCAACTTTAACTCTTAAAGATAAGCCTATCATGATAAGATAACTCAATATAATTTAGAAGTCTAACATAACTCAAATTCTAACTCTTCTATAAGGACATGACCATAGCCTGAAGATTTCAGCTCATGATTTATCTTTGTGGGTCCCACTTGATCTTCTAGCTCATCTGATAAGGATATCAGCTCCTGGTACCTTCATGGGTCCCACTTGATCTTCTAGCTCATGTGATAAGGATACCAGCACCTGGTATCTTTGTGGGTCTTACTTGATCTTCAAATCTTCCAACTCATTCCAGCTCGTGCTTTTTATCTTCCAACTCATGCCAGCTTGCGTGATGACTCCTCTTGGCTTCTCATGTCGTGGTGGGCCTCACCAGCTTGTGCAACCATGGTGGGTCCCATATTGTAACAAGGGATTCTATAGCAGAGCGATCAACAATGGGAGAGGAGATCTCAGTGGGCTACTTATCATGTATAATAGGTTGATGTGGTGAATAAAAGGTTTTGGCATCCCCATGATAGACACAAAACCAAACGGAGAAACACTAGGGTAGAAAGGTTGTTCTTCAAAAAAGATTATGTTTGCTGAAATAAATATTTTTTTTCATAGACGGAGAATAATAAACATACCATTTTTTTAGTTTTAGAGTAACCAAGAAGGACATATTTACTTGCTTAAATATTGGATTTATTTTGGATGTGCAAAGTGTTATGCATGAAAGAAACACATCCAAACACACAAGGAGGAAACATAAAAGTAAATTAAATTGTAAACAATCTAGAGAATGGTGTTTGAACCTATAAAACACTAGAAGACATACGATTAATAAGGAAATAGGCAATGAGAATAGCATGAGGCCAATAATATTGAGGTACATTCATGGATAACATAATAGTTTGTCCAACATCAACAAGATGCCTATTTTTTCTTTTAGACACACCATTATGTTGAGGTGTGTAAATACAAGAGGATTGATGAATGATGCCCTTCTTTTGACATAAGGTCTTAAATTGACAAGAAATACTATTTGGCATTACCTAACCTAAAAATCTGAATCTTTTTGTTGAATTGATTTTCAGCTAGCACAAAAAGATTCAAAGATAGCTCAAACTTTCGATCTTTCCTTCATTAAATAAAACCAAGTTACTCAAGAATAACCATCCACAAAAATCACAAAATAGTTATGTTCCAATGTGGGACCCACTGCGGTTGCATGAGCTGGTGAGACTTGCCATGAGAACATGAGATAACATGATGAATCATCACACGAGCTGGCACGAGTACGAAGATGTGAAGCACGAGCTGGAATTAGTTGGAAGATTTGAATACACAAGTTGCTATCTTTATCACATGAGTTGGAAGATCTAGTGGAACCCACAATGATAACCATGAGTTGACATCTTTATCATATGATCACGACCTCATAGAAGAGTTTTATTTTGAGTTATGTTAGTCTTCTAATTATATTGAGTTATTTTATTATGATAGACTTATCATTAAGAGTTATAGTTTGGATGTAATTAGGAGAATGGTAGTTTAATTGTACTTGGACTCTACTACTTTCCTCTACTATAAATAGAGGTGTTTGTACTCAAATTAATTTAAGAAAGTGAAGTAGTTCTTCACTTCTCTCTCGTGAAGACTTCCTCTCTAGCCTAAACTCTTTTTCTTTTTTTTCTCTCTTCTCTCCTCTCTACCTAAGAGCTCTCTCTCTCTTTCATTTTTTTTCTCCCTCTCTCACCTTGCTCGAGATTTCAGTAAAGGGGTCCTAAATTCAACATTGAATCAGAGCATCAAATTTAGGATCCCCACATCAAAAGGAATACTCTAAGAAGTTATGATCAAAGCTACTCATAGAAGGCTCTTTGTGAAGCAAGATTGAACCTCATGAGATAAGTTTTTTTTTTATTATTCTTATTATTAATTCATGCTACTGGTTTTCGAATTTAGAAGATGGTTTAGAGATGATTTTATGGCTGTCTCCACCTTATGAGATTATTGAGATTTATGCATCTCGGATTAAAAGAAGTTGCCAAGGCAGTTTTGTCGGTTTGGAAATATTTTTATTGAAAACCAGTTTATGTTGATATTTTATGCATAAAAAGCTATAATTTTGTCGGAACAAGATTTGCTGATAAATAAGATTTGTATTGAGCCTATTATGAGTTATTTATTCATTGGATTTCAGAATATATGATTACTTGGCTTCTATGCTAAGTCTCTCCATTAACCAAGTTGGTTGAAGAACTCTACTTGGTTTTTTTTATTATTATTTGTTGGAGAATTTTTTTTACAAGAGTGATATAATCAGAATTACTACTATACCCTTGTGAGGGGTATCAAATTTCATGAGCTGGTCCACATCGGTTCATCGATTTCTTATAACAAAGGACCTACTTGGTCACCTCACCAAACTTGGACCACCTATTGATGAAGAAAATATTTCTTATAATAAGTGGTTAAAAAATGATACTTTGGTTATTAGTTGGCTCATCAATAGCATGGAAGAACATGTCTCCAATAATGTTATTCATCTTGATACCGCTAACACAGGCTATATGATATTCTCCAAAGAATGTTCAACACTAAACAAGGAGAAAATATCCATGAATATTTAGCTAGTTTTAGAGGCCTTCTTCAAGAATAGAAAATTGCTCAGCCTACCTCTACGGATGTCTCTATCCAAGACAAGCAAAAAGAAGCCTTAGTCACTGCCATTTACCTTGCAAACATTAAGCCATATATCGAAGTTGATAAAAGTCAACTTCTTAGCGCCTTTGTTATTCTCACTTTTGATGATGTATGTGCCACATTACTCTATATTCCAGACGCTTCTTCTTCTATTACTAAAGGATCATCCACTATGTACTTTGGGCATAGGGGAACATGATCCGACCATGGCTGAGGCTGTGGAAGAAATTATAGAGGAAGATGAGGAAGAGGTGGAAGGAATGGTTCTGTCAAAACATATGGCAAGGAATGCACTCAGTGTGGGAGATATGGCCACACCATAGATACGTGCTATTACAAGGAAGGCACCCATTGTGGAAAATATGGCCACACTATAGAGATATGTTATAGAGTCCATGGCAAACTGGATTGGATGAAGGCTAATCAAGCCTTAGTAAGTGATACAAAGGAGGACTAGTCTACCGCATCAATAGAAAAGAAAACCCTTACCGATGATGAGTATGACTTATTCCAAAAAACGAAAACACTAATGGTTTCTTCTCCAAGTTCCTCCTCAACTGTTGCTACCACCACCGCTTTAGGTATGCTATGTGCCTCCTCTTAATCCTGGATAATTAACTCAAGGGTCTCTGAGCATCTCATAGGTGACAAAAATCTACTGCACATAGTTTCTCCTCGTCTCTCACATAAATTTGTTACCATAGCTGACGACTCTCAAACAAAAGTTCTAGGGAAATGATCCACTTCTATTACACCATTACTTCTGCTCACAAATATTCTTTTGTTCCTACTTTTCCCTTGAATCTTTTATCTATTAGTCGATTCACAAAATATTTTAATTGTTCCATCACTTTCTCACCCACTTCTTGTGTGTTTCAGGATCTTATAACGAAGCAGGTGATTGGTGGAGGCCGTGAACAAGGGGTGTTCTACTACATGGATGTGCCTAAAATAAATACCATTTTAACTAATGAAACTGAAACAAGTCTATGGAAAAATCGGTTGGGACATCCAACCGCACAATCTCTTCATCGTCTTTTTCCTACTCTTAAAGAAAGTTAGAGTTAAATTATGAGTCTATCAACTAAGCAAACACCAGAGGACTACATACTCACCTCGTCCGGAACTAAAAAGTATTGCTCCCTTTTCATTAATTCATACAGATGTATGGGGACCCTTGAGCGTCTCAAATATTTGCCGAGTCAAGTACTTTATTACATTTATTGATGATTTTACTCTTACCACATGGTTATTTCTCTTTAAAGAACGTTCGAAAATACCATCCATATTTAAATCTTTTCATGCGATGGTACTCACTTAGTTTGGTCAGAAAACAAAAGTACTTCGGTCTGATAATGCCAAAGGAAATACTTCCAGAGACCTTGACTCCTTTTGTCAAGTGAATGGCATTATCCATCACACGTCATGTGCCTACACCCCTAAAAAAATGGTTTAGCAAAACAGAAAAACCATCATCTTCTTGAGGTAGCTTGCAGTTTACTATATACCATGAAAGTCTCATACTTTTCTTGGTCGCATGCCATCCTTACTGCATATTTTCTTATAAATAGGTTACCCTCTTCTGTTCTCGATCATAAATCCCCATACTCCTTGTTGCCAGATGATGATCCTTTTTCACTTCCCTTGAAAATCTTTGGTTGTCAATATTTTGTTCATATTACCTCCCACAACACAGTAAACTTGATCCCAAATCTATCAAGTGTATGTTCTTACGATACTCTAACACACAGAAGGATTATATTTGCTATAATTCCACTCTCCAAAGGTTACTGGTGTCTAGGGATGTAACATTTTTTTAAGACTCTTCATATTACTCTGAAAATGCTCCTCTAGGTCTATCTTTAGTACCAGCTTCTCCTCGATCGGTTGTGCCTCATTCTACAGAATTTTTGCAATCCCCAAACACACTGGCTGACACCACACCTACTGAATTTACAGATCCCACCGAGGTAAGTCTATCTTCTCCTATTTTTTTATGCCCACAATATGATACTCGTCCCATCGCCTTGCGAAAAGAACCCAGAACTTGCACTAGGCCCTCTACTTCTCACCCCATATCCATTTTTGTGTCTCGCCATCGTTTATCTCCTTTATGTTGTCAAATTCTTTCATCTATCTCCTCCATATCAGTCCCACAGTCCTATCAGTAGGCTCTCAAACATCCAGGGTGGAAGGCGGCAATGGACGAAGAAATGCAGGCACTCTATTAAATCAGATATGGGCTATTGTTCCTCTTCCATCAGATAAGAAACCTATCAGTTGTAAGTGGGTTTTTACTGTGAAACACAATCCAGATGTGTTTGTTGCTCGCCTCGTTTCTAAAGGCTATACACAGTGTTATGGAATTGATTATGAGGAAACATTCTCTCTGGTGGCCAAAATGAACTCAATACGTATTTTATTATCTATGGCTGCTAATTCTTCTTGGCAGGTATATCAACTTGATGTGAAAAATATTTTTCTTAATGGGGATATCAATGAAGAAATTTATATGCAACAATCACTTGGATATGTGGTTGAGGGGGAGTCAATCTCTTTATGGTCTGAAATAGTCTCCTCGTTCATGGTTTGATAAATTTAGCCAAACACTTATACAAGCAGGATTTCACAAATGTTCTATAGATCACTCCGTATTTATTAAAGACACACCTAAAGGCAAGGTGGTTTTGGCAGTATATGGTGATGATATTGTCTTAATTGGTAGTGATCCTGAGGGCATTCAACAAATCGAGGAAAAGATATATATAGAATTCAAGAAAAAAGATCTTGGACTACTTAAATATTTTTTGGGTATTGAAGTACTACAGTCCAGACATGGGATTGTACTATATCAAAGGAAGTATGTTCTTGATCTACTAGAAGAGACAAAAATGATGGGGTGCAGACCAACAGAAACCCCTATGGACTCAAATACAAAATGATCTGCAGATATTGAAGAAGATGTGGATATTGGAAACTGTCAAATACTTGTGGGAAAACTCATCTATCTTAGTGTAACACGACCGGATAGACCATATACAGTAAGGGTGGTAAGTCAATACATGCACAAACCACACCTCAGTCACTGGCAAGCACTAGAAAGGATATTGCAATATTTGAAAGGAGCTCCAAGAAGAGGTCTTCTCTATAAGAACCATGGTCACTTCAGCATAGAAGGATTCTCAAATACAAACTATGTTGGAACCTCGGATGACAGAAAATCTACTTCGGAATATTTTACAATGGTTGGAGGAAACTTGGTTACTTGGAGTAGCACGAAGTAGAATGTAGTTGTAAGGTCGAGTGTAGAAGTAGAATACATAGCCATGGCACACACAATTAGTGAGCTTCTATGGACCAGATCCCTTCTTACTGAACTGGGATTCTATAAAGAAGCTCTTATGGATCTAAATTGTGATAATCAAACAACAATACATATCACATCAAATCTGGTCTTCCATGAGAGAATAAAGCACATTGAAGTAGACTGCCATTTCATACGAGAAAAATTCCAAACCGACATAATATCTCTCAAACATATATGTCTTCACAAATCAAAGTTGCAGACATTCTCACCAAACCATTCACTCATAATCTGTTCCATCATTTGCAGCAAGTTGGGCGTTTATGATATTTTTCCCCCCTAGTTTGAGGGGGAGTGTTACAATGTGCGACCCACCATGGTTGCACAAGCTAGTGGGACCCACCATGAGAACATGAGATGACATGATGAGTCATCACACGAGCTGGCATGAGTTGGAAGATGTGAAACACGAGCTGGGATCCTTATCACATGAGTTGGAAGATCAAGTGGGACCCACAATGATAACCACGAGTTGGCATCTTTATCATATGATCATGTCCCCATAGAAGAGTTTTAGTTTGAGTTGTGTTAGTCTTCTAATTATGTTGAGTTATTTTATTATGATAGAATTATCTTTAAGAGTTATAGTTTGGATGTAATTAGGAGAATAGTAGTTTAATTGTACTTAGACTCTACTGCTTTTTACTATTATAAATAGAGGTGTTTGTACTCGAATTAATATAAGCAAGTGAAGTGGAGAACTACTATAAGACTTCCTCTCTAGCCTAAACCCTTTTTCTTTTTCTTTTTCTCTTCTCTCCTCTCTACTCGAGAGCTCTCTCTCTCTCTCTTTCATTTTCCTTCTCCCTCTCTCACCTTGCTCGAGATTCAGTAAAGGGGTCCTAAATTCAACAAGTTAGATTGTGAAATGTTTGATACATGATCTGGTCACAAACATCTCAATGAACTACAAAAAAATGAACTAGAAGCTAATATATCTTGCCTGGGAAGAAAGACAGATTTATGATGCTTCCCAAGCTCACAAAACTCACAACTTAACTAAGTAAAAGATTTTAGTGAGTCTTGCATGAATCCTACTATCCTGATTGTCACTCTTGATTGGATGAGTTGCTCACTTTGTTGGCCCAATGGATTCTCAAAAGGGGGGTGAATTGAGAATTTAGAGTTAACACTAAGTAGTGGGTAATAAAAAATTATGCGATAAGGCAATTGCAAAGTAAAATAATCATGCAAACACTATAGGAGACAAGAGAATTTTTCTTATTGATGTTCCCCTATTGGAACCTGACCAAGAATCCTTGCTAAGAAAATTCCACTATTTCTAACAGCTCTAATAGTTGGAATTACATAAAGAGATTTTGGCTCTCTTTAAGCCATATGTAGCTCAAAAACACGTTTTTTACAAACTTGATCTCCCAAAGAGATTGGGTAAATTCTAGCTCTAGCTAGTCCTTTTTATCTAGATTAAATAGGTTCTAGATTAAGGAATCAACCTAAAGTAAAAAATCTCCCTATTTTTTATGATAACAAAACCTAAATTAGAAAAACAAAATACAGATATGCACATTCCCTAAGGTTTGGAGCTAAGTTAAGTATTTTGACAAATATTTCCCCTTAATCTTTCAAAGTATGTTTAAGTCAATTTAAATTTCAATTTTCAATTTCTAGAGTGCCTAGGTCCAAGTTCTATTTTTCCATCTTTTTATCCCCCTTTTTGTCATACTCAAAAAGATACTAAAAGAGAAACACGTGAGTAATAGAAAAAGTTGGCTGAAGGCCATGTTATAAATATCTGCAAGGCATTAAAAAAGATGTATTTAATTGCAATGCTTTAAGTAATAAAGAATATATTTATATAAGCATTCTTAAGTACAAAAGGGAGTAAAAGACGGTGGTCCTAAAGACACGAGAGATGGGTAGCTAGGTGTTGAATCTCGAGCAAGGTGAGAGAGGGAAAAAGAAAAAGAAGGAGAGAGAGAGAGCTCTCGGGTAGAGAAGAGACAGGAAGAAAGAAAAGAAAAAAGAGTTTAGGTGTTGAATTAAAGGAAAATAAAAAATATTTCATTGACTTCATTAACTTATTATAATAAGAGTACATGAACCTCTGTTTATAATAGAGGAAGGTAGTAAAGTCCAATTATAATAAAACTACCTTTGTCCCAGTTACACCCAAACTCTAATACTTAAAAATAAGTCCTAGCATAATTAAATAACCCAATATAGATAAAAGATAAACATAACTCAAACTAGAACTCTTCTAGGACGTGACCATAGGATAAAGATGTCTTAGTGAGTCCTTTTTTATCTTCCAACTTATATGATAAAGATGTCGGCTCATGATAATCATGGTGAGTCCTACTTCTTCTGTGTTTGGGCCCATCTTGTGGGTCTTCCTTGGTCGTGTGGCCCATATTATAATATTTTTAGATATGTAGACCTTCCTTGGTCGTGTGGGTTTGGGACTTTCTTCCAACACTCCCCCTCAAGTTGGGGGTAAGAGAACAACATCAACTCCCAGCTTGCTGCAAATGATGTATTAAATCTTTTTGTATAAAATGGCACATCTTCTAATATGCCTTCATCTTCCTACACTTTCCCTCACGATGTTGTGTCCTTCCATGAGGCCCTGCTGGCATAATATAAGTGACAGTAAAAATCACTCCTAGCCAGTAAGACATTGCTCCATACTCCAGTCCTAATGCGGGATGTAGGGCACACTTCGTCTTCCGAAGGTAGTGTGTCTATCAGCATTGCTCTAAAGTGTCCACCACCGTGTCCCTCCATAGGACAACGACTCTCAAGTGGTAGGAGTAATAAAAGCCATTAAAGGGGGGATAGTGGGTTTATTTATAATGGTATCCCTATAAGGACACCGACTTTCAAGGTATCCCAACCGTTTAGAGTTAAATTTATCATGGTGTCCTAATCCGGGCACCGACTCTCATTGTGTCCCAACCGTGATATTTTTTAGAGTCAAATAAATTATGGAATGAGAAAAGTACTAAGGACACCTCTTCTTCAATAATAATGTCTCATCCAAAGAGACATAATGTAGTAGCTATAATGTAACACGACCATCTTCCAACACATATAACACGAACCAAAATAATAAACATTGTAGAAGGACCCATGAAATAATCATAATCCGATATAAATATTTTGTCTTAGATACATAAGCTTCATCTTTTTTGCTCCCCCTTTCTTGAATATTTTGATCACATAAAACTTATCCACAATATATGGAATAAAATACCTGTTCCTTGTACTTCTTCTACTTCTCCCCCTTAAGCTGCGAGGTAATGGCAGTGATCCCAACTTGAACCAAATATCATAGATGTAGCCATAATCCCAAATAATAGAGATGTATAGATAAACCCTCAAACCAGGGAGAAGTGAGATATTTTCCTGATATATCAACACAAAAAGTGACGCAAAACAATGGGCTTAACGGATTTTTCAATGCAACAGAATACCAGCATGACCTTTCCATTGCGAATATATCTTTAAATATAGATCATATTGACATGAAATTTTCTTCGTCTGAAATTAGACTTAAATACCTTTCATCCAAGTATAACTTATCTTCATAAAATATAATTATCAGAAGATAAATAATCTGATATATTTCGATCTTTGTCATCTGGCCTAACTAAGTTTTGTTTCTCCTTCTTTTCCAAAATGACCATTGACTCTTCCAAGATTATTATCTCCTTATAAAAAAATCATACCGAGAATTGGACGAATAGATAATAAAATAGATTTACATATATTTATTTTTATATATATAATTCCTTATATAAAGTCTCTTTCTTGATAGCATAAAATACCTCGGAAGTTGAAGCTTTAAGCTGCTACTCGAACATCTTTTTCAATCTGACCTTTGTTGCTTCAAATATCAATTTATATTTATAGATAACTCAGATAAAAAAATGGTTGAATATTTAAAAGAATAGACTTAAATATATTTCTTTGGATATATATTTCTCCATATAAAGTCTAGTTCTAGATAGCATACATACCTCGGAAGTGGAAACTTGTTGTTGCTACTGCTCAAACCATTTTGTAATTTGACCTTTGCTCATTCAAATATTGATATCTCTCTGTAGATAACTCTGATTGGAAAAAAATTATTTTTATTTGGAAAGTAGACTCAAATATATTTCCGTCAATATATAAATTTCAATATTAAAAGCTCGGTATATAGGTGAAAAACACTAAGCAAATTACGGGTGTAGGGACTGGAAAAAAATAACTACGGACCTAGACTTAGGGTTTAGGGTTTAGGGTTTAGAGAAAATGATCTCATTATCTCTGTGGGTTGACCAAGTCAACTCATAGAACCCGCTTTGATACCATGTTGAATTCATGGAAAATAAAAAATAATTCATAGACTTCATTAACTTATTATAATAAGAGTACATGAACCTCTGTTTATAATAGAGGAAGGTAGTAGAGTCCAATTATAATAAAACTACCTTTGTCCCAATTACACCCAAACTCTAACATTTAAAAATAAGTCCTAGCATAATTAAATAACTCAATATAGATAAAAGACAAACATAAGTCAAACTAGAACTATTCTAGGACGTGACCATAAGATAAAGATGCCTTAGTGAGTCCTTTTTTATCTTCCTACTTATATGATAAAGATGTCGGTTCATGATAATCATGGTGGGTCCTACTTCTTCTGTGTTTGGGCCCATCTTGTTGGTCTTCCTTAGTCGTGTGGCCCATATTATAATACTCATAGATATGTGAGCCTTTCTACCAACACTCCCCCTCAAGCTGGGGGTGAGAGAACAACATCAACTCCTAGCTTGCTGCAAATGATGAATTGAATCTTTTGTATAAAATGGCACATCTTCTTATATGCCTTCATCTTCCAACACTTCCCCTCACGCTATTGTGTCCTTCCATGAGGCTCTGGTGGCATAATATAAGTGAGTGTAAAAATCACTTCTAGCCGGTAAGATTGCTCCATACTCCAATCCTAATGCGGGATGTAGGGCACACTCCGTCTTCCGAAGGTAGTGTGTCTATCGGTATTGCTCTAAAGTGTCCACTACCGTGTCCCTCCACAGGACAACGACTCTCAAGTGGTAGGAGTAATAAAAGCCATTAAAGGGGGGATAGTGGGTTTATTTATAATGGTGTCCCAATAAGGACATCGACTTTCAAAGTATCCCAACCGTGATATTTTTTAGAGTTAAATTTACCATGGTGACCCAATCCGGGCACCGACTCTCATTGTGTCCCAACCGTGATATTTTTTAGAGTCAAATAAATTATGGTATGAGAAAAGGTACTAAGGACACCTCTTCTTCAATAATAATGTCTCATCCAAGAGACATAATAGCAGTAACTATAATGGAACACGACCATATTCCAACACATATAACACGAACCAAAATAATAAACCTTGTAGAAGGACCAATGAAATAATCATAATCCGATATAAATATTTTTTCTTAGATACATAAGCTTCATATTTTGTGGTCCCCCTGCCTTGAATATTTTGGTCACATAAAACTTATCCACAACATATGGAATAAAATACCTGTTCCTTGTACTTCTTCTACTTCTCCCCTTTAAGCTGTGAGGTAATGGCAGTGATCCCAACTTGAACCAAATATCATATATGTAGCCATAATCCCAAATAAAAGAGATGTATAGATAAGCCCTCAAACCAGGGAGAAGTGAGATATTTTTCTGATATATCAACTCAAAAAGTGACGCAAAACAATAGGCTTAACGGATTTTTCAATGCAACAGAATACCAGCTTGACCTTTGATTCTTCCATTGCGAATATATCTTTAAATATAGATTATATTGACATGAAATTTACATCGTCTGAAACTAGACTTAAATACCTTTCATACAAGTATAACCTATCTTCATAAAATATAATTATCAGAAGTTAAATATTTTGATATATTTCGGTCTTTGTCATCTAGCCTTACTAAGTACTGTTTCTCCTTCTTTTCCAAAATGACCATTGACTCTTCTAAGATTATTATCTCCTTATAAAAATATCATACCGAGAATTGGATGAAAAGGTAAGAAAATAGATTTCCATATATTTATTTTTATATATAATTCTCCATATAAAGTCTCTTTCTTGATGGCATAAAATACCTCGAAAGTTGAAGCTTTATGCTACTACTCGAACCTCTTTTGCAGTCTGACCTTTGCTGCTTCAAATATCAATTTCTATTTATAGATAACTCAGATAAAAAATTGGTTGAATATTTAAAAGAATATACTTACATATATTTCTTCATATAAAGTCTAGTTCTTCATAGCATAAATACCTCGAAAGCGAAAACTTGCTATTGCTGCTCAAACCTTTTTGTAATTTGACCTTTGCTCATTCAAATATTGATATCTCTCTGTAGATAACTCCGATTGGAAAAAAATCATTTTTATTTGGAAAGTAGACTCAAATATATTTTCATCAATATATAAATTTCAATATTAAAATCTTAGTATATAGGTGAAAAACACTAAGTAAACTACAGGTAGAGGGACTGAAAAAAAAATAACTTCAAACCTAGACTTAGGGTTTAGGGTTTAGAGAAAATGATCTCATTATCTCTGTGGGTTGACCAAGTCAACTCATAGAACCCGCTCTGATACCATGTTGAATTTATTGAAAAGAGAAATATTTTATTGACTTCATTAACTTATTATAATAAGAGTACATAAACATCTATTTATAATAGATGAAGGTAGTAGAGTCCAATTATAATAAAACTACCTTTGTCCCAATTACACCCAAACTCTAACACTTAAAAAAAGTCCTAGTATAGTTAAATAATTAAATAACTCAATATAGATAACAGACAAATATAACTCAAACTAGAACTCTTCTAGGACGTCACCATAAGATAAAGAGGCCTTAGTGAGTCCTTCTTGATCTTCCTACTTATGTGATAATGATGTCGGCTCGTGGTAATCAAGGTGGGTCCTACTTCTTATGTGCTTGGACCTATCTTATGGGCCTTCCTTGGTCGTGTGGGTGTTAGGTTCTCTAGCCATGGATCGTGTCACCCGGCGATCTCCTCTGGCTTCCAAATTGGATGACGAGGGAGGGATGTATTTTGGATGCTTGGAACGTCCTATTCTTGAAGAACATGAGTTTTTTAAGGAGCTCCACCCTCAGGCCTCGTGAGAGAGAGTACCTGATCTCGTTTAGACTAAATTGGAGTAATGCTTACTCTTCTCATTAATCTATTGTCCCTATATAGGGAATTAGGGAAAGACGCACAAGGACAAAAGCAAGGGCCTTAAAGTTCAACCAAATTACAAGAAAACCTACTAATGAATTAAAAGTGTAAATTACACAATTTATCCACTTCTTCAACTAGCCACTCTAGATGCTATGGAGTCCATAACATCACCACACCCCCCCCCCCCCCCTCCTGAAGAAAGAGCTTGTCCTCAAGCTCAAAAGTGGGATATAGGGCCTGAAAGGACTCAAGGGGCTCCCAAGAGGCTTCGACCAGGTCTTCATCAGTCCATTGAACTAGTACCTCCCATGAGTCCTCCACACAGCGGGTTTGAAGTACTTGCGTTGGAGTAGGAATAGACCGACCATCTTGGATAGGTGGCAATGGTGTATGTAGCAATGGAGAGTCGCCCTTGAATGGCTTGAGGAGGGAAACGTGGAACACGTCATGGAGCTTGGCATCCGGTGGGAGCTGCAAGCGATAAGCCACATTGCCAATACGGTGTAGCACCTAGAAGGGACCATAAAACTTCGGAGAAAGTTTATGGCATTTGGTGGCTGCAAGTGGTTGTCAGTACGGTTGGAGTTTCAGCCAGACATAATCTCCCAGAACAAAGAAAAGGGGACGATGGCCCTTGTCATATGTGTGCTTCATAGTAGCCTGAGACCGCAGCAAATGAGTTTGGACCTTGGCAAGCATTTTATCCCTTTCCTCTAAAGCCAGGTCCAGCGTCGCGACCTGAGAGGACCCAGGTTCATAGGATAATAGATGCGGAGGGTCTTTGCCATAGATTACCCGGAAGGGAGTAGTACCCAGGGCGGTGTGGTACAATGTATTATAGCAGTACTCGGCCCAAGCCAACCATCTGACCCAATGCTAGGGAGAGTCACCAACAAAGCACCTCAAATACATTTCCAGAGTACGATTGACCACCTCGGTTTGCCCATCTATCTGAGGGTGGTATGCAGAAGAGAAGGCTAACTTCGTGTCGTGTAACTTGAAGAGTTCACTCCAGAATTTTTTGGTGAAGACGACATCGCGGTCGTTGGTGATGGACTCTGGAAGGCCGTGAAGGCGGACAATGTGATCCATGAAAAGCTGAGGAACTTGGGTCACTGTATAGGGATGGGTGAGAGCCATAAAGTACGCATATTTCAAGAACT
Organism: Aristolochia californica; assembly: GCF_029961685.1. Classification (NCBI taxonomy): domain Eukaryota; kingdom Viridiplantae; phylum Streptophyta; class Magnoliopsida; order Piperales; family Aristolochiaceae; genus Aristolochia; species Aristolochia californica. Next base: position 9,467,694 of record NW_027182214.1, on the reverse strand, counting down.
GATCCACCACTACGAGAATAATGGATTTTCCCGAAGAAGGGGGAAGCCCATCGATAAAATCCACGGAGAGATCAGCCCATACTTGTGAGAGAAGCTGAAGTGGTTGGAGCAGGCCGGCGGGCTGTAATGATTCTGCTTTATTCCGTTGATAGACCCAGTAGGCGGCGACATACTCAACTATCATCCATTTCATACCCCTCCAATAAAAATCACGACTAAGACGGAAGTACATTTTCTGCTAGCCCTCATGTGTACTGTCATGAATTGATGAAATAATGCTAGGAATAAGTGCAGAGGTCGGATGAAGATAGATGTGACACTTATAGAGGATGAGGCGGTCCTAAATTGCCTAGTGGTTGTCCATGGAATGGTGGCCGATTTTATCATACAGCTCAAGCAGCTCTGGGTGGTGCTGAATATCCTGGCAAATAGAGTCGAGCAAAAGGGACCATGGTTGGCTAATTGCGTGAAGGTGGGAATCCCCACTTCCCTGCAGGATGATGCATTTGTCCCCCTATTGAGATGGCCGGGTTTGTACTCCACTTGAAAATCAAACCCCGTTAACTTGCTTAACCAATGTTGTTGCGGTGATGTAGTGAGTCGTTGTTCCAATAAGTTTCAGACTGCAGTGGTTTGTCCGAATCACAAATGGCCTACCCCACAGGTAAGGCCACCAATGCTAAATAGCTTTGGCTAAATTGATGAGTTCTCATTCATATGTGGCTAACTTGTGGTGGTGTGGAGCAAGATGGCGGTTGAAATAAGCAATGGGGTGTCCCTGTTGCTGTAAGACGGCACCAATGCCTCCCCCTGAAGCATCACATTCAATAACAAAAGCCTCAGCAAAGTTTGGTAGCTGAAGAACTGGGGCTGAAGCTAAGGCCTATTTCAACTGCTGGAAGGAGGACTCGGCAAGTACAGACCATTGGAAGGCATTACGCTTGAGTAAGTTGTTCAGCGGAGCTACAATCTGACCATACTCACGTATAAATTTCCTGTAATAGCCAACAAGGCCTAAAAATCCCTTTAAGGCTATAACTGATTGCAGAGCAGGCCAGTCAATAACTTCATGTATCTTGTTGAAGTCGGGATTGACACCAGAGGCAAAGATAACATGCCCCAAATAAACAACTTTTGAAGTACCGAGGTCACATTTGGACCGGTTGAGAAATAGGTGGTGGGCACGGAGGAGTGTGAATACCTATCTCAATTGCTGCAGGTGGTCTTCCAAAGTTTTTCTATAAACCAAGATTTCATCAAAGAAGACTAGTACAAATTTACATAAGAAGTGGCTAAATACCTCATTCATGAGTGCTTGAAATGTGGAAGGGGCGTTGGAAAGCCCAATGGCAACTCGAAGTGACCGTGATGTGTGTGGAAGGTTGTTTTCTTCACGTCATCAGAATGGACTCGAATCTGATGGTACCCGAATTTCAGGTCGAGCTTGGTAAATAGTTGTGCCCCATGTAACACATCCAATAATTCATCCACCACTGGAATAGGGAATTTATCCTTGACAGTGTGAGCGTTGAGCTCGCTGTAATCCACACAAAAGCGCCAAGAAAGGTCATGTTTTTTCACCAACAAAACCAGGGAAGAAAAGGGTGAATGGTTGGGCTGAATAATACCATGAGCTAACATCGTCGTTCTATCTCATCTTTCTGCACATGTGGATAACGGTAGGGGCGCATGACTACTGGCTCGGTGCCCAAGCACCTATGGGTGGAAGAGCATCTGGGTCCTGAAATAAGTCTACGAATTCAGCCAATAGTGAGGTCAAGTGATCTCGATCTGACTCGCTAGCGTGGGTGCCATGGAGTGTGAGAGGTTGACTGGCCTGTGTGAAACTCTTGGTAAGGGACTGGAAATCCCATAAAATTGGACCCAACCCCTGCAGCCATTTAATTCCTAAGACTAGATCGAAGCCACCAAGTGGTATGACCAAGAAATCCGCTACAAAGGTGTGCCCCTCAATAAAAAATGGGACTGCTGAACAGAACCCCACACTGGTAACCTTGTCCCCATTAGCCATAGAGACTGAAATGCCCAAATTTTTCTGAAGTGGTAAGCCCAACTACCAGGTTGCTGGTTGGTTGAGGAAATTATGGGTGCTACCCGAGTCAACCAGTGCCAGTAACATGAGATGCTTGATGGTGGCGTGGACCTGCATGGTGTTTGTGTTGTGCAATACAGTCATGGCGTGGAGGGAAATGGCTGGTTTGTCCTCCTCCTTCGGTAAGACACCCTCATCAAGATCATTCACTTCTAACCAAAAGAGTCTTTTGCACAGAAGGCCATTCGTATATTTCTCATCACAATTGAAACACAGCCCTTGAGCTCGCCTTTGGTCCATTTCGGTTTTAATAGGACGTTTGATAAATTGTGGTGGGGGAGTGGGTGGGGAAGGTTGTGATGGCGTATATGAAGTGGTGGGTGGGCGTTGGGGAGCTGAGAATTGAGATGGAACACCAGTGGGTGCTCGGCCTGGCCATGGGGGCCTCCTGCCCAGTGAGTCTTTGAAGATATGCTGCTTGGTATCTAATTTGCATGCCAAGTTCATGGCGTGGACTAAAGAGGGGGGATCCTACAATTCCACCTCAAGACGGAGTGCCTTAACGAGTCCAGCAGTAAACAAGTGGACATACTGATCTGGGCGCACCAAATGACTGGAGCGGGCAAGCTTTTCTTGGAACGATTTCTGGTACTATGCAATAGTCCCGGTTTGTTTGAGATTGATCAAATCGCCTAGGGGGTTGCTGCATGCCGGAGGACCAAATCATAGCATGCAAGAATCTTTGAAAAATTCCCAATCATACACATGGTTCTCATTTTTAAATTGGTACCATAAAAGCGCGTCATCGAGCATATGGAAGGCAACTAATTGAACCCTGTCCTAGGGCTGGGTTCTTTGGTTGGAAAAGAAATGGTCACACCTGTGTAACCAAATCAAAGGGTCTGAAGACCCATCATAAGTGGGAAAGTCGAGCTTAGTGTACCTGAGTACCGTTAGATGTGTTGGGCCCTGGGCGCCCCCATGGAGAGGAGGTGTGTAGGCTGGGTTCTTTGGTTGGAAAAGAAATGGTCACACCTGTGTAACCAAATCAAAGGGTCTGAAGACCCATCATAAGTGGGAAAGTCAAGCTTAGTGTACCTGAGTACCGTTAGATGTGTTGGGCCCTGGGCGCCCCCATGGAGAGGAGGTGTGTGATGCAAATGAGGAGGTGGTAGGGGGGGGGGGGGGGGGGGGGGGGGGGGGGGGGGGGGGGGGGGGGGGGGGGAGGGGGAGGAGAGTGATGATGAGGGAGGGAAAGATTTCAGATGCTTGGAATGACCTATGCTTGAAGAACGTGAGCTTTTGAAGGAGCTCCACCCTTAGGCCTCGTGAGAGAGAGTACCTGATCTCGTTTAGACTAAATTGGAGTAATGCTTACTCTTCTCGTTAATCTGACGTCCCTATATAGGGAATCAGGGAAAGACGCACAAGGGCCTAAGCATGGGCCATAAAGTTCAGCCAAATTACAAGAAAACCTACTAATGAATTAAAAGTGCAAATTATACAATTTATCCTCTTCTTCGACTAGCCACTCTAGATGTTATGGAGTCCATAACAGTGGGTTTGGTCCTATCTTCCAACATCTTCAATGCATCTTCTCTTTGCGAATTTGAACTGATCCGCTTGAGGCTCTAGAATTAACTCATCTTTGGATCTGACTAGCTAAGGGGTAGCTTCTTTTTGGATCATATCTTCCCAAACCCATTGACCTTGCCATTTGCCAAAGCCAAACTTGGTAACCTTCATTTCCCCTATAGACAACCTTTTGGTGGTGTCTACCAACTCCTCATCCAAAAACTTAATTCCGGTCTGATGGAGGATGGCGTAGTGGCTTGAGTGAAGGGAATTTTGTCCACTCTGGAGCTAATAGCTATATTCGCCATCTAACTAGCCTTGAAATAGCCAAAGTTGAGTTTAACTCCTTGAGTGATTGCCCACATCCAAAATATGTCGGTGGTCATTAATCTTGAGTATGTCCCCTTCTTTGGGTTAAGAACGTGAGTGACAACTTCCATCACTACTCTATGTGCCGTCATGAGATCCTTGATCTTGACCTCATAGGAGCTCCTTGCCTATTGCTTGAATACTAACATGATTGCATCTTGTATGTTTTATGGGTAGTCGGGGTGAAGTTCAAGAGGCCAATTTTCCTTGTATTCCAGAGAAGGTCACTCAAATCCTTTGAATGGATTGAAATTGGGGTCTTCTTCAAATAGGAAGAGATCTTCAAATTGTTAGTGTTACAAGGTGGGACCCAACATGACCACACGAGGTGGCATGATGAGTCACCATGTGAGGTGGCATGATGAGTCACCATGTGAGGTGGCGTGATGAGTCATCACACGAGCTGGAATCCATATCACATGAGTTGAAAGATTTGGCAATCTTCCTTGATTAGTGTAATCGATTTATCTTCCCTTGATTTATGTAGATTTGGATAATCATGATTCATGTAATTAGGGATATTAGGGACCCTAACTTATCTCTAAAGTTTCCCTAAATATGTAATGGAGATAGTATACATAGAGGGTCTTGGTTGAAGGGTTCAATCAAACTCTCCACTTCCCAACTCGTGGAAGAATTTCTCTCTGGCCTAAAGTCTTTTTCTTTTTTCTATTTTTCTTCTCCCTCTCTCATCTTGCTCGAGGTTTCAATCATGGGGTCCTAAATTCAACAGTTAGGACCAACTTCTTCTATCTCATGATTTGGATAGATGACCTTCACAAGTAGGGGATAGACTAACTCATTGAATTCAAGTAGCCCTTTGTAGGAGGAAGACATCCTCTCAAATCTATCAATCTCCCTCGTGCAAAATCCCATGTCTCTTTGCATGGTTCCACTATGCTCTTATTTACAAAATTTGAGAGGTACCTACCCCATTTTTACCTCATTCGGAAGTGTTTCATCCAGTTGGGTATATCCTCAAAGATTTTACTCTCCCTTGATGGGGTCTTCTTCTTCACTATGACATGTGTTTGCACTTTAGTGGAAAAAACGAATTTTGAGAGAAGGAGAGGCTGAAATGAGGGTTTTAGCCTTGTATTTGAGTGACACTCAAAATTGGAATGGAAATGGAGGATTAGTCCTCTAAAGCACTTGGAGAATGTTGGAATAGGGTTTTGAAGTGAAGAGTTTGGGTTAAAAATCATGTGTCTCTTCAACTTCTAAGTTTGTGTCGTAAATGATCGGTCATTCTAATTTGATTGATTGACCAATCGTTCAATTTGATCAATTGCTCAATAGGCATTGATCGATCAATGTCCTATGTAGAGTGACAGAAATGTAGTCTTTTGAATTCTACTTCACTCTTTTGGCACTACTAAGTTGGAATGTGTTTATTTAGCTCATATTTTTCAGCCAAAGTGAATCAAGATGGGTTGCTTATGTCTAGTTCTCCTTGAGGCTTACAGAAACGGTCAAAACCTAATGGCTTTGTAAAGATGTCTACTAATTAATTTTTAGTGGGAACAAATTAATAAAATTGGTTGGAACCAACTCTTTGATGAAGTGATGTTTAATCTCTATGTGTTTCGATTGAGAGTGGTGAATCAATTCTTACTTAGACTTATGGTGCTCATGTTGTCATAATACATTGGAATTTTTTTTTGCTCTAAGTCGTAGTCATCTTGTTGATGTTTGTTGAATTTAGGATCTCTTTTCCATTGTCACAAATAAGAGAAAGAAGAAAGGAAAAGGAGAAAAGGGAAGGAAAGCTCTCAGGTAGAGAGAAGAAAAAATAAAAAGAGAAGAAGAGGTTGTGCCAAGAAAGGAGAGAAATAGAGAGAAACCAACTTGGGATTGAATTTATTGTCTTGATTAATTTTGAATTACATTGCCTCTATTTTTAGTAGAGGAGGAGGTAGAGTCCTTATACAATTTGTCCTTCAATCCTAATTACATTTCAACTCTAACTCTTCAATATAAGTAAGTTTATTCAAACTAAACTACTAGAAGCCTAACTTGAGTAGAACTAGGAGTCATTCATTATTAATGTGAATGTAATGGATAAGCCAGCTCATAGCCATATCCTTGTAGGCCCCACATGATCTCCCAGTGCACCTTGATAAGAGTGCCAACTCATGAGATATTTATGGGTCCCACTTGATCTTCAAGTCTTCTAAATCAATTCATCTTGTGCTTCTTGCTTCCTTAACTCGTGCTTGCTTTGGGTGAGGACTCTTCTTGGTGTCCCACGTCCTCTAGGACTCTTCTTGATGACCTATGTCCTCATGGTGGGTCCCACCAGCTCGAGCACCATGGTGGGTCCCACATTGTAACACTCCCCCTCAAGCTGGGGGTGAGAAGACATTATAAATGCCCAGCTTGTTGCATATGGTAGACATAATCTTGTGAGTGACTGGTTTGGTGAGAGTGTCTGCAACTTGATTTTGTGATGATATGTGCTTAAGGGATAAGAGACCAGCTTGGAATTTTTCTCGTATAAAGTGACAATCTACCTCAATGTGCTTTGTCCTTTCATGGAAGACTGAATTCAATACAATATGTATCGTTGCTTGATTATCACATTATAGATCCATTGGAGCTTCTTTATGGAATCTCAATTCAGTGAGAAGAGATCTTATCCATAAGAGTTCACTTACAGTGTGTCATGGCTCTGTATTTTGCTTTTGCACTTGACCGTGCTACTAAATTTTGTTTTTTGCTTTTCCACGTAACCAAATTTCCTCCAACCATCGTGCAAAATCCAGAAGTAGATTTTCTATCATCTGGGGATCCGGCCCAGTCTGCATTCGTGAATCCCTCAATGTTGAAGTGTCCATGTTTTTTTATAGAGGAGCCCCTTCTAGGAGCTCCTTTAAGATAACATAGTATCCTCTCAAGTGTTTGCCAATGACTAAATTGTGGCTTATGCATATACTAACTTACCACACTTACTACATATGAAATGTCTGACCTTGTTACACATAGGTAAATAAGTCGTCCCACTAACCTTTGATATTTTCCAATATCTAAATCTTCTCCAGTGCCTCCACATAATTTTGTATTTTCATCCATAGGAGTGTCTACCGGTTTGCATCCCATCATACCTGTTTCTTCTAGTACATCAAGGGCATATTTTCTTTGGGATAGAACAATCCCATGTCAGGATTGTAAGACCTTAATGCCCAAAAAATATTTCAGTAATCCAAGATCCTTCATCTTTAATTCATCACATATTCTTTCTTTTATTTTTAGAATGCCCTAAGAATCACTCCCAGTTAAAATAATGTTGTGTTCTCAACAAATACTGAGTGATCTGCAGAGACTCTGTAAAAACCTGCCCGTATGATGGCTTGACTAAGTTTCTCAAACCATGCCCGTGGGGATTGTTTTAGTCCATATAGAGGTTTTTTTATGGCGACATACAGACTCCTCCTCAACCACATATCCAGGTGGTTGTTGCATATAAATTTTTTCTTTTATATCACCTTTGAGAAATGCATTTTTAACATTCAGTTGATATATTGGCCATGAAGAATTAGCTATCAAAGATAATAAAATACGTACCGAGGTCATTTTTGCTACTGGAGAGAATGTCTCATCATAATCAATGCCATAGTATTAAGTGTAACCTTTTGCAACTAGACGTGCCTTCATTCGTGCAATAGTCCCATCCGGATTATGTTTAACTGTATAAACCCACTTGCAACCAACGGGTTTTTTATCTGTAGGTAGAGGAACCAGGGACCATGTGTGATTATCATTGAGTGCCTTCATTTCTTCATCCATTGGTCCCTTCCACCCTGGATGTTGTAGAGTGTCCGGATATGACTGTGGAACAGATATGAAGGCAATAGAAGAAAGAAACTGACAACATAATGGTGAGAAGCGATGATGAGACACAAAATTGGAAATAGGATGAGAAGTAGAAGGTTGAGTGCATGATCAAGGTTCTTTTCTTATAGCAATAGGACGAGTATAAAATTGAGGACCAAGAATGACTGGAGATGAAGGATTTACTTCTAGTGGATCCGACAACTCGACAAGTGTGGTATCAGCCATTGTCTCTGGGGGCTGAACAATCTCTATATCACAAGGCACAACCGGTTGAGGAGAATTTGGTACTGATGACATACTGGGTGGAGCGCTATCAGAATAATATGAGGAGTCTTCAAAGAATGTGACATCCCTGGAAACAAATAAATGTTGCAAAGGAGGACTATAACAAACATGACCCTTTTGTGTGCGAGAGTATCCCAAAAAAATACATTTGATAGATTTAGGGTCAAGTTTGTTGTGCCTAGGCAATGTATTATGGACAAAACATTGACAATCGAAGACTTTCAATGGTAATGCAAACGGATCATCATGTTTTAGAGTAGGGGGATTTATTCCAAAGAATGGTAGATAGTAGACGATTTATAAGGAAACACATTGTAAGGATAGCATGGGGCCAATAAAAGTATGGAACTTTCATGGCATATAATAGACCTCAAGCTACCTCAAGAATATGACGATTTTTCCATTCAGCTACACCATTTTGTTGAGGAGCGTAGGCACATGATGTTTGATAGATAATGTCATTCTCTTGACAAAATGAGTCAAGCTCTTTTGCAATATACTCTTTGGCATAATCAGACCGGTGGATTTTTATCTTCTAACCAATTTGTGTGAGTACCATCCCATAAAAAGATTTAAAATATATGGTATCTCAGAACGTTCCTTAAAAATAAACAACCAAGTTGTGCGAGTGAAATCATCAATAAAAGTGATAAAATATTTGGCTTGAGAAATATTAGAGACACTCAAAGGCCCCCAAACATCAGTATGAATCAACAAAAAAGGAATGTCACTTTTGGCTTCTGGACGAGGAGGGTATGTACTCCTTTTATGTTTACTTCACTGACACACCTCACAACTAAATTTTGACCTTATCTTAAGAGATGGAAACATATGATCAAGAGCATGTATGGAAGGATGACCCAACCGATTGTGCAATAATCGTCTCTCATTCTCAGAAGTAGACACCATATTGATCTTTGGCACGTCCAAGTAGTAGAGCCCCCCTTGTTCATGGCCTCCACCAATCACCTGCTTCGTTATAAGATCTTGAAAAACACATGAAGTAGGTGAGAAGGTAACCAAGTAATTAAAATATTTTGTAAGTTGACTCACAGAGAGTAAGTTTAAAGGAAAAGAAGGAACAAAAAGAATATCAGTGAGCGGAAGTGATGGGGTGACAGAAGTAGAACCTTTTCCTTGAACTTTTGTTTGAGAATCGTCAGCTATGGTAACAAACTTGTGTGAAAGACTCGGAGATAAAGAATATAATAAGTTTTGTTACCTATAAGATCCTCGAAGGCTCTTGAATCAATTATCCAGGATGAAGATGAGGCATATAGCATACTTGAAGTAGTAGTAGCAGCAGTAGTTACAGAGGGACTGGGAGAAGACCCTAGCATGGTCTTCATTTTCTAAAATAGTTCATACTCTTCATCAGTAATAATCTTCTGTGCAGCTGATGTTGTGGGATGATCTTCTTGTGCATCAGTAATAAGGGCTTGATTAGCCCTTGTCGATTCTGACTTGTCATTAGTTTTATAGCATATTTATTTATAGTGGCCATATCTACCACAGTAAGTGCAAGCCCTGTAACGGTACTGGTCTATAGTGTGGCCAGGAAATTTGCAATGAGTACAATTAATATCATCTGTTCTGCTAGTACTAGTCCTTCCACCTCTTCCTCGGCCCCCCCTATAACCTCGGCCGCGGTCAGAGGATGATCCTCTATGATCAGAATACATAGCGGATGACACATCAATAGTGGCAGAAGAAGTGTCTGGTATACAAAGTAATGTTGCACACACATCATCAAACTTTGGGACAGTAGAAGCACTTAACAGTTGACTCTTGGCAATCTCAAGATGAGGTTTAACATTGGCAAGACAGATAGTTGTAATGAGTGCCCCATTTTGTTTATCTTGGATAGAAATATCAATGGTGGAGGGTTGAGCTAACTTCCACTCTTAAAGAAAGCCTCTAAACCGTGCCCAAGTACTCATGAATATTTTCTCCTTGTTTAGTATTCAACATTCGATGGAGAATATCATAGGGTCTATGTAGTGTATCAAGGCATGAATATAGTTTAGTACATGTGTCCAAATTTGTTTAGCAGTGTCAAGATGAAAAACATCACTAGAGACATGTTCTTCCATGCTATTTATTAGCCAACCAATTACCAAAGTATCATGCTTCAGCCATTTCATATAAAAAATATCTTCTTCATCAACAGGTGGTCCTCGGGTAGTGATGTGACCTAGTACGTCTTTGGTTATGAGAAACCTCCTAACCGAGGTGGACCAACTCATAAAGTTTGATACCCCACGTAAAGGTATGGTGGTGATTCTCAGTATATCACCTTTGATATTCATATTATCATCAGCCATGAAAGGCTCTTCTTCAAAAAAACTTCTAATAACACCAAGTAGCACTTCTTCAAACAACTTGATGTATGTCAATATAGCATCAATGCCAAATTATGATTTTTTCAAAAAAAAACCACTCATAAGAGGCTCAATAGAAATTTTCTATAACAGGGAACTCTTATCCCACGAAAAAAAATCAATAATCCAAATATGGACTGGTCTCGACAAACAAAATTTCCAAATTGATAAAACTGTTTTGATAGCTTCTTCTAGATAGAGGAGCATGCATATCCATAACATAATAAGATGAAAGCATTCACATATTTTTTTTCTCTAAGTCGTTGTCATCTTGTTGATGTTTGTTGAATTTAGGACCCCTTTTCCATGATCACAAACAAGAGAAATAAGAAAGGAAATGGAGAAAAGGGAAGGAAAGCTCTCAGGTAGAGAGAAGAAAAAATAAAAAGAGAAGAGGTGGCGCCAAGAAAGGAGAGATAGAGAAAAACCAACTCGGGATTCAATGTATTTCCTTGATTAATTTTGACTTACAATGCCTCTATTTGTAGTAGAGGAGGAGGTAGAGTGCTTATAAAACTTGTCCTTTAATCCTAATTATATTTCAACTCTAACTCTTCAATATAAGTAAGTATATTCAAACTAAACTACAAGAAGCCTAACTTGAGTAGAACTAGGAGTCCTTCATTATTAACGTGAATGTAATGGATAAGCCAGCTCGTAGCCATATCCTTGTGGGCCCCTCATGATCTCCCAGTGCACCTTGATAAGAGTGCCAGATCGTGAGATATTTGTGGGTCCCACTTGATCTTCAAGTCTTCTAAATCAATTCAGCTTGTGCTTCTTGCCTCCTTAACTCGTGCTTGCTTTGGGTGAGGACTCTTCTTGGTGTCCCACGTCCTCTAGGACTCTTCTTGATGACCTATGTCCTCATGGTGGGTCCCACCAGCTCGAGCACCATGGTGGGTCCCACATTGTAACACTCCCCCTCAAGCTGGGGGGGAGAAGACTGTTACGGTCCCGGGTCATGGATCGAGTAACACGGCATGGGATTTGTGAATCCAGCACTCAGAATTTACTCACTTCACGTCAAGGGTCTGTGTATGAGTATTTCTCCTTAACCAATGCTTGGCCAGGAGGAAAGATCCTCTTTTGAGGGTCCTACCGAGTTGTTGTGCTAGGTAGAAGACCCCACAGCAATGCTGACCTTGCTAGAGCAAGGTGCTCTCTTTTCTTGGTCACGGCAAAGAGGATTTGGCCCTCTTTGTTGTTGCTCTAGCTAAGAATGCAATCCTTCTTTCTTAAATAACTTGAAACACGAGTTTGGGATAGATTAATACCTCTTCTTTGATGCTATGATCAGCTCCCACGTTGCACCAGGAATTGCTCAAGATTTGAGGATAAAATTCCTCACTTTGCTGCTTGGTAAGGGAGGAATTGGGCCTCTCTTGCTGCTACTGTCGAGAAGGAGGATAGACCTCCTCTTTGGGCTCAAAAAAGGGGCAGGAAGCTCCTTTTCTTAGTAGGGATGATGGTGGATGAATTTGGGTGAAGATGGATGGCAATGGAGGGTGAATGATAGGTTGGATTTTTGGAGTAAACCCTAAACTCGGGATCAAGAGGTGACCCCAACCTATTTAGACTAGGTTATTCTAAAATCTCAAAGCTTTCCTATTTCATTCATACCTATCCCTTAAATAGAGAGTTTTAGGGTTAGGGTTACAATAATTCCCCATAATGCCCTTACATAAAAAGTAATTAGAAATAACTCCTACTTAAAACAATATAAGAAATAAATCCTACTTAAAACAATATTAGAAATAAATCCTACTCAAAGAAATATAAGAATTAAATCTTATTGAGTGAGTTGTTGTTGTTTTCTTCGTTGTGTGACTCGGTGTGCTATTGAGTCCACAACATCTGCCTCCCCATGGAGAAAGAGTTTGTTCTCAAGCTCAAAAGCTGGGTAGACTTGTTTGAAGATGTCCACACGTTCCCATGTTGCAGCGTCGGGGTCAGTGTCCGTCTACTGAACGAGAATCTCCCAATGATCATTGGTCAGTCGTCCATGTAACACCGCAGCTGGGTTAAGAATAACCTCTCCATGATCAACTGGTGGTAGGAATGGAGTGGATGTAGGCTGTGCTCCGGAATGCGGCTTCAAAAGAGAGACATGAAACACATCGTGAATTTTGGCTGTGTCTAGTAATTTGAGTTGATAGGCGACTGGTCCCACGCGTCGAAGAATGGGAAACGGCCCAAAAAATCTGGGTGAGAGCTTATGACGTGGAGGTCCCGCTAGAGACTGCTGACGGTAGGGTTGGAGCCGTAGCCACACATACTTTCCAACCTCAAAAGAGACCTCACGGTGGCCTCCGTCATATACATCCTTCATCCGAGCTTGGGCACGTCGTAGCTGTTCTGTGATATTCTGTAGCAGTAGATCTCTATCTATGAGTGCCTGATCAATCGTGTCCACGCGGGTGGACCCTGGGTTATACGAGAGGAGGCGAGGTGGATCCCGGCCATATATAACCCGAAAAGGAGTAGATTGCAATGCAGAGTGGAATGAAGTGTTGTAACAATATTCGGCCCACGGAAGCCATTGAACCCATTGCCACGGACGATCCCCCACCAAGCACCATAGATACATCTCGATGGTGCGGTTCACCACCTCAGTCTGCCCGTCTGTCTGTGGATTGTAGGCGGAGGAGAACTTCAATTTCGTCCCACTCAAGCGAAATAGTTCCCGCCAAAAGGTGCTCGTGAAAACTGCTTCTCTGTCACTCACAATGGATTCTGGAATGCCATGTAAGCGGACTATCTGCTCCAGGAAAGTCTGAGCAACCCGTGTTGCTGTATACGGATGAGCCATCGGTATAAAATGCCCGTACTTGGAGAATCGATCAACCACTACGAAAAGTACGGATTTTCCGGCTGACAGGGGTAGGCCTTCCACAAAATCCATTGAAATGTCAGCCCAAACCTGCGTTGGAAGGGCCAGAGGCTGGAGAAGACCGGCTGGACTCAAGTGCTCGGCTTTGTTGCGTTGGCATACCTGACAGTCGCCAACATAAGTCGCAATAGAGGCTTTCATGGCTTGCCAGTAAAAATCAGCTCGAACTCTGTGCAAGGTCTTCTGGATCCCCTCGTGTGTATTGTCGTGGTAGGCCGAGAGAATAGCTAGAATCAACTCGGACTCAGGTGGAAGGAAAATCCGATGCTTATAATAAATAAGTGAATCCTGGATGGACCACTTCACATTCATTGTCCCTTCTGAGATCTGCTGATGCAGTTCCTGCAGTGCAGGGTTAGTAGCATGTGCTTCTCGCACCAAGTCCATAATGAGAAATCTCGGCTGGCTAATAGAATAGACCGACTGCTGATCTTCAAAACACCGTGACAAGGCATCTGTCGCCTTATTTAATCTCCCCGCACGGTACTCCACCGAGAAGTCAAACCCCAACAACTTACTGATCCAGTGCTGTTGTGGCGATGTCGTCAAACGCTATTCTAGTAAGAATTTAAGGCTGTAATGATCCATGCGTATGAGAAAAGCCCGGCCCCAGAGATAAGGCCTCCAATGTTGGACCGCTTTGGCCAACCCAATCAATTCGCGCTCATAGGCTGCCAGTTTGTGATGGCGGACTGCCAACTGTCTGCTAAAATAAGCAATAGGATGGCCCAGCTGCTGTAAAACGGCCCCTATGCCCACACCCGAAGCGTCGCACTCTACCACGAACAATTCGTCGAAGTTGGGAAGTTGTAATACTGGCGCGGATGCGAGAGCAGCTTTGAGTGCCACAAACGATGTGGTGGCCCCCTCATTCCAAATAAAGGAATTTTTCTCGCGTAAACTCGTCAATGGTGCTGCCACTGGCCCATAGTTCTGAATAAATTTACTGTAGTAGCCCGCAAGACCCAGAAAACCCTGTAATGCAGAACACGACTATGGTTGCGGCCACTCGTGAATAGCTCGGATCTTCTCGGGATCCACCGTAACCCCCTCATGTGAGATAATGTGTCCTAGATATCCCACGTGTGAAGCCGCAAAAGAACACTTGGAGTGTTTCAAATAGAGCTGATGTGCTCTTAACAAGTCGAAAACAATCCTCAAATGTGCCAAGTGCTCCTCAATCGACTTGCTATTTATCAAAATATCATCGAAAAATACAAGAACAAATTTTCGAAGATAGGGGCTAAATACCTCGTTCATCAAAGCTTGAAAAGTGGAGGGTGCATTGGATAACCCAAACGGCATGACGACGAAGTCAAAGTGGCCATGGTGCGTGCGGAACGCCGTCTTCTCTATATCAGAGGGGTGCATCCGGACCTAATGGTATCCCGAACGGAGGTCGAGTTTAGTGAATAACCACGACCCATGTAACTCATCCAGAAGCTCATCCGCTACCGGAATCGAGAACTTGTCTTTTACTGTCTGCACGTTCAACTCCCGATAATCCACGCAGAACCTCCATGTCCCATCATGTTTCTTCACAAGTAAGACGGGTGAAGAGAACGGGGAGCGGCTGGGACAAATAAGACCTTGTTTCAACATCTCATGGCACTGACGCTCTATCTCGTCCTTCTGAAGGTGTGGGTAATGGTATGGTCGCACGACCACTACCTCAGAACCTGGTTTCAGACAGATCCTGTGGTCACAGTGCCTCATGGGAGGCAACCCCGAAGGCTCCTGGAAGAGGTCATAGAACTCCTCAACCAGACCATCACTAGTACTGTCAGGCTGATCCTGTGTCTGCAAAGTGTGTATGCGGTGGGCCCTGTCCACCTGACAGCCCTGTAAGAGCACCCGACTTCCGGCCAAATGTTTTTTGTCCGTCAAAAGCTAGTTCATTGTTTTTGTTCTTTACTAAGCATTTATCCTTCTAAAATAAATTTTTGTTTCCTTACTCATAAAATTGACTAATGCTAAGTAAATCATGTATCAACCTTCTACAAAATACACATCGGATATGAAGGAGGTTGACATACTGATTTTATCAATTCCTTTTATGGTTCCTTTGCTATTCTCTCCAAATGTTATATGGCTGCCATCTTTGGGACTGAGGTTAACGAACATGACCTTATCATAGGTCATGTACCTTGAGCAACCACTATCCAAAATTCAAATATTTTTCAGTGTCTTGGCTCGAAGACAAACCTACATCACTAAGGATTTAATCCTTGGAGATCCATTTTAAGTTGGGTACCTTTGGGATAACATTTGAAGAACTAGATGATTTGGGCTTCCAAATTTTTTTTCTCATGTTCTTTTTGGTTACCTCAACTTTTTATATTTTTTTGAGTACTCGAGTTTATTTGATGCCATTTGCATTATTAACTTTGCAAATGTGGGCATAGTGACCCACTTCATAGCAATAGTGGCATCGAATATGAGGAATGGGAAAAAAACTTCTTGATTTATTTTTTCTTGTTCTTCCCAACTTTCATCTTGGGTGTGGATTTGAGAGATAGAGTTTTGACTTGCTATTCTAAGTTTAAAATCTTCTTTTCAAATGCAAGTCAATCACATGATAGCTTATCTATCAATTCACATTGTCTTGAATTAGATTTCTCTATAGTTATAGTTGAAGTGGAGACTTCGTAACCTTCATCATGAAACAGGATTTAGAGAGAGAAAATTAATACATATCTCGATCACTAACATGATGCACAAGAGAGGAGAAAAAGCGAGAGAAGAACTAACCAGATTCTCTCATCATAGGGAGAACAAGGAGAAGAATCCAGGAGCTTAATCATCCATGAATTAGATTTAGATACTTCGTTTTTTGTCAAAAAAGGAAGAAGAAAAGGTTTTGGGTGTTAATAGAGAAATTAAATTAAATTAAATATGAAATTAAAAATTCAGAATTAAATTATGAAATAATTTAGAAAATTAATTGATTTGTCATGATTTCCTAAAATCAAGAGAAATTCTTGATTGATTTTGATTTCTTAAATTAAGAAAATTCGAATCCTTAATAAAGAAATTAAATAATCATTTTTAGCCTATAAATAGGTTTGTATTAATTGTAAAAATTATTCTGATTCAATAAAATCTCTCCCTCTCTCTCTCTCTCTCTCTCTCTTTCCGGCTGTGGATTAGGCTCCTAGGGTTGAACCATGTAAATTTGGTTTGTGCTTTCTTTTTTCCTTTCAACTTCAATTTCATATTTGCATAAAAAATTCTCATGGCATTAGAGTTGAAGGTTTGATTTTGGCTATTTTTAGTTTCGTAGTTAATTTTTGCATAATTTGTATAAGTTATTTATTCAGTTGTTTTTCATTTAAATTGATTTATGAATTAGATAGATCGGCTTACTAAGTGTATTTTGCCTCATTTTCATCAAAATCCATCAAGAAATTACAGTGCAATTGAGATTTCAAATCTCTGGTGGCTCGTGCAATCGATTTCATAAATCGGATCTAATGCTGGAACCGCACGCAACCCAATACAATGGTACCAAATCCACAACACTTAATCGTGAGTCTATCCACACACGGGTTCGCTTCTGACTAGAGGATCCATTGGGCAATCCATTGCACAGTTTCGGATCCAAGGTGGAAAACCGAAAGAGCATTCACTTAAACATACAACATCCACTTCAGTATCTGCATCGCATTCTACTTCTCAGATCCTATCCGACACGTAGATCTGAATAGAAGATCGAACTTATTCCGCTATCAGTTTATTGTTTTTGGTATGGGTTTCTCGCTTTTTTAGCCCGAACTGGACCAATTTTTGGTTCAAATAAAAAACTCTCATTTTTCATTTAATTTTAAAGAAATTTTCATTTTTATTTTTTCTTAAAAATCTCAATTTATTGCTTTTAAAATAGGGCGGAAGAATTAAGAAGGGATTTATTTATTAAATCACTAGGGAGATTTTTCTTTGGTATTAGGAAAAGGTGGGGGGTGGCAAATACAATCTCATATCCTAAATTAATTTTAAATATTAAATTAATATATTTTTCCTACACCGTCCACCACAATAAAGCTCATTTTTTATCACATTATTTGTTTGTATAATTTTGTTTTTTATAAGATGGATATAATACATGCTAGTCAGATGGCCCCCTCCATAGTCATTACCATCTCATCGAGATTTTCTCGCACCATCAACTTCTTAAATTAATAAAATTTATCCCTCTCTTTTTCCATAGGCTCCTAGGGTTGAACCATATAAAATTGGTTTGTGCTTTTTGTTCCTTTCATCTTTACTTTCATTTTCGCATAGAAATCTTTCATGGTATCAAAGTCGAAGTTTGGTTTTGGATATTTTTTATTTTGGAGTTAATTTTTGCATATTTTTTATGCATTATTTATTCCGCATTAGATAAATCGACTTATTATGCGCAATTTGCCTCTTTCTTCGTCAAAATCTATCAAAAAATGATGGTGCAACTAAGATTTCAAATCTCTACTTCGTTTCGCATTGAGAGGAAGACAAGCGTGGCTCAAGTTTCAGAAATCAGATTCGACGTAGGAATCGTGCACATACCCAATTTGATGGTACCAGATCTATAGCACTTAACCACATGTCTATTCACAAGCTGATTCGGCTTTAGCTTGAGGATCTGGCTCGCAATCCGATGCATAGTTCTAAATCCAAGGTGGAAAGTCAACAGAGAATCCACATAAACATACCACATCCACTTCAATATTTGCCTCACATTCCACTTCTTGAATCTAGATCTGATACACAAATCTGACATGCGATCCGAATAGAAGATCTGACTCGTTCTGCTATTTGTTTACTGTTTTTTGTCTGTTTTTTTTTTTTCATTTTTAAACCTAAACGAAACCAATTTTTGGTTCAACTAACAACCTCTCATATATTCCTCATTTTTCATTTAATTTTATGAAATTTTCACCTTTAGTTTTTCTTTAAATTATTGTTTTTAAAACAAGGGGAAATTTTGAGAAGCAGTTGATCAATTGAATTAGCAGGGATATATATATATATATATATATATTGTATTAGGAATAGGGGTTGTGTGACTGATACAATCTCATATCCTAAACCAATTTTAAATATTAAATTAATATATTTTTCATACACCATCTACGATTATTTCATCTCATTTTTTATCACTTTATTTGTTTGTATAAATTTTTTTATAGCATGGATATCTCATCAAGATTTTCACCATTGGATATGACCCTTTATTTATCTGTCACCGACAAGCATTAAGAAAGTCCCCTTTACAAGATGAAGGTTCTATCTTACAGGTCAGCAAGTTGTGTTTTCTCCTACCGCCAATATAACTTGAGGAGGAATGTTAAGAGAGAAATTAAATTAATTTTAAAATTAAAAAAACAAAGTTAAATTATGTAATAATTTTGGAAATTAATGATGAATTTCCTAAAATAAAGAAAAAATCTTGATTGATTTTGATTTCTTAAATTAAGAAATTTTGAATCTAAGAAATTAAATAATCCTACTTTAGTCTACCAAGATTCTGTTATTTAGTATCTTTTATTATTAAAAATAAATAATAAATAATCCCATGTATACATGAGGGAGTGGGTGGAGCTCTATCCTCTCCTGTCCTTTTGCTACTGAGGATGATCATCGTTGTCCCGTTCACCGTGGGAGCTCTGGCCCCGTTCGCAAAACTTCCCTGTTTTTGCGATTGGGGAGAGAACCTCCTCCCTTCCTGCTATGCTGCTTTGCAACAAGAAGATTGGGGGATTCCTCATTCATCGTCACAATGAATGCGACTGCCCTTGCTGTATTCAAAAGGGTGGGTGATTGCTATAATGAGAGGCATCCTGCTTTTGTGTTGCAGAAAGACTAATTCACCAGCTGAAGTGACAATACCAGCCGACCTTGAGCACTAGCTCCTATTGAAACCTCTCCAATCACTTAGTCTTGCACATAATTTATTACATATCGTATCTTGAAATCTATTTTTGGTTTCATTCTATCAGATTCTGCTGTGGTTTGTTGGACTAACAAAGTGCAAGCAGATTTGAAAGGAGTGAATGAAGTTAGTGGAAGAATCCACTGCAACTTCTCCACTCACCGAGCTGCTCTCCGATAATGTAAAAAAATAGTAGGCAAGTTGGCTTTCGAACCAACCACAAACAGCTGTATTGTTTGACAGTGGCAAGACAAGAACCGCTTCTCATTTTCAGTTTTCATCCATTTGAGAACCATTACCGATTTGTTTTAGCTGCTGGGACCGACCGACCGACCGAAGCAGGAACACTCCTGACGCACAAAGGTTGATCGAGTTGCATCTTGACGAAGAAGTCAGAGTGACAGGAAAAGATCCCAAAACTCGAACACCAATCATATTCCTATAAATTATCTTTATTCCCATGTCCAAAACCAACGGGTGACCCGAGCCGGCGAAGCATTCCCCTCAAACAGGCGGACGGCGAAGCTGTCTGCATTTAGCAGTCGTAAGAAAACCATAATCTACGCAACTTTGCTGGGTTTATCAGATTGACGCGAGATTTCCTATTTGATTAACGCGGTCGAAATACGAATCGAATGCCTGTAAAGCTATGGCCGTCGACAAGCAACCATGCGTATGCGTATGCGTCTCCCTCACCAAAGCCCGCCGTATAAGCAACGGAACTAGCTCAAAGCAAAAGCCAAAGAAACCAAAACGCGTCTTTGCGGTGACCCACACCCATACGAATAACCTTTCCATTCAAAATCATGAACCGGATGAAGGAATCCCTTTCAACAGCCCAAAAGCAAATCCATCATTCTCCCCGAGCTTCGGCCCCGTACCAGCGCGTGGCTCGAGATACTCGCAAAAAAATTCCCTATTACTTGCCCACGGCCCACGCACAGAGAGCGATACTCGAAGCTTGTTGAGGATGACGTCACCGACTCGGATTCACTTAGCTGTCCCGGCGGCGAGTCACATGCGTTCTCTCTTATCTTTCTATAAAAAGGGCGCTGTCATGGACCCCACCTGTCAGACAAGTTGGACGCGAGTGGGATCTGTATCTTGAAGATCGGATCCGGATGATGGACGACGGATATTCGTCGTCTCCTCATCGGCAACCTCTACAAGGGATCAGAATTCATAACATGGTTTCTCGTTCAAGGACCGCATTCCACGTCGACCACATGCCTCTTCGCCATTTGTGGGCCCCAGTATTCTTCCTCTTGCTCCCAGCAAGTCGGCTCCTCTCAGTTTCCATTCCAAATGAGCCGGCTACTACGAGGTTAAGAAGTGGAGCTGGGCTCTCCTGTCCAGGAATTTAAAACTTTTACATAATAAAAGCCTCGTCTGTGGAAGTAATTGAGGAGTGTTTGTGAGGATTCCGAAATCTGAATAAGACTCTGGTTTACGGAATTTCTGGTTTTTCTTGAAATCTGACGTAATCATATACTATAAATAATTTTTCGTATTTTTTGAATTGTATTTTAAATTTTAAATTTAATTATTTTACTTTTCAATGTTTCCACCAATATTATCATATATTAACCAAATGGACCAATTGAACCAAGTTGAACTAGACCCAATTCTGTGAACTAGGCTGATACGAGGGGTTAGTCAACATGAATTAGGAGATAAACATCATCCTGATTACTTAGTTCATTTCCTAAAGTTGTTAGTGGTGTACGCGCCCGATTCATATTGATGAACTAGATGAATTCAAATATGACACCCAAAGTATAATTTCCGAAATCAGGAATCCATCATTTTTTTCGATTCATCGCGATGAACTATCGGAACTCGTCATCGCTCTCTCCCGAATTTTTTTTCCTCTCTCCTACTCACTTGTCTCTCGGTCTCCTTCTTCCTCTCACACTTTCTTCTCCCTTCCTCCTTCTCCCTTCTCTCTTCTTCCTCTCGCACTTTTTTCTCCCTTCTCCCTTCCCCCTTCTCCCTTCTCTCTTCTCCCTCTCGGCCTTCCTCTCCATTCTCCCTCTCGTTGCGAACATCCTCACGGCCTCCCACTCCTTTCTCACTATCGTTGCTCTCTTTTTCCCCTAAAAAACTTCCCAATTTCCTTCGATTTCCCTTATTTCGATTTTGATTTTCTTCGATTTTTCACATTTCGACGTCGATTTCTTCGATTCTACTTTGATTTCCCTTGATTTCTCCATTGGGCTTTGATTTTCCCCAAATTTTAGAAGGTAAGCCTAAATCCTATTTTTTTTTATTAATATAGTGTTGTATTTGATTTAATTTTAATTTCTATGTGCGTAATTTGTATTGATTGTTTAGTTACTGCATAATTTTGGGATTTAGAGTTAGGATTTATGGTATTTAGGGTTCAATTTCGTCTTTATAGGGTATAATTTCGGGTTTAGGGTATTTAGGGTATGGTTCAAGGTATTTAAGGGTGTAGGGTATTTAGGGTTTATGGTTTTTTTAATAATTTTTTTAGGGTTCTCGATTAGGGTTTAGAGTTTGGGGTGATAGGATTTAGGGTTTAGGGTTTTTAAGGTTTAGGATTTAGAGTTAATAGCAGTTAGGTATAGGGTTTTTGTGGCTTTAGGGGCTTAGAGTTTGGAATGATAGGATTTAGGGTTTAGGAGGTTTAGTCCGGTTCAAACAAGGTTGAGTCGCCTACACGGGCATCTATTAGCCAACGAAACTCGACCCCCATCATTGATGAGGTACAGTTCGTAGTGATTGTGAAGTCATATGGAGCTCTATGAGGGGTGTTCGGTGAATTTGGATTTGATGAGTGTGTTTTTGCATTGTTTGGGGCATCTGCAATAGAATTAGTTTTATTAATTTTGAAATGTTATAGAATGTTGTTGAATAATTTCAAAGTGCTATAAAATGATCTTGCTATGTGGTGAGGAGATTTGGGTGTTATAAATATCCACCACGTGGTTTTTTTTTAGTGGTTTGTGTTTCCATACGTCCCTAGTTACTATGACGGGTAAAAGTTATCTGATAAAGTTTTTTTCCATGAGGACCATCTCAAATTTAGATTATAAATCTCAAATTTATATTATAAATGGCTGGAAGAAGACAGCAAAATGCTCAATCATATGACATTTGGACCAATCAAGAAGCATTAGGAGGCAGAGTGCATTAGAATCCACAAGAGCTACACAATATCGAGATGCCATAGCGACTTGCATGTGGAATGATAAATGACGGTTGTATTTTATTGGTTTTGAACATGTATTTTGTTGTTTATATGTACTAAACTAGTAACTTGATGATTTTAATATTAAAAACACGAACTTGTTGTTGAATAATCTATCTAGGTTATTAATAAAATAGTATATTTATTTATTTATTTATTATATTC
Source organism: Aristolochia californica (assembly GCF_029961685.1). NCBI lineage: Eukaryota > Viridiplantae > Streptophyta > Magnoliopsida > Piperales > Aristolochiaceae > Aristolochia > Aristolochia californica. The sequence goes on along the minus strand of NW_027182214.1, from coordinate 9,445,014 downwards.
GTTAATTTTATTACTATATTAAACTAGATATTTAAGTCTGGTAATTAAGATATAGTTAAAGTATGCATTTGCTCAATTATTTTTTAATAATTATCCCATTTTATAAATAATTAAACTAATCATTTTAAATTTTGTGGAAATATGTTATTAATTAATACTATGTAAAAAATCCATCTTGTGTTATTAATAAAATAATATTTTTATTTATTCATTATATTTAATTTTTAATTATTGTATTATATTAGTGATTTAATAGTGGTAATTAAAATATTATTAAATCAAACATTTGATCAATTATTAATAATATGTAAAAATATATAGTGTGTTAAAGTAAGCATTTGATCAATTCTTTTTGTTTAATCATTCCTTTTTATGTTAAAGTATATCTTCTGTTATTAATAAATTAATAAATTAATTTATTTTATTCATTTTTGTTATTTTTAAATTTATTTTTTTTATAATTAATCATGTGCACAGTTAATTGGCTCACGCAATTACGGTATTAATGTAAAATAAACTAGAATTATTAAATAATATAATATCTAATTTAATTAATTAGTATATTAATATATTTTAATTATACATTTAATTACTTATTAGTGTAGTAATAATGTTTGTTTGACCTAATTTGGTGTTTAGGTATTATGTTTTATTTAAGTATATTATTACAAGTTACTCATTCTCTTGTTTTTATTATATTTCTCATTTTGGGGCACTAACACTGAAAATTGTTTTCTAGTGCACATGAACTTGTCCACACTAACACCAAATTTGAAGTTGAAGTTCATTGAACTTGAACTTCAAGTTCAAGTTCATGTTGACACTGGTGTTGACTGAAACTCAATTGTCTACCTATTTCAGCAATTGAACCACAAAAACGATTGACACAATCGAATCAATCGGCCAATAAGTCGCTTAGGCAAAGGCCGCAAGAGACAAGGGTTTCCATTCCCCCCTTCCCACTCATGTCTAGCACTAGGGAAGGGTCCCTAGTGGGGGTACAAATTAGTTGGATTAATTTGCAATCCAAACTGCTTCTAATTCGTAAAATTTGATCTAATACACAAATAAATGAACTGGATTAGTATTTGGGTAACAAATATGGATTCACGCTTAATATGGATCAGCTTGTGGATATGTAATAAACAAAACTCAACCCAATCCGATCTAATCCTCAAATCAAAGCAGATTGGATTGGATCTAAAAAATTTAAACCTAATTCAATATGCGGATACCTAACCTGATTCGTAAATAATTTATTTTTTTAATTTATATATAACATATTGATAATATATTTGCATATTTTAGAGCATGACTAAATGGTTCTCGCACCCCTAAATTTCCATGTATCCATCTAGCATTGCCCTAATTTTTTTCTAATTCTACTTTTATTTAATTTCATCACTTGTAGCATCTCAATCTAACCATCTATCCTTTTTAATTTAATTTAATGGGAATTGGTTGCATCGTATCTTTTAAATTTGTTATTTTATGATATTAATGTTAATTCCTACAAGCATAAATGTTGAGTGGAGGAGGGTGAATAAGTTTATCAATTCCTATGGCTGCTATTAAACCTTGAGAGGAGATGACTCTTTCATTTTTAAAACTCACTTTTTTTAGGTGTCAGACTATTTTTATCATTGTCTCTATTGCAAAGGGGTCGACTCTTTTTAGTGTGGTCGATTCCTCTAGACTTTTGTGCTTCATGTCTTTTAGTTGTCTTACTAAAGGTTGTTTAAGAGTAATTATGGATAAATCTTATATGGCTCTCATAAGGAGTTTGAAAGAAGGATAAGTAATATAGTAGAGTCTAACAAGAATCTCATGAGAGGAAGTCTCACATGATTGTCTTTATTAAAAGGTGTTTTAGTTATTTTAGTTCTCTTTAACTATTGCTTACTTTGATTACGTTGATTTTTAGGGACAATACATAACACAAAAGAACTCAAGGGTATGAGAGAAGAGATGAACTCTAGCTCTTTTGGGAGAAGAGAGAATAAACCAAGAGAGAGATAGAAGAGGAAAAAAGAATGAGAAGCGAGGACGAATTTGAGCCTAAAGGAAGAGGCTTGAATGCTCTACCTCGTGCCTTGAGGGTAAATTTATAGTTGTGTGAAGGTATTAGAATGACTACAATGGTCTTAGTGCTACATGCTTCAAATGGAAAAAAAATAAGATGACATATATCAGCTTGTATGATTATAATTCTATGTCATCTCTATGAAAGTTCTTCTTATTTACTAATCATGCTACCCCTACACACGTGGGTGTCTTTTAATACTCCCCCTCAAGTTGGTATTTGTAACTTCACTTGTCAAGAAACTTGTGTGCTTGAAAAAGAAATTTTGATTGCCTTGCTTTGACACATCTTGTTCTTGTTCACATCTTACTTGTAATCTCCATTTTGTTCTCATCTTGTCTCCCCCTTACTTGGATATTCTAGATACATAAAAGTTGATTACCACAATACTTGGACTTCTTCATTGTTAGTTACCTATGTCTTGTATTTTTTCTTCTACTTCTCCCCCTCAAGGTAGGGATTTCTTTGTTCTTTACCAATAGACCCAACTTGCACAACATAATGGTGAGAGAAGAAAACCACTCCTAGTCGTACGACAAAGTTTCATATTCCGGTCAAAACGGTCATAGTCTGAAACACACTCTGCTCAATTTCAATGGCAGAAAAATAGTCCAATTTTAGGGTACAACAAAGAAACTACTCACTTTATAAGGGTAGTTCAAATACAAATCACCTCTTGGGTGAAGAATAAAAAGACTTGACTCAAACTGGATGTTGGACACACTCCTATACTTTTTAGGTAGTGGGTCTATAGGCATTACTCTGAAGTGATTTTAACAAAAAAAATTAAATAAAGTACTTGAGGAATGAAGGTCATGAATAAAAAGATAGCAATTTTCATGCTTCAAAAGGAAGGAGACACAAAATGCAACTCTTCATACTTCCAAATAAGAAGGAGACACTTTTAGACCAATAAATGGATAAAAAATTACTACGTTTTACTCAAGAGGGAAGTAAAAAAAATATTTCCTCCATGAATATGATGATTAAGGAAACTTAAAAACACCCCAATAAGAAAGTTTTGAGATGGAACATAGTAATGAAAACTTTCTAAAAATAGATTTATCATATAAGACAATTATTTTTTAACACAACTTGACCAATTTGCAAAGAAAATATTAAAGAGATAATTTCTGGAATGAGTGAGATTGAGGATACTAATATTTTGACTTTAGAATGAGCAAACAAGACTTTTCAATTCAAAATTTTCAGACTTAGTAAAAAATAAAAACTAGACTCATAATGGGAAAGACTTCTCTTAAGGAAACTAATGTAATATAAGATAAAACAAAAGTGAATTTTAAGGATGGAAAGATACTCGATTTGGTAAAATCTTGAGTAGATTTTGAAAACAAATATAAAACTTAACCAACATTATCAACTCAAAAAGTGAAGCAAAAAAAAAAATCAACTTAAATTCGGATCTTCGCATGCAATAGGATACCTACATGATCTGTGATTCTTCAAATGTGGATTTGTCTCTCTATAAGATCAGATTGAGAAAAAATTTATTGGGATATAAAGTAGACTCACTTATATTTCTTTTGATATATAATTCTCAATATAAATCCTCAGTAATGTTGGTACAAACCGTTTAGAAAGTTAAGGCCTTCTGCTGCTATACAAAACTTTTTTACTCTTAACCTTTGCTGATTTAGATGTCGATTACTCTTCATAAAGAAATCTTATTTTTATTATTCTTTTGAAGTTGGAAACTAAACTCAAATATCTTTTCAACACTATATAATTTGTTATAGGAAACATATGGTAAACGATTAAAACATCTAATGAAAAATAGGAATTTGGAAAGAAAGATTTAAGGAAAAATGAGAAATTTCTCTTTGTTTTTTCTTATTCTTCTTCTTCGTTTAGTTTCTTCTCCATCTTCTTCTCATTTTCCATCTCAGATCTTTGCCCACTTTGATACCATGTTGATTTCTAAGGACTAAATATAAACACAAGAGATCTCAAGGGAAGGAGAGAAGAGAGGAATTCTAGCCCTTGGGAGAGAGGAGAGAAGAAACCAAAGGAGATAAGGAAGAGGAAAAGAGAGAGGGGTATATGGACGAATTCGAGACCAAAGGAAGAGGCTTTAATGCTCTACCACATGCATTGAGGTTGTATTTATAGTTGTGTGAAGGTGTTTGCAATAACTACAATGACCTTAAGGTTACATGCTTTAAAAAGAAAAGGACATAAGAGGACATACACCAGCTTGCATAATTATAATTACCCCTTACACATGTGGGGGTCTCTTAATAGGGATGAAAGAAGTTGGTCAAGAAATAGAATAGGGGCACACCTCTTCGATATAGGAATAAGGAATTGTGTCTAATGAATTCAACAACTCCAAGATAAATGAAAGAAGGGGGGTGTTGGTTGGCTCTCTATGTGATTTCTTTCTCATAAGGAAGCTATTGTCATGGCTATGATGGCTACTACTTAGAATTGAAATTTGATTCAAAAATAGAATTACCATTCCTCTAGAGGATGAAACACACATCGTAGTGGATCTTGGCATTGCTATAATGGAAACAAAAGAGGTCGTAACTGTTCCAATTCATATAGAGGAATTGAGTGCTAGAATTGTGGGAAAATGCATCTAACCAAAAAAATGGTAGACCTTACAAAACTTGTTAAAGTCATTTTGCTGCTATATCCATGATCGGCTTAACTGTAGACATTAACAAACGACAATTTGGTGATGTCCACATAAAGGTTGGATAGTTGATAGTAGAACAACACAAGTTTTCAATGATGTTGGTAAGTTTTTCTACCTTTCCCCTTATGTTAGTACTAGATCTATTATTACAAGTGATGATAGGTCCCATTGCATCACTCACATTGGACATGATTGCATCATTACTCCTCAAGAGGTCCTAAGTTTTGGTTCCCTCCTTTCATTATAATTTGTTTTTAGGCTCTAAGTTTCTTGCCACTCATAATTCAAAAATTTTACTCATATTGTCTTATGTTTTCTTGAATGATTAAATGTCCAAGGAGATCCTCTCTAGAGGTCTGAGCAAGGATGCTTTCGATCTCATTAAGGATTAGCGCAGTTTAGTGGAAGTTCCTTCTACTTTGGCACTAGTCTTATTTTCTCTAGTATTTCATACTAGTAATAGACTTTAATCATTATTTGCAACTATCTATATTACTGATTTAAGTTTATGGCATTGTAGACTTTGCCATTATTCGACCTCTATTACTAACAATTGGTTTGGACATTATGAAAATAAATCTTGGACTAGTCTACATGATGCTTGTCATATTTATCAATTTTTAAAATATCCTAAATTTTTTCCTCATTCCATAATCAAACCCACGTGAGTTTTAAAATTGATTTATGGTAGATGTATGGGGCCCTTCTCCAAATGCTTCTTTTTCTAATTCATGACATTTTGTCATTTCATGGATATTTTTCTGGACTTCCATAGATTTACTTCATTACTCACAAATCTAAAGTTTTCTCATTTTTTCAACAATTTTTTCATCTTGTTGAATAGTACTTTGTATTGTAGTATCTTGCATAGTAACAAGGGTGGAGAATACATATCATTAGCCTTTTAATCTTATCTATAGACCAATGGGCTTCTTCATCAACCTTCTTGCACATAAACCCTAGAGCACAATGATGCAGCAAAATGTAAGCATTATAATAATAGTAAAGTTCCTAAAGGGCTATGGGTAGAAGTATCCAATATAATAGTCTACAATATTAATTAGACTTCGTCTTTTGTCAATTAAAAAACTATTAATGAATGACTTTATGGGGAGCCTCTATCTTATAGATATTTTCTAATTCTTTGTGGCTATTTATCTATACACATTGGTCCCACATGGAAAAATAAAATTTCCCCAAACGGCTATTTGATGTATTTTTGTCAGTTATGACAATGTACCCAAGGGATATTGCTACTATGATTTTGTTACTCTATGAAATTATGTTTCTCAACATGTTACGTTTAATGAATCCCATGTTGCTAGTAATGATCTTGACCATCTTACGACTATTGCATATTACCTAAATACTTCTCTACCGTATCATTTATCTCTACCTGCTCGAAAACTATCCTACTCCTCGATCCATTCCTTAGTGACCTTCGGTTCCACCAACCATTGTCATTGTCTATCCTCAATGAGTTAACTTTGTTACATCCTTGAGTCAACTTGATGCCCCTTTGGAGCTTTTATTCCATGAAAATTCTTCTTTAACTTTGTTAAATTTGAACCCCCTTATTCTTCTCCCAATTCTCTAGATTCTTCTTTCAGTATCCATGAGCCTTCTTCTCGTTCTCCTGATACCTCTTTTTCTATATCTATTAGTTCACCATCTTCTTCTTCCAATTTTTATTGTTGCCCCTATCACCTTTTTTTGAATTATGACAACCTACTTGTATTCGTCAACCTTCCACTAAATATCAACCCACTAAAGATGTAACTTCTTTCCACTCCCATACTTCACTCTCAAGTTTTGAAAGTTTTCAAGCCCACCTACAAAGTTGTCACCTAGAATTCTTAGTAGGTTCAAACTATGCAAGAAAAAAAGTGCCACTATGCATTTGAATCACATATGAGATATTGATGCTCGTTTTCCTGATATTAATTATGTTGGCAGCAAATGGTGCACAAAGTTAAATATTGAGCAAAAGACAATCTTGATCGATATAAAGCCTGTTTGGTTTCTAAACGTTTTACCCAACGATGTGGAATAGATTATGCAAAGACATTTAGTCCAACTATGAAAATGTTATTATTTGCCTTATTCTTGTCCTGGCATTGACTTTCCAATGGTCTTTAGATTAGTTAGATATCAAAAATGTATTTCTACACAATGACCTTCCTGAGACAATTTCTATGGAACAATCGATGGGATTTTAAGAAATGTGATCATCATCAATAGGTCTGTCGCCTTAAGAAATCAATTTATGGTCTCAAACAAGCTTCTAGATTTTGGTTTCATAAATTTTATGAAGTTCTCCAATAGTAAGGTTTTGTTCAAGTTCCTTTTGATCATTCTCTCTTTCTTCATAGGCGTGGGTCTCTACTCACTTTTGTCATGGTTTATGTTGGCAATATTATTGTAACTAGCAGTGATTCAAAAATTTTTTGTGAGTTGAAATTTTCTTGGAACATGCACTTCCATATGAAAAAAATTGGGTTTGCATCAATATTTTATGGGGATTGAAATTTGTTGTAAAAATTTTGAGATTTACTTGGGTCAATCCAAGTACACTTTGTATAAATTAGACAGATAAATCCTTCTCACTTGCAAGCCCGTCTCTATTCATCTTGCAACATTTCTCAATCATTTGATGATTGTTACTCTACACCTGAGCATTAGGGTGACCTACTTTATTTTATGACAATCATAGATATCTTGCTTCAAAAATTTATCATATTTTTTTCATGACCATAGTAAACACATTGAGCTTGATTGTTATTTTATCAAAGAGAAAGTTGATTATGGTATTTTACAAAATCGTTATATTCCTACGAAGATGAGTTTGCTGATATTTTTACAAAACCACCTCCCTCTCACTAGCATCTATTTTTATGTTACAAACTTAGAGGGGTGTTAAAGATAATAAAGAATCTGCTAATTCCAAGACATTAGGGAGTTATTATTCTCACAATTTTCATCTAAAAATTTAGAAAATCCCACTAAAAGTATGGAAATTATGCAGTCTCCATTTACTCATGATGTTGTTCTATGTAAAAAAATACTTGACGAATGTGTTACTCTTTGAACGATAATAAAATTGAAACTATAAAATGCTGAAAAACTTATTTGATTTTCACTTGCTTTTGTCGACTAAGTTAACTCGAATACGAAAAAAAATTTCCTTCTTTGTTTTCTTTTAATTTTATTTTAATTATGCTTGATTTATCATAGGATCAACCCTCTAGAATGCCCCCAAAGTGACTTGTGCCCCCCAAATTTGAATCAACTCAATGAATCACATGACCATAGCAAACACATTGAATGCATATAAGCTACCAGGGGTGGCCATCGAATCGAGTCGAGCCCGAACCTGCCTATGTTCGAGTCGGGCTTGATTTAAATATTTCGAACTTGAGTTCAAGCCAAACTTAGCCTCGAGCCTAAAATTGTAATCGAGCTCGAGCCCAATAATTTTAACTGAGTTCGAGCTCAAGATCGAGCTGAGTTCAAGCTCCAACCTATATTTAAAATTTTGCATAAAATACATGTCAAATAAATTGTATATAAAAATTATCTATACACTCAACATAAAATTATTCATGCACACTGTTTACATAATAGACTATGTTAAAGAGAAAGGGAATGCAAGTCAGTGGCATTGTTTATCCACGATTACAGTGGTCAAAGACAATTAAGATCAGATACGGGGAGCCCACTTAGGTTCATGAAAGGATAATTTGTCACTTTTTTTTATTGAAATGAAGAACATATAAGAGCTCATAAAGCAAATCTGGATAAGAAAGTTTCCTTCCTTGGAGAACAGATCATCGAGATAGAGAAAAAGTTTAAGAAAAATGGTTTTGGATGACTTAATCGCATACCTATTTTTCATTTTTTTTTTCAGAGCATGGATTCATACAACAACAATTCTGAAATGCTACCAGATCATACTACCGGTCAGGAGAAGCAGAAGTAGGAAGTGCAAGACATATATTTAGGTTTGTCTAACATTCATACCAAACAATTAAAACACCCAAGTTCCCAACAAAATTACAATGGCAAAAAAATAAAAATCAATAGAACAGTAAGAACTGAAAAATAGAAAAATCAATAGTAGGGTGAAACTGAGAGCCATTACCTCCGACAAATGAGTAGGAAGAAGCTCCTAAAACAGTGAGGGGTTCGTCCATAGCAATTTGAATGTGAGATCGAAGATGAATATTTGAATACATCATATCCAGAGCAAATAAAAATGAAAAAAAATCATTGTTACGTCGGCAACGAAAAAAAATTAGAAGATAAAGAATAAAAGAACTTACCTATGTTATGTCACTTCCTTCGGCGAGAAAGAAGTTCGAAAGAAGAAATTGAAAAGGTTCCGAATCTCGACTTTCCCTATTCCCCTCGAAGAATGAAAGATGAAGAGTCAAATCGAAGACTCCTCCCTCCACGCTCGGATCCTTGTTAAGTTAATAATCCGGCTCGTGAGTTTTCAAACAGAATCATGGTTCGGTTGAGCTTGGTTCATTAACTTAAACAAACCTGATCGAGTTCACATAAACCGAATTGAACCAAGCCAAGCTCGCCCATTACTGCTAGGATGTTCTATTTTACATTCGACTTTTCTTTTCCTTTTCTAATTTGATTATACTAGTGGACTTGCTGCAATGTGGAAGCGCCATTAAAAGACATAATAACCTACTCAGCTAACAGGCTTCCAGAAGCCGACTCAAGCCGATCTAATCCACTCCTCACGCAGCAACCTAACTGAGGTTAACAACTCTAACCATAGTAAGGATGCTGCGCGACGAAAAGTCGGGGCGCCTGAAGTACGGTATGGCAGCGTCTTTCTCTCTCATGGAGTCCGGACAGGCGAAGAAGATTTGCTTCTGCCGTTGCTCTTTCTCTCTCTAGGGTTCTACGATTGCTAACTTCATCTTCTCTCTTCTTCCGGTTCTCTCCTGAGTGCTGCCCCTCTGATGGCGGAAGAGAAAGAGAAGGCACTTGTGCAGGACTTAATCAGCATCGTCAACGAGATCTCTTCCTTCTCCGAATTCAGAAATGCGTTCAAGAAGCAGTATTGCAATCTCGCTCGGCGGTTGAAGCTCTTGGCACCCATGTTTGAAGAGCTTAAAGAGAGTAAGGATCCGATCCTGGAAGATGCGGTTGAAACCTTGGTCACGTTAAGGGAGGCATTGGTGAACGCGAGGGACTTGCTCAAGTTCGGATGCGAAGGCAGCAAAATTTGCCTGGTTCGTGCTTTCTGACGTATTCTGTGCCTTTATTCGTTGAACTGGATTATGAGTGGTTGTTTCTTTTAATTATTTGATTGAGGTGTTATGCTGGTGTCCACCGCGCTTCTCAAGTGTAGGATTCATACTGAAAATTAAAAGTCTGTGATGGGATTTAAGTATCCCAATTTCTGCGATTCCAGGAGGAAGTTTCCGCTATTTCTGTGGCGACAACTTATATTGATTATTCTACATTCCAACTTCCTCGCCGAAATTAGTGATTGATTAGTGTATCGATGATGCCTTTATTGAGTCTGTGGATTCTGTATAAAGTATTTTGGAATTTCGTAAAAAAAATGAGCAGGATCGTTTATTTTCATTGGTGTGTCAGCTTCTGACATGCATACTTAACTTTTAATCTTGGTTTCATGGAATCGGTTTTATTGCTGACTGAAGAAGACTTCTTGAATTTTATTTAAAGATGAATGCTTGAAGGTTTTGAAGCTTGATTTGTTGTCCCTGGTTACGATACATTTGATTTCAGTTGTGTTTGATTGAATTATGGGACGTTTTTGCTCACGAGAATCTCTTCGGCATATTGATTCGTCAAAAAAATTTGAAAATCTCATTTTTTGTTTTCTAGTTGAGCTGAAGGTTTCTTTTTTCCAATGAAGGAGCTATTCTACATTTGTTATATGCTACCAATTTGAGTTCTATACTGTACTGATCCAAAATAGATATTTCTGATCTGAAACAAATATCTTCCTGGGTAACTTATCTTTTGTATACTTGCTGTTTTTTTTAATTCTCTAAATAATACAATCATTTAGCTTTTGTTTTTTTCAACAATTTTCTGGAAAAGAATTATTAGCGAGCAGCTTAATAGCATCTCTGTTGGGTTCATAGGATAAACATGTGCATATATGCAACTAAATATGGTCTTGCATATTGTGTATTAACTCATATATCTGAAATTTTAGTAAAAAAGAACATTGCTAGAAATGGGGATAAGTGGGTGGGATACTAAGGACCGTGCTATGGGAATGGTGGGAGGGGTATACAGATCAGGATAGAGCACCTTCTTTTATGAGGTAGGTGTAGCCTGTGGTTTATTCCTCTTATTCTTTTAATTTCTTCACTAGAGCTTTATTTTTTCATTTCTTCTTTGATATTTTGAAACTATACAGTTTTTGCTGCTGTGTAGAATTTCTATCGTTTTTTTCTCAATCCTTGGATAAATAGTCTGCTTTTTGGAAAAAAAAAAAAAGTTGGCAGATAATATGTAGAAGTTGCCCATTCAGTGATTTGAATTGGTTGAACCTACTCTCTTTTGCCTCAAAAGCCAACATCTTGTAGACTAATCTTGCCATGCCTACGTGACTCTTACTGTCAAACAAGGGACTTCATGTTTCCACAATTGTATGTTTTCAATTATTATTTTTAGCAGTTCTGTGGGAAGGGGGATGCTGAATGTTGTGACATTCATTTATACTGTCATGTGATATTCAATGTCAAGAACAGAACATGTAGCCTATGTCAAATGACACTTTTGTTTTGTTAGTAATCTGGAAGGTAGGAATTGCTTTTTGGTTAAACATTGGGGTTTCATGAGGTGGTATTCAAGGATTTATGCTGCGTTTGTATGACAGATATTCTTGCTTAATGGTTTGTGAAAGTAATGATTCTAGTCTGTTGTGCAAACATTTTCTTTGTTTTCTGAATGTTTTTGAGCAAACATTTGAAAATAAACTTATGAAGAAGAAGGTTGTTAAACCTTTAATCTAAATTGTGATAATGACAACCCCTTTATAATAAAATGTTGTTTTGCTTGTTTTGCAGGTCCTTGATAGGGAGCAAATAATGAACAAAGTTCAGGAAGTAACAACACAACTTGAACGAGCTTTGAGCGGGATTTGCTATGAGAAGCTTGACATATCAGATGAAGTTAAGGAACAGGTCGAAAGTCATTCTGGCAGAGTTCATTGTTTCATATTCACTTACCCAAGAGGGCCTAGGGGGGAAGTTTGTTCTCTTTCGCATCACTCATGTTGACATGAAAGAGTCCCCTATGCTAGGATTTGTTGCACTCTTCTGAGGAGTGAAAAAACCTCTGCTCGTAGTGCACGAGCAGTTGACATTTGCCTGGATGGTCATTTATATGGGCAAATTTTTTTTCAATGTACACATCTGTGTAACCAACAGTTTTGGGGAGGCACACTGCAGAACTACTTTATCTTCTCTATGTACACAAAAATTATCGTATATTTTATTTGTGTCAAGCTTTTATACAGGTCCAGTTTTTTTTTTTCACTAAATTTGTTTGAAGCTTCTAATTAATTGATTTTGCTGCATCCAGGTTGAGCTGGTGCATGCACAGTTTAAAAGAGCCAAAGGTCGGGTTGATTCTCCAGATGTTGAGCTGTACAGTGATCTCTATTGTGCATATAATAAGAGCACTGATGCTGACATAGATCCATCTGTGATAAGGCGATTGGCAGAGAAGCTTCAGCTTATGGGCTTGGCTGACCTCAAGCAAGAGTCGCTTGCTTTGCATGAAATGGTTGCTACAAGTGGGGGAGATCCTGGGGCCAATATTGAGAAGATGTCAATGCTACTAAAGAGGATAAAGGACTTTTTGCAGCCTGAAAACCCTGACATGAGTAGTAGTGCAACAGATGCATCTGTTTCTCCAAGTGGACCTGCACAATCATCTGCAGATGGAAATTGTAAATCTCCTGTCATCCCTGATGATTTTCGCTGCCCAATATCTCTTGAGCTGATGAAAGACCCTGTCATTGTGTCCACAGGGCAGGTACTTGTATTCTTTATAGCATGTAACATTTAAAATACCTGCTGTACATTTTATGTTTTAACAGTTATCTTTCTGTTTCAGACTTACGAGAGATCCTGCATTGAGAAATGGCTTGAAGCAGGACATGGAACATGCCCTAAGACACAACAGACACTCATTAGCACTGCCCTGACTCCCAACTATGTCTTACGGAGCCTCATTGCACAGTGGTGTGAAGCCAATGGCATTGAACCACCAAAACGGCCTGGAGCATCCTCTCGACCCAGTAAGCCTCCCTCATCCTGTTCACCCAGTGAGCGTGCAAAGATTGATGCCCTCCTTTGCAAGCTTTCCTCTTCCAATCTAGAAGACCAGCGTTCTACTGCTGGTGAGCTTCGCCTTTTGGCCAAACGCAATGCTGACAACCGAGTATGCATAGCTGAGGCTGGGGCTATACCTCTCTTGGTAGGACTCCTTTCCACGACAGATCCACGCACCCAAGAGCATGCAGTTACTGCACTCCTTAATTTATCTATCTGTGAAGAGAACAAAGGGTCTATCATATCATCTGGCGCAGTTCCAGGAATAGTACATGTCCTGAAGAAAGGCAGTATGGAAGCAAGGGAGAATGCAGCGGCAACCCTCTTCAGCCTTTCGGTGGTGGATGAAAATAAAGTGACCATTGGAGCATCAGGTGCAATTTCTGCCCTTGTTGCATTGCTGAATGAGGGCAGCCAAAGGGGTAAGAAGGATGCAGCAACTGCACTGTTTAACCTGTGTATATATCAGGGAAACAAGGGTAGAGCAGTGAGAGCGGGGGTGGTAGTCACCCTAATGAAGCTTCTGACTGAGCCTGGTGGAGGGATGGTGGACGAGGCTCTTGCTATTCTAGCAATCTTGGCAAGCCATCCGGAGGGAAAGGCAGCAATTGGGGCTGCTGAGGCAGTCCCTGTGTTGGTGGAGGTAATTGGGAGTGGGTCACATAGGAATAAAGAGAATGCAGCTGCTGTGCTGGTCAATTTATGCAGTGGAGACCACCAGCATCTGGCTGTAGCTCAAGAGCTTGGAGTGATGGCTCCACTCATGGAGCTGGCACAAAATGGAACAGATAGAGGTAAGAGGAAAGCAACACAATTGCTGGAGAGGATTAGCAGATATATGGAACAGCAGAAGCTGATGTCTTTGACGCAAGCTGAGGCTCAATCTCAGTCTCCCGCACAGGCACGGATACAGATGCAGCAGTCACAGTTATTGCAATCATCAGCAAATGTTGATAGATGATATCTCTGGTGGCTTGTTTCTTTGGGTGGTTCGGAAGAGCGATCAAGAGATTTTGTAAGATATGGAGATGGGAGGTGGAAGATCACTGACCCATCTCTTCCACCTCCCCATCTATGTTAAGTTATTGAAAAGGTTCCTCGTTGCTTGTGGCGTGCGGTTGGCAGTGATAGTTCCCAGAGGAAAAAAGGAAGAAAGGATGTGATCATTCTGTCCTTAAATACAAGATCGAACCATATGTAAGTCCTTAATTCTGCTTCCATGGGCGACTGGCATCTATAACCCGATAAATTGCCCATTCCGAGATCAGGAGCACCTTCCCTCGCCATTCTTTGTGATAATCAACTGTTTCTCGAATGTTACATTTGAAGGGGAAAAATCCCTGTTATAAAATCTGTATTCGATTTGTTTGATTATACAGATGCTTCTCAGTGGAGCCATCAATATTGTCATTGAATCTTATGCTAATGAGAATAAGGAGAAAGGACAGGATATTTTCAATAATATTGTCTCTTAATTGTAATTCCAGGATGTGCACAATCTAAATCATAGCTTTTTAGGTGCACTTGGTTCTAATTTAACCACCAAATTCAAAATATTTTTATTATTCTATATTTATTTATCATCCCATGCATGCATGTTGAATTCTTTTCACGGAGGAGAATTTTTCACAAATAGAAGTTATTCAAAGACAAATTAAATAAGCATAAAGGAAGAGGATGTATATACTTTAGTTTCCTAGTTATTAGGAAGGAATTAGAAAGGAGTTAGAAGCTTCTCTCTTTTCCCTTTTCTAAATTCACGTTTTCTCTTCTCTTGTACTCTCGCTATTAGAAATTTCACATGGTAACAGAGCAAATGATCTTAGCTTGGAGAAGGAGAAATTAGAAAAAAAGAAAAAGATGAGAAATCATTTCATCAGCATGATAGTTAATCCATCCTCTACTTTTTCTTTCTTCGTTTCTCTGAGTATTTCATCATTGTTTAGTTTATCTTCCTCTTGTTGGTGTCTACTCTTCCTTTTGTTCAACTTGATTGACTCTAATCAAGTGTTTGAATATGAGGATGGTGGAAGACAAAAGATAGTAGGGTATATTTGTAATTTACTTTAAGTTTTCAGATTTTAGTTTTTTGCTCTTGTAAAGAAGGACATCATCATAATTCTCGATTTAGTAGATTTAGGGCATGTTTGAAACCCATAGAAAAGAAAAGAAAAGAAAAAAAATAGGTGAAGTTATTTTTTTTTGTTTGCCAACAGAGAATCATTGAGAGAAAATAAAATACTTTCTTTCTTACTTAACAAATTTTCTCTCACAAAAAGATGGAATTTGGGGAGAAAATAAAAGAAATAGAAACTTAAAAGAAAACTTTAATCATAAAAAATTTAAAATATTACTAATTTTCTTTTCTTTTCCATTTTCCGTATGTATCCCTATTTTCTTTTCTCTCCACTTTCTGTATTCCAAACAAGAGGAAGGGTGAGACACAGGAACCCTAATTCATTTCTTGATTGACTTTAATCAAGTGTTTGGATTTCACAGATGGGATTTGAGGGTAGGGTATATTTTTAATTTACTTTAAGTTTTAGATTTTAGTTTTTTGCTCTTGTAAAGAAGGGCAGAATCATAATTCTCAATTTAGTAGATTTAGGGCATGTTTGGAACCCATGCATGCATACTTGTTGAATGCATGTCAGTGTAGAATTATGCTTCTTACTTGCGTTCTAAAAAGTCTATTTTTTCTTGAGAAAATCTTTTCATTTTGATTAAAAAGTAACCCACCCACATTATTGATTGTTTGTTTCCTTCAAAACTGTGAGAATAAGAAGAGTTGTGGAGAGAAGGTTTTAGGAGGAGAAAAAGAAGAGTGGCAAATTTGGAGAGAAATGAGGAAGATTAGGGTGATGGATATAAAAAATATTAATATTATAAGAATACCCTTTACCCTAATAAGAGTGAATACGAGACATAAATCATAACTAATTACATCAGTGCCATATTTATGAGATGATTATTTACCATTATGCCACCACTGTGTGGGCCTTCTCCTTAGTCTGTGGGCTTGAGCCCATCTTCCACACACTTGGACGTGTGGGCTTAGGTCCATCTTCCAACACGAGACTCAAGTTGGGGTCATCATAAATGATAGTTTGCTGCAAATGGTGTATAGTATTTTCCCTTAATAAGGAGTTCTAAACCAAAGACCTCAGGGTTCTCAGGTACTTCTATGGGATTGAAATTCTTCAGTCCATACATGGTATAATCCTATCACAAAGGAAGTACTACTTGATTTGTTGAAGGAGACAAGGATGCTTGGATGCAAGCCTACTGATACACTTATGGAACCTAATGTTAAGTTGTGTGTAGGAACTGGTAATGATGTTGATGTTCGTCAGTTTCAATGGTTAGTTGGGAAGTTGATCTATCTCACAGTCATAAGACTAGATATTTCCTATTCGGTTTGTGTTATCATCCAATATATGCATAAACTACAACAATCACATTGGGAAGTGTTGGAAAGAATCATTCGGTATCTCAAGAAAAGTCCAGGTCAAAGGTTGCTATATAAATGTCATGGTCATGCAAAAATTAAAGGCTTTGTTAATGCTGATTGGGTTGGGTCTTTTGATGATAGAATATTCACCTTTGGTTCTTGCACAACTATTGGGGGCAATCAAGAGTCCAGGAGAAGCAAAAAAACAAAATGTAATGGCTAAATTGAGTGCGGAAGCAAAATATCAAGCTATGACACTAGCAGTAAGTAAATTGTTATGGTTAAAATCATCCATGACTGATCTTGGGTTCCAGATAACCAAGACTATATAGCTTCATTGTGACAATCAGGTAATTGTCTATATTGTGACCTATCCAGTCTTTTATGAGCTAACTAAGTACATTGAGATAGACTGTAATTTCATACAAGAAAAAATTAATCCAGTATATCCCTTCAAAAAAATCAATTGGTGAACATCTTCACGAAGGCTATTGCTACAAAGTCAATCACAAATACTTACTCCAAGCTAGGAATGTTTGATGTTTTCTCCCCAACTTGAGGGGTAGTCTTGAAGCAATTTGAGTAGTATTCTATGTAATTATGAGAGTGAGTAACACAAGTTGTAATTATGTATTAGGACATTCATGCCCCACCTATATAAATAAGAAAGAGAGGGGGAGGAGCTGATTCATGTGTTCTCTCTTGACCCCTAAAGTTTCTCTCCTCGACTCGTACTCTTCTTACCTTCTCATTTTCATCTTATCTTCTCTTCTTCCTCTTTTTTTATTCTTTCTTTTTCTTCTTCTCAAACCAAGTTATTCATGGATTAAACCCTAGAATTTAATAGAAAATTTTTGAATGATCGTGCAAAATCTGAAGAAAAATTCGTCCGATGAAAAGAAAAAACTCAACATCCAAAAGAAAACTTATCTTTTCCATTCTTTTTCTTTTCTTTTTTTTCATCTTAAGATGAACGCTCTAATACCATTCTAAAATTTTCGTAACACAAGAATTAGGGCTGAAAGATATAAAAGAGAGAGCATATGAGAAAAAAAGGAAATTTTGTATTTATCACATATAATGAGTATATTACTATTCTATTTATAAAAAAAAAAACAACTAAAAATAAACTATCCCAATCTCAGTTAAACCAAAAATAACTCTTAAAGACAAAAACAATAAGTAGTATCACAAAGACTTTTTGCTCAAGACTTTTTATTATGAGATTGTTGTGGACTCAATAGCACACCGAGTCACACAACGAAGGTGGCAACAACAACTCACTCAATAGGATTTATTTCTTATATTACTTTGAGTAGGATTTATTTCTTATATTGTTTTAAGTAGGAGTTATTTCTAATTACTTTTATATGTAGGGGCATTATGGGGAATTATTGTAACCCTAACCCTAAAACTCCATGACGTGATTTATTTAAGGGAAAGGAATGAATGAAATAGATAAGCTTTGAGATTTTAGAATAACCTAGTGTAAACAGGTTGAGATCACCTTTTGATCTCGAGTATAGGGTTTACTCCAAAAATCCAACCTATCCTTCATCCTCCATTGCCATTCATCTTCACCCAAATTCATCCACCATCATCCCTACTAAGAAAAGGAGCTTCCTACCCCTTTTCCGAGTCCAAAGAGGAGGTCTGTCCTCCTTCTCGACAGCAGCAGCAAGAGAGGCCTCAAATCCTCCCTTACCGAGCAGAAAAGTGAGGATCTTCATCCTCATATCTTGAGCAATCCTGGTGCAACATGGGAGCTGATCATAGCAGCAAGAAAGAGGTAATAATCTATCCCAAACTCGTGCTTCAAGTTAATTCAGAAAGTAGGATTGCACTCTTAGCTAGAGCAGCAACAAAGAGGGCCAAACCCTCTTTGTCGTGAGCAAGAAAAGAGGGCAGTTTGCTCTAGCAAGCCCAGCGTTGCTGTGGGGTATCCTACCTATCACAGCAACTCGGTAAGACCCTCAAAAGAGGAGCTTTCCTCTTGGACGAGCACTGGTCAAAGAGAAAGACTTCTATACAGACCCTTGACGTGAAGTGAGTTTAAATTCTGAGTGCCGGAGTCTCAAGTTCCACGCCGTGTTACTCGATCCATGACCCGAGACCGTAACAACTTGGTATCAGAGCAGGGTAACATGGGGGATAATATCAGCAATGAAGAAATCCAAATCAGGATACAAAAGATAGAAGATAGCCTTGTAACAGCACAACCGGTGTTGGGGAAAGTTTGTGGTTTGGAAGAAGAGATGAGTCGAGTCATCAGCAAGCTAACGGAGTTGAAGGCAGAGAGACATCAAAATCCAGAAGTGAGAGAGGTTGCTCAACCATATCACAGAAGAGGGGAGCAGTGGCCTAGGCGCACTACTGTCCAAAGACCCCAGCATGGAGCCACAGTTCCAAGGTACACCAAGTTAGAGTTTCCCTCTTTCAATGGTTCAGTTGATCCCTTAATTTGGTTGCATAGATGTGGAAAAAAAAATTGAACCAAGGGACTACTAAATGGGATAAGGTGCAACTAGCCTCTTTCCATATGACAGATGAAGCCATGTTATGGGTTACTCAAGTAGAGAAAGAGAGACCAAGAATGACTTAGGGAGAATTTTAAAAGCTATGCACAGTTAGATTTGGCCCTCCCGCCAACAGCAACCCCTTGGGAGAGTTAGTCCTATTGAGACAAACTGGTTCGGTGGAACAATATCAAAAACTGTTCCAGGAAAAGTTGGCTCGTGCTGGTGAGAGGGTATTGGTTGACCAACAGGTCTCCCTATTCACAGCAGGTCTCAATGAGTATTTACGGCTAGAGGTAGAACTCCTTATGCCTACGGATTTAGCTCATGTAATGAATATGGTCCGAGCAATGGAACAACGACAACAGTTGCAGCAACGTAAGTCGGGTTGGTCGGGTGAGAGGAACACTTCCTCCACGTGGCAAGGGCGCCGCTATAATTCATCTCAGGGAGCATCTCCAGCAGCACCATCCAGACACACTCCAACTATGACTCGAGTAGCCGATCCCAACCCTGGTAATTCCCTACCGAGCTTTATAAAAAAATTAATGAGTGCAGAGATGGCAGAAAGGCGGTCCAAAAATTTATGTTATAACTGCGATGAGCAGTATCGGGTAGGACACCAATGTAAACGATTGTTTTGGCTCGAGGTGGAGGATTCAGAGGATCCAAAGGAGCCAGAGGATATTATCGAGGAGGAACCACCGGAGATATCCTTGCATGCTATTACTGGGCAGAAATCGCCTAATACAATGCAAGTCCGAGCTCATGTCATCGACCGAGAACTGGTGGGACTAGTTGACTCAGGGAGTACACACAATTTTCTGAGTTTGACAGCCGCACAGCATCTCCAACTCCAGATACACACTCATCCGACAACCACCGTCTCAGTGGCCAATGGCGAGAAGGTCCCTAGCTATGGGATTAGTAAGGCGGTAAATTTTTCCATTAGCTCTACTTCGTTTAATGCTGAATTTTTTGTTATTCCATTGGCAGGATTTGATATGGTATTAGGCATTAAATGGTTACAAACGTTGGGGCCCATTATGTGGGACTTTTCGGCTTTAACCATGAGCTTTGATTTGGCTGGGAGTCGGGTGCTCTTACAAGGCTGCCAGGTGGACAGGGCCCACCGCATGCACACTTTGCAGACACAGGAACAGCCTGACAGTACTAGTGAAGGTCTGGTTGAGGAGTTCTCTGACCTCTTCCAACAGCCTTTGGGTTTGCCTCCCCTGAGACACTGTGACCACAGGATCTATCTGAAACAAGGATCTGAGGTAGTGGTCGTGCGACCGTACCGTTACCCACACCTTCAGAAGGACGAGATAGAACGTCAGTGCTAGGAGATGTTGAAACAGGGTCTTATTCATCCCAGTCGCTCCCCGTTCTCTTCACCCGTCTTACTTGTGAAGAAACATGATGGGACATGGAGGTTCTGCTTGGATTATCGGGAGTTGAACGTGCAGAAAGTAAAAGATAGGTTTCCGATTCCAGTAGTGGATGAGCTCCTGGATGAGTTACATGGGTCGTGGTTATTCACTAAACTCGACCTCCATTCGGGATACCATCAGGTCCGGATGCACCCCTCTAATATCGAGAAGACGGCGTTCTGCACGCACCATGGCCACTTTGAGTTTGTCGTCATGTTGTTCGGGTTATCCAAAGTGTGCCAAGTGCTCCTCAACCGACTTGCTATATATCAAAATATAATAAAACAATACAAGAACAAATTTTCGAAGATAGGGGCTAAATACCTCGTTCATCAAAGCTTGAAAAGTTCTATTTGAAACATTCCAAGTGTTCTTTTGTGGCTTCACATGTGGGGTATCTAGGACATATTATCTCACATGAGGGGGTTACGGTGGATCCCGAGAATATCCGAGCTATTCACGAGTGGCCGCAACCATAGTCGTATTCTACATTATGAGGTTTTTTGGGTCTTGCAGGCTACTGCCGCAAATTTATTCAGAACTATGGGCCAATGGCAGTACCATTGACCAGTCTACTCAAGAAAAATTCCTTTATTTGGCATGAGGAGGCCACCAAGTCGTTTGTGGCACTCAAAGTTGCCCTCGCATCCGTGCCAGTATTACAACTTCCCAACTTTAACGAATTGTTCGTGGTAGAGTGCGACGCTTCGAGCGTGGGCATTGGGGCCGTTTTACGGCAACTGGGTCATCCTATTGCGTATTTTAGTAGACAATTGGCAGTCCGTCATCACAAGCTGGCAGCCTATGAGCGCGAATTGATTGGGTTAGCAAGGCGGTCCAACATTGGAGGCCTTATCTCTGGGGCCGGATTTTTC
The DNA here is from genome assembly GCF_029961685.1 of Aristolochia californica. Taxonomy (NCBI): domain Eukaryota; kingdom Viridiplantae; phylum Streptophyta; class Magnoliopsida; order Piperales; family Aristolochiaceae; genus Aristolochia; species Aristolochia californica. The sequence continues at coordinate 9,423,649 of NW_027182214.1, read as the reverse complement.
TCATATGCACGGATCACTACAGCCTTAAAATCCTACTAGAACAGCGTTTGATGACGTCGCCACAGCAGCACTGGATCAGTAAGTTGTTGGGTTTGACTTCTCGGTGGAATATCACGCGGGGAAATTAAATAAGGTGGCAGATGCCTTGTCACGGTGTTTTGAGGATCAGCAATCGATCTATTCGATCAGCCAGCCAAGATTTCTCATTCTGGACTTGATGAGATATGCACATGCCACTGACCCTGCACTGTAGGAACTGCATCAGAAGATTTCGGAAGGGACAATGAATTTGAAGTGGTCCATCCAAGATTCACTTATTTATTACAAGCAGCGGATTTTCCTTCCACCTGCATCCGAGTTGATTCCAGTTATTCTCTCGGCCTACCATGACAGTACACACGAGGGGATACAGAAGACCTTGCACAGAATTCGAGCTGATTTTTACTGGCAAACCATGAAACCCTCTATTGCGACTTATGTGGGCGACTGTCAGGCTTGCCAGCGCAACGAAGCCAAGCACTTGAGTCCAGCCAGTCATCTCCAGCCTCTGGCCCTTCCTACGCAGGTTTGGGCCGATATTTCAATGGATTTTGTGGAAGTCTACCCCTGTCCTGCAGCAAATCCGTACTTTTCGTGGTGGTTGATAGATTCTCCAAGTAGGGACATTTTATACCGCTGGCTCATCCTTATACAGTAACACGGGTTGTTCAGACTTTCCTAGAGCAGATAGTCCGCTTACTTGGAATTCCAGAATCCATTGTGAGTGACAGAGATGCAGTTTTCACGAGCATCTTTTGGCGGGAACTTTTTCGCTTGAGCGGGACTAAATTGAAGTTCTCCTCCGCCTATCATCCACAGACAGACGAGCAAATCGAGATATATTTACAGTGCTTGGTGGGCGATCGTCCGCGGCAATGGGTTCAATGGCTTTCGTGGGCCGAATACTGTTACAACACTTCGTTCCACTTAACCTTGCAATCCACTCCTTTTCGGGTTATATATGGTCGGGATCCACCTCGCCTTCTCTTGTACAACCCAGGGTCCACCCGCATGGACGCAATTGATCAGGCACTCATGGACTGGGATCTACTGCTACGAAATATCACAGAACAGCTATGACGCGCCCAAGCTCGGGTGAAGGATGTCTACAACAAAGGCCTCCGTGAGGTCTCTTTTGCGGTTGGGGAGTATGTGTGGCTACGGCTCCAGCCCTACCGTCAGCAGTCTCTTGCGGGACCTCCACGACATAAGCTCTCTCCCAAATTTTTCAGGCCATTTCCCATTCTTCGACGTGTGGGACCAGTCACCTATTAGCTCAAATTACCGGATACAGCCAAAATTCATGATGTGTTTCATGTCTCTCTATTGAAGCCACATTCTAGGGCGCAGCCGACAGCATTCCTACCACCGGTTGATAATGGCAAGGTTATTCTTAACCCAGCTGCGGTGTTACGAGTTCGACTGACCAATGACCATTGGGAGATTCTCGTTCAGTGGACGGACACTGACCCCGACGCAGCAACATGGGAACGTGTGGACATCTTCAAACAAGTCTACCCAACTTTTGAGCTTGAGGACAAGCTTTCTCCATGGGGAGGCAGATGTTGTGGACTCAATAGCACACCGAGTAACACAACGAAGGAGGCAACAACAACTCACTCAATAGGATTTATTTCTTATATTACTTTGAGTAGGATTTATTTCTTATATTGTTTTAAGTAGGAGTTATTTCTAATTACTTTTATATGTAGGGGCATTATGGGGAATTATTGTAACCCTAACCCTAAAACTCCATGACGTGATCTGTTTAAGGGAAAGGAATGAATGAAATAGGTAAGCTTTGAGATTTTAGAATAACCTAGTGTAAATAGGTTGAAATCACCTTTTGATCTCGAGTTTAGGGTTTACTCCAAAAATCCAACCTATCCTTCATCCTCCATTGCCATTCATCTTCACCCAAATTTATCCACCATCATCCCCACTAAGAAAAGGAGCTTCCTGCCCCTTTTCCAAGTCCAAAGAGGAGGTTTGTCCTCCTCGACAGCAGCAGGAAGAGAGGCCTCAAATCCTCCCTTACCGAGCAAAAAAGTGAGGATCTTCATCCTCATATCTTGAGCAATCCTGGTGCAACGTGGGAACTGATCATAGCAGCAAGAAAGAGGTAATAATCTATCCCAAACTCGTGCTTTAAGTTAATTCAAAAAGTAGGATTGCACTCTTAGCTAGAGCAGCAACAAAGAAGGCCAAACCCTCTTTGCCGTGAGCAAGAAAAGAGGGCAGCCTGCTCTAGCAAGCCCAGCGTTGCTATGGGGTATCCTACCTATCACAGCAACTCAGTAAGACCCTCAAAAGAGGAGCTTTTCTCCTAGCTGAGCACTGGTCAAAGAGAAAGACTCCTATACAGACCCTTAACGTGAAGTGAGTTTAAATTCTGAGTGCTAGAGTCTCGATCCATGACCCGGGACAGTAACAGAGATTCATAAAAAAGCTTGGTTATGTTAATTATTTGATTGTGGGACTACTTATTTTAAGAATCATGTAAAATTCTTTAATATTTTCTTTAATATAACTTAAATTATCATTAAATAAAACCGCGCGATGATACTTTTTTGCTTACACTTGGCCAAACACCTATTAAATCGTAGAACAGTAAATACCAGTTCTAACCTTACCGATTAACATTTATTTCATAAGAAAGGTATAACTAAACAAAGATAAAAAGATAAAAAAGTTAAGAACAACGGATGTCAACGAGGCTCTTAGTCACACAAGGAACAGGCGCTTTTTTTCTTTTAAAGACTGCCCACATAAAACAGGGTTGAGAAATGCAGACAATTAAACAGCTACTCCCATGATATTGGTCTATTCACATAAATTAAACCCACTTGACTTGATCTCCTTCCTACTCCCATGTGATTGATGAAAAGTAAGATTTGGTCCGAATGCATTCCAATAAACATCAGCCACGAACAACTACTGCAACTTGAAGACTCGGGACACATTTGATCTGTATATTATAAAGCATTAAACATCCTTGAAACACTTCTGTGCAAAAATCTACAATTTGATGTATAGTCCTCTGACGAATGGAACCTGTTTCGTAACAGCCATTAACATCTTATTGAACACATCCAAAAAGAAGAGGCTGTTTCCAGCTACATATTGCTCAGGTAGAAATAGTCACATGGTGTAAAAAAAATATGGTCAGTCACTATTGTTTGTAATTGGAACTTCCAACTTTGCTTGCCGTCAGTGAGATTTTATTATCCTTGATATTCGTATTTAAAACAGCTTCCGAGCTGCTTGGATGGCTCTCACCATGATCTGGTCTTGTCCAGATCTTAACATGTCCTTCCCGGCAAACTGTAACAACTGACTCGGCTGTAAATATTAAGCCTGAAAGGGGTTCTGTGTGTACACGGTGAGCAACCACAGGAGAGATTTTGGGTACATCTCGCATACTTGGAGCAGGCTGAAGTGTACCGACGGGGCAAACATTGTCCCAATTGGTGCATTGGTTTCCGCTAGATGTGGGGGATCCACCAGGAGGGTATCGTCGCAGCGGTACAACTATCTCATCCATCTCTAGGTCCCATAGTAGCAATTGGGTGTCCTGTTAAAGAAAAACAATCACAACAAAGTTGCGCATCACATGCAATTATGTGCAGAAAGGACCCAAGATAGGATCAGCAGCACAAATGACACAAACAATAACAGTTCTCTATAAACATTATCAATAAAATTCACTTCGCCAGAATGTAAATGTGCTTCCAATTGCTAACTCATCTACATCCCAATAACTAAAAAGAACATTCGTCTACATTTTATAGCAGTGTCTTACTCTTCCAGCATATCTGAAGTCATGTTTTAAGCATGATTCTATTAAAGGATTTGGTTAGGGATGATAAAAGGATCAGATCCTGGAATTCCAGATCCGATACGATTTTGGATACCGAAAATCGGATATCTGAATCCGATCTGTTCAGAAAGTATCCAGATCTAAATTCCTGTAATAAAAAATAATAATAATAATAATTCAAAAAAATATCTTAAAATTGAAGAAAAATAGTAAAAAAAATTACTAACAAAGAAAAAAAAATTAAAGAAGCATGAAAAAGTATGTGGGGCAAAAGCGGAGTATGTGGGGCAAATCTTCTCTCCTTTGTTCTACCATATTGAAATTTGTGATTAGCTAATTCTGCTGAAGACTGAACCATCATATTGTTCCATGCTTATTTAGAGTGGAAAAGAAAGACCAAAATATGTTTTGATAACAATAATAAAAAGTTCTGGGAGATAAAGCTTAAGAAAAATCTAGATTTGTCAAAGAGAACATCAGATTCTAAAGCAACTCAACAATTCAATTATCTTCGGAGTAAGAAAGGGAATCATGTTTAATTGGTCAAAAAAGTTTTTATACCTGACCCACAGAACCAAACCGATACACAATATTTTCTCCAGAGTCGTCTGAAGTTGGGGATGACCAATAAGGGTCAAAAGCAACTCCACTAACCTGTCCATCACCTCTTAAAACATCAGACTACTGAGAAGTAAAGCTACAAACATGATTACAGACATAAACCTTACCCAAGAATTGTGTCCCTCACCCCAAGCCACTACTTTTCGATCTTCCATACTCCAGACTTGTACTAGGTCATCTTCTCCTCCAGTCAAAACATACTTCCCATCAGGGCTGAAAAATGACTTCTTAAGATCAATGACATGGTCAATGAACGAAAATGTTACAAAATCAATGATACGGATCAAAAAGGATTTCCAAAGGAGCTTCATGCACTCCTTTCCATAGAAGCCTTTCCAAGGCCACTTAATGACAATATTTCTGTACAAATGTTCATTATATAGGCAACTTGGGGTCATATATGAGGTCCCATAGTAAGCATGAACCAAAAACCAAAACCAAGGAATGATCTTACCTCCATGCACAACACAATAAAGCTCCATAATAGCTTTTCCCACCACACATTAACTGTTCTTTTGAGAAGTCAAACACTCTTAAATAACCTGCATGAACAATTCATTCTCAGTGTGCTTGGGATAGAAGGTTCACTATGACAGTGACCACTCCACTAAATTACTTAAGTCTCTTCCTTCCAGACTTCAAGCAGCCAGTTATCAGATGTGCTGTGATCTGGAAGATCAAACCCATATAGCCTTTTAGTCTTGGGCCCCACAAAAAAAAATGACAACTGTCTGCTGGCAACTAGTAAAAGTAAACTGGTCTACGAGAAAATCTGGGAAGCATTAATATAGGATTTCCTATTGAAATTACTGATGCCATAACAGGATTCAAAAATCAGCAGACTGTAGGAAGACCATTAGTCAGCCACGTCGTTGATCCAAAAAAACAGCCTACCTGATAGGTGAGTACATAATCCATCAGCATCAACCGACAGGTTTAAAGAACAGACAGATGCATGAGATGCTGCTACCATTCCATGAATAAAACAAATAAGACATGTAAGCAATACAAAGGCATCGCATTTCAAATTTCTAATTGATACCATCTCGTCCGACTGTAGCCAGATACGTTCCATTGATAGAGAAAGAAATACTGTTGATTGAACCTTGGCAAATGTGCCATCTGGCAATTGGATTACTCTGCAAGAAAAGATGGACATAAGATGTCAAGATACACTGGTATATGACATTTCTACAACACTACTCAAACTGACTTTCAGAGCCACCAGTTTTTCCTAAACAACAGTACTACCAATATCAAATATGGCCTCTCCAAGGTGATAACCTTCCTCTGGAAGTAACAAACTCACCCAGGATAGATCTAATACACTTTAGTTTTTGTTTCTTGTTTGACTGGTCTATTACATGTTAAATAATAGAATGTACCCTGATACTGTCGTTTGTCAGTATCTAAAAAACCTAACAACATCCAATTATATCCCACACACTGTAAGAAGTATATTTCAAGTGCAAAAAAACCCAGAGATCAGGCCTTGTAAGCAACACAAGTCTACCTTTTCCATTACCAAGTCAAAGTATGAGGAGATGCAGAGTGGGATAATCTAGTAATTACTTGCACCACTATCCCAATTGACTTAATGACTTCTATAGATCCAAAAACAATTGCTGTTTCCATCTTTACCACAGCCATTGACTATTGATCTAACAAAAGCCTTCTTGTTTGTTTCATTTGTTTCTGTTGTAGATTTTACACAGCTCTTTTGATCTGAGGTTACATACCTATGCACTTAAGATATATAAACAGCTCGAATTTCAGAATTTTTTTGGTCCACTCATAGTAAGCTTTTATTTTTTGTTTTTACCTTCTCTGCTTACGATTGCTGTCAATTGTCTCTTTTGCTCCAATTTCTCCCAAAATAGTTTGTTTGGATTCTACATTCTAGCTTTTTGTTTTAGATGTAAAAATGAGATATTTCTATCACTCAAAAGTAAAGGAAAGATATCAATACCCAAAATAGTTTGTTTGGATTCTACATTCTAGCTTTTTGTTTTAGATGTAAAAATGAGATATTTCTATCACTCAAAAGTAAAGGAAAGATATCAATACAGAATAGTCAATATGATTACAGTTGAGGACAATGAGTGTTTACTAAGCCAATAAATATCTTTGGTTTCAAGGAGTTCACTTAGAACATCATTGAATTACAACCCTATAAAGCTGGACAGTAACATCCTTGACTGGGAAGGGTAGATTACTTGTGAAAGGAGTGCCTGCCCACAGCAATTTAAATTACTGGAAAAACATTAAAGAAGACTTTATTTTCTACCACCTCCCTTATTTGGTGAAAATAATTATATATTACCAAAGATATCAATTACATAACCAAGTTGGCAAAGTGTACAGAAAAGCATTGTAGATACTTTGGAGAGGAGAGAATGAAATTTTAAAAAATTAAAAAAAGAGGTCCACATCCATTGAAGGGCAAAAGAAAATCTCTGATGATTTGTCATGCCTACTCTGGCTACCAAAGTTCAAGAAAAGGTAATTACACAACAGAATAAAAGGTTCAACTGCTAAATTTACCTTGCTGGACCGGGCATGTGCAACAGAAAATTGTGCTTGGTCTTTGATAACAGGGAAAGAGGATTCGCCAGTGCCATCCTTGTTCTAAAGCAATAAAAAGCAGAGAAGAACCTTGAGCCAAGTTTTAGCTTAAACTGTCAACCCTGTTGGACATTGATTAACATGATTTTGGATTTACTTTTTCATACACGTATAAGTTGCCATCAGCATGAGCAACCACAAAAGTGCCATCACCTTCAGGTACCCAGGCAATACTCGTGCATCGGCTGCAGAATGAAGCTTGACACTTAGACTAGCAATACAAATAACATGAAAATATGATGGAAGAAACGTTGAGTATAAAAATGAAAATGTAAAACAGATAAAAGTGTGAAAGAGAAATAATTATATGATTATAAGACAAAAATTGGCCAATATGCAATCGTCATTGCTCAAATGGAGAACAAAATAGCTAATTGATTCTCTCAACCCATGCCATGATCATCCATTGTCCTTGGACTTCATTCAAATACCATTTTGGGAAGTTCATTTTTGTTGAGGTGATGAAATAGTGGTAATTGGACATCTACATGCTTAATTTTGGATGAAACAAGTGTATAGTTTACCAAGACACATCTCTTATCATGTATCAAAAGGGGGAATAGGTTTATGGAAAGAAAAAACAAAGAAGGTTGAAGAATGGTAGAATGTAACCAGGTCAACTAATTTCCAAAAGAGAAGTGATGGAATTTTCAAGAACTTAGACTTGACTTAAGTCAAAGATTTGTCTAAAGTGTTAGATTGGTCAGCCAAGGAAAATTGCATATTAAAAAAAGTGATAACAGAAATAAAATCAGGAATTGGATATAAAACTCTTTAAATAGAGAAGAATAGGATAACTACACCCGAACGGATCTTTTGAAAACTTCAAAAAGGTAGAAACAGAACCCAAAACAGCAACTAGGACTCTGGAGTTTGCCAAATTTGGACAAAATTGAAGCAATTAGACTATTGCATATTCTGTGCAAAATAGAAAATGAATACTTGACTCAAGCAGAAAACACACCAAAATTCAACCAGAAGACATTTAACTTATAAAGGGTCTCCTGACAGTGCAGTACGACATTATATATATAATGATAAAAAACAGTGACCTATACAAGAAAGATTCAATTTTTTACACAAAATAACCTCTTGTCATGGCTGCCATAGACTAGTTCACGGATACATTTTCTGGAGCAGTAAAGTAAGGACCCTAAAGCCCTGCTATAATACAATGTTACTATTTTAGGCTTTCCATATTGAGTGATTACACTAAGAGAACATCAGATAATTGATTAGGCAATAGTCTAATTAGATTAGAGAAAGACTGAAAGATTGAGATAGAAAGATTTGAGTATGAGAGGAAACCTGATAGAGAGGATAGAGATGGCAAAACAGAATGGAGAATCGAGCCATAGCATCTCTCGACCCCTTACTGTTCGATTAATACGTGAACATATATATGTTATAACTATACCCTTCACTCACTTAAAGCAGGCATATAACAGGAACCAAATAAAAAAAAGTAACTAAAACAAAAGGAAATCATTAACTCTTCAGTTGACTAACTCTTTTGTTCGTTTTTAGCTTTTTATGGTATCTCGTTCACTTGTATTCTTACCTCCCTCAGCAGCTATCTCAATGGAATCATTTTTCTTATTGTTGTCAAAAAAATAAACTTTCTAATTGACTAATTCTTTTTTTTAAAGAAAAGTAATGGACTAACTTATTGTTCCAACAAAGAGCAACATTGTTTTTCTAACCATAGGCAAGTGTGAAAACCAAGTTGAATCAAGGTTCTCTTTTCTCAGTATTCTCAAAAGAAAATTATTTGGGAAGTGAAAATCAAGGGTTACAATCATCGATAACAAACTTCCACCAGGTTATCAATTTCTCAGACATTCCTCGCACAGAAACACCAGAAAATCTGTAAAGAGATGTCTATTAAATGCTACTGCTCCAACTTTCTGCATGGCTAGTAGCACCAGGTAACCCAAGTTATAGGGTACAATTGGGTAACTGCATTGCGGCATAAATACAGTGTAAAACTCTTGGTATGCAAAGTACAAAACTAATACATCATATTTCACTCACAATATCAAATATTCTCTACTTATAACTCGAAACACCTAAATCTCAACCAAGCATAAAGATTGGATTACATTGGACAACACAGTTCTCCAAGATTATTGCATACATTGGATAACTGCATACATGGCAGAACTACAGAGTGAAACTCTTGCTATGCAAAGTATCCAACCAATATATCACTCACAACTAATTCAAATCTTCAAAAATTTATACAAGTGAAACACCTAAATCTCAAAAAGTACATAAGCATTGGATAACACGGTTTTTCAAGATGGAAAACAGTATTATTAGTAAAATGAAATTGCATAGCAGGAAACAGTTCATCATGCTTATCCTACTTTAGACATAGTAAACTCTAGCATCTTTTTTTTTTTTTTGAGAAAGATAAACTTTAACATGATCCATCCAAACCATAGATTATGCTATTTTGTGTCTTATTTCTCTCCCTTTTAAGTTAACAAAATTACTCTTTTTGTACAATAATGCATGATGAATTACTTCTTGATATATAAGTACAATTCCAAAGTAAAAAAAAAAAAGCATAAACATAGTAGGGAAAAAGTCACATTAAAAATTAGGTTCCAGCTGTGTATCAATACCTATTATTAATTAAACCGTCCTTGTTGTAATGTTGAGCTCCAACAAGCTTCTTGCCAAGATCTTGCAGTTGCTGCCTCAATGATACTGAGTAAACTGAAAATTGGTTGAAAGAGGAAGCACACACACAGTTACAGGGAGAAACAGCAATACATTCAGATATTAGGTAATGCACAAAAGATACTCACCATCCCCAGAGTTTAATCCAATCAGAAGGTCGTGACCATCCTTTGCTTCAGAAATAAATGCATGGCACACAGGGTTAGAATTGCTAAAATGGATGGATTTGATCGGATCCTGCAATAGAAGAAAGATGCCACATAACTTAAGCTACAGTCTTGAAGATGCCCAAAAAGAGAAGAGAGGAACAGGATTACCTTATCTTGTGAATTAAAATCGCTGATAAAAAGGGTGTCACCAACATTAAAAATCAAGTAACTGCCTTTGCCATCATAATTAGAAGGCAGTGAAGAGCAACTCAAGCTAGAACTTCCCATGGATCCAATCCTACTGTTTCCTGCTAAAGCTTTACTTGAGCCATTCCCTCCAACAAAGCTAAGGGCACGGCTCCCATTCCCACCACCTAGTAGTCTAGCAGCTGCCAACCTTACCCCACTGCTAGCACTCGTGTTTGAAGGTGGAGGAGCTGTTGGAGTAGCTTTATCCTTAAGATGTGCAAGGGTGACCTGAATATGAAAAGATTTTGAAGTACCAAGACTTCCATGTTCAACTTCAACTCTAAGTGACAAGATTTCAATGTTCCCAGTCAACAGAAAACTAAAACATAAACCTAACGAAATTGAAAAAACAAAAACAACTCAATCACTTTTCATCAGAGGAAATGAGTCAATTTTGCCTTCAGAAAACAAGGAGAAGGGAAAGGCAAACTTACAATGGCCCTGTCAATGCACAAAGAATGTTAGCAGACAGTAAATTAGCTAGAGAAAGTGCAAAAAACACATTGGTGCACATGGAAAATTCCCTAAATAGCATAAATTACAGATCTACAAATAACTAACACAGGACTTGCGGAAAAAAGACAAAAATTTATATTCAATCTACCAAAACCATTGAACTACATATCATTACCATTTTATATACCTTAATTATAAATTAACTATAAAAAGAATATTTTCAACTCTACAAAACTTATTTCACTTCTAGATCCCCTGGAGTTTGCCACCCACCAAACAGATGGGTCCCCCATAGTGAAAGTAGGTTGCAGGATAAGGCCTCGTATGTAGTAGTCATTGTTGTTATAATACCCAAAAGAGCTTGAGCTTTGGTTATGCTTTAACTTGTCACGTCGTAAATTGATACAGAAATCCAACCTTAAGGTCAAAACTTACCTGAGAGACAACCCTTCCATGGGCATAGTGAAGGAGGCCGGCTGGATGTGTCTTCTCATAATGGAGCTTGTAACGACCTTCTGGAGTCTTGAAATATGTCTTTAGTGCTGGACCTGAAGATTGGACATTTCCCAGTGAAGAAGACATTCTGTTGTTGCTGTTGCTGGTGTTGTTGTTGTTCATAACAACAAAAGCTCAGAACATACGGGATCATAATAATGATATATCCTCCTTTCCTCAATCTTTATCTTCGTATTTCTTCTCTCCAGGTACAAAATGAAGGCAAACTAACATATCTGTGTAGTTTTTATGAAGTCGGTTATTAGTACAAGATTTTTAAAGTAACAGTATTAGTAACAAATTAACTGTTAAAGATAAAATAAGAAAACTAAAAGAAAAATGAGGTGTTAGTACGAATGAAGTGAATAAAGTATCCAAGTTAGTAAAAGAAGACATAGTTGACTCTAGTGTCATGTCAACATGCATAACAAAATTTTCTCTAAATTGACGGTGAAATACACCATCAATGGGAGCTTTTCTTAATAGAAATAAGGTTAAATGTGACAGTGAGAATAACTTCCTATCTGCAAAATATAATGGTATTAAAGCAGCATTCAACAGAGTATGAGGTCCAAAGAATTGGAATATCAAGAATATAAGCTGACACATTTATAACGAGAAGATTGGTTGGCAATAACTTTGATTTGACATAAGAGATTTAACACTATTCTCTACTCAGGGTACATTAGAGATTTTTCTTTAAACATGTCACAAACGGAAAATATGAAGATGGCTCAGTCATCCGAACAATATGTTGAGAGAAATGAAAACACTGTTTACCCCTAACAGAGATTATTAATACTAAGTGAACTTTAATCATTCAATTTGCAGGTTCTGAGTTTTTTAACTCTTTGTATGTTGCAAACGTTGGACAGCTGGATTGAGAGTGTGCTCCAAAGAAACGTATCAGCTTCCTCAATTAAACACGAACTCAAGACAAAATGGAAAAGGTCAACTATGTCAAGGTAAGGTTCTAAAAGCTACACACTTCCAAAAGAAGAACATCGTTTTTTTTTTTTTTTTTTTTTTTTTTTATAATGAAAAGAAGAACATCGTAATAAAAGATTTTTTAGCTACATAACCAATTAATGTACAAGAAAATAAAAAAATACTTACAATCTAATAACCAAATCATGTATTCACCTCCCAGTAAGAGAGAGACAAGAAAGTAAGAAATGAAAGCAAAAAAAAAAAAAAAATCCAAGGGCTAGCCATTAAAGCACTTCATGGCATTGCCTTAGGGAATGAACATCGCCAAGTGCATACATCCTCCAATGAACCCATCCAGACAAATGAATCAGAAAAATACAAAGAAACACACAAATAAAAAAATTTGCTTTGCCATAACTCCCGCGTAACATCAAGAAGGTGGTGCAAAATAGTCAACTAAGCACAGAGCCAAACTCTGTATCCGCGTAATATAACAAAGCGTTGACAAAAGACAAGAACAAAAGTTTTTCAATCAAAATCAGAGCTTAAGCCAACCAAAACCCTCACCTGATTAAATTGTAGCTGCAGATGAAATATACAAAACCAATCAAATGGCCTTGCTTTCTCCTGCGGAAGAAGACCAATGAAAGGATTCTTCTTTAAGAGAAAAGTTACACAGGAACAAAAAAAAAAAATAAGAAAGCTTCACTGACTTAAGAATTAAGAAGGAAGGAGAAAGCTTCACTGACTTAAGAATTAAGAAGGAAGGAGATTATGGGATATATCGTACAAAGTGAAAAAAGTTGATCAGTAATCTCTAAGGAATGAAGCCCTCTTTGTCTTCTTTTCTTCCAACTGTGACTTAACCAAGTTCCTACAAATTCAGCTAGTCCTTTCAGCCAAAGCTTCTCTGCAAGACAACGAAGTCACATTCAATCAAAAGAGGGAAGAGAGAAGACATCAACAGAAAGAATGTACAATGGCAAGCGATCAGCAGGCGAGAAGAAAACAAAAAAGTGGATATTTTGAAGTGCCTAACCCTCAAATCGCGAAATTGGAGAGGAAAAAATGGCGACAAGATAAAGCAACTGCGTCTTAGTGAAGAGAAAGCTGCGCGAGATTTTGATTGTTTTGAAGCGTTGAACTGGCTAAGTTTGGAAGGTAGAGGCTGGTCAGTGTACCCAGGAGGCCAGGACTCGGAGCACGATGGAAAATAGTTGGAACGAATTTCCTAAAACTGGTGGGAACTGTGTACATTGTACATTTTCTCCAAGCTGATAATGGCTAGGCGCGCTGCCCTGCACTAGCTCGGCTCCTGCTCTCAATCCGACTTCTAAAGCCCACTATAGTTTTTGGCACAAACTACTTACACTCTCAAGTTACAAAAAATTACAGGATTTTCGCATTTACATATTTGAAATAAAATTATTCAGTCCAATTTCATAAATTTAAATTTATGACTTGTTTCCATTTTTTTCTTATATTGTAAATTATTTTCATATTTATACCCTCGTTTCCTTATTTTTTCTTGTGTATACATGATAAGTTTTCACTTTTGATGCCTTTATGTTTCTCCGATACTTCAATTTTTGGTTAATTTCAATTAATTTGTTATAAACTATCATTATCTCTTTCCCAAATAAAAATTTCTAAATGATTCTTATGTAATTATTAGATACTTGAGCTCACTTTTAGGATTTAGAGTATTTTTTACATATGACCTCCTTATATGTGACAAATCCAAATACTATCATCAAGATGTCATATTTAAATATAGCCAAAAATTGAATGCAGGCAACAAAAGCTATTAAATTTAAGGATAAATAAATAAAAAATTTTAAAAATTATCATAATAAAAATGAATTGGTCCCACTAATGGACCTCATCCAAGCAAAGGGGGGTCTCCGAGGAAACCTTCCTCAGACTACAGGAGGGTGTAAGGCTCATCTATGGGTGGCAACAAGCTAGATTGAGGTTGAGTTTTGGATTTTAATTATCCTTAAGCAACAAAGTCCATCTAAACCTTTTTCAATTCTTCATTTTATGCCCTCCAAAGGTTAAAATTTAATTATTTTTATTTTTATCAATATTATTTTTTATAGATAAAGGAATAAATGTAATTCACTAACACAATTGATTTCTTTAAAAAATATTTATCAAGGTCATGACATTAAAGAAAATATAGTTGATATCTACACAATCTGAAGGATCAAGGTTTTTTTGGGTTAACCCTTACTTTTCTTTTGAAGTCGTTGCATTTTGCATAGATTGGCAAGCTTGTCTTGCATAAATCTATGTCTTCTTCCTAGAGTGTTTGTTCTTAGAAAGATTTCCATAGAATTTTTTGGATATTTGGGTTATTTTGTTAATATTTTGCTACATATCTTTTTTTTCATAGTGTGTAACAAATGGTTCTGGTAATTTTAAATAAAAGATAGAAAGATAAGATTTTTTATCTTCTGTTTTGAGTTTGTAGAAAAAACTAGCAAACTCGCAATAATATTTTTCATAGAAACAAATATTACAAATTTGTAATTTGTTTAGTTTCTGTATTGTCTCTAGTCTTGTTCTAGATTTGAGACTTTCATTCATTGCTTCGAGGGAAGGATGAATGCCTAAGAATTCTTTCGACATTTTTTCTACTATGTTTTTTAAGATTGCATCAATGGCAGTGCTTCCATCTGGTTTTGCCTTTTGGTCTTAGAGAAGGTTATCTCACCAATTGGCAACATTACCTTGTAAAACATGGGTAAAGAAATTATATGTTGAATCCTTATCCCATGATTCATGCATATTAGTAGCATTGTTAATGTTTTTTTCCCAATCTTTAAGGATTTTTTCTCCATCTTTTGGACAATCTAAATTTAGATAAAATTCAAAAGGGTTGATGTTATCTATGAGTAGTGCCCTTTGTTAGTGTGATTCGGGTCAACAAAAGATTATTTTGTTGAGTATCTTGGTCTTCCTAGTGAAACTTTGTTATGAGAATATCGGTTATGAATGTTAACCCCAACAATAGATTCTTTTTCTTTGGAAGATTATGCTTTTGAGTTTGCTTGAAGCATTTTAAATCTTTTGCCAACGTCATCTGCAAGTTTATCTTTTGCATAATAATGTCATTTCTTCTCAATTTTGTAAGCAGTTGTCTTTAGAGTCCCATGACTCTAGATCACTTTCTTGTTCCTTAAGTTTTCCTTTGCTAGAGGCTGGTTTTTCCTCTTGAACATAATAAATTAGTTTTTTACCAAATGTATTATATTCTGAATAATCAACTTCTTCTTCTGAAGTTGAGGTTATACTTAACGCCATTCTATAATTTGATGTTACAGATGATGTTTTTCATGGTGCTATACACACAAGTTTTTAAGTCAACCTGTTATGTCAGGAAGCCCTAGGGGTAATGGAGTTTCTAACTCTGTTAAGTCAAGGAGTAAAAGGATTTTATACCTTGAAATTGTTGTTTCAGGAACTAAATATTCTTTTATACCTAAGATAGTTTGCATTTTGTCTTTGTTTAGATTTTATAAACTCTATTTGAGTTATGTTAGTTCTCTAAAGAACACATGATTCTTTCCTTCATCAATCTTTTTCTAGAATTGTGTCTAGAATTTTTTACATTTTAAAATTTCTTCGTGCCTGATAGAATCATACAAGAAGTTTATTTTTGTTTGCATATGTTGTACTGCAACTTCCATTTTTCGAAATAAGTGACTACTTTCTGTAGGGCACTATTTTGGATAGGAGCCAATGCTCTAGAGAATTGGCTTCTACAATGTTGCATCATCTATATAGGGGAACATAGGCAATTGGTCGGGGGTTTACTATTCCTTCGTAACTGGAACTAGTAGAGACTCTATTGGTAGATGGTCTAGCTAGTTCGAGGGGAAAAATTGTTTCTGGTGTTGGTGATTACCAATTTTCCTTCTATCTCTTTTATTGTTTTTCAAGATAGAGGTAGGTGTCTTAGAGCCTTGGGTTGAACTACCTATTCTATAGGTCAAGTTCTTCAACCATGATACTTTCTGAATATCCAATTTTTTTGGGTAATTTTGTAAATATTTGGAATATTTTTAAAAGAATTTTCTTGTGTTGATTCCTCATACTGCTACGCATACAAGTATGCACATAACTCTTCTTCCTGGTTGAATTCTATTTTTCGACCAGCTGTCTATATAGATTTTTAATGACAAAGTATCTTTGATATACTTGTCTTCAAGATCTATTTGGAGATTGGGCCAGATTGTGAAAACTACTGGGCCTAATCCTAAGTTTTCTCTAACTCCTCCGAGAAGAGACTTTTAAAAATTATTTTTTATCGAATTATCAACTATTGTTGCGATAAAGGGTAAAATTTGATGGATTCGTATTAAATGGCTAACCCTATCCTTACTAATCCATAATGAATATATTTGAATTTTCTTAGCTTTGCTAAGTCTAATTCTGATAGAAGTTGGTAACAAAACAAACCTGAATCAGTATCTTGGACTTCTATTAATAATTCATTTTGAAAGACAAAAGATTTCTTTTGAAATTCTATCTAATCTTTGTTATAGACTTTAGTGATTCGAGGGATACCGATTATCCATTTTTGTCCATCTTGCATTAAATTAGGATTTCTTCATATTCCCCACTAGTTTTATAATGAACACGAATGCTATTTTGGAGGGATGTACATTCAATTCCTATTGGTTCAGTCGTTTTAGGAATTGTATAGAAGATGAAGTATCTTCTAATTTTTTGAATAAGACTGTTATTAGCCTTTCCAATTGGTGAATACTGATCATATGGGTAGTGTAGTATGCTACAAGATCCCTAAGTTCAACTTTGTCAGTTATTTTTTCAACTTCGGACATCAATTGAGACTTATTGATATTTTAAAGTATTTTGGTTTAAGCTATTTTGATTATAATAGTTTGAATTTCTTCTTTAGTTGGTTTTTTTTCTTTAAAACCTTTTCTTTTAATTCCCTAATTGGTTCTATGATTTGAGAATTATTTATTTTTTGTTCTATGTAATCTTGTAGATCATTTAGGACATATACCATTGGTTTGGTAAATAATTTCTTTAATTCTTCTAGATGAGTTATGAATTCCTCTAGAAGAATTTCTAGTATAGTTTTTATTTTGATTTCTAACACTTGGCATAAGAAACCAATATATTCTGGCGAATTTTGTTCATTACAACTTTTATGATAAAAACTTTGATGTAAATCTCCGACTAGATCAATATTATTATTTAATACGGGATTTTTTCACTATGTCATCCATGCGGATAACCTAGAATAAGACATATTTGTGTTTGTTCTTATTTGAGTAAAATGCTACTCGAAGGATCGTTAAGTCTTTTTTGACTTAAAAATTGTGTGTTTTGGAACATTTTCTACCAAATATATGAGAATTGATCTAGCAATAGGTCATAACCTTGGGAGTATGTTACTACTTATACCTATGTTACCTAACCTAGATCTAACATCTAAAACTAGGGTCTAATACCATTTTTTACACACTTCAAGTTTTACCTAATTATGCCCAACATGTTTTCTGCTACTATTTAATATTATTCAGGTTTTGACCCTAATCTTGTCGGTTTACCACTAAGTTGGATAAATTGCTTATAGCAACCTCACGGTTTTAAGAGATCCACAAACCATACATGCTAGCCAATGTGGTTCCTTAATTGCTTCTGCAAGGTAGAACACAACTCCGTTTTGTTTAGGGTAACCAAACATTTAAAGTTACAGACAAATTCTTTGTTTGACATAAATTCTACATATCTATGATTCGAAGGGAATAGTTCATACACAAGATAATACAATATTAAAATTATTCATAAAACACTATTCAAATACCATTCAACTATTCTAGAAATACATACTATATAAACATAATTACTATTCATAAATACTCACAATTACTGTTCATACATATAAAATTCATGTTGAATCTGCTCAGCACCTTCTTCACATATTCTTCTTGTAACAGTTTCAAGACATCAATATCTCTAGTAATCCTCCTCCCAAGGATTTGTTTTGCAGCACCCAAATCTTTTATTGCAAACTTCTTTGACAACTCCCTTTTCAAATTATCTATTTCCTGTTTGCAAACACCTGCTATCAACATGTCATCAACACATAGTAGTAGAATAATGTAGGAGTCATCAAGGTTCTTCACATAAGATCAATGATTTACCTGGCACCTCAAGAAACCATTACTACTCATAAAAGTGTCAAACTTCTTATACCACTGTCTTGGAACTTGTTTAAGACCATACAAACTCTTTTGAACTTTGCACACCTTTTTCTCCTTTCCTTGTGCTTTGAAACCATGTGGTTGCATCATGTAAATTGCTTCCTTTAAATCACCATGAAGAAAGATTGTCTTTACATCCAACTGCTCTAAGTGCAAGTCTTCATTTGCCACTAGTCCAAACATTGTTCTAATAGTAGTCAATTTTAGTACTAGAGAGAAAACCTCAGTTAGTCAATGCCTCCCTTTTGTTGAAAGCCCTTTGTTGGAAGATAGGCCCAAGCCCACACGACCAAGGAAGGCCCACATATCTAAGAGTATTATAAGATGGGCCACACAACCAAGGAAGGGCCACAAGATGGGCCCAAGCACATAAGAAGTAGGATCCACCATGATTACCACGAGCTGACATCCTTATCACATAAGTTGGAAGATCAATAAGCACTCACAAAAGCATTTATATCTTATGGTCACGTCCTAGAAGAGTTCTAGTTTGAGTTATGTTTATCTTTTATCTATATTGAGTTATTTAATTATGCTAGTTCTTATCTTTAAGTATTAGAGTTTGGGTGTAATTGAGACAAATGTAGTTTTATTATAATTGGACTCTACTACCTTCCTCAATTATAAATAGAGGTTCATGTACTTTGATTATAATAAGTTAATGAAGTATTTCTCTTTTCCATAAATTTAACATGGTATCAGAGCAGGTTTTGTGAGTTGACTTGGTTAACCCACAGAGATAATGAGATCCTTTTCTCTAAACCCTAAACCCTAAACCCTAAGTCTAGGTTCGAAGTTATTTTTTTTCAGTCCCTACACTCGTAATTTTTTTTGTGTATTTCACCTCTATACTGAGATTTTCATATTTAAAATTATATATTGACGAAAATATATTTGAGTCTACTTTCCAATGAAAAATGATTTTTTCCAATTTGAGTTATCTACAAAGAGAAATCGATATTTGAATGAGAGAAGGTCAGATTAAAAAAAAGGTTCGAGCAGCAGCAGAAAGCTTCAACTTCCGAGGTATTTTATGTTATCAAGAATGAGACTTTATATGAAGAATTATATATCAAAAGAAATATCTATAAGTATATTTTCTTGAAAGAACAACCCAATGTTTTATGACAGAACAAAACATATTAGAACGAGTCTCATTTTGGTTGTGAAAAGTTGCAATCCAGTGTAATGTCTTTGTAATACATCTCATCCAAGAATCAATAGATATCTTCACAAAGGTCATCACTGTAAAAACTCTTTCAAAGATATGTTCCAAACTGAGAATTTATGATGCTTTCTCACCAACTTGAGGGGGAGAGTTAAAGAAGATAATGGTACTTTATGTAATCTAGAAAGTGAGTGGCATGAGAATCTTCTTATGTTAAACTTTTAAGTCTTTTTACTTCACTCATGTTCTAGGGTTTTATGCCCTCAAGTTTATAAATTAAGTTGCGAGGGGGAGAGCAAACATAACTTGCTCTCAACTCTAATTTCTTCTCTTCTCTCACTTACTTCTGCTCTCTCCTTCCTTTATCTCTCTCTTTCTTTTCTTCTTCTTCCTTCTTATTCTTACAAACCCTAAGTACTCTAAACATGCAACCCTATAATGTAACAAATATTCACTCCCATAGCATTACCCTTCAAGCTTCTTCATATATATTTGGGGCACCTAAATGTATCTTTTGTTTAGCTCCATCATTAGAAACCCTAACTTCCAATATATCATCTCCCTCATGGTTAATAGCAGTTGTCATACTTCTATTAACACAATTATCATTGTTCTCTAATTAAATATCATCATCACTTAAGCTATCACTACAATCATCACTAAAACCTATTAATACAAATTAGTGAATATAAATACCTATAGAGATACAATTAACATTGTATGTCATTCAAACATCAAATAATGCAATCATGTCTATAATTAATTACTCAGTGAAGATGATTCACTCTCATATAGTGATGCTATAGATAAGGGGTTGAAAAGCCCTAATTCATGTTCTTGTATAGAAAATTATTACAATCTACATCATGGATATAACTATAAATATTTACAGTTGTGTATCACTAAATCTATTTGGCAAATCTTTGTAGATGAGATGTTTCACCATCAATGTCTCGATGCCTTCTACACTCCCTTCACAAGCTCTTTGTCTTAGACTTTTCTTTCAAAGTAAATATCCACAGTTATAAATTGAGGAATTCAAATTAGCCAAATAAAGTAATTAAATTTTTATAATTTGGTACTTTAAAAATAGTGAAAGACCCATAATAAAGAAGAAGTTTGGCCTAGATAACAATTGTGTGAGTTGTATTATCACACTTAGTCACTCCATACATCATCATAACCAACTCAATAAAATTATTCAAAATTACAATCTCTACGAAATGTAATTGACCTCCTTCATAGCTAACAAAATTTCCAAAATTCACCTTCAATTACGCATTATATCGATAGAGAACATGAATCATATAAATTATATTATGTACAAAATCTACATAAATTCCATACCATATAAATTAACCATTATTAAATAAAATGGAAAACAAATCTCCGAGTGGCCTTATCAAACTATAGGACTTTGGCCAACTAAACATCTTGCACCATCTAAACAATCTTTACAATCATATAGTATGCAGTATATTTAACAAAATGATTGGTCATAAATAGGATTACATACAATTTTAGGTTATTCAACCAACTACCATAATGGAATTTGAGTTTTACAAAAATCAATAGAATAATGTAGAAGGCTTTTTCATTTTTAGATTTCATGAGAATATGATAATCTTCCCATCTAAACATGATATAAAAAATAAAAAATATGATTCTCATACATCTTACATTCATATTATCATGTTTTCATCATTATTAACAAAATCTTGAGTTAATTCACTAAGATAAAAAAATTAAAAATCAATTAAGAAAATTCAAAATTAGTAGCTCAATTTCATATTATTAAATCACAACTTTATAAGTAAAAACAATGATTTTACTAAACTTAACAAACCCTAAAAAGAGAGGGAGGGGAAAACCCTCTCCCCCTCTTCTCTAGACAAATTGGTTGAAAAATAGATGAACATTTTTAGTAAAATTAATAGATAAAAAATAGATGAAGTCCTAAAGAAGAAAAAAAATGCAATGAATGGAAATGTCCAATGGACTAGCAGTGTTTTCCCCTCGAAAAAGTGAAACCTTTTCCCTTTTGTATATATGAACATATGCCTTTTGGTTGTGTTTGGAACACAATGTGGATGCCCATGGAAAATGAGAGAGAAAACAAAAGAGAAGTATAGTTCATCTTGTTTAGATAAATGTGGAAAAAGAAAAAGAAAAGAAAATTAGGAAATTTTAAAAATTTGATGATTAAAATTTTCTCTTAAGTATCTAAATTCCATCATTTTGTGAAAGGAAATTTATTAACTAAGAGAAATGATTTTAAGGCTACCCTTCTACATTCCATGAGCACAAATTTTTTATGACAACCTCCCTTTGCATTACTTATGGAAAAATAAATATTCCTCTTTCAACCGAAGCGCTCAGATTGTGGGAGTTGTTAAATGTGTAGTCTTTCTCTCTCTTTCAACCCGTAAACTTGTTCTGTTCATTTGTGTTCGTGCCATTGCATTTGTAAACTGTAAAATATATTGAGGATTCATTCTACAAATACAGTAATGAGAAAAATTCCTATTTATGTGGGATTGTGTATCATGATGCTTACTAAAATTCACAACCTAAATCAGAAAAAAAACTATTTAAATTAAATGCATATTGGGATTATATAGCATTAGACTGTCATGATAAATATGTGAAAAAATGATCATTCATGCATACCCTATGGCAAAACTCTTATAGAAATCCCATTTGCAATAATATAGTGATATGATAAATTTATAACACTCACAAAAATATATTTTCTCGTCCCCAAATCTTATTTTAAATATTGTTTTTTGTTCCTTAAGGAGCTTTTTTGTTTTTCTTGGAAATTCCTTTCTTTGGTAGATTAAGGCAATTTTAGGCAATCAATTAGATCAGGAAATTTTTTAGTGCTTGAAGAAACTTTGGCCATTGCAGAGAGGTGAATATTGAAAGGTGTTTTTCTTTTGTTTCAATGGATGAAGAGTGATGTGGCTACATGCTGGTGCATTGACCATATAGGAAGACCTTTGAGATTAGGTATTTTGGTAAATAATTTTTGAAAGTGGAGTATTTAATTAATTAAAAAAATTTAATCCGGTATTGTTTATCTACTTAATTTAGAAATAGTTGATTTTGTTGCTTATGCAGGTAGTTTACGTCCACTCATTTTGCTTACGTAGCGTTGAGACACTCGTTCGTGATTTCCGTGTAAAATCAGTTTGTCTTTTCTTTTCTCTTTGTAAAAATCTTGTTGACGTTATGAAACGTCTTAACGGCCGTCAATCAGCGATTTTCGTTCGCCCACTGAAAAAATAAATAAATAAAAAACAGTGGTTTTTCTGTTCCAGACCCTTTCTTGTTCCTCTCTGCGTCCAAAGAGGATAATTCCCTCTCCGCTCTTCACATGGAAGTCTGAAATTCTGGACGTTCTCTCATGGCAACCAAGACTCTAATTTCTTCTTTTTCATTTCTCTCCCCGCCACTTCCTTCTCTGTCTCGGTCCGGCCATGAGAGGTTTCTACTTAGACCTCGGAAAATCAGCACGAGAGTGAAATTCAGCTTTAACGAAATCCCTCCTCTGCACGCGTTGGACTCTGTAGATATAGATAAAGTTGTTTCTCGTGTGGAAGGCCTCTTTTACACTCTCGCAGATGCTGCAGTGGCCACTGCAGACTCTACTTCTGCTGCCACGTCGACTGATGCAGCTGTGCAGAAGAATGGAGGATGGTTTGGGTTTATATCGGACGCAATGGAAGTTGTCCTAAAGGTAATTCAGTTTCATACTAATCAACGCCAGCTATAGAATTAAAAAAAACAGAGAAGAGTTCTACTCTAGAATTCTTCTGCCAATAATGGAGTAACTTCATTGAGAATTTTTGAGAAGCTTATAAAAACATAGAAGAATTCAGCTATAGAATTCCTCTGCGAAGAATGGGATAATTAAAGTGAGAGTTTTTAAGAGACATATCTGCAGGGTTCAACCATTAATTGTCTGATACTATTGGAAGAGCGATTTTGTGATAGCTAACATTGTACTGTAAGATGGACGATTTGACCATATGAACAATAGTATTTATGGTGGTTATATCTGTAGTTCTTGAAATACCTCCAAGAGGAATGATAAATATCATGACCAGTTTCTTCGGAGAATTTTATTTTTGATTTTATTTTTTGAAAATTTGAATGGAATTCTTTTAGCATGCTGGAAAATAAGAAATTAACTTTAATTTTTCCAGTCAGAATGAAAATTTGAATACATCTTTGAACAAACAATTGGTATGTTCTCTGAAGTACCATAAATTCAAAACCGTTGGAACTCTCTTCAGCTTTTGAATTGGACAAGTCATAGATGCTACTCAGTGTGAAGTGGAGGGGGTTGTACTTCACTCGGTATCTACTTATGGAACTTTTCAAAACAGATATCTACTGATATATTTACATTGTAAATGACTCAGGTGCTGAAGGACGGGATTTCTGCTGTTCATGTTCCATATGCCTATGGATTTGCAATCATCTTGCTGACAGTTATTGTTAAAATAGCTACATTACCTTTGACAAAGCAACAGGTGGGTGGATCAACAACTGTAGTCCCCAATGTAATCCAGTATCAAAGAATTCTAAGTTTGGGTTGTCAATGAAAGTAAGTTCTTTAAGGTACCTGGAAGACCTATATTGTTTTTTCTATACATGTTGGGTAATATGTATCAGATATTCAGAAGCTGATTCTATCAGAAGTTTGGGTACCCTGTACGGTACTTGACTCTGATATAGTAATCCTGGACCCAAGATCTGCTAGTCCTGAATGGGTTGAATATGTTTCCTGGCCTATGTTAAGAATAGTTTCTTGGTAGAACTAAATATAGGTTTGACTATAATCGATATTGATTAGCAGCTATTTTTTTAATCTAAAGATTTCAGATATGTATAATCTTTAATCTTTGTTATGTTGTATGGTGCTTGGGGCAGTTGAATGGTATGCCTTGTTACAATCTAAATTTTTGGCGGTATAACAATCTCATGTTGGTCAGGAGAGTGCAATGCTGAGCATCTCAAGGTTCATTTTGTTAAAGTTAGGTCTAGATCCATCTCAAATGACTAATCAAGTTAGAAGGACTCTTCCCAAGTATAAGTTCATATATGGGATTGTTCTTAACACTCCTCACATGTGGGCTCTCTCTTATGACTCTTACATGTGGATAATATTGAATAAAGGCCCACTTCCATGTACTCTCTCTATTATCATGTTATAATTGGGTCGAGACCCATCCCAAAAAGATTAACAAGGTTAAAAAGACTCTTCCTAAGTAGTAATTACAAGATCTTTTGTACTGTGGATCTACGTGGAGCTTCTTGTAGGTTATTGGTTGAATTTGTGTAATCTGACCAGCCTGATTTGGAAATTCTGACTATAAGCGAGTGGGCAACATATCAGCGCCACCCCCCCCCCCCCCCCCCCCCCCCCCCACACACACACACACATACACACCCCACTCACACACACACACACACACACACACACACAGAGGTCCGTACACACTCATTCATTCATTGGTTGGGATACGAAAAGAAGAAATTGGTGGCTGATTTTAATCTGGTAGCATGTCTCACTGACATGATTGGGGTGTGGCAAAGATTTTTGACTCTTTTTTTTGTATCTTTTCTCATCATAATGGAGACAATACGTTCCTCAGTTTATGGGAACTACTGTTCTCATCTTGAAGTTGAGGGGGAACTTCAGTGTTACAATCTTAGTTTTGTTTTGCATGTCATTTCTCTCTCATCTTAAAGTGTGCTCTTCAGGAAATACTTCTTTTAATTTTTTGGCAGGTTGAGTCAACATTGGCCATGCAAAACCTCCAACCTAAGATCAAAGCTATTCAAGAAAGATATGCAGGCAATCAGGTAGTAATTTCTTTATGATGTCCTTTGGAAGCAGAAGCTTAATTTTCAACCCAGATCACTTGAAAAGAATTCACACTGCCTTTTTGAGTGCCATTAAATCATACTCAGTGTTATCTCGCATAAAAAACAATTGATTGGTAACAAGAATTACGGTAGCCATTGCTTCTGCTTGTAATTCACTCTACAAGACATTGATGCACCTCTTTACATGCACTAAATCAAGCTGTGATCATGAGCTCTCCTTTTCCAACACCTGCAATTGTGTTGCAAACCTGTTGAATTTATGGAGGACATAAATTTTAGGAAGGAGGTCCGGTTCTCAATCGTCTGGCTTAGCAGTTGTACTTTTGCTCTGTTGGTTTCTGAGATGATCTCAGTCAAGTTTTTTATCTGTGCAAGTATTAGTAGTATTAATGTGTGAAAATAGCATTTTAATTTGCAAAGGTCAAATTTGTTCAGATGGATGTAAAATATTCTAAAAAAAAAAAAAAGAAAGGCAAAATGGAAAGCATGATGGGATGGCCCTTTTTTAAATAAAAAGACGACCTTTTTTTTTTTTTTTTTTTGGTATCTTGTTGTGTTTATTTACTGTTAGTTTACAAAATTCTTGTTTGCATATAACTGTATCTACTGAAATTATGAGTTGATGTGGGTGATTTATTTTGAAGATAACCTATCCTCTGCTCCTTTCCTTTTGAGTTTAGGAGAGAATTCAGCTTGAGACATCTCGACTCTACAAGCAAGCTGGGGTTAACCCACTAGCAGGTTTACCAATAAATTATCATTTGAAGTAACCTTTTTATTTATTTATTTATTTATTGTAAATTTGTTGAAATCTTGAGTGAAATCACCAAAGCATTACATAGCTTTGTACTTGGGCACATTTATGATTATATATGGTCTTATTTTGAGTATCCTCCACATTGATGTTTATGACTGATGTTGTCACATTGACACCAAAGTTGACCACTAAACTCAACCCAGGATCTCAAATCTTGCATGTGCTTTTTTATGTGTGAAACTATGAGAGCACTAGCCTTGCTTGTGTCAAAATTTCTGGCTCATCATCTAAGTTATTGACGCATCTGAGACACTATAGTTGGAGTATGAATAAATTCTGCAAACAAAACTAAGAAAACAGAGATGAAGGAAGCAAAATTGAGCCAAAATTGAGCCTGAATTGTATTACTTTTAGCCTGGAAACCAAATTAAAACAACTCTCTTGAATCTCATATTTATAAGCACATCCTAACACTGACTTTCCTATTAAAACTCTGCTCTAGACCTGCTAATTTAAGAAACTTACTAACATAAGACTTCCTCAGGACTAAGCTAACTAATTAATGCTCAACTTGGACTTTCTAATCCAGGCATAGAGAAATTACGGCAACTGGTTTAGCAAGAACCTTGTAACAATTGACTCATGAAGTTTAGACTCCTTCAGAGATTCAATCTTGTAAAATAAAACTTGCTAAAGAGACTTTCTCTAATATGACTTTGCTTAAACAAGTGCTGGTGTGAATGGGGATGTTCCCATTGTGTTAACTTCCAAATACTGACTTTCAAAAAATGGAAGGTTAAATCTAAATTTTTACCCTTTTCTTGAGTAAGTTTTCGTATAAAACCGAGCCACTATATTCTCTTCATTAGTTTGCAAGCTGTCAAAAGTACTTGTTTTTCTCAAGTTATTGATAGATTGGAGTTCAATTTCTGACTGCAGAACAACATTCTTTATTACATTATGCTCTTAACCATCACCAGAGCTGCGTCCCTACTCTATTAGGTTAACTACATGAATCCCTTTTCTTGAACATGGCTACATTCATTGTTTGGTGGGCTTTTTTCAAGTGTTCCCACACAACTTCCATCCATGTCATTTTCAGCTTCCTCCACTTCTTAATGGACCATCAATCAACACTGATGGAACTTATTGGAAGGTATAATTAGGTTTATTTAGTTTACTTTATTTTTCTAAGAAAACATTTTCTTGTAGAAAGTAGTTTCCTAGGGTTTAAAGAAGAGTAGGGATATCGATGTAATTTTTATATTATTTACATTATGGATAGGGGAAAGGGGTCTGTAAACCCTAATTTCTCCCATCTCTTTTTTTTTTTCCTGAAAATTCTGACATGGTATTAGAGTAGGGTTTGTGAGTTGACCTTGTCAAGCCACAAAGATGTTGTTTCATTATTCGATCTTTCAATGTCTGTAGTTGTGTTACTTCTCAATTTTTCTCTGTTTTGGTTTGAAAGTTAGATTTCTTTTTCTTGAACTTCCTCATTGTGCTTTGCGTCAAACAACTTTGTGATCTCATAACTATTTATGACTTGGTCAGAAGGAAAGCTAAGTGAATCTTCCTTTTTCTTAACACCTGCTAGCCAGATTGCTTGGATTGGCTTTCTTGGACAATTCCATTCTTGAATTTGACCTTTTTCGAGGTTTTGGCTCATTATTCTTAGGGTCCTAATGCATAGATGATCTGTTTTTATTATTATATTGAATCTTTGTCCTTTTTGGCGTCTCAATCCCATCTCCTCACAGAATTGCAATTCTATCCTTACGACCTCCTATCTACTTCCAGTGTCTTGCATCCACCACGATAGAAGTCTTGCAATTTCTCTGCAACAAAAATTCTGTTGTAATAGAAAAGTTTGAGCTTTGTTTCGTCAACCTCCGCGACCTTGTGAATAGAGCTGGAATGTTTGAGGTTCTTCAAATGCACACTAGAGGAAGAGGAATTTGAGTAGTACTCCTACTTTGAGGTGTTCTGCTAGGGTTCTCGGTCAATCTCCTCCACGGGCTTCTTCTAGCTCCAGTGTCGACAACAAGATCAACCCCAGTATCTTGCCCATCATCATAATTCTTGTGGTTATCTTCTTCATATACAGGTTGCTTCACCTCCTTGTGATATTCCTTCTTAACTTCCCATCAGAGACCCAAGGGCACGAACAATGTAATTGCCCTACAAGGGCAGTTATAGCAGTTATTCCATCTCCATGACACCAAATTCGAATTCAGATTTGGAACACTGGGCCGATGGAAAGATTTTGGATTAAAAAAATAAATTCAGATTTAATGGTGGTTCTGCACATTCACGAAAGACAATTTCCTGCCGGGTAAGTCGTGCCGAATTCGGCATCTCAATCAATAATACAAAGAAACCAAGCCTAGAGCAGCAGCTTCTTCAGATATACAAGGAAAAGTCAAAGTTGGTGTTGCGGTATTCTTTTTCTAACTTAAGGCTGTATTTGAGGGAATCTAGCACAATCAATCTAGAATTTCAGAATGGCATTGTAAGGCTTTGGGAATTGTGTGCAAACCTGCTGCTAGTTATACCAACCAAGTCTAGGGCAGCAGCTTCTTCAGATGTACAAGGAAAAGTCAAAGCTGGTGTTGAGGTATTCTTTTTCTAACATAAGGCTGTATTTGAGGGAATCTAGCACAATCAATCTAGAATTTCAGAATGGCTTTGTAAGGCTTTGGAAATTGTGTGCAAAGCTGCTGCAAGTTATACCCAGCAGCAGCTTGGAAAGGGCAATTCATGATCTTGAGTTTGATATCTGAGCACACCTTCTTCTAACCCAGGTATTGTCTCAGCGAAGTCTCGTTTTATTCATTGACTCAGCTATTTAATTTTCTGATCAAGTCTTGGTCTTACTTCCTAGCTAACATTATGGTCAATTCTGGCATTTTTCTAGTTGGTTTTGATGATTAATTTTGGTTCATCTACCATTGCGATATCTTATTGTTATTCCTTTCGAGTTAGTTGTGTTTCAATTGCACTTATTTCAGTATATTCCCTATAAGTTTTTTGTATTGTTGAAAATGTTATTCTACCTGTCTCCCATTCCATCTCGTATTGTATAGACCCCCTCTTATTTTTTTAGACCAATTCCTTATATTTTGTTTGAGAACTCTTTTTTATGTTCGGACTTTTAAATTCTTTGTGTGGTTCAAACTTTGCCTTGGGAAATTTTTTCTCATGTTTTGAGAATTGCTTGTGTCAATCCCTTGGTTTGAGTTCCTTAAGTTGATCTTCTTATTTTGTTATATATGAGTGTTTTATTGCTTTTAAGTGAGTTTTATATTGCCTTTTAGTGGGTTTTCTTTTGCCATACTTTTTTTATTCGTTTTTCTTGCTTAGTAATTGTTATTACTAATTTGTATTAGATATTTGTAGAATTTAGGTCTCCTTCATAATGATCTCGAGCCAAAGACGGGGAGGAGAAGAAGAAGAAGGAGAAGAAGAAGAAGAGAAGAAGAGAGAAAGGAAAGAGAGTTTAGAGATCGATTTCCAAGAGAAAGGAGAGGAGAGTTTGGACAAATTTGAGAAGAGAGGAGAGAACTTAATGCTCTATGTAGCTATTAGCCAAGGGCTTCTATTTATAGTTTTTTGAGTGTATGTTACAAAGACTACAATGCCCTTAGGGCTACAACCTTACTAGAGAAAGAGACATAAATAGACAAGTAATTACATCTTCATGTCATCTTTATGAGAAGTTTTCTTATTTACCAAGATGCCACCTCTTGGATGTGTGGGTTTTCTTCCTTAAACGTGTGGGCTTGAGCCCATCTTTTAACACTCCCCCTCAAACTAGAGGAGAGAAAACGTCATAAATACCTAGTTTGCTACATATAAAGGATATGATCTTAGACATAAGCGGTTTGGTAAGAATATCTGCTACTTGCTCGTGTGATGAAACATGTTTGAGGGAGATTACACCCACTTGAAATTTCTCCCTTATAAAGTGGCAATCCACCTCAATGTGTTTGCTCCTTTCATGGAAGACTGGGTTCGAAGTGATATGGATAGTTACTTGGTTATCACAATATAGACCCATAAAACCTCCTTTATAAAATTCCAATTCGGTAAGAAGGGACCCAATCCATAGGAGTTCACTGACTGTGTGAGTTATAACCCTGTATTCTGCTTCTGCACTAGATCTCGTAACCACATTTTGCTTCTTGCTTGTCCATGTAACCAGGTTCCCTCCAACAAGAGTGCAATATCCATAACTGGACTTCTTGTCATCAGGTGATCCAACCCAATCTACATCTGAGAAACCTTCTATGTTGAAGTGGCCATTTTTCTTATAAAGTAATCCTCTTCTTTGGGCTCTTTTTAAGTATCGTAATATTCCCTCCAAGGCTTTTCAATGGGTAAGTTGTGG
Source organism: Aristolochia californica (assembly GCF_029961685.1). Lineage (NCBI taxonomy): Eukaryota > Viridiplantae > Streptophyta > Magnoliopsida > Piperales > Aristolochiaceae > Aristolochia > Aristolochia californica. The sequence continues at coordinate 9,393,113 of NW_027182214.1, read as the reverse complement.
TTTATGCATGTACCGACTTACCACACTTACGACATATGATATGTCTGGTCTAGTTACCACGAGGTAGATAAGTTTGCCCACAAGTTTTTGATATTTGCCAATATCAATATCTTCTCTAGAACTTGCACATAATTTAAAATTCGCATCAATAGGTTTGTCAACTGGGCGGTACCCCATCATTCCTGTTTCTTCGAGAAGGTCCAAGACATACTTCCTTTGAGATAATACTATCCCATACTTGGATTGAATAACTTCTATGCCAAGAAAATAATTTAGATGTTCAAGATCTTTAGTTTTAAACTCATTACATATCATGTTTTTGACTTCATGTATGCTATTCGCATCATTGCCGGTTAAGACATTATCATCAACATACACAACCACTAATGTCTTTTCTTTCGAGGTATCTTTAATAAATACCGAATGGAGCATTGACAAAATCCAAACCGTTGTAGTGTTTGGCTAAATTTATCAAACCAGGTCCGAGGGGATTGTTTAAGCCCATATAAGGACTTCTTTAAGGGGCATATGGACTCCCCTTCAACCACATAACCAGGTGGTTGAATCATATAAATTTCCTCCCGCATATCACCATTTAAGAAAGCATTTTTGACATCGAGTTGATAGACTGGCCATGAAGAGTTAGCGGTAAGTGATAACAGTATACGTACTGAATTTAAGTTGGCAACAAGAGAGGTCTCCTTATAATCCACTCCATAAGATTGAGTATACCCTTTAGTAACGAGTCGTACCTTAAGGTGAGCAACAAACCCATCCAGATTATGTTTGAGAGTAAAAACCCATTTACAACCTTTCGATTTCTTACTTGTCGGAAGCGGTGCTAAGTTCCATGTCTGTTTTTCATATAAGGATTGCATTTCCTCATCCATAACCGCCTTCTATCCTAGATGTCTCAGGGCCTTCTGATAGGATTGGGAATAGAGATGGAAGAAAGAGATGCAAGGAACTGATAACATGTAGAAGACAACCGATTGTGAGACATAAAGTTGGAGATAGGATGAGAAATTGTGCAAAAATGAGGTGCTTTTCTTAGAGTAATGGGTCGAGTATCAAACTATGGACCAAATGGAATATGGGAAGGACTTACCTCGGTAGGATCCGAAAACTCCACAAGTGTGGTGTCGGCCGATGCTTCGGGGGGCGGAGTGACATAGGCATTAAAGGGCACAAATGGATGAGAAGTGGCCGAAGGGAATAAAAGACCTGTAGGAGCATCATTCGAGGAATATAATCAGGTGTCCTAAAAAATGTCACGTCCCTAGACACAAGTAACCGTCGAAGGGTAGGATTGTAACAGACATAACCTTTTTTGGGTGCGAGAGTAAACCAAGAAAATGCACTTTATAGAACGAGGAGCAAATTTACTTTTATGAGGAGATGTGAGATGGACAAAACAAGTACACCCAAAGACCTTCACGGAAAGAGAAAATGGGTCTTCACTAGGAATAATACAAAATATGGAGTCTTATGACCAAGTACAGATGATGGTAACCTATTGATAAGAAAACAGTAAGTATGGCCTCAAGCCAAGAAAAGTAGGGTACCTTCATGGTGTAGAGGAGGCCCCGGATAACCTCAAGGAGATGGTGGTTCTTTCTTTCAGCAACACCATTCTGTTGACGTGTGTAGGCACATGATGTTTGATGGATAAAGACATTATCTTGATAGAAGGACTGAAAGTCACTAGACAAGTACTCTTTAGCATTATCAGACCAAAGTACTTGATTTTTCTTGCCAAATTGGGTTAATACCATAGCATGAAAGACCTTAAAGATAGTAAATATTTCGGATTGTCCTTTAAGTAGATATAACCAAGTAACCTCAGCAAAATTAACAAAATATTTAACTTGAGAAATATTTGAGAGACTCAAAGATACATCAGAGTGTACTTGAGAAGAGAGAGCGATAATTTTATTTGTAGGGCGAGGAGAATATGTACTCCTCTGGTGTTTGCATAACTAACAAACATCGCAATTTAAAGTAGACAAAAACTTTAAAGAAGAAAATAAATGCCGAAGGGAAGATGTAGAAGGATGGCCAAGCCGGTTGTGCCAAAGTTGTGCCTCGTATGGAGAGGATGAAAGTGCAGCTAATGGAGGCATGTCCAAGTAATACAAACCCCCTTTTCTTGGCCTCCACCAATCACCCGCTTCATTGTTAGATCTTAAAATACACAAGAAGAGGGTGAGAAGGTGATGGAGCATTGAGATGTTTTGTAGCTGACCTACCGAGAGTAAGTTTAAAGGGAATTGATGAACAAATAGGAATCTCGAAGTGGGATAGAGGGTGTAATAGAAGATGATCCCTTGCCAAGTACTTTGGTTTGGGAATCATTGGCTATAGTAACAAACTTATCGGGAATACATGGAGATAAAAAAAATTAGCATATGTTGTTACCTGAGAGATGTTCGGAGGCCCCAAAGTCTATTATCCAAGATGAAGAGGAGGAAATGGAAGAAAGCATACCTGAAGCGATAGTGGTAGCAGCCGTAGAAGAAGATATAAGGGAAGACCCCATTAATGACTTCATTTTCTGAAATTTTTCATAGTCTTCATTAGTAAGAGTCATCTTCCCGGTTTGTGAGTCAGCCTTTTTTTCCCGTTCTATCATTGGTAACGGAGGTTGGAGTAGTCGTAGTTTGCCATGAAGCTTCCGACAAGTTTCCACAAGGTGGTTTTGACAACCACAATGAGTGCATACTCGAGGCTCTGTGCGAGAGGAACTAGAACCGGTTCTACCACCTCTTGTTTGGCCTCCTTTAGAATTTCTGCCACGGCCTCGGTTGGAGGATGATGTACTTCTGTTATTGAAATACATAGTAGATAAAGCATCATTATTTGAGTTAGGAGATGGATCGGAGATTTGCAGCAATGTGACACTTATATCATCAAAGGACGGTAGTGTGGAGGAGCTAAAAAGTTGAATCTTAGCAACTTCAAGGTATGACTTGATATTTGTCAAACAAATTGCTATTGCTAAAGCTCCCCTTTGGCTCTCCTAAACCGAAATATGGTTGAGTAGTCTTCCACTCTTGAAGTAGACCCCGAAACCGAGCAAAAAATTCATGAATATTGTCTCCTTGCTTTGTATTGAGCATTTTTTGCAATACATCAAATAACTTTTGTAAAGTAGCCGTACTAGAATATAACTTACTACAAGTGTCCCAAATCTGTTTGGCTGATTCTAAGTGGACAATATTGTTGGCTACATGCTCTTCCATTCTATTAATAAGCTAACTAATTACCAAATTGTCATCATTAACCCACTTTAGATAGGATTGACTTTCTTCATCAATCGGTGGAGAAGGTTTGTTTAAGTGACCAAGAAGGTCTCGAGTAATAAGAAACCTTCTAATTGATTGAGACAAACTAAGATAATTGGATTATCCCCTTAAGGGAATGGTAGTAATTTCAAGTATGTCACTCTTACTACTTGTATTTCCTTCAGCCATCTTAAGTCAACCAATGCTTAGTAAGCACAAACAAGAGTAGGATATGATGAAGATCCAATCAAACTAAAACTCCAATTAAGATGGCGCAATTGCTATAATCCAATATTGAAGAACTGATATAATCCAATATTCAAGTGTAAGAAGCAATTAAAGCAATTATATGTTGTCCAAAAAAAGATGTAACCCAAGTGAGGTAGTTGCCTTCCTCCCAATCCGAATTTTAAACTCAAGGACCTTTAAGAGTCCAAAGAATTTGAACTTGTATTCAAAATGAAACCCCAATCTTGGGAGGCTCATGTTTTCCAAAAATATCCAATGTTCAAATTATAAAAATAATCCACTTAATCAAATTTGAACAACCTTCTTTCAAATACCAGCCACTTTCAAATAAAGATAAGTTCTTGTCCACTACATTAGCCACTAAATCAGGCTCCAAATAAACCAAAAATTGTATCTTAAGTGGAGTAGATCAATTACTCCCTCAATACTAATTCAAATCCTCTTTTTGGTCTTAAAAAACTCAAGAACTCGTGGTTGACCCAAGCATGACTCAACTTTTCCTTATGATATGTGTCATATTTATCACTTAAAAAGACACATTTCCCTTACTCATTTTCAAAAATCCTTTAGGCAATGAAATTGGTCATAAGTCTTAAAGGGTTGGAGAAGGAATTAGCAATTCCAAAAAATCATAAATCACCAAAAACCAACTGCTCGGCAAAGTCCCTCAAACAATTTCTATATGTTTGAAGAATTCGAGTACCATAAATCATAAACCAACTTGATTTAATCTAAAAAAATGAAGTAAACTATTGATCTTGAATAATGAGAGATCATGCTAAGTCTTGTGCAAGTCTCATATCATTTTTCCATCATATAATCATCAACTTCATAATCAATTGGTCTTCATAACCTTGTAGGCAACCAATCTTGATCAAACTTGCAATATTTGAGTGCAAAAAGATCAAGGTCGTAATATCCTTTAAACACCAAGTATTAACTTTCACAACTTCTCATATGAATGCTATTTGTTTCTTTATGTAATATAGAGATTAAGGGCTCAGTACATAGTATGATGTAAGGAAAAATATAACCAATAATCATTTGTCTTTCCATGGTTGAATCTCTTCCCATCAAGAACACCTTACATGAAACCTTCAAAGGTAAGTATCACTTCAATGTGGGAATCCTAAATCCTTAGCTCTGATACCATATAGAATTTAAGACTCCTTCATAATGATCTCGAGCCAAAGAGGGAGAGGAGAAGTAGAAGGAGAAGAAGAAGAGAAGAAGAGAGAAAGGAGAGAGTTTAGAGATCAATTTCCAAGAGAAGGGAGAGGAGAGTTTGGACGAATTTGAGAATAGAGGAGAAAACTTAATGCTCTACCTCTTAGCCTAGGGCCTCTATTATTGTTTTTTGAGTGTATGTTATAAAGACTACAATGCCTTTAGGCTGCAACCTTACAAGAGAAAGAGAAATAAATAAATAAGTAATTACATCTTCATGCCATCTTTATGAGAAGTTTTTTTATTTACCAAGATGCCACCTCTTGGATGTGTGGGCTTTCTTCCTTAGACGTGTGGGCTTGAGCCTATCTTCTAACAAAATCTTTTGTGTCAGTTTTGAAGTTTCTTATTTGTGTCACCCTTATTTCTTTTATCCATTTTTTGAGGTTTTCCCTCTAGTTCGGGGTTGTGAGAGTTTGTGTTCGCTTTAGCATTTATTCTTGAGGCATCTCGAGATGGTTTATTATTAAGGGAGATGAAGGAAGATGACTGTTGCATTAAAGGAGAGATGGAGGGAAGATGATTGTTGCATTAAGGGAGAGATGGAGGAAGATGATTGTTGTATTTTTTTTTTCAGTTAATGTTCAAACGGGATCATTGCATATACCCTCTAGTTTGAGAGGTGTTAAATTCTAGGATTAAATTCATAAGAACTAGTTTTGAGAAGAAGAAGAAGAAGGGAAAAGAAGGAAAAAAAAAGAGAAGATGAAGAGAAGAGAGCCTATGAGAGGCATTTTGAGTGAAGATTAGGATCTAGAGAAGAGCTTAGTGACCCTCCTCCTCCTCACTGTAGTAGTTATATAGGTGGGCTTGAATGCCTTAGTACATAAGTAAGTAAAAAAATAACTCTCAACGTATAACTAATTACAACATATGCCACTCACTCTCTTAATTACATGATATACCACTTGAATGTCTTCAACACTCCCCTTCAAGCAAGTGAAAAAACATCAATATTCCCAGCTTGGTGCATGCATCTGTAAGTGACTTCACAACAATAGCTTCTGTAAAGATGTCTATCAATTGATTCCTCGAAGGTATACACTGCATAGATATTATTAATTCGGCTTGAAGTTTTTCCTGAACCTAGTGATAGTCTATCTTAATATGCTTGATCCTTTCATTAAAGATTGGATTGGTTGCAATACGGATAGCGGTTTGATTATCGGAATGAAGTTGCATGGGCTTGGTTGTCCGAAATCCCAGCTCAGTCATGAATGATCTCAGCCATAACAACTCACTCACTACTAGTGCCATAGCCCGGTATTTAGCCTCAACACTCGATCTTGCCACCAAATTTTGTTTCTTGCTCCTTCGAGTGACTAGATTGCCTCCAACTGTTGTGCAATAGCAAGACGTAGATTTCCTATCATTAGAAGACCCGACCCAATTTGCATTAGCAAAACCGTCAATTTCGGTGTGCCCATGACATTTGTATAGCAATCCTTGTCTTGGACTCTTCTTTAGTATCGAAGGATTCTTTCCAACGCTTCCCAATGCGATTGTTGAGGTTGATGCACATATTGACTGATAACACTGACTGAATAGGATATATCTGGTCTTGTGACTATGAGATATATCAGTTTTTCAACTAGCTTCTGAAACCAACAAACATCAACATCACTCTCAGTTCCACCACACAGCTTAACATTAGGTTCAATGGGTGTATCAGCTGGCTTACATCCAAGCATCCCGGTTTCCTTCAACAGATCAAGTACATACTTCCTCTGTGATAGAATTATACCATGCCTGGATTGAAGAAGTTCAATCCCTCAGAAGTATTTGAGAAGTCCGAGGTTTTTGGTTTGGAACTCCTTGTTTAGGTCCTCAACCTGCAGAAAGCCACTAAGATCACTGCATGTAGTAACAATGTCATCCACATACACAGCCATAAGAATGTTTCCCTTAGTGGTGTTTTTGGTGAACACTGAGTGGTCACTTTCACTCTTGAACCCGGGTATTGTAACCACAATGGTAAATTTATTAAACCAAGCTCGAAGAGACAGTTTCAACCCATAAATTGCCTTATTTGGTCGACATATTTGCTTCCCCTCAATCACATAACCTGGTGGTTCACTCATGTAGACATCTTTAGATAGAGTCCCATTCAAGAAAGCATTCCTGACATCTAAATAATGGAGCTCTCATTTAGCTGCAAGGGAAATGAGAACCCGAATAGAGTTCAATTTTGCAACGGGGGAAAATGTTTCATCATAATCAATACCGTAAGACTGTGTATAACCTTTAGTGACCTTTAGTGACCAACCGAGCCTTCTATCGAGCAACAAAACCATCTGTATTATACTTGAGTGAGAATACCCATTTGCACCCAACTGCTTTCTTTCCAAGTGGAATTATTGTACATAGTTTGTATTTCTTCATCCATGGCATATTTCCAACTTGGATCATGTAGGGCTTCCTCATAACAGGTAGGAATAGTGGAAGAAGATATTATAGATAAAAAAGAAACACAACTTAGAGACAAACGATGAATGGAAACATAATGAGAGATAGGGTGTGAAGTGGACGAATGTCTAATAGCAGTGGAGCGTGGTTCTTTGCGAAGAGCAATAGGCTGAGTGTCATAAGGTGAGCCGTAATCCTATAGAGAGGAAGGAGGAGAAAATACCTCAAGATCATCAGAAGACTCCCCAGTGTTAGGAATTAGACGCCCTAATTCCAAACTAACAAGAGCAATAATAATAATCGCAGGAGAGGAAAAACAAACACGAAAAAAACTACAAGATTTATACAGGTTCGCCTCAAGGTGTGACTACGTCCTGTCTTCCGCCACTGCAGTAATCCATTATGAAGATGAAATAGTTTACAAGAGAAATCGCACACACTTACATGTGTTTTTTCTCTGACCTCTCTCTCTGGCCACAACTCAACATGCTCCTCGGATGAATGAATAAAACCCTAATAGTGGAGCCCCAAATATAAAGAGAAAATTAGGGCAACCACAATACAAGAGGGAAATCCTCAAATTGCCCTTAATGAAACAACAATCAATATATTGTACTGACTCAGTGTGGGGCGTTGATCAAGCTCCATAACTTAACACCCAGGTGACTGAGCAAATGGTAAAGAGAGAGGGTCCTCGGACGGTTGGTCTTTAGTCCGAATATCATAATCCACAAGAGTAACCGGCTTAGGCATCCCTATAGATGGTGTAAAACTAGGAGGAGAGCTAGCTGAGAAATAGGGCTGATTCTCCAAAAAAGAAACATCGGCTGAGATTTAGATGTTTCTTCAAGGATGGAGAGTAACGCAAAGCCCTTTTGGGTTTTTGAATACCATAGGAAAATGCACTTTATAGCCAAGGGAAGAAATTTACTTTGGTGAGGCCCTAATTGATGAACAAAAGAGGTGCACCCGAATACCTTAGGTGGCAAAGGGAAAACAACCAAACCAGGAAACAATTTTGAGAAGGGAGTGGCACCTTGTAGCACACTCGATGACATACAATTAATAAAAAAACACGTTGCGAGGACTGCATTGGGCCAATAAAATTGAGGAACATTCATAGACAACATAATAGTGCGCCCAACCTCTATAAGATGTCGATGTTTTCTTTCTGAGACACCATTTTGTTGAGGTGTATAAACACATGAGGATTGATAAATGATCCATTTTTTATTGTAAAAATTTTGAAAGGTAGAGGAAAAATATTTTTTTGTGTTATCAGATCGAAAGATTTTTACCCTAGTGTTGAATTGATTTTTCACCATGACACAAAATGAGGTGAAAATAGAAAATACTTACCCTATCCTTCATCAAATATAACCATGTAACTCTTTTGTAATCATCCACCAATATAAAAAAATACTTGGATTGTGAAATATTTGGAACTTTAACAAGTCCCCAAACATCTGAATGAACTAAAGCAAAAAGGCTAGAAACAATATTGTTTTGCCTGGGTTGAAAAAAAAAATCTATGGTGTTTCCCAAGCTCATAAAGCTCACATGACAAATGTGAAACAAAACGAAGGGAAGGAACTAAACTTTTTAATTGCTAAGGAGGGATGACCCAACCTCTTATGCCATTGAGAAGCCTCTTCTGATGTGGTTGTTGTTACTGCTTTCAGGATGGAAGGATCCATATAGTAAAGACCCCCTCTCTCATGGCCGTCACCAATCACCTGTCATGTCTTGATGTCGTGAAATTCATAGTGAGAAAGAAAAAAGGTAACAAAGCAAATTAGTTTCTTGGTTAATTGACTCATTGGCATAAGACTCAAAGGGAACTGAGGGACAAACAAAATATTAGAAAGTGATGTGAAATGGTGGATGTACCAGTACATCGAATCCTTGTTTGGGACCCATCTACAATAGATACAAATCGGTCTAAAGTGCATGGTGTCACAAAAGACAAATTTTCAATTTTACTTGTGAGATGCTCAGAGGCTCCAGAGTCAATGAACCAAGGTGAATTGCTAGAACATGAGAGGAAGGAATACGTACAAAGTAGTAGCAACTGTGGCTACAGTGTTGCTTTGGGGAGTGACTATCATACTCTTAAATTTCTGGAACAATTTATGATCCTCTTCTGATAAGGTCAATCTTCTTTTCGAGGGATCTAAAGATGGTTCACTAGTAGTGGAATTTGATGCTTGACTAACTTTGTAAGTAGGGTGGTTTCCCATGTAGGTTTGAACAATTCTCAACCAGATGATTGTTGAGCCCACAAAAAGTACTCTTCCTTTGTTGACTATTAGTGTTATTTGAACTGGAGGTAGGAACGTTTCTACCTCTGCCTCTTCCTTTCCAGATGTCTTTCCACCTCTTCTTTCTCCTCTACCATAACCATTGTTCCCTCTCCCTTGGGAGAACATCGCCGAATTTTCCACTTGGTTTGGCTGATTGTTGGATTCCTTAACCGGAATCCATAGCATGGTAGCACATACATCATTGAAGGATGGTTTTGTTGCAGAGCTAAGTACCTATGACTTGGCAACATCCAAGTAAGATTGTAGATTTGCAAGATATATAGCAGAAACAATGTCATCTCCCTGCTTTTCTTGTGTAGCCAATATCAAGAGCATATGGTTGTGTAATTTTCCATTCGTATAGTAACCTTCTGAATCTAGCGAAGTACTTGTGAAGGTTGTCTTTACTCTTTGTGTTGCACATCTTCTGAAAAATATCATAAATCCTCTAAAGATTATCAGGAGTAGAATAAAACTCAAAACATGTGTTGCATATTGCTTTGGCTATGTCTACGTGTACCACATTGTTCGCTACATGTTCCTCCATGCTATTAATCAGCCAATTGATAACTAGAGTGTCTTCCTTCAACCACTTGTAATAAATTAGTGAAATTGTAGTAATTTGCAAGGGATCTCCTTTACTGAAATCAGCATATGTAGAGGAGGAAGAAGAAGAGTTGAAACTTCAGACATGATGACTCAATTTTATTTTTTGGAAAAACAACACTCTTGAATGAGCTTTAGAAGAAAGAGGACAAGATTGAATCAAATGAACAAATACTTATGCAATGAGATTCAAAAACAACACTAACAACACATTGAATTCAGCAATCAAGTAAGAGAATAAACTCAGCCTATAGGCATACGAGTATGGCTTCCATTTTTTTGATTTTTTTCTTCTCCTTTTAGAATTTAAACCAAAATTCTAATTGGCCAACAACCACTGTTAATTAGCCAAGGAAAAAAGAAATAAAAACTGGTATGAAAGTGCTCCTAAACACAATTGAACTATGAACTACTTTCCAAAACAACTCCTCAAGCCCTAACTTTTGGTTTCAATGGATTAATTGAGCAATTACTTTTTCAATAAGACTGAACTCAAGGAGAACTTTGAGGAATTTTTGAAATTTTAATGAAGATTTTTTACCATAAAAATGAAGCAAGCAATGAACTACATAATCAACATGTGAGCATGCAAGTTTCAGCCATTGAACTTGAAGAAAAAACGATTTTTTTTTTTTTTTTTTGAGAATTGACTTGGCTTGACCATGAACGAATTTCTAACTTTTAGAGACATGAATTTGATCCCTCATAATGTAAAACATAGAGAAACTTTGCTGATTAAAGAGAGACCATGCTGAATTGACTTCAGCCTCTTCCTTTCTTCAAGTTGGCCGAACCTTGTCTTGCTTGAAATTTTGAGACTCTTTTTCTCTATACTTGCATGACTTGGTTAGCTTTGATTTAAACCTTAGAATTCCAACTTAAGGTTCCATAGGAACTAGATTGAGAAGAAGAAGAAGAAGGGCCAAGAAGAAGGAAGAAAGAAGAGAAGAGAGGATGAAGAGAAGAGAGCTTGCGTGAGGCACGAGTTGAAGTGAAGATCAGGGTTCAGAGAAGAGTTCAATGATCCTCCTCCCCCTCATTATATTACTTATATAGGTAAGCTTGAATGCCCTAGTTCATAAACAAGTAAAAAAAAAAAAAAACTCGCAACTTATAACTAATTACAACTATGCCACTCATTCTCTTAATTACATGATATACCACTTGAATGTCTTCAACAAGAGGGAGAAATAGAAGAATAGTTTTCTCACTACAACCTCAAAGCCAAAGATCACAGAAGCCACAAATTGTTTTAAGTTTGAAGCCACATAGAACATAGTTTCTGAAGAAGACCAATTATTTTTATTTTCTTTTTATGCTTAAAAGGGATACTGAGAGACAAATTTTGTAACAAGTTGAAGTTATATGCTCCATCTTGAGAGGGAGTGTTGGAAGGTATAATTAAGTTAATTTGGTTTACTTTATTTTCTAGGAAAGTATTTCCTATACAAAGTCATTTCTTAGGGTTTAAAGGAGGGCAGAGGCATGGATGTAATTGTTTATATTGTTCAAATTATAAATAGAGTAGAGGGTCTACAAGCCCCAATCTTTCCCATCTCTTTTCTTCTAAAATTTTTAACAAAACCCTTCTCACTTAAGTTTATGTTGAATGTGTCTAAGCCATTTCTAGTCTCTCTCTTATTTTCTTGCTTATTGGTATTGTTGGGCTTTTAGGTTGAGCCCAGTTCCATCCCAAAATGACTAGCCACTTTAGAGGGTAAGCTATTAACTTTTCTTCATTTTTTTCAATGTGGGACTTTTCCCACTCAACCCTCCCCCTCATGTCCAGGCGTTGCACATGACGGGTATGAGACATGAGAACAAACTTTCAACAGGGCACACAGGTTCCTACTTCATGGAGTCTAGGGCACATATACTCCTATCTCATGGAGCCCACGACACATAAACTCCTACTTCATGGAGCCTACAATACATAGAAAACCTAGAGAGTACAAACTAGGCCTTGGCCCTCACACACGACTTGCTCTGATACCACTGTTAGGCTTTTGGGTTGAGCCTGGTTTGTTTTATCCTAAAATGACTAGCCACTTAGGAGGCCTATTGTTTAACTTAACTTTTTTTCCCATTTTTCAATGTGAGACTTTTTCCCACTCAATAGGTATTTCTTGCAAGTATTCTCTAATAGGCTCTTTCTTTTTTTCTTGGTTTTTGCCACAGATCTATAATATTCTTAGTTTTATCACACTCACATTCTCCAAATTTTGCTGCTTCACCTCCAAAAACTCTTCTCATAAAGAAAAATGTGTATTCACCTGTTGTGGATATATGATATTCTAAAGAGAGGAGCATTTATTGTTCATCTGTGACCGATTCTGGCATGTTGGTTTTTGTTATAGTCCTGGGGTTAAGTACCTATGCCTTCCACTCCTAACAGGCTGGTTTTTTGGATAGTATTGGCTAGGTGCTTAACATTTGGTATCAGAGCGGGCTCCCATGTCGCGAGTTTGAATCCCGGAGGGGGCGACTTAGTAGAGGGGCGACCTAAGCGGAGGGGGCGACCTAGAGGCCAGATTAAAATTACTGGTAGGCCGTAGGAACTTAACCCGGGTCCGGCTAGTGTCGCTAGAGTGGGTTGTCGCTAGAGTGGGCTGCCGTGGTCGTCGGCTCGCGAAGGTGGGGTGTGATGTTATGGTCCTGGGTTAAGTACCTATGTCTTCCGCTCCTAACAAGCTGGTCTTTTGGGTAGTATTGGTTAGGTGCTTAACATTTGGTATCAGAGCAGACTCCCACGTCGCAAGTTCAAATCCCCGAGGGGAGTTCCCCGGCGTGGGTGTCACGAGCCCTGGACGTGGTGGGCGTAAGGGATTATGGGATCTTGACCCGTCCCCCGTCGTTGAGTGTTAAGCCGCCGTGGACGTCGGCTTGCGAAGGTGGGGTGTACTGTTATGGTCCTGGGGTTAAGTACCTATGCCTGCCGCTCCTAACAAGCCGGTCTTTTGGGTAGTATTGGTTAGGTGCTTAACAGTTTTCTTATTCAATGACTGCAACTGTTGTTAGTCTAAATGTTTGATTTCTGTTTCTTTCTTTATTGATGACTATTACAAGTTGTGTTGTTACTCATTGTGGTTCAAACATTTTGTTTTGCACAATAGGATGTTTCCCTACCTTGGCTACGATACCGGTTTGGATTGGCTTATATCAGGCTCTTTCAAATGTAGCAAATGAGGTCTGCAGAACCTTTTCAAGTTGATTCTTGGATGATTTCTTGCATGGAAATATGATTTATTTTGGAAGAATTTACTTCAACTGGTCTTTGTATTTGTTTACTTGAAGGGGCTGCTGACAGAAGGCTTCTTTTGGATTCCTTCTTTGGGAGGCCCAACCACAATAGCTGCTCGACAAAGTGGATCTGGCATTTCCTGGTTATTTCCATTTGTGGTAAAATAAATTATTTAGAGCACATCAGACCATGCCTCATATTTCTCTGTTTTGTTTCTTGCTAATTGTTCTTCTACACTTTTCATCCTCTTCCAGGATGGTCATCCTCCTCTCGGGTGGTCTGATACTCTGGCCTACCTTGTTTTACCAGTGCTTCTTGTTATTTCTCAGTATGTTTCAATGGAGATTATGAAGCCTCCTCAGGTGGAGAGTCTCTTACACCTAGATCTTTTTTTTACCATTTTGCTTCTTCTTTTACTCTCTGCAATCTCTAACGAATATATGTGATTTTTGTTCTCTGTTGACAGACTAATGATCCCACTCAAAAGAACACACTTCTTATCTTCAAATTCCTTCCCCTTATGATTGGTTATTTTTCATTGTCAGTCCCATCTGGACTCTCCATTTACTGGTTAGTATTTTTCTTCACCTGTTACTGCCTCCACATGTTATATATGCTCATCAAATTTTTCATTTTTGTCAGCTACTCATCTTCCACTTATTTAATAATTGATGTGATTATTTCCTATCCTAGGTTCACCAATAACATCCTCAGTACAGCCCAACAAGTTTGGTTAAGGAAGTTGGGTGGTGCAAAGCCAGCAGTTGATGCTGATGCAGTTGAAATCATTAGTGCAGGTAGAGCAAAACGAGCAGATTCTAAGCCCAAACAGAAAGGAGAAAGGTTGTTACACATTTGTTGAAGGTTCTTGTCTTCATCACCTTGATGGGTCCTCAATTTTCTTGCTGATGTTTGGATTAAACAACAGGTTTAGGCAATTGAGAGAAGAAGAAAAAAGAAAGAAAATGAACAAATCCCTGCCAGAAGAAGCTATGACGGCTTCTGCAACAGATTCTGAGGATGTCTCTGATGGGGACACCAGTGATAAGGTCTGTCGTGTCTTTTATGATTTCCTAGGTGTGTCCTTTTATGCTTAATGAAATAAGTGGCAGGTCAAAAGCAAAAGAAAGACAAAATATCTGTTCTATTCTAAGTCTTCTCATTGTTTATGCTTAGTTTTTCAGAGGCAGTCACGTCACAATAATCTCATCACTTGTGTCTGCAGAAATTCTTATTTGCCCCCTTCGGAGAAAAGAACTTTTGTTTCAAAAGTTTCTTTTATTTTAGATTTTCTTTTTCAGAATATTATTCCAGATAATTTCAACTGAACTACTATGTACCACAGGAGGGAGAAGATTTGCAAGAGGCAATCGCTTCTTCCAGTAGAGGCAAACAAATTCCAGATGATACTGGACCGAGGAGGAGCAAGAGATCAAAGCGAAAGCGTGCAGTATGAACACACCGTAATTTGATTCATATATCAACTTGTAGCTATCGGTGAGTCATGTAAATCTCCAAACAGAGCAATGTACAATAGATCATGTAGTGGCCATTTTTATACTACCTCTTTTTGTTACAATGCTTCTGGTTTTGGTTCCCATTGTTCTTCACTTGTTTAAATGATGATTCTATCGACATTTTGCACTCGTAATATAGTTCTTTGTGAGTTCTCCTATGTGTCAGTTTAATACACTGAGGGATCCATAGTGGTAACTGGTGTCCTGGGAGGTTGTTCTGCACCTCTGCAATAGTAACAGGTAATATTTGATTGAGTTTTGTGAGGTGAATAGAGGAAATTGCTACTAGGTTCTTATCCACATCCTATCTACTCATGGTCCATCACTCAGGACATTTGCACCTGATGAAGGGTCCAATTCCAAAAAGAATCTCATTAAAGCATCATTGAATCATACATACTGCTAACTGGATTTCTTTCTCCATGTACTGAACAGGTTTTGTCCCCAACCATTACCATTTTATGTTTACATGAATTTTATTGAAGTGCATCATGATTGCGGTCAGTCAATTCTACAATGAGAATGGGTTGTCATACGAGATACTAATGACTTGCATGAGAAAATAGTAAGTCATCATGATTTCCTTATGTTTGAAAGAAAAACTACTTATAGATGACGTGGGGGCTTTGTAAGTGATCTTCGTCAAAAAATTCGAGACCTGAGAGTTTTCCTGCATGATGGTCACTAAAACAATGAATTCAGCTCTAGGTGAAATTTGCTTGGCTGATATGGGACAAATATTTAGACATACTTCATGAGATACTTTTCATCTTTAGGCTATCTGATTACTGCCTCTTGGTGTTTCCGCTTAAATACAGAATGGGTCCACCTTGCAACAATTTTCTGCTATTTCACTGTTTTCCTGTGCTAATTCACTGCTTATCTCAAATATTTTAAAAAATTCAATTGTTCATCAAAGCAGACATAGTGACACTAATGTTTTTTAGGGTGTACGTAGATCTGGCCTGTGCCTGTTTTAGCTTTTATGAAAAGTTTCTTCTTCTTTTAATTTTTGTTGAATTATCTCTGGTGCTAATTGATGCATGGTTTGCATGTTATGTGGGCTTATATACACTTTCTTCTCAATTTAGGAATGTGCCAATTTTTTGAATTGGGAGACTAGGACAAAGATACTCTAAATTGGTGGATTGGGCCTTTGGCTCAATGTTCACACGGGAATTTTATTACGGTGCCAGGAATGTCGTGTTTGTGTGTCTAAACAACATGTAAAAAACAGAAGAAAACTCTAAATTTCTCTTGTCATGGGTTATGTGTGGGTTCTTTCAAGGACAAAAAAACTGTATACAACCTGAGCTGAATTTATTTGTCCAATAGCCTTGGAAGGAGGAAATAAAGTTATCCAAGTACCCTTCCCCCTAAAAATTATGTAGTTTCACATTAACTTCTAACAGAAGCAACGTTCTAGTGATTACACATTAAGAGATAGAAGAAAATGAAGAGAGAGACAATCTGATCATCTGTCATGGTCGACCTGGTGGGTGTTGATTCCCGATTGGGCTGGGTCCTGATGGAACCTTCTGGACCTTCTTAAATTCAGAGACTTGTCTTGTAGTTTCCTTTTGCATAAGTTAGAGATGAAAGAAGTGAGATTCAAGCCAGAACTACTTTGAAACAAGTGAGGAGAGATGATACAAGTAGATCCCTAAGAAGTAGATAGAGGTCTATGAACTTACCCATCTTGGTTTATCGTACTCATTTGCCAGTTGAGGCCTTGGTTGCGTTGTCCCAAGCTGAAAATTGACTGTGGCTGTCATTATAGAACTTTGTAAGTTTAGTGGCACTTCCCTTGAGTATCAAATTACAATTCCAAGTTCTTATTGCTACAAAGAAAAGAAGAGTTAGCAGAAGAAAGTCCGCGAGAATGCTTGCCTGTCTGAATAGCTTGGTCCATGGTAGTGACATGGCTAGAGCATCTAGATGAAGCAGCAAAGAGGAGGCATGTCAGTAGAAGATGAGCAATGGCCTGTTTTCTGCTCATCTTAATCGAGGGGTTATGCATGGTGGAAATGATCAGCGAAGGCAGGTCGGCTTTTTCCCACATATTGGTGGGTGGACATAACCTTGTTTAAAAAGGATCGAGTGCTGAAGAGTATGAATGTTTGAGAAAGGTGGAGAATCCTATGTATGAAAATTAAAGTTCAATTAGGAAAAGAATATGGACATCTCTTCATTTACAGGTTGACTTCTTTGTGGCAATCATTGTGAACAGATCAGAAGTCAATGAGCTATACCCTTCTTGCACACTCTTATTTCTATGAGGGCCCCTAATGTTTTATAAACAGGTGCTTCAGCCTGCACAACAGGGACCTCCACGAGCAATGCCAGGGTAGCAAATACTACCGATGGCTCTACTATCCTTATCTTCTGTTCTAATGCTGATTTTTTGATGATATTAAAGCTTCAGATTCTGTGAGAAATGCCCAAGAGCATTGCATTTTTCTTACTTTGAACTGATTTTTCGTTTTCTCAGACATGGATAGTCCTCCACCATCATGATAGAGCATTTCTCTAGGTTGATTGCTTTAAAGATTTGTAGGAAGAAAACAGTAATAGCATGGAGATTAGGCTTTGATTGTGACTACAGACAGAGAATAAAGGATGCTAATGATGGGGAAAGTTTTTCTAACTAGGCAATAGTTCTTGCCGAAGTCTTGTCCCCTGACTTGATTCCACAACAGTCAAATCGCGCAAGCCACGATCAGGCAGAGAATTGGGACAATTCGCAATTTATCCAGTACCCTTTGTAAGGCAAATAACGGGAGTTGGTCCCGTTGTCCCATCATTTAGATTGATCTGACAGGTGAGTCGCAAACCGACAGCTATTGAGCGTGAAGAATGAACTTTTATTCAGAAAGCCGAAACCGATAGATACCCGATGGTTTGGAAGTTTGCAAGATGATCCCAGATTTAATCTTTCAGCCATCGATGGATAATTGGTTTTCGTTTTGTTTTTTCACAAGCAAAATGGAAGTGAAGCGCCAGAAGCATGCTCGTGACGGGTGGGCTCCAGTCTGTTTTATCGTGAGCTCAAATCGACTTGTCTATCGGCTCTTGCAGCTGTTATGAGGTGACAATCCACTGCTTGGCATTTTGTCTTTTAAGAGAGAGATGGTGTTGGTCCACATTTGACGACAGCGATCCCGACCCATGTTCACTGATGCGGTTCGGCCTGAGGCACTATTTTTGGTCCAACTGGGATGAAAGCTAAATTAGACTTGTTCTCTTTCGATTGAAAGAAAACTATATAGCAGCTACCTATTTATCTGATTTTTTTTTTATCATTTATTAAATGAAATAAAAAATAGAACTAAAAGTTCTATCCAATAGGTATCTGGGTAAGGATTTTGTAATATAGCAGCTTTTTAGGTTTTTGTGTATTTGATAATTTTTTTAATATTTTTATATTTTTATTGCATATACTTACCGAGAAATAAATAAATAAACAAACAATAAAACCATAATAGCAAGTATTATATAAAATAATAAATAAAATAACCAAAAATGTGAAAGACATCATACGTCACGATGTCAGTTATCAACAATGTCAAAGTTGCTACTTGATTGGCATGAATCCTCATTAGACCACCCAAGGAAGAACCAAGATAAATCCTTAATTGTCTTGGTGCCTGCATCTGAATTGGCAAGAACAAAATAGTGAAGATCTTTTTCAAGCTAATAATGCAAATCAACTCAAGCACTACTATCTACTTCTTGTCGCCGTAAGTAAAGAGATGCGGGGCATTAAAAAGTGTTAACAGACTTTTGAGCAATATTATAAAAACCCATTTAATTTAACCTTGTTGTTGGTAAAATTATGAATAAAGTTATTATAAATGTTGCAAATTTAAAAATAATGAAAAAAGAGTTTGATACTTCAAAAGGAAGAAGGGGCGAAATCTCCCCCTCTCCGTGAACAACTTTGAGGAAGCTAGCAATCTCCGACCTCTCCTCACCGTTCAGAGCTTTGTGGGAGCTTGTCTCTACCTACTTCGCAAACACTCTCCAGGCCTGTATCTTCTCCTCCTTCGTAAGTGTCTACTTGCTTCTTTCCACTTACAGACGCCATCGCCACCGCAATCGGCCAAAAAATCTCCCTACCAGTCCTACAACTCCATCAATCCTCCAATCAAATTCTCCCATTTCTCCACCAATCAAGCCATTTTCAAAAGCTGGATGTTGTGGTTCAGTTTGGAGAGAATGTTCTTGGAGAAGCATCTAGTGGTGGGATGGGAGGGCAAGTTACGAAGAGGGGTAGCCACATTAGGGAATCATCAGCGTTTCGAGTTATGTTCATGGCTGCTTAAGGGTTGACAGTGGGTTTGATGGCGTCCTCGGTTCTCAACTCCTTGGAACAATGCTCAGGGTTGCCAAAACTCCTCTCTTTGTAGTCTGCAGACTCTACACTTGGAGGTCCGCATTCATGGGTTTTGTGAGGAAAATTTGCCCTTGAGGAATAACAACCCGTGAACCCAGTTCAGTTAATCAATTCGGATTTTATAATATTGTGTAAGATAGATTTTTTACAAGAAAAGTTTTGGAGACGAGATAATTTAAAAACTTGAAAGAAACATATAAGAAAAAAGAAGCTTTCTATAGAATATTTCCATATGTGGCCATGACTCCACATACAACCAATGGATTTTGTAATTTTTTTAATTTAAAAAAAATAAAAAATGCTAATTAAAAAGCTATTGTACTTCAAAAGAGGGAAAGGAGCTTTTCGCTTCCATCCTTCTACTTTGTTAAGGAGGAAGTGACCCTTTTTCATTCGGCTGGAGTGTCGACTTCTTGATGTTCGTCGTAGAGATAGACCAAAAAAGGAGGGAGGAGCGGAACGGCTGTTTGTGAAACTTGAAGACGGTTCACCGTTTGAAACAATTATCCAGTTATCCCAAAGACGATGTGAAACATGTTAGATGGTTCTCTAACTGTCACCTAGGTGACCTATGGCTTGGTGTTTCCCTTAAAGGGTGGTTGCCAGTTACAACCTCTCACCTTCCCGTCGCTTGGTGGTCTCCTTTGATGGAAAGGAGGAGTATAAGAAAAGTTCTGGTCTAGCAGAGGCATGCCTGGACATTGCCATCGACGAGCCTCTACGATAGACAAGACACTTTGTTCGCTGAAAATTGACGCTATGTCAGGAGGTAAGTTCCTCATGAGTTTCATTTACATTTTTTGAGAAATTCATGATATAAGTAATAATATAGTTGGTATCAAAGCAACCCTCTCTGATATGACATCATTTTCGTGGAGAGCGACTCTCTGTGCGTACGCTCTTCGTTGTCTGTGAGCGATGGCGCTTTGAAGCCAATCGGCGTCTCATGTTGGCATTGAGCGTTGGCCGGCATCGCCGTCGTAATTCGGCATTGAAGCTATCACGGAGGCCGGCTACGAGCGACGATGGACGACTCCCTTTGTTCGCTGCTCTCTCGGGCCTCTATGGTGAAAGATGGCCGCTGGCCGGTGCGGGGTTTGCCAGTGATGTCAAGGACGCAGGCTGACGTTCAACGATAGTGGCCGACGTTTGGCGGAGGGTCGACGGTGGAAGCCATCGGGCGCCCCCTCTGCGTGTGGCTAGAGGTTGAAGACGAACTCCAGCACGCAAATTTTTTTTTTTTTGAAACTTATGGTTAAGTTTCATTTAAATAACAAGTTGACTCAGATGGGTTGAGTCGACTCGGACTGGTTGAGAAGGATCAGACAGGTTGAGTCAGCTTGCCTGTTCCAAACCATTGAAGCGAGTCGTCTGAGAGAAGACCGAGCCGACTCGGTTCTCAAAATCAATTTTTTTTTGTGCCAGTGGGGATTTGAACCCGTACGCTTGATTAAGTTCTGGCGCCAGTGACCAATAGGCCCACTGACATTATATGCATTGGATACACATTTTATAAATATTTAAATTGCTATCTATTTTTTTATGCAATTTCAATTCATATGAATTATATAATTATGCATGCACATATAGTTGTATACTATGCATATTTTGTTGATTTTTCAATTGTGAAAAATTTTATTTAGGTTTTGATGCATACTTCTATTTTATGCATATTATAAGGAATTAATAATTGACATTAATTTTAGTCAATTATTTTTACGACAGATTTTTGCTATACATTTGAATAATTGAGTAATTGCCACAACATTCTTAATTATGAAAATGTCTAGTGACATTAAGTTTAGTCACATAAAGTTATGACATAAAAAATTGTGATTAATCATTGAGATATAATAATTTAACCCCACATGGTAAATGTTATATTTAAGCGATTAATCAGGATGGAAAAGAAATATTTAAAAAAAAATTCTAGTTGCGCACATGCCTAGAATATTCCTTTACAGACAAATTTATGGGTCCCATCATAAAGAGACGTAAATCACTTATGTGTTATAATCTAAGCCCATAGGAAAGATTGTAATGACACGTTGATTTATTTGTTTGAATTCTTTACATGGGTTAATATTCAAAATTTTTGGCTTCATTACATGTTTAGAAAGCTTGTTGACTATTTTGTAGTTCTTCAAACTTCGTCTGTCCCAAACTTTGATTCCTCTATTTTTCTCCTGAACAAACAAATCAAAATCGTGAGGTCAGATTGAGGTGGTGAATATTATGGAAGATACACTAAAATAGGACAAGCATGGTTCTTTTGCAAGGTTTCTTGAGGAACAAGGTGTTGTGCCACAATACAGAATGCCTGGCTCACCGTCTCAAAATGGTATGGCTGAAAAAAGAAATCAAACATTAATGGACATGGTGAGGAGTATGATAACTCTGATCTCCCATTGTCTTTGTGGAGTGAAGCTCCCAAAACTGCAGTCTTTGTACTCAATAGGGTTCCAACCAAGGTGGTTCATAAAACGTCATTTGAGTTATGGAATGGTTGGAAACATAATTTAAGGCATGTACATCTTTGGGGCTGTCTAGTTGAAGTTCGAATTTACAATCCACATGAGACAAAGTTAAACTTTAGAACAGCCAGTGAACATTTCATTGGCTATGCGAAAAAGTCTTAAGGGATACAAATTTTATTGTTCATCTCATTTGAAAAGAATTGTCGAATCTAAGAATGCAAGGTTCCTTGAGAATCATGAAATTAATGGGAGTAACCAACCTCAAAACTTAGTTTTTGAGAAGCAGACAAGTCCTCAACCTGCTCCTACAACTTCGCATAGATTGGTTGTTGTTCATGATAATCATCAAGATTCGATTATTCAAGTATAACCAATAGTTGAAGAACCATCTCATCATGAGGATACTCCTATAGATCCAGTTACTCAACATTCTCAACTTGAAAATGTTGAAGTACCATTAAGAAGATCTTCAAGAGTTAGGAAACCTGCAATCTCTTCAGAATATGAAATATACCTTCAAAAATCTGACATGGACATTGGTGCTGAAGATGATTCTATTACGTTTTCACAGGCCATGAGTGGACATAAATCCACATTATGGAAATGAAGGAAGAGCTGGATTCAATGGCTAAAAACTAAGTCTGAGATCTTATTGAATTGCCTAAAGGGGGGAAGGCCATTGGCTGTAAATGGGTTTTTAAAACCAAAAGAAACTCTTTAGACAATATTGAAAGATATAAGGCAAGACTTGTAGCCAAAGGATTTATTCAACACGAAGGAATTGATTATCACGATACCTTCTCTCCTATTTCAAAGAAGGAATCATTTTGGATAATCATGGCATTAGTAGCTCATTATGATATGGAGTTACATCAAATAGATGTGAAAACGGGTTTCCTCAATGGAGACCTAGAAGAAGAGGTTTACATGAAACAACCTGAAGGTTTCATTTCAGAGGGGAATGATCACTTGGTTTGTAGACTTAAGAAATCTATATATGGACTAACACAAGCCTCCCATCAATGGTATTTAAAATTTCATGATGTTATTTCTTCATTTGGTTTTACAGAGAATATCATGGATCAATGTATATACCATAAGGTCAGTGTGAGCAAAATAATTTTCTTAGTCCTATGTGTAGATGACATTCTACTTACTTCAAGTGATTTAGGATTACTTCATGAGGTCAAACGATTTCTTTCGATGAAATTTGATATGAAAGATATGGGCGAAGCTTCTTATGTTATCGGTATAAAGATTGATAGAGACAGATCCCAAGGGAGATTAGGATTGTCTCAAGAAACCTATATTAACAAAATTCTAGAGAGATATCATATGAATAATTGCTCATTTGATGTTCCACCTATTGTGAAAAGTGATAAATTGAGTTTAGAACAAGGTCCACGAAATAATTTAGAGAGCGAACAAATAAAAAACATTCCATTTACTTCCGCAGTTGCCAGTTTAATGTATGCTCAGGTTAGCAGTGGAAATGTTGGGCATATATCAAAGTAATCCCAGTTCGGACCATTGGAAAGTTGCAAAGAAAGTCATGCAATACCTTTAGGGGACTAAAGACTACAAGCTTACGTACAGTTGATCTGATCATTTGGAAGTGATTGGATATTAAGACTCTGATTTTGCTGGCTTCCTTGATTCTAGAAAGTCGATGTCAGGATACGTCTTCTTATTAGCTGGAGGGGCCATTTCTTGGAGAAGTGCAAAACAATCTTTGATTGCTACTTCTACCACAGAAGCAAAGTTTGTAGCATATTTTGAAGCTTCGTCACAGGCTATATGGTTGAGGATTTTTATTTCAGGACTAGAAATTGTTGACACAATTTCTAAGCCATTAAGGATTTATTGCGACAATTCCGCAGCAGTATTTTTGGCCAAGAACAATTAGAGCAGAAGTCATAGTAAGCATATTGACATAAATTTTTTAGCTATTTGAGAACATGTCAAAGCAAACAAAGTGGTTATGGAACTCATCAACACCAGATTAAGGATCGCTGATTCGTTGGCAAAAGTTCTACCATCCGTTGCTTATAAGGGACATGTTGAACATATGGAACTCAGTTCTATTATGTAATTTATGTAATTGAGATTCCCTTTATGTTTGTATCTCAATTTGTCAATGAAAAACTCCATTAAGTTCATTTTGGTATTTTCTTATTTGGTTGTATGCATAAAGTTTAGAGAATGACAATATAAGATGATCCTGAATGAGCATTATGAAAGTTCATTCATAAAGAAATGTGCCACATAAGGTTCTCATTCAAATGTGACAGTTACATTGTAACAAGTGGAAGGTAATGTTTTCTCTAAAGGATTTATCACCACGATTCATGTAATTTAATCTTCTTTGTTTGAGTATAAGGATATTATATCTATGGGAAACATTCTTGAAGATGTATCAATAATAAATGATACATATTAAGTATGCGCATGGGTCAAGTGGGAGAATGTTAGACAGTTCTCTAATCGTCACCTAGGTGACCTGTCGCTTGGTTCCCTTAAAGGGTGGTCGCCGGTTGTAACTGGCAATAGTTACAACCTCTTACCTTCCCGTTGCTTGGTGGTCTCCTTTGATGGAAAGGAGGAGAATAAGAAAGGGTTTGGTCTATCAGAGGCTTGCCTGGACGTTGCCATCGACGAGCCTATGCGATAGATGAGACACTCTGTTCGCCGCACTCTATTCGTAAAAAAATGACGCCATGTCAGGAGGTACGTTCTTCATGAGTTTCATTTACGTTTTTTTTTTAGAAATTCATGATATAAGTAATACTACAAAACAACCCCACCTTGCAGGTCTACTCCTACATTCGGAGCTCAAGAAATGGGTTGCTATTTGGATTCCAGAGTCAGGATTTGAGTTCAGTGTATCATTTTAGATTGGCGGACACCAATATGTGATTCTTGAACTGAAATTAGGAAAAGGATCTGATCTCCCCACTCTTCCGATTTGCAGGTAAAGGAACAAAACTATGTTTTCTAACTACTTATCGCTTAGGATCTAGTTTTCAGAAATTGTCTCGAGAATGAAATGGTGAAATGGCTTGCGATCCAAGATCTTAATCATTGATGCACTTTCCAGAACAAAAATAGTTTTGGGTAAGACGATTACAGAAGAAGGCAATCATAGCCATTTGAACACTGTGAGCTGCCTAGAAGAAGGAATACAAGTCGTTGGAACAATAAATCGATGATGACTACATCTCAAACTTCTAAATTCTAATCCCTAACCACAATTTAAAGCTAGGAGCTCTGAGCAAGCCATCAAAATTTCCCATTTTGGTAGAATCCAGTGCAAAAGATGAACTTTTCCCATTTAAATAAAAATCTAGAGCGATTGATGACCTTTGGACCTGATATTACCCCTAGGGGTGGCATCGAACAGAGCCTGTTCACAAAAAACTCAAGCTCAGCTCAGTCCTTGCTCAGTTCGGCTTGATAAATGCAGAACTTGAACCGAATTCGAGTTCAGCCTCAGGCTCGTTTAAGTAAACAAGCCGAGCTCAAGTGAACTGCAGTTCAGTTCAATGGCTCACGAGTGTTATGTAACTAGCCAATACTACCCGAAAGACCGACCTATTAGGAGCGGAAGGCATAAGTACTTAACCCCAAAGACCATAATAGTACACCCCACTCTCCTGAGCTGACGACCACGGCGGCCTTAACATAGCAATGGGGACCAGGTCAGGAGCCCATACTCCCTTACAACGCCTCACCAGGGGCACGCGGTCCACCTGCACACCCGGGGACTCGAAGTCAGGACGTAGCGCCTGCTCTGATACCAAATGGTATGCACCTAGCCAATACTACCCAAACGACCGGCCTGTTAGGAGCGAAAGGCATAGGTACTTAACGCAGGACCATAACAACGAGCCAACTTGTTACTTAACGAGCAATTCGGGGAATCAACAGGATTTTTGGAGGCTTTCTGTCTTCGGTCTTGATTTCACTCTTGACTCTGTCTCCGGGTTTCGATTTCAAGGAATCAACGACAAAATTAGAAGGAAATGGGAAGGAAATCACTGATGGCGATGCAAAGTTCACTCAACTGGATCTTCCCCATGTCTAAACATAGAAAGAAGATGTCTACAATCTGCCTAGCTTTTGTTTTTATTCGATTTCTTCCTCAATCTATTCGTTTTTCGTTGTCAATCAATTTTTTGTAACCGAGGAACAAATCACAGAGGTGAGCAGTTGTGCAATGCTCTCAGATATCTATCGAAGGATGATTTTAGGGTTCTAACCTCTGTTGAGATGGGAATGAGAAATGTAAGTGCTGAGAAATTTTACCATTTCCATAGTTTGTATGTTGGGTAATCCCTTTCGAGTTCCTTACCAGTAAGGTGCCATCGTACTTTATCTACATTGATGTTTTCGAATTTATGCATTTTATTAGTTTCTTCACCATTCATTCTTTGAATTGCAGCATAAATTATTCTTGCCGAGCTTGTTGATCTCATCACTGGACTAAAGTAAATTCATTAACTCAACCAGTCCTTGTTCCTTTCTTCTTATTTTATTTTTTTTTATTTTTATTCGGGTGCTCATTAGTCATTGACATTGCCTTCAAAATATTTCCCCCCTGAGACCATACAGGAACTTGATTGATCTGTTATCTGTTAAGAGAGCTAGTGGCAATTATCCTACAAAAAGTTGGGTATCTTATGCCTAGTTTAAAGAGTAATTTATACTCTCTTTTTCTTTTGGGAAAGGGCAGTGAAAGCCTTTCTAATTCAACCAGTTTTCTCAAAAAAAAATTGAGATGAAAAGATAATAGAACAAAGAGAGTAGTAAACAGGCTTGGGACTTTAAAAAGACTAATTTTGCTGTCTAACCAACTCCGTTGATTTTATAAAATTTTACCTTCCCTTTATTTCACCAAAGATATGGAGTTCTACTCTCCTTGCAAGCATATAGGACTTGCATTGAGGGATGGATAGAGGATATGGAAGTTGTTATGTAAATAACTAACATTTGGACTTATGCTGTGAATCTTTAAATTCACATATCTAATTTCATGAAAGAAAAACTATCCATGATCATTGTCATCATTATTAAATTAGTCAGAATACATACTGATTGGTGGCTCAAATTACACCATTGCGGTAGGGTGATTTGCTCATTCTAACTAGCCTACTATATGCCAAGATGTTTCATTCTTTTGCCACTTAGTTTTGTGTTAGATAACATGGATTCCCACTTAAAACACTCTTTTGCCTCTTTAGTTATGTGTTTAGTTTATATGGATTCCCTCTTAAAATACAAGTGCATGCATACACACACACACACACACACTCACACACATTTATTTAATCTAAGTTGATACTAACTCTTTCTGAATTCAGGCATGGAGGCACATACAAGGTGTTGAAGAATTTTCTCAAACACAAGATGGTGCATCATGACTCATCAAAATGTGGTTCTCTACATTTGTTTGGGTACTTAATTTTATTTTTAGAAGTGTGATTTTTTATCTCATGACTATACTTTTGGTATATCTACAGATGATGGATTTCTGTTGACTTGTCTAGGATATGATTTTCTTGCAATAAAATTTTTGGTTAATAGGGGCGTATTTGTAATTGTTGATCATGAAATAGGTGTTGGAAAAGAGTCAAGTGACCATGCTTGACAGAAGGTCTTATTGATGTTGTCAAGTTTCTTTCCATTCATTCAATTTCTATTTTTCTATCTTGCTCAAAATAATTCCTATGTTTTTATCTCTTGCATAACCTTGACCTATTTTTTCTCTTTGAAGACATTTTTGAGGTTGCAAAAGAAGATGGTACAATTTTGGCAATGAAGTTTCATAGGGGTAGAATCTCTTTTAGAGCTGTCAAATCCAAGTGTGATTATCTATTGCACCGACAAAGCTATAACTGGTTGTACTTGTCACGATTCGCTGCACTCAAAGAATATGCTTTTATGAAAGTTTGTTACTCTTTTTTTGGTCTTATTTGAATATTATTGTTCAATTTAGGACCCCATGAATAATACCTCGAGCAAGGGGAGAGAGAAAGAAAAAGAGAAAAACAAGAAAGACTTTCGGGTTGAGAGAGAAGAAGAAAAAGTAAAAGAGGATTGGAGAGAGAGAGTTTCACACGAGATAAGAGAAACTAAGAGGCTTGCTTGATTGATTTTCGAGTTACAATCACCTCTATTTATAGTTGAGGAGGTGATAGAGTCTATGTACAAGTAATCTTAGGACTCCTAATTACATTCCAATTAGAACTCTCTAAGATAAGCCTACCATGATAAGATTATATTATGTATTTAAGAGACTAATTCAACTCAACTTCTAACTCTTCTTTAAGCACGTGAACTAAGATAGAAAGCCAGCTCGTGGTCTTATCTTTGTAGGTCCCACATGATCTTCCAACTCATGTTGATAGAGATACCATATTGTGGTATCTTTGTGGGTCCCACTTGATCTTCTATTTAATTACAACTCATGTTCCTTATCTCCTAGCTCAAGCCAACTTGTATGAGGGCCCCTGTTGACATCTCTCGACCTCATGGTGGGTCCCACCAGCTCGTGTAGCCATGGTGAGTCCCACATTGTAACACTCCCCCTCAAGCTGGGGGTGAGAAAACATCGAAGATGCCTAACTTGCTGTAAACGGTGGACAAAGTTTTTTGAGTGATTGGTTTGGCGAGAATGTCTACAACCTGGCTCTGTGAACATAAATGCTTAAGAGATAAGATGCCTACAGTGAAATTTTTCTCATATGAAGTGAAAGTCTATTTTTATATGCTTTGTTCTCTCATGGAAAACTGAATTTGATGTGATGTGTATTACGGCCTGATTATCGCAATATAAGTTCATAGGAGCTTCTTTGTAAAATCCCAGTTCAGTAAGAAGAGATCTAATGCATAGGAGTTCACTGACTTTGTATGCCATGGCTCTGTACTCTGCTTCTACACTAGATCATGCAACTATATTATGTTTCTTGCTCCTCCATGTAACCAAGTTTCCTCCAACCATCATACAATATCCTAAAGTAGATTTCTTGTCATTCGGGGATCCTGTCCAGTCTGCATTTGAAAAACCTTCGATGTTGAAGTGTCCATGATTTTTATTGAGAAAACCCACCTATTTGATCTAGTGCTTGCCAATGACTGAGTTGTGGATTGTGCATATATTGACTTACCACACTGACTGCATATGAAATATTTGGCCTCATTAAACAGAGGTAAATGAGTCTTCCCACCAATCTTTGATATTTGCCAACATCTACCTCTTCTCTGATACCTGCACATAATTTTGTGTTCGAGTCCATGGGAGATTATGTTAATCTGCATCCCAGCATTCCGGTCTCCTCCAGTAGGACAAGGACATACTTCCTTTGAGATAATATGATTCCAGGTCTAGATTGTAGTACTTCAATGCCCAAAAAATATTTGAGTAGTCCGAGATCCTTTGTCTTGAATTCAGCACATATCCGTTCTTTTGTCTTCTGAATGCCCTAGGATTATTGTCGATTATAATAATGTCATCAACATATACGGCTAGAATCACCTTGCCCTTCGGTGTGTATTTAATAAATATGGAGTGACCTCCAAAGCATCTATGAAATCCATCCCATATGAGTGCTTGGCAAAAATTTTTAAACCATGCACGAGGAAACTATTTGAGACCATAAAGAGATTTTTGTAATCGAGATACGGACTCCCTCTCAACCACAAACCCAGGTGGTTGCTGCATATAAAAATCCTTCTTGATATCCCCATTCAGAAAAATATTTTTGACATCAAGTTGATATACTTTCCAGGACGAGTTAGCTGCCAGAGATAATAACATACATATCGAGTTCAATTTGGCCACTGAAGAGAAAGTTTCTTCATAATCAATGCCGTAACATTGTGTATAACCTTTAGAATAAGACGAGCTTTCAACCGAGTTACGGACCCATCCGGATTGTGTTTCACAGTAAACACCCATTTGCAACCGACGTGCTATCTGATGGAAGTGGGACTAGAGTTCATGTTTCATTTTCATAAAGGGCCTGTATTTTTTCATCCATAGCCGCCTTCTACCTTGGATGTTTGAGAGCCTCCTGATAGCACTGTGGAATAGGTATGGAGGATATAGTAGACAAAAAATGATAAAAAACAGGAGATAGACAATGATGAGATACAAAGTTTGTAATGGCATGACAAGTAGAGGGCATGGTGCATGATCTGGGCTCTTTCCTAATTGCAATAGAATGAGTATCATATTGTGGGCCAAAAATTGTTGGAAGATAGGGCTCAAACCCACACGACCAAGGAAGGCTCACATATCCAAGTGTATTAGAAGATAGGCTCACACCCATAAGATCAAGGAAGACCCATACATCCAATAGATATAGAAGACGTGCTCAAGGCCCACAAATTAAAGAGAAGGCCCATAGACCTACATAAAATGATGGCATGATGGTAAATAAAGGGTCATCTCATAGAGATGGCATTGATGTAATTAGGTTAAAGTTCCTGGGTTAAAATCCTAAACCCTAAGTTCTGGGGTATTATTGTAATACATTAATTTTATTAATCTATAAATAGAGCTTCAGGAGGGTTAGAAATTAAGTCCATAACCTTTCTTCCAATGGTTTTCTCCCGATGGGTGTCTCTCACTTTTTCTCCATGAGCTAAATTCATGCCGTCTTGAAAATCAACATGGTATCAGAGCTTTGATTTTCAGGACTCGTAGTATGGTTTTTCTGATTCCAAAAATCCCATTTTTTTTCTTTCTTTATTCGTATTTTTTCTTCTTTCTTCTTCTTCTTTCTCGTTATGTTCTTTCCCAAACTATAGCTTTTGATTTTTCAAGTAAAGGTTTTTCTTTGTTCTACCGTTGCCATCCCTTGCCACCGGTTCATGGGAATCATTGAACTTATTCAACTATATTGTTGTTGTTGATTCTTGGATAATGTTGCGCTTGCTGGTACCAAGTTCTTGAAAAGCTGCATCGAGCGCAAGTTTGAGGTTTTGCTGTTCGAGTGAACCAGAAAATCAAGCCTTCTTCTCCAGGAAATTACTTATGAAGGTATCTCCTCTGTTGGTCTTGCTGTCATCATGCCATTGCTGCTGATTTATTGCCGTTGTTGGAGAACACGACACCGTCTCGTTGTTTTGAACCTTTTCGAGGTGTCGACAATAGGAGTTTGATCTTGTTGGTTCGTCGCCACGCTGTTTGGAAACTAGAGCTCTTCGGGGGAAGAAGAAGACTCTGTTTCCCTTTTTTATTAAATCCGTCCAGCCTTCAAGAGTATCTCTCTGTTTCCATTCTCTAGATTGCTACCGAAGACAACGACTTCTCATGGCGAGGAAGTCACTGAGCATTCCTACCGATTTCTGTCTAAGAATATATTTTTTTCTACTTCCTTTTCCGAAAAATTCTCTGCCCCATCAACTTCGGTAATCTCGCAATCTCTCCGCCATCTTGTTGCCATTTCTGGCTTGTTTCTGCCGAGAGGAAGAAGGGCGCATTGTTGTGGTCGAAAATTTTCTTTCTACTGCTGGCTATCTTCGGAAATTTTGTTTGGAAACTCCTCTCCACTGTTGTTGCCGAATAATTTGTTGGATTGATTGTTATTCAAAAAGTTTTCCTGGTTAGGGAAGAAGATACTGTAGTAACATTAAAGTTTCCTAAGTTAGGAAACATGCATTAATCGAGTGCCAGCCCACCCATACTGGGCCGAGTTCACCCAACAAACCGAGCTTGGTTTTTTACCCATCTCACTGCTGTCAAGCAGCTCCAGCATGACTGAGTCAACCTAGACCAACTCGGGCCGAGTCAACTCGGTTTGGGTCAACTTAGTTTCGGGTCAACTGACTCGGGTCACTTATTTTCTGCCTCGTTATATATGTCTGGACCAAAGCTTATACATATTTTTGCAGTGACTCGGATATATTGACTCGGTGCGACTCGGTAAGTTTTTTTTTTCCTTCTAGATTATCAGTTTTGAAGAATTGATAAATTATTCCTTGGTCAGCATATTATTTGGTATAGATATGTGCATTAGATTATTTCATAGGTCAATTTTAACAGGATTATTTTGGTTCGTGTTATATGGGCCCAAACCCATTTCAGTTGCTGTTATTGTGTCTCTTTGGAGAAGACATTATTATTGAAGAAGAGGTTTCATACCATTATTTATTTATCTCCATAAAAAATATAAAAAATATTTGCGGTTGGGATTCCATGATGGAGGAATTTAATACCCCATAAAAAATATCAAATGTCAATGATTGGAATTCCATGACGGAGGAACTTAATACCCCCGTCAAAAATATCAAATGCCAATGGTTGGAATTCCATGACTGAGGAACTTAATACCCCCGTCAAAAATATCAAATACCAATGGTTGGGATTCCATGATGGAGGAACTTAATGCGTTGTCAAAAATATCAAATGTCAAAAGTTGGGACACCATGACGGAGGAACTTATTATTACATCTATGTTACTCGCCCCCCATTAATGTCGTATATTACTCTACCACTTGAGAGGTGTTGTCCTATGGAGGGACACGGTGGTGGAGGTGAACTCTTCAGAGCAATGCCAATAGACACACTACCTACAGAAGACGGAGTGTGCCCTACACCCACCATGAGTTAAAACTGGAGTATGGAGCAATGCCTTAGCAACTAGGAGTGATTTACTCTAACAGATATTATGCCAGCTGGGCCTCATGAACGAGAGCACCAGCGTGAGAGGGAGTGTTGGAAGATGAAGGCATATTGGAACATGTGCCATTGTATACAAAAAAAAATTTATACATCATTTGCAGC
This sequence comes from Aristolochia californica, assembly GCF_029961685.1. Taxonomy (NCBI): domain Eukaryota; kingdom Viridiplantae; phylum Streptophyta; class Magnoliopsida; order Piperales; family Aristolochiaceae; genus Aristolochia; species Aristolochia californica. The sequence continues at coordinate 9,360,618 of NW_027182214.1, read as the reverse complement.
AAGCCGGGAGTTCATGCTGTTCTCTCACCCCCAGTTATAGGTGGAGTGTTGGAAGATAGGGCCCAAGCCCACACGACCATGGTAGGCCCACATATCCAAATGTATTAGAAGATGGGCTCAAACCCATGAGACCAAGGAAGACCCATGCATCCAAGAGATATAGAAGACGGACTCAAGGCCCACAGATCAAAGAGAAGGCCCATAGGCCCATATACAATGATGGCAGGATGGTAAATAAAGGGCCATCTCATAGAGATGGCATTGATGCAATTAGGTTCAAGTTCCAGGGTTAAAACCCTAAACCCTAACTTTAGGGGTATTATTGTAATACAATAGTTTCATTAATCTATAAATAGAGCTTAAGGGGGAGGGTTAAGAAATTAAGTCCATAACCCTTCTTCCTATGGTTTTCTCCCGATGGGTCTCTCTCCCTTTTTCTCCATGAGCTAAATTTAGGGAGTCTTGAAAATCAACAAAAATAACTGGAGAAGATGGAATTACCTCGGTAGAATCCGAAAATTAAGCAGGTGTGGTGTCAGCCAGTGTTTCTAGGGGCTGAGTAGTTTCTGTAGCACTGGGCACAACCGGTCGAGGAGAACTTTGTACGAAAGATAAACCTAGAGGAGCATTATCAGAATAATATGGAGAGTCTTCAAAGAATGTGACATCCCTAGACGCAAGTAAACGCTGAAGAGTGGGAATATAGCAAACATAACCCTTTTGTGTAAGAGAGTATCCTAAGAAGATACACTTGATAGATTTTGGATCAAGTGTCCTGTGTCTTGGGGAGGAAATATGGACAAAACATTGACAGTTGAAGACTCTTAAGGGCAGTGAAAAAGGATCATCATCAGGTACCAATAGAGAGTAGGGAGATTTTTTTTCCAAGAACGGAAGAGGGTAACTGGTTTATAAGAAAACATGCGGTAAGGACTGCATGCGGCCAATAATAGTATGAAACTTTCATGGCATATAGTAATTCGTGAGCTACCTCAAGAATATGACGGTTCTTCCATTCAGCTACACCATTTTGTAGAGAGGTGTAGGCACATGATGTCTGATGAATAATGCTATTTTCTTGACAAAACGAGTCAAGATCTTTGGATGTGTTTTCTTTGGCATTATCCGACTGAAAGACTTTAATTTTCTGCCCAAACTGAGTGAGTACCATTGCATGAAAATATTTAAATATCAATGGTATTTTAGAACGTTCTTTAAACAAAATAACCAAGTGGGACGAATGAAGTCATCAATAAATGTAATAAAATATTTCACTTGAGAAATGTTGGAGATACTCAAGGGTCCCCATACATCAGTATGAATTAATGAAAAAGGAGAGACACTTTTAATTTTTGGATGAGGTGAATATGTAGACCTTTGATGTTTTACTCATTTGACATGCTTCACAATGAAGGTCTGACCTCGCTTTAGGAAAAATATGATGAAGAGATTGGGTGGACGGATGTCCCAACCGATTGTGCCATAACCTGGTTTCTGTGTCACATATGGATGTAGTATTTATTTGTAACACATCCAGGTAGTAGATCCCCCCTTGTTCACGGCTTCTACCAATCACCCGCTTCATTGTAAGATCCCGAAACACACATGAAGTGGGTGAGAAAGTGATAGAGCAATTAAAATGTTTGATGAACTGACTAACCGATGACAGATTCAAAGGGAAAATGGGAACGAAAAGGATATCAGTGAGCAGAAGTGATGGTGTAACAAAAGTGGATCCTTTCCTTGAACTTTAGTTTGTAAACCATCATCAATGGTAACAAATTTATGTGAAAGACATGGAGAAACCGAGTATAGTAGATGTCTGTTACTTGTAAGATGCTCGGAGGCTTCCGAGTCAATTATCCAAAATGAAGAGGAGGCAGAAAGCATACTTGAAGCGGTGGTGGTAGCGGTCAGTGTAGAAGTACTTGGGGAGGACCCTATCATAGTCTTCATTTTCTGGAACAGTTCATAGTCTTCATCAGTAAATGTATTCTTTGCAGTTGTTGTGGTAGACTGCTCCACTTTTGTATCACTTACTAAGACTTGGTTAGCCTTATAACATCTTTCTCAAGAGTGGCATAATCTACCACATAGACAGCATTCCTTCAGGTGAAAGCATGTGTCTCTAGTGTGGCCATATTCCTTACAATGGGTGCATTCCTTCCCATCTATTCGGTCAAAACCAGTCCTTCCACCTCTTCCTCTTCCTCCTATATAAAATCTGTCTCGGCCTCGGCCTTGGTCAGATGGTGTTCCTCTACGTCCAGAGTACATAGTGGATGGTATTTCAATAGTAGAGGGAGAAGCGTCTGGAATACAGAGAAGTGTAGCACATACATCATCAAAAGTGGGAACCGTGGAAGAGCTAAGAAGGTGAGTCTTAGCAACTTCAAGATGCGGTTTAATGTTAGCAAGACATATGGCAGCTATCAAGGCCTCTTTCTATTTATCTCGGACAAAGATATTTGTAGAGGTTGGCTGGGTAAGCTTCCATTCTTGAAGAAAGCCTCGAAAGCGGGCCAAATATTCATGTATATTGTCTCCTTGTTTGGTGGTAAGCATCCGTTGTAAAATATCATATAGCCTTTGTAAGTTGTCGGAGCTTGAATACAACTTGGCGCATGTCTCCCAAGTTTATTTAGCCGTCTCTAGGTGAGTGACAGTATTGGAGACATGTTCTTCCATACTGTTGATAAGCCAACTAATAACCAATGTATTCGACTTTAACCATTTGGTATAGAATATATCATCTTTTTCAATATGTGGTCCACGGTTAGTGAGATGACCAACTAAGTCCTTTGTGATAAGAAACTGAGGAACCGATGTGGACCAGTTCATAAAATTTGATACCCCCATAAGGGTACAGTGGTGATTCTGATTATGTCACTCTTGTGACTCATATTATCTTCAGCCATAGTAGGCAAATCGATTTTTAAAATAGTTCTCCAATCAAGTAATCAAAATATGACCAAGTGGAAGACTTTAACCAACTCAGTTAATGGAGATGCTTATCATAAAAGTTAAGTAATTATTTTTAGTGGACAATGACTCATAAAAGGCTCAACATCATCCTTCTTTATCCAAGAATCTTTTTCACACAGAGTTATAAAAAAAATCAATATGCACTGGTCTCGGTCAAAGTATTGAGCAAATCGACAAAAAAAACTGCCTTGATAATTTCTTCTAATCAAAGATAATCCGAGATGCATATATTTTCATAATCTCATAAGATAAAAAAATGTATAAAGACCTCTTTAAACCACCTCATAATACCAAAAATTAGTAGCATAAAATTAATAATATCAGAAATAAATACTTATCTCATGAGCTTCAATCTTGCTTCATAAGGAGCCTTCTATGAGCAACTTTTAATCATATCTTCAAAGAGCATATGGGGATCATAAATTGGTAGCTTTGATACCATATTGAATTTATGACTCCATGAATAATACCTCAAGAAAGGGGAGAGATAACTAAAACGAGATAAACAAGAAAGACTCGGGTTGAGAGAGAAGAAGAAAAAATAAAAGAGGTTTGGAGAGAGAGAGAGAGCTTCACATGAAAGAAGAGAAACTAATAGGCTTGGTTGATTTATTTTTGAGTTAAAATCACCTCTATTTATATTTGTGGAGGTCAAAGAATCCATGTACAAGTAATCTTAGGACTTCTAATTACATTCCAACTAGAACTCTCTAAGATAAGCCTATCCTGATAAGATCACATTATCTATTTAAGAGACTAATTTAACTCAACTTCTAAGTCTTCTTTAAGCACGTGAACCAAGATAGAAAGTCAGCTCGTGGTCTTATCTTTGTGGGTCCCACATGATCTTCCAGCTCATGTTGATAGAGATACCAACTCGTGGTATCTTTGTGGGTCCTACTTGATCTTAAAATCTTCTATTTAATTCTAGCTTATGTTCCTTATCTCCTTGCTCGAGCCAACTTGTATGAGGACCTTGTTGACATCTCTTGACCTCATGGTGGGTCCCACTTGTTCGTGTATCCATGGTGGGTCCCACATTGTAACAGTTATTAACAAGAATCAACTTGTGACGTCTCTCTGTGACATCCATGTGATGCAGGCTTTGCAAGAGCATGGGTTTCCAATTCTAGATGCTCTAGATTGAAATAAGCATTGTGTAGTTATGTCCCTTGTCCAGGGTTATCCATTGTATGTGTTCTTTTCAAAGTTGTATTTCTTAAGATTTTTAGAGGTCATGTCCCATTTTATGTAGAGGTCATGCCCAATTTTAAGTAAACTTTATGCATAATTTTATATACTGTCTATTTGATATGTATTTTATGCAAAGTTTTAAATTTAGGTTGGAGCTCGAACTCTCTAGCTCGAATTTGGTTAAAATTATTGGCCTCGAGCTCAATTAAAAATTTAGGCTTGAGGTTGGGCTCGACTCGAGCTCGATTTTGAAATATTTAAATCAAGCCCAACTCGAACATAGGCAGGTTTGAGCTCGGCTCGACTTGATGCCACTCCTAATTACCCCCTTTCATTCAGAAAATCACATATTTGTACTAGCTCTAACTTTAGGCAAATAGATCATCAGTGAAGGCTTGAGTTGAGTGTGAGACCCCTTCTTTAGGAAGTAGTTTCCCTTAGACGTAGGAAAAGTAAAAGTTGTAAATGCGTTGTAGTTACAATTTCTTCTTTTTTGATGAGAAAAGAGGTGTCTAAGTTTTATGAATTTGGTCTAGTAGAGTGCCTGTGACTTTCCATCGAGGAGCCTCTGAATAGATGAGCCAATCTCCGTTCTTCCAGAATTTGATCGCCATGACTGGAGGTAAGCGACTATTCATGTTTCCATTTATAGATTATGAATTTAATGATGTATTAGAAATTCATTTAGTTTAATATTTGGTATCGAAGCATGATACTTCTTATTTGGCTTCATTTCCATTAAAAAAATAAAAATTTGAGTGAGCACAAATTCTTTATGCATTACGCTTTTCTGGGCAACTTGTGTGGCTGGTGGTTTGCTGCACCAGTCCACCTCGCGAGCACCAGCCAATCGTCGGCTGTGAGATGCTGAGGGAGGCGCCCAGTGTGCCGATAGTAGAAAAACCAGATGCAATGATGGTGCACCCATTTGAGCACATGCATCATTTTTTTTGAGAAACACCGAAAGACGTTGGAGTTGAGGCGGTGACCACTGAAGGATGAATTCGGCGTTAGATGCGTCATGTGTCGGAGGAAGACACACTGGAATTTGCATGCATTGGCTCAGTGAAGTCAACCAGCACTGTGTGCCCCAACATTAGGAAGGCTCTTGATAGAGTGAAACCAGGTTGGGAGTGCTGGTTTTCAGCATTCTCCGACAATCCCAACCATGTTGTTTGCGTACTAGAGCATCGACTGTGCTCTTTATGTGCGTTACTCAATGATTCAAGCATAAGATGTACTATGCGTCAGAGGAAGATGAATCAACATCTGTGTAGTCGACCGGCGTGGCCATCGGCGCTGCGAAGTCGACCGGCGTGGTCATTGATGCTGCGAAGTTGATCGGTGTCTGCGCACATTGGCCGGTGTAGCAGTCATGAAACATGAAGCGCTGGGCTGTAGCCTTTTGCATATGGATGGAGGTTGAAGACGACCTCCAGCACATAGAATCAATAAAAAAATTCATATGGTTGAACTTGGCATTTAAATGCCGAGTTGGTTCGGATGGAATCAATAAAAAAAATTCATATGGTTGAACTTTGCATTTAAATGCTGAGTTGGTTCTGATGGGTTGAGTTGTGATTCACCCATGCCAACCAAATGTTGAGTTGGTTCAGATGGGTTGAGTTGTGACTCATCCATTCCAACTAGCACAACCGAGTTATTCGAGTGAAAGGCGGGCTGACTCGGTTCAAATAATTTTTTTTTTTTGGGTCGAATGGGGATTCAAACACGTGGTCGTGATTTTCTTTTGGCGGCAGTGACCATTAGGTCATCTCGTCTAAATTATTATATTTCATACAATTTAATAACTGCATGAATATTCATTTGGTTTTGCCATTATATTTGGTTTTCTTATGATTTTTTCATTTAATGCAAATGACTTCATACATGCATCTATGACTATATTATATGCATATTTTGTTAATTCTATATTATGGGAAATTAATTTAGGTTTTTATGCACACTTAAATTTTTATGCATAATTTTGTTGACCTAAATGTAAGGTATTAATAATTGGCATAAAGTTTAGTCAATTCCTTTGGTGTCATATTTTGTTTACATTTGAATAATTAAGTAATTGCCACAACATTCTTAATTATGAACATGTCTAGTGACATTAAGCTTAGTTACATAAAGTTAATAACATACATTTTTTTGATTAATCATGAAAATATAATAATTTAACCCCACAAGGTAAATGTTATATTTAAGTGATTAATTAGAATGAGATACAAAAATTCAAAAAAAAAACAATTCTAGTTGCCCACATGCTTAGAATATTCCCGTATAGACAAATTTTTGATCCCATCATAATGTGACATAAATCACTTATGTGTTATAATCTAAACCCACATGAAATATTATAATGACACGTTGATTTATTTGTTTGAATTTATTTACATGATAAATATTTAAAATTTGGCATTACTGCATATTTTAGTAAGCTTGTTGTTTATTTTGCAGTTCTTCAAACTTTGTCTGTCCCAAATTTAGATTCCTCTGTTATTCCTCTGAATGGAGAAAATTATATTGAGTGGAAGGAGAAAATTCTCCTGTTATTGGGGTGAATGGACCTTGACTTGGCACTTAGAGTGTATGAACCTCCAAAGTCCACGAAATCTAGTACCCAAATTGAGAAAACATCATTTGATCTTGGGATCAATCCAATTGCTTAAGTTTGATATATATTAAGTCTCATATTGGGAAGAGTATCCATGGACCCATTCTTGATTGTGCCAAAGCAAAGAAATATCTTCAAACTATTCAGGATCAATTTTAGACTTTCGATAAGGCATTAGCAAGCACCCTAATGACCAAAATGTGTTCCATGAAATTTACTGACACCAAGGGTGTGTGTGAGCACATCATGCAGATGCGAGATATGGCTGGAAGACTGAAATCGAAGGCGATTGAGATGTCTGAGTCATTTTTGGTCTACTTCATCCTTGACTCGCTTGCTTCTCAATATGCACCCTTCAAGATCTCTTATAACACACATAAGGAGAAATAGTCAACTAATGAATTTTTGACCATGTGTGTACAAGAGGAAGGGATGCTGAATTTGACGAGGATCGAAAGTGCACATTTGACAACTCGGGACAAGAAACCTTTTAAGAAAAGGAAGGGAAAATCGCCTCTTAATAAAGTAGATAAGGGCAATATCAAATGCTTCTTTTGCAAGAAGAAAGGACATATAAAGAAGACTATATCAATTTCAAGCATTGGCTTGAAAAGAAAGGTAATCTCATATCCGTAGTGTGTTTTAAATCTAATATGACTCATGCTTCTTATAACACTTGGTGGGTTGATTTTGGTACTACAATCCATGTTGCCAACATCATACAGAGCTTCTTGAACCAATGAAAACAGACTCAAAGTGAATGTTCCATCTATTCAGGCAACAAGATGGATTCACATGTGGAAGCGGTTGTGACCTATAGATTCTGGCTTTGTTTTAGATCTAGAAAGGACATTTTATGTTTCATTTTTTTTCCAAAAATCTTATTTCAATTTTGTTGGCAATTCCCTTCTTTCTATAAAAACCATGTTCTTCATGGAAATGAAATTTTGGATGAAGGATTGTTTAACTTTCTTTTAAATCCTACTTTTGATTGCAATCTTACTACTGTGCATGATACTAATGTTGGCATTAAGCATAGTGTTATAAATGAGAAATCCTCCATGTTGTGGCACAGGAGATTAGGTCATTGATAGAATTAAAAGATTAGTAAATGATGGAATCCTTGAGGATCTTGATTTTATTGATTTTAGTACACGTATGGATTGCATTAAAGGAAAGCAAACCAACAAGTATAAGAAAGGTGCTATGACGACTTTTGATGTTTTAGAAATAATACACACTGATATTTCAAGTCTTTATGATGCATGTTTTAATGGTCATAAATATTTCATTACTTTTATTGTTGACTATGTATGATATATGTATCTCTATTTGCTTTATGATAGAAGTGAAGCAATAGATGTTTTTAAGGTCTATAAAGCAGAAGTAGAAAAATAATTAGGCAAACGTTAGGAAGCGTTGGTGAATATTATGGTAGGTACATTGAAAGGGGATAATTAATAGGTTGTTATGCATGCAATAACATTATTATTTTAGTTATTTTCTTTAATTTAATTTATTTTATTTCAGTTTTAGGTTTCAGGGGTATTTTTGAAATTATTTATTTATAGGGATATTTTTGTAATATTTTATTAAACCCTAGCAGGGTGAACCCTATTTAAGGAGTAAGAGTAATGAGAAGGACAAACATTGATAATTAGGTTAAATCTAGCGTAAATAGACTTGAGATCACCTTCTTGATCTCGAGGTTAGGGTTTTCCTAAAAAACCCACATATTCTCTCATCCTCCATTGATCTTCATCTTCCCCATGTCTTCCTACTATCCCTACAGTAATGTATGGTAGACCTGTAACCCATGGCAGATCCAAGATCTTCCCAACGAATCCTTGTGTCAGATCCGGGACCGTAACAACTGGTATCAGAGCCAGGAACACAATGGGTTATTCTATATCTCAAGAAAGATGGATTGCTATGGGTAAGGAATTAGAAGAAATATGAGCACAGTTAGATGCTTCCATTGCATGTTATAATAGAAAACAACTCACTGCCACAGTCACTCAAGACAATGGCTCGGACAGGCATGAGAAGCAAGGAATTAGAGACCTCTTTGCATCTCCGGCGGCGGCGACTTCCGCAGTTGGGAATTCAGAAATTCCAATAATGGGAGAAATTCCAAAATATCAGCATTGGATGATTTGGGGGCAACCTCAAATTCGGACAGATAGGGAGGATTGGTGTCACAAAAAATCAAGATTTCTGCGCAAGGAAATCCAAAGCCGAACGACGATGACTATTTGGGGAAATCGGAGGGGTATTCCCCAAACCCCTTATCACGAGCAACTAGAAGTCTTCTACAGGGAACACAAATCAAATTGCCCAGCGGAGAAGCCCCTAAGAGGTGTTGTTCGCCATCGGAGAAAGTTCAGTGGGCACCCAACGACAACACCTTTTCGCAGGGGTCCGTCGATCTGGCAACTGGCATGGCACGGAGCACATGGGAGAAAGGGCGACGGGAAAAAAGGGTACCAGAATGCCTCACGAACCAGGCAACAGAAAATCCTCCAGCAGGGACACCTCGACGTCCTCCTATGGGCCACCGGAGGAAGAGGAGGCTTCGTCGGCGCCGTCGGAAACAACTTCGGTGGGATTGGATTTCCGGCCAACACATCCCACTCACAATCTACTTCTTGGCAGACCAGCGCAAAACCAAATTCCAATTGGGGGGGGGGGGGTAAGCGTCTTGGCAATTTTTTTTAAGCAACTTTGTTTTTATGTTTATGCGCACAATACCGGTGTGTATGTTAATTTGCCTGCTAGAATGCGTTGGAGAGATTTGAATGAGATTGATCTTAGGGTCAAATAAGGTTTCACTAGTTGGAAACTCCCTCAAATTTTAGATCAAAAGAAGTATTTCAGGGAGTTGATGTGGCTTAGAGGGGCTGAGGAACAACAACGCTGCTCGAAAATTGCGGATGAAGGATCTCTGTTTTGTGAAGTAGCGAAACAGTGCCCAAGTGCTGGAATTTCTGATTGGGGATATGCAGTTCGAGCTGAATTTTTTTGGAGGATGCTGGGACCCATTGGAAAATGTTTTTGGGTACCTCTGAAATTTTTTTCGGGTGGCTTGGTTGTTTTGTGGATGATTTATTTGCTACTCGGGCACTGTTAGTGGATACGTTTCATTTCAGTGGGAGTGCTCAAGCCTGTTTACGCTAAATTTAACCTAATTCTCAATGCTTGTCCTTCTTATTACTCTTACCCCTTAAATAGGGTTCACCCTGTTAGGGTTTAATAAAATATTACAAAAATATCCCTATGAATAAATAATTCAAAAAATACCCCTGTGACCTAAAACTGAAATAAAATAAAGTAAATTAAAGAAAACAACTAAAATAATAATGTTATTGCGTGCATAACTCAGGTCCTTTTGCAAGGTTTCTTGAGGAACAAGGTGTTATGGCACAATACACAATGCCGAGCTCACCATCTTAAAATGGTATGACTGAAAAAAGAAATTGAACATTAATGGACATGGTGAGGAGTATGATTAGTAACTCCAATCTCCCATTGTCTTTGTGGAGTGAAGCTCTCAAAACGACAACCTATGTACTCAATAGGGTTCCAACCAAGGTGGTTCATAAAATGCCGTTGGAGCTATGGAAAGGTTGGAAACCAAGTTTAAGGCATGTACAATGTTGGGGTTGCCTAACTGAAGTTCAGATTTACAATCCACATGAGACAAAGCTAGACTCTAGAACAGTCTGTGAATATTTTGTTGGGTATGCAAAAAAAGTCTAAAGGATACATATTTTATTGTCTATCTCGTTCAACGAGAATTGTCAAATCTAAGAATGCAATGTTGCTTGAGAATGATGAGATTAGTGGGAGTAGCCAACCTCAAAACTTAGATTTTGATGAGCATATGAGTTCTCAATCTGCTCTTACATTTTCACATAGATTGGTTATCTTTCAAGATAATCATCAAGATTCTATTACTCAAGAACAACCAATAGTTGAAGAACCATCTCATTATGAGGATATTCCTATAGATCTAGTTACTCAACATTCTCAACCTAAAAATGTTGAAGTATCATTAAGATAATCTTCAAGAGTTAGAAAACTTGCAATTTATTCAGAGTATGAATAGTACCTTCAAGAATCTGATGTAGACATTGGTGCTAAAGATGATCATATTTGGTTTTCATAGGTTATAAGTGGACATAAATCCACATTATGGAATGATGACATGAAGAAGGAGTTGGATTCAATGGCTAAAAAACCAAGTCTAGGTTTTTGTTCAATTGCCTAAATGGGGGAATGCCATTGGCTATAAGTGGGTTTTTAAAACCAAAAGAGACTCTTTAGGCAATATTGAAAGACATAATGCAAGACTTGTAACCAAAGGATTTACTCAACTAGAAGGAATTGGTTATCATGAAACCTTTTCTCCCGTTTCAAAGAAGGATTCATTTCGGATAATCATGGCATTGGTAGCTCATGATGATATGGAGTTACACCAAATAGATGTGAACGACATTACTCAATGGAAACCTAGAAGAAGAGGTTTACATGAAACAACCTGAAGGTTTCATTTAAGAGGGAAATTATCACTTGGTTTGTAGAGTTAAGAAATCTATATATGGATTGAAACAAGCCCCTTGTCATTGGTATTTAAAATTCCATGATGTCATTTCTTCATTTGGTTTTACGGAGAATATCATGGATCAATGTATATACCATAAGGTTAATGGGAGTAAAATCATTTTCTTATTCCTATATGTAGATGATATTCTACTTACCTAGTGTGATATAGGTTTACTTCATGAGGTTAAATGATTTCTCTCGACACAATTTGATATGAAAGATATGGGTGAAACTTCTTATGTCATAGGCATAAAGATTGACAGAGACAAATCCCAAGGGACATTAGTATTGTCTCAAGAAACCTATATCAACAAAATTTTAGAGAAATTTCGTATGAAAAATTGCTTAAGTGGTGTTGCGCCTATTGTCAAAGGTGACAAATTAAGTTTAGAACAAGGTTCAAGAAATGATTTAGAGAGGGAACAAATGAAAAACATGCCATACGCATCCACAGTTGGAAGTTTAATGTATGATCAAGTTTTCACTAGACCTGACATAGCATATGTAGTAGGAATGTTGGGCCGATATCAAAGTAAACCTGATTTGGGCCATTGGAGAGCTACAAAGAAAGTGATGAGATACCTTCAAGGGACTAAAGACTACAAGTTTATGTATGGTCGATCTGATCATTTGGAAGTGATTGGATATTCAAACTCTAATTTTGTTGGCCGCCTTGACTCGAGAAAATCAACATCGTGATATGTTTTCTTATTATCTAGAGGGGCCATTTCTTGTAGAAGTGCAAAAAAATCTTTGATTGCTACTTCTATCTTAGAAGCAGAGTTTGTAGCATATTTTGAAATGACATCACAATCAATATGGTTGAGGAGTTTTATTTCTGGGCTTAAAATTATTGATACAATTTCTAAGCCATTGAGGATTTACTGCGAAAATTCCATAGCAGTGTTTTTGGCCAAGAACAATAAAAACGGAAGTCCTGGTAAGCATATTGACATTAAGTTGTTTGTTATTCAAGGACATGTCAAAGCAAACAAAGTGGGTGTGGAACACATCAGTAATGGATTAATGATTGCTGATCTATTGACAAAATGTCTACCACCCATTTCTTATAATAGACATGTTGAACATATGGGACTCAGTTATATAATGTAGTTTTATGTGATTGAGATTCCATTTATGTTTGTATCACAAATTTATAATTGAAAAAACCGTTAATTTATATTTGTCTTCTCTTATTTAGTAGTATACATGAAGTTTAGAGAATGACAATGTAAGTTGGTTATGAATGAGCATTTGGAAGTTCGTTCATAAAGATGTGTGCCACATATGGTTCTCATTCAAAGGAAACAGATGCATTGTAATAGGTGGAAGGTAATACTTTATCTAAATGACTTACCATCACAATTCATGTAATTTAATTTTTTTTGTTTGGGTATAAGGATACTATATCTATGTAGAAATATTTTTGAGGATGTATCAATATTCAATGATACATATTAAGTATGCGAATGGTTCAAGTGGGAGAATATTAGACACCTTTTAGATTTTGACCCTTTCTTTAGGAAGCAGTTTCCCTTAGATGTAGGAAGAAGTGGACAATTGTAACTACCCAATAGTTACAACTTCTCCTCTTTCGATGACAAAAGAAGTGTTTAGGTTTTATAGATTTTGTCTAGTAGAGCACCTGTGACTTTCCATCAAGAAGCCTTTGAATATACGAGCGGATCTCCATTCTTTCAAAATTTGATCGCCATGACTGGAGGTAAGAGATCAAATTATAGAAGAACAAAGACCGATTCATCTATTTAGAGGTTCCTAGATGGAATGTTACATGCGCTCTGCTAGAACAAATCCGTAAAACTTAAACACCTCTTTTCCCATCAAAAGAGGAGAAGTTGTAACTACTGGGTAATTACAACTGTCCACTTCTTCCTACGTCTAAAGGAAACTACTTCCCAAAGAATGGGTCAAAATCTAGAACGTGTCTAACATTATCCCACTTGACCCATTCACATACTTGATATGTATCATTGAATATTGATACATCCTCAAATTTTTTTTCCATAGATATGACATCCTTATACCCAAACAAAAGAAGATTAAATTACATGAATCGTGACGGTAAGTCCTTTAGAGAAAGTATTAAGAGAAAGTATTACCTTCCACATATTAGTGTCCATTAGAGATAAAATACTATCCAATTTAGAACTAGCTAATTTTGGTTTGCCTACATAGACTATTTTCATGTGTCCATTAGACATAATATTGTCCAATTCAGAGCTAGCTAATTTAGTACTACCTACATATACTTGGTGTTTAGCTTTCCCAAAACTATTTTAAGTTGGTGTATAAACAGATTATTAATTAGTTATGGAATATGTGACCTAAACCCTGAGTTCTTCATATTCATTGTAGGTCATCTTTGTGAAGTCTTATTCCTTTAAACAAAAAAAAAAACATGAGGTAAGTGTAAGTTGACATCATGACTAGGTAATGTTTTTCTCAATTCACATGTTTTTGCTTGCTTTATTTATCTTATTGAATTTACTATTTGTTAATCATAATGCATTTCTTAATCAAGGAGAAATATTTAAGGATTACTCGACAATATAAACTTTTGAGAATAGAGGATTGTTGGAATAGTTGCTTCCCCTGAATTTGTGCATACATGTTTTAATTTGGATATTAAGTTTAGTTTTGTCCCTCTTTTTGTCATATCTAAAAAAATATTACAAATAAGGAAGAAATGTAGATGTATGTAAAGATGTGGCTCAAAGCCTTTCATTTAAGAGTTTGAAAATTGTGTACAAGTAAAATGTAGACAAAATTGATCTTAAACTATTACATGTAAATTAAGTACAAAATAAGGTCAATCCTAGGTCAAAAGGATAGATGGAAGAAAAACTAGGGCGGTGGTGGCAGCCCTGAGGATAGTTAGTCAACCATGGAGTGGAATCCTTGCATTTCTTGGAATTCCTCCTTGATGTGAATGAGTGTCTCTTTTACATCAGTCACGTTGTCCTAATTGCACGAAGCAGTCAGAGCTTGAGGATGCATTGCTTCTCTTTCTCTTCATAATTTGGTATTGATCCTCTTTGTTCCGAGTGGGATTGGGCGCATCACCTGAGAAATTCCCATCTTCGGTGTCCTTCCCCTTAAAATGCTTTGACACCTAAAGGCCTTGCACTTTCTCAAAGCTAAACTTGTTGACCTTTAGCTCACTAATAGACATCTTCTTGGCGAGGATGCAGACTTCTTCCTGCTCAAGAGCTATGTTATGGTGCTCCAAGATTGAAGTGATGATATGTTCGAAGAGGAGGCCTTCAGCTCTGACATTGTTCGATATATCTACCATCTATAGGAATATGAACTGGGTGAAGTCGAGTGGAACATGTTTGGTCAATGTCTACAACCAAAATATGTTGTAAGTTGTCAAGCAAAGAATGTACCTTTCTTCAAATTGAGGATGTGAGTCATATTCTCCATGAGGAGGCATAACTCCATGCTTAGATCCTTGATTTTGATTTCATAGGAGTTTCCTATGGTCTGTCTAAATACCAAGTTGATGGCATTGGTGATCGATTGAGGGTGTGTTATGGTCCGATGTTATGATCCTGGGTTTAAGTACTTGGCTTTTCGCTACCTACCAAGCCGGTGTTTTAGGTAGTATTGGCTATGTCCTTAACATTTGGTATTAGAGCAGGCAATATGTCATGAGTTTGACTCCCAGTGTGGGCGATCGCATCGACCCAGATTTTGGCGACCATGTAATAGTGGACCATATTGCTAGTGTTAAGCCGCCATGGTTGTCAGCTTGTGAAGGTGGGTGTGATGTTATGGTCTTGGGTTAAGTACTTGGCTTTCTACTACCAAACAGATAGGTCTTTTGGTATTTATGGGCTAGGTATTTAACATTTACCAAATGTTAAGCACCTAGCCAATACTACCCAAACGATTGGCCTGGTAGGTAACGGAAAGCCAAATACTTAACCCATGACCATAACATCACACACCCCTTGGAGAAAGAGCTTGCCCTCAAGCTCTTACGAGTTGACACTCAACAAGCTTCTCCGTTACGAGCCAACGTCCATGGTGGCCCACTCTAGCGACAACCCACTCTAGCGACACCGCTAGGTCGCCCCCTCCCGGATTCAAACTTGCTACATAAGTAGTGGCTCTGATACCAAATGTTAAACACCTAGCCAATACATACCAAAAGACCGATCTGTTTGGTAGTGGAAAGCCAAGTACTTAACCCAGGACCATAACAGGGTGCTCCTCACGGAGATCATATGGCCGACTCTCATTAGTATACAGTTTCAGCCCATCCTTTGGTGTCCCCAAGAGCTCATTGAGCTCATTTGTGGTAAGGGATTTGGAAACCTTTTGCAAGTAGGAATTGAGTTTCAAGTTTCTATTCTATAACTCTTCCACTTTTAGGTTGGTGTAGAAGACTTCCACCAAGTTTGGGTATATACCCTTGTTGAAAGTCATAGACAAGCTTAAGTGGCATTATTGTAAATATCTTATATTTTTGTCTCTTATTCACTCTCTCTAGGGTGAATGGTATACATGTTATTTATGTACACTAGACATCTACAGCTAAGAGGTAAGGTTTGAATATCTTCCACAACCCTTATTCTCCCCTTTCTTCTCTCCTCTATATGTCCATCTCTCTCTCTCTCTCTCTTTCACACATCCGTTCTTACCTCTCTCTTCATTCACCTCCCCTCACTCCTCCTCTCCTCCTTCCCTCTTCTTTCCTACACTATTAAGTTGAAGACTTGAATATTATAGACTCTTGAAATCAACACGGTATCGGAGCTGTGAGTTCAGGATTCAAGTTTGCTTCATTGCTGCTCGGATTATGAGAGATGAAGCTAATGATTTATGTTGAATATTTCATGGGCATTCGGTTTGAAGAAGACTACCTATGCTGATTCAGAAAAGATAAGTTATTTTCCTCTTTACTTCTCTATGAAACATTAGATTTTGCATGTTGGTCTTTAGCACCTATTTCATGCATGTCTAGTTCCTTGGTGCAAGAAGGCCGATTAACTCATAGGCTGCAAAGCTGATCTCTATGTTCTAGTAACCTCATATCCAAGGCTGAGTTTTATTAACTCGTATGCTGCAAAACCAATCTCTCTATGCCTGGTATTATCTCTGCATTGCCTTGTTTACATTTCTACTTTGCCTTGTTGCTAAGTTGATGCAAAGAGGATTGCCTCCTGTGGTATCGCAAAGAGGATTGCCTCCTGTGGTATCACAAAGAGGATTGCCTTGTTGACTTGTGCTAAGTTGATGCTAAGTTGCCACAAGGCGCATGATTTCCTATTCTGTCATGACCAATGATGGCAGCCAACTGAATAGATACAACATCTCAAGGATTGCCTTCTGGGTGGTTCGCCACTTACTTGTCAAAGATCACGTATTTTCCATCTTCAGAGAGCGTCTAACTAAATGATAGTTGAAGATTGTAACATTGTTGATGCTTCATTAAGCCAACGAGACTTCAAATTTACGTTGAGAGAAACATCAGTTGATCCTTACTCTACTACTGTCACCAACATAGCTCCCTGCCACTTGCGCTTTGCGTCCATCATGGTGATTATGGCTCTGTATTCTTGAGCAAGAAGGATTGTTTACAAAACTGATTGAACGAAGCTCTCAACAAAGATTGGTATCCGTTCAGCCTGGTATTTAGCTGAAAGTTTACTCATATATGATGGGCATGTAGCTTAGTATTCAGCTGATTTGCATATACAACTACCGATTCCATACAAAAAGGGTTTCTTTCCAATTGTTTATAAAAGGGATTGCATTCATTGATTGAAAACAAGCATTCACCATGGAAGATTGCTTATTTTTGGAAGATTGAACCATCTGTTTGCTCTATTTGTATCAAGGATACTAGTTTGGATTGATACAGAATCAATATAAAGATCTCACAACATGGTTTTAGTAAGCATAATTTCTTTGACGTTGGTTTGTCCACCTGATTGGAGTTGACAATAGGACCCAACCTCTGGTTTATTTTGTACGTGGTTTATTTCTGGAATATCTCATTAAAATCGGCTATATAAACTATCTCCTTAAAGCATATTGGAAATCAGTTGGGTTGCCTTCATTACTTGATTTTTAACTTGGAAAGTTTGGATCAAAACGAGAAGCTCAGCGCCCTGGGTTTGAGGAACTTCTTTCTGTGTCCAGAGCCTGCTAAAACTACAATTGGAACAGATGAGTTCCCTCCTAGAACTTTTTTGGTTCTCTGTTGGGAAGATTACCACCCAAGCAAGTATCTCTCATAATCTCTCAGATGTCTCTTGGTAGTAGAAGAAAGGCTCGAGAGACAGTTGGTAAGTTTTTTTCGTTTCCATCCGAAGTCTGAAACCAATTCGGAAGGATCGCATGTCCTCGCTCTGTGAAAATGACTCATTTTGCTCGGATTAACTCGGTCTCATGAGTCAACTTGACTTAACCATCACAACTCTGTCTCTTGACTCGACGCGACTATTTTTTTAACTCAGATTAACTCATGATCCTACCTCAGCTTGACTTACTCACTCACCGCCAAAACTCCTATCTGCTATTGAGTCTCAATATTTGTGTTGATGAAGAAAATCATCGGCTTGATTATTACCTTGGATTATTCTTGGCTACTATTGTTGTCAGATTGCCGTATGATGGCTCTTAAGAACACCAGAGGCCAAAAGACTATCTTTGTTGTCGAGTTTGCACTGCTTTAGAAGATCAAGCGTCTGATGACTTATACAAACAACCAGGCCACCTCCAACAAGATTTCTCCTATCATTGTTACTTCTATAACAGATATGGTTTTAGCTACTTCTCCATCCTGGATCATTGACTCTGGGGCCTTTGAGCACTTGATAGGTAACCCTCCTGAATTCTATATCTCCTTGTTTACCTAACTAGTTTGTTTCTATAGTATATAGATCCCAATCTAAGGTACGTGGGGGTGGGGTCCACATTTGCTACACCTACTCTTCATTTAAAAAAATTTTTTATTTGTTCCTGAGTTTTCATTAAATCTTTTATTCGCTAGTCAACTCTCAAATAGATTTAACTGTTCCATCATTTTTTCTCCTACTTCTTGTGTTCTTCAGGATCTGAAGACAAAGTAGGTTATTGGTGGAGGTCGTGAAAGAGGGGGGCTCTACTATCTTGATTCACTAGCACTAACGGCTACCACTAGTGCTCAACATATCGCTCTTCAGTGGCACAATAGGTTAGGACACCCATCTCTTCAGTCACTCAAAAAAATTATTCCTCCATTACAGTCCATTTCCAGTCTCAATTGTGAAGACTGTCAAGTGAGTAAACACTAAAGGATTATTTATTCTCATCATGGTGAAACCAAGCGTATTGCCCCATTTTCTTTAGTTCATACTAATATATAGGGTCCTATGAAAATCTCCAATGTTTCCCGATCTAAGTATTTCGTTACATTTGTGGATGACTTCTCCCGAGCTACATGGTTGTTCCTATTAAAAGAGAGATCATAAGTCTTACCTCTTTTTAAGTCTTTTTGTGTCATGGTGTCTACTCAGTTCACCACTACCTTAAAGACTATTCGCTCTGATAATGCCAAGGAATATCTGTCTATAGAACTTTTTGCCAGGACAAAGGCATCATTCACCAAGCTTCTTGTGTCTACACACCACAAAAAAGTAGTGTGGATAAAAGAAAAAAATAAACACCTTCTTGAGGTTGCCTGTGCTCTACTCCATCATATGCATGTGCCTCATTTCTACTGGCCTCATGTCCCTCACCACCTGTTACATTATTAACAGGTTACCTTCTTTAGTGCTTGGTCAATTGACACCATATTCATCTTTTTCCTGGTGATAAATTGTTCTCTCTTCCTTTGAGAGTTTTTGGGTGTACCTATTTTATTCATAATACTTTCACACATATTACTAAATTGGATCCTAGGGCAATTAAATGAATATTTTTGGGGTACTCTCATACTTAGAAATGATATGTCTATTACAATCCGTCTCTTCAAAAATTGTTTGTTTCTAGTGATGTCACATTTTTTGAGGACCAGCCTTTTTATCCATTCACCAGTGCCCCACCTGGTTTTTCTGCAGCCAATGAATTTCCTAAACCTATTGTGACAACTGATGACTTTACAACTCATGGCTGTATTGATATACTTGCCTTGCCCCTTGAGGCATTGGCTGACACTACACTTGTGTAGTCTCCAGATTCCTCTGAGATAAGCTCTCCTTCCCCGCCCCCATATTTGGTCCTTCATTTGATACCCGAGCTATTGCTCTTCAAAAATAACCAAGGGGTTGCACTCGACCTTCTACCTCTCACCCCATTGCTGATTTTTTTATCTACCCATCGGTTATCACCATCTTGTTGTCAGTTTCTTGCCTTTATCTCTTCTGTTGTTATTCCTCAATCTTATCAAGAGGCCTTTTCGAATCCAGGATGGAAAGCAGACATGGACGAAGAAATGACAGCTCTTTATGAGAATCAAACGTGGCTCCTTGTTCCCCTATCATTTGGTAAAAAGCCAATATGCTATAAATGAGTCCTCACTGTCAAACAAAATCCGGGTGGCACAGTGGACCACCTTAAAACCCGACTTGTGGTTAAAGGCTATACCCAATGTCATGGGATTGATTATGAGGAAACCTTTTCCCCAGTTGCCAAGCTCAACTTAGTTCGTCTCTTATTATCTCTGGTTGCTAATTCTCGATGGCCTGTCTTTTAGCTAGATGTAAAAAATGCCTTCCTCAATGGCTATATTAAGGAGGAAATTTATATGCATCAACCACCAGGATATGTGGTTGAGGGGGAGTTGGTGTGCCACCTTAAAAAATCATTATATGTTCTGAAACAGTTTCTGTCGGCCTGGTTTCACAAGTTTAGTCAAGTAATAATTCAATTTTGGTTCACAAGGTGCTTTGTGTACCATTTTTTTTTCAAGCATAATGTGAAAGGAGTTGTACTACTTGCTGTATACGTGAATGATATTATTTTGATGGGTAGTGATATTGATAGCATCAATCAAGATATGCAATGAATTCAAGATGAAAGACTTGGGACTTCTTAAATATTTTCTTGGTATTGAGGTTCTTCAGTCCAAGCATGGTATTATCTTATCACAGAGGAAATATGTTCTTGACATGCTGAAGAAATAAGAATGATGGGATGTCACCCTGCTGACATCCCTATGGAGACAAATACAAAACTTTGTGTTGGCTTGGCAGAAGAAGTTGATATGGGCAAGTTCCAGAGGCTAGTTTGCAAGTTTATCTATCTCACTGTGATTAGACCATGTATTTCCTTTGTAGCCAATGTGGACAGTCAGTATATGAATAAACCTCAGATGTCTCATTGGCAGGCATTGTAAAGGATTTTTAGGTACTTGAAAAAGGCACCAGGACAAGGGCTCTTATATTAGTGTCATGATCATCTTATTATTGAAACCTTTGGCGATGCGGATTGGGATGGATCACCAGATGATAGAAAATCTACTTTAGGATATTGTACTCTAGTGGGAGGCAACCTTGTTAAATGGAGAAGTAAATAACAAAATGTGGTTGCAAGGTCCAGTGTAGAATCAGATACAGAGCCATGGCATATATAGTAAGTGAGCTTCTATGGATTAAATCTCTTCTAGAAGAATTGGGATTCTACAAAAAAGGACACTATGGAACTCTATTGTGATAATCAAGTAGCAATACACATTGCCTCCAACCTAGTTTTTCATGATAGAACTAAGCATATCGAGGTGGATTGTCACTTTGAGAGAAAATCTACAAGAAGGAATCATAAGCCTTACACATGTCTCAACTTATAGACAACTAGCTAATATGTTCTCGAAGTCAGTCAACTCCAAAAGTCTCTCCATTGCATGTGCCAAGCTGGGGATATACGATGTTTTTTCACCACTAGCTTGAGGGGGAGTGTTGAAAGATATAGACAAGCTTAGGTGGCATTATTTTAAATAACTTATATTTTTTGTTTCTTCTTCACTTTCTCTAGGGTTAAGGGTATACATATAATTTATGTACTTTTGACATCTATAAATACAGGCTAGGGGGAGTGGTTGGATATCTTCCACAACCCTTATTCTCCCCTTTCTTCTCTCCTCTATGTGTCCATCTCTCTCTCTCTCTCTCTCTCTCTCTCTCTCTCTCTCTCTCACACACACACACACACACACACACACACACACACACACACACACACACACACACACGTCCATCCTTACATCTCTTTATTCACCTCACTTCACTTCTTCTCCTCTCCTCCTTCCCTCTTCTCTCCTAAACTCTAAGTTGAATACCTTAATATTATGGAATCCTGAAATCAATAACCCTGATTTCCTTCAAAAAGGGTGGCATAAGGCCCAAATACTTCATCAAATGAATAGATCTCTCTTCTACAAAAACCAAGGTCTAACCTTGAGGGTTCAACTATGTTGAATTTCTGAAAAAGATAAATACTTCTCTAACTAGATGTAATTTGAGTACATAAGCCTCTATTTATAATAGTAAAAACAAGTAGAATACAATTACAATTAAACTACCCTTGTCCCAGTTACACCCAAATTTAAACAATAAAAGATAAGTCCTAGAAAAATTGAACAACTAAACATAAATAGAAGACTATCATAACTAAAACACCATTAATTAAAACTCTTTTGTGAGACCTCCTCCTATCAGACTCCTATAAGACTCTACCATATTAATTCTAACTTTGTGAGACTACTTACTATGAGAGTCATGTAAGACTCTTCCATATTTTCTCTTCAACACCCCCCCTCAAGCTGGAGTTTATAACTTTAACTTGGAATGAAAAAGATTCTTGGTCTTTATTCTTCTTTTACTGAAAAAAGTCTTCTTAGATGCAAAATTCTTCACTATTTTATTCTCTCGATTTCTTGAATATTTTGGTTACATAAAAATTACCACAACATGTGAAAAAAAACCTCTTTCTTGAACTTCGTTTTCTATTTCTCCCCCTCAGGCTTGAAATAAAAAAGACATTGAGACTAAGCTTGGAAAAAACATAATGTCGGAGAATAAAATCACTCCTAGCCGTACGACAAAGCTCCATACACCAGCTAAAATGGTCATAGTTTGAAACGCATTCTGCTCAATTTTTAGGGTGAGAAAACAACTAAAGTTTAGGTCTTAATAAAGAGACTACTCAGTTTTTAAGGGCAGCTCAAACACTAATCACCTCTTGGGTGAAGAATAAAAGACTTGACTCAAGCAGAATGTTGGGCAAACTCCTATACTTTTAGGTAGTGGGTTTATGCATTGCTCTGAAGTGATGAAAACACAAAAAGATAAACTGAAGAAATACTCGAGGACAACAATTTTAACCAAAAGAAGGCGAGATTTCTCATTCTAGACTTGGTGAGAGACGCACATGCCACTGACCCTGCACTGCAGGAACTGCATCAGAAGATTTCGGAAGGGACAATGAATTCGAAGTGGTCCAACCAGGATTCACTTATTTATTACAAGCAGCGGCTTTTCCTTCTACATGAGTCTGATTTGATTCCAGCTATTCTCTCAGCCTACCATGACAGTACACACGAGGGGATACATAAGACCTTGCACAAAATTCGAGCTGATTTTTACTGGCAAGCCATGAAACCCTCTATTGCGACTTATGTGGGAGACTGTCAGGTCTGCCAGCATAACAAAGCCGAGCACTTGAGTCCAGCCGGTCTTCTCCAGCCTCTGGCCCTTCCTACACAGGTTTGGGCCAACATTTCGATGGATTTTGTGGAAGGTGCTGTCCTTCAAAAAATCCGTACTTTTCGTGGTGGTTGATAGATTCTTCAAGTACGGACATTTTATACCTCTGGCTCATCCATATACATCAACACGGGTTGCTCAGACTTTCCTGGAGTAGATTGTTCACTTACATGACATTCAGGAATTCATTGTGAGTGACAGAGATGTAGTTTTCACGAGCACCTTTTGGCGGGAACTTTTTCGCTTGAGCGGGACTAAATTGAAGTTCTCGTCCGCCTATCATCCACAGAAAGATGGGCAGACATAGGTGGTGAACCGCATCTCGGTGGTGAACCACATCATCGAGATGTATCTCTGGTGCTTGGTGGGTGATTGTCCGCTGTAATAGATTCAATGGCTTCCGTGGGCCGAATACTGTTACAACACTTTGTTCCACTCTACCTTGCAATCCACTCCTTTCCGGGTTATATATGGTCGGAATCCACCTTGCCTTCTCTCGTACAACCCAGGGTCCACCCGCGTGGACGCGATTGATCAGACACTCATGGACCGGGATCTGCTGCTACAGAATATCACAGAACGGCTACGACGCGCCCAAGCTCGGATGAAGGATGTCTACGACAAAGGCCACCGTGAGGTCTCCTTTGAGGTTGGGGAGTACGTGTGGCGACGGCTCCGGCCCTACCGCCAGCAGTCTCTTGCGAGACCTCCACATCATAAGCTCTTTCCCCAATTTTTTGGGCCGTTTCCCATTCTTCGACGCTTGGGACCAATCGCCTATCAACTCAAATTACCGGACACGACCAAAATTCATGATGTGTTTCATGTCTCTCTTTTGAAGCCACATTCCGGGGCGCTGCCTACATCTGCTCTATTCCTACCACCGGTAGATCATGGCGAGGTTATTCTTAACCCAACTGCGGTGTTATGTGCGCGATTGTCCAATGACCATTGGGAAATTCTCGTTCAGTGGACAGACACTGACCCCGACGCTGCCACATGGGAACGTGTTGACATTTTCAAACAAGTTTACCCAGCTTATGAGCTTGAGGACAAGCTCTTTCTCCATGGGGAGGCAGATGTTGTGGACTCAATAGCACATCGAGTCACACAACGAAGGAGGCAACAACAACTCACTCAATAGGATTTATTTCTTATATTACTTTAGAGTAGGATTTATTTCTTATATTGTTTTAAGTAGGACTTATTTCTAATTACTTTTATATGTAGGGGCATTATGGGGAATTATTATAACCCTAACCCTAAAACTCCATGACGTGATCTATTTAAGGGAAAGGAATGAATGAAATAGGTAAGCTTTGAGATTTTAGAATAACCTAGTGTAAACAGGTTGAGATCATCTCTTGATCTAGAGTTTAGGGTTTACTCCAAAAATCTAACCTATCCTTCATCCTCCGTTGCCATCCATCTTCACCCAACTTCATCCATCATCATCCATACTAAGAAGAGGAGCTTCCTGCCCCTTTTCCGAGCCCAAAGAGGAGGTCTGTCCTCCTTCTCGGCAGCAGCGGCAAGAGGGGCCTCAATTCCTCCCTTATCGAGTAGAAAAGTGAGGATCTTCATCCTCAAATCTTGAGCAATCCTGGTGTAACGTGGAAACTGATATTAGCAGCAAAGAAGAGGTAAATAATCTATCCCAAACTCATGTTTCAAGTTAATTCAGAAAGAAGGATTGCACTCTTAGCCAGAGCAGCAACAAAGAAGGCCATACCCTCTTTGTCGTGAGCAAGAAAATAGAGCAGCTTTCTCTAGCAAGCTCAGCGTTGCTGTGGGGTATCCTACTAGCACAACAACTTGTTAGGACCATCAAAAGAGAAGATTTCCTCCTGGCTGAGCACTGGTCAAAGAGAAAGACTCATATCAGACCCTTGACGTGAAGTGATCTTAAATTCTGAGTGCCGGAGTCTCAAGTTCCACGCCGTGTTACTTGATCCATGACTCGGGACTGTAACACACAAAGTCGTCGTATCTAAGAGGTTCGGAACAGAGAGGTAGTCAGCAGAACAGCCAGCTCTCTGTCTTCCTCACCGACAACGTCGAACAGAGCAGCTCCTATCGGTCTCCACTGCCTTTGTAGTCTGATAATTCATCTGAAGAGAAAGAGCTGCATCATTTTGGCTCTTGGTTACGAAACCTTTCATGGCCAATTAAATCCAAAAACCTGCTTGATCTCTCAGATAGTGACATAGAGAGTCTATGTATGAGACTTGAATTTGTGCAACTAAACACGTTGGGTGATAAGATGGAAAGTAAGCATGAGAATGATCGGGCTCAATTGTTGTGTAGGGACGAAAAAAACTAAACCCAAAACTAAATTGCTAGAGATAATAGGTCGAAAAAGAATCACATTACCTCACTGAGTCAACTCACAGAACCTACTCTGATACCATGTTGAATTTATGAAAAATAAAAATACTTCATTGACTTATTGTAATAAGAGTATATGAACCTCTATTTATAATAGAGGAAAGTAGTAGAGTCCAACTACAATTAAATTACTTTTGTCCCAATTACACCCAAACTCTAACACTTAACGATAAATCCTAGAATGATAAAAATAACCAAATATAAATAGAAGATTAACTTGACTAAAACACGTTTAAACTGAAACTACTCTATGAGATTTGCTTCCATAATAATTGAGGCTATGTAAGACTTCTTCTTATGTGAGATTTCTTATTGTGTAAGACTCATAATGCCATAATTGTATGGGCCTGGGGCTTCTCCTTGGTTTGTGGGCCTTGAGCCCGTCTTCTATATCTCTTGGATGTGTGGGTTTCCCTTGGTCTGAAGGGATTGGGCTCATCTTCCCACACACTTGGATAAGTGGGCCTTCTTTGGTCGTGTAGGCTTGGGTCCTATCTTCCAACAAACATGGAGCACAGGTTCTCTATAAAGATAGTGAAACCTTAGTCCAATGGGACTAACCACATGGACAAATTTTTGGCTAGACCGTCTTATGAGGATTGAAGACGACATCTCAGATACGAAGGAAACCTTAGTCCAGTGACAGATCATACCTTTCTAGTGATCGATCAACACATTTTGTAGCCTTTTTGTAACAGGTAAAAAAATAGCTAGTCTGAATGGGAAACTTAGAAATATCCAACCAAACTTCTAACAGAGACACATGAGAGTATTTATTTGCATTTAAGATCATTCAACCACTATTTTTACTTGAAATTCTTCATGAACCCATTTTAAGAGAAAAAAGTTAGAAACTTGCAAAAACTTTCCATATCTCTCAAATTTTCTCTATGCATCATAGTATATCAAGCTCCAGAAATCTTTTCGCTTGTTTGTGAAAGGTTGAAGACTTGGAAATCTCAAAGAGAAAGTTGTCTCTCCATATTTAAAAGGGTGTAATTTTCCTTTCTTTTGTATTATCACTATTTTCTTGATAAGGCGGATTTATAGCCTGTTAATCTAGATAAGAGAGCTTTCTAGAGCTAGCATTTAGCCATTTAATCTTAAGGATAAATTTTAATCGCATAATTGAGTATACACATTGCTTAAAAAAGAGTCAAAATATATTTTGAGTAATTTTTCGCTAGTAGAGCCGTTAGTAGAATTTTTCCAAGCAAAGGCTCTTGAGCCATGACTATCATTAGGGAAATATTGAAGAGCAGATATGAAAGAGTTTTACGTGATTCTGACAACAAGAAGTCTCATAGAGTCAGAATTGTTATGGTGGAGTCTTACGGGAGTTTCATAGGAGGAGGTCTCATTAGTTATGTTAATCTTCTATTTATATTCACTTATTCAATTTTCTATGACTTATCTTTTAGTGTTTAACTTTAGGTGTAACTGGGACAAGGGTAGTTTAATTATAATTGGATAATATTTGTTTCATCTATTATAAATAGAGTCTCATTGTACTCAAATTATATCAAATCAATGAAGTTTTTCTCTTTTCTAGAAATTCAACATGGTATCAGAACGGGTTTTTGAGTTGACTCGATCAACCTACAAATATAATGTGATTTTTTTCTGATCAATTATCTCCAGTAGTTTAGGTTTGTACTATCTTTTTTCCCGTTGTTTTCTTGACGTTCACACCTCTGTCATAAATATTTCATATTACGAAAACATCTCCGAGTCTACTTTCTAAAGCAAAAAGAAGTTTGAAAATCAAATTTTTTTACAAAGGGAAATGATATTTAAATAAGCAAAAGTCGGATAGCTAGAGAGGTTCGAGCTGTACTAGAAAACTTCAACTTTTGAGGAGTTTTATACCAACAATAACGAGAATTTATTTAGAGAATTATACATCAAAAGAAATATTTGTAAGTCTATTTTTTTACCTATCAAACCAACTCTCAATCTGATTTTTCTAAAAGGAGATATCGATCTCGGAATAGTTAATGGTCATACAAGCCAAAGAAGAAAGAGTACTCTATTCGACCAGATTAAATTGTTTGTAATCTATCATATTATTTCCCTCCAAAAAATTAAACCGAGAAAAATTGACAAAATGGGAGAAAATCAAATTATGAGAGGAAAAAGCACAAAATCAAGTTGGACAATCCAATAGAAAATGACATAGGGAAACTTCAGGATATCAAAATAAGAGTTGAGCCTTGATATTGCACAATCGTTTAAGAATTTCTTTCTTATCGGCTTTGGAGCATTAACATGGAACTTCGAAGAATCGAGCATTGCGGGCTTTTGAGTTCGACGACTATGGCTCACCAAAATCAAGCCAGAAAATTAAGAGGGACAAAAGACAGATTCTGAAAATAAACAGAAAACAAGGAAATTGCAAGTATAACCTTGACTTGAATGAATTGAAAGGTTTTAGACCCAGATATAACCTGTTATTACGAGAAAAGTTAGGGGGAGACTTGGACTTTACCAGCCTCTATTTTCTTTATAACTTAAAACAACATTTATAATTATATACACGTCTTAACAATCCATATCCGCGAATAAATTTCTTTTTACATGAAACGATTTCTTAAAAAAATAAGTAAAATTACATAAATTACAAAATATAGCTTTTAATCGTTATCTTCTTATACGACAGAGATTGAGATGAATTGGCAAACGTCAGTTCAGAAGCTTACATACGAAAGATTGTCAAACTAAGGGGGGGTTAGTGCCCCAAAGTGGATTCTTGAAGATCAAGTCATGTCCAACATGAAGATCATGTCATGTACATGAAGATCAGGTAAGAATTTTGTGTTAGTGTTGACGACTTCATGTGCACTGGAAAACAGTTTCCAGTGTTAGTGCCCCAACACGAGAAAAACATAAAAAACAAGAGAATTTCTAAACCTTTACAGTGCACTTAATTACAACATAATCCTTAAACCCCAAATTAGGTAAAACAACCATTATTACTACACGAATAAATTATTTAATGTATAATTAAATATACTAATATATTTATTAATTGAATTAGATATTTTATTGTACATTAATATGGTAATTACATGAGCCAATGAAATACCTACATGATTAATTACAAATAATAAATAAATAACATTATAAATAACAAAAACGAAATTAATACGTTGAGTTATTAATTTATTAGTAACATATGATATACTTTAACCTATCAATAATTTAAGAGAAAAAATTGATCTAATCATAACTTTAACACACTATATATTTATACATAATATATTTTATGTATTATTAATTATTAATATATTATCACAAAATTTAAAACTATTGGTTTAATTAACTATAGCAATCGGATAATTATGCGAAAAATAATTTATCAAATATTTATTTTAACAATATTTTAATTATGACTATTAAATCACTATTTTAATATAGTAACTGTAAAATAAATATATTAAATAAATAAAAATAATTAGTTATAAATAAAAATAATTAGTTATAAATAAAAATAATTATTTTATAAATAAAAATAATTAGTTATAAATAAAAATAATTAGTTATAAATAAAAATAATTATTTTATAAATAAAAATAATTATTTTATAAATAAAAATTATAAATTAATAATTTTTATGAAGATAGTTTAATTTTTCCTAACTTAGAAAAAATTAAACCATCGTCGTCTTCCTCAGCTGCAAGCCAAAGGGCAACGACGATGGCGACGAGGACGGGCTAGTA
The DNA here is from genome assembly GCF_029961685.1 of Aristolochia californica. NCBI lineage: Eukaryota > Viridiplantae > Streptophyta > Magnoliopsida > Piperales > Aristolochiaceae > Aristolochia > Aristolochia californica. The sequence goes on along the minus strand of NW_027182214.1, from coordinate 9,331,387 downwards.
GGCGACGGCGACGGGGACGGGCTAGTAGGCAACGACGATGGCCGGCGATGGAACGAGAGAGGGCTGCGGCAACACCGAGAGAGGGCTGCGGGAACGAGAGACGGTTGCGGAACGAGAGAGGGTTGAGGCAACACCGAGATAGGGTTCCGGAACGAGAGAGGGCTGCGGCAACACCGAGAGAGGGTTGTGGAACGAGAGAAGGCTGTGGAAATGAAATGGCAGAGAGGGCGTGCGGCAGAGAGCCCCCCGAGAGACAGCCCCGCTCGCCGAGAGAGAGCCCGCGCAAGAGTCATGTAGATGATTCTCAAAATCGGGCGGAAAGTGCTTTCCGCCCGTTACTCTTGAGACATGAACTCTTGAGTCATGTATCTTCATGTACATGACATGAATTTCGGCGTTCCCTAACGACATCAGGACATGAACTACGTAATACACATGAAGATCATGTGGACTAACCCCCCCCCCCCCCCCCAAAATGTTCAAGTAAAATATTGAAAATATTCCCCCCCCCCCCCCCCCCCCCCCCCAAAATGTTCAAGTAAAATATTGAAAATATTGACAGTGAATAAGGTCATCGTCCTCGTTCTCGTATAGGGGGGGTTAGTCAACTTGAAGGATGAGATGATCTTCAACCGCATAACGTCCTTCAATACTTGAAGTCGTTAGTGGAGCGCAGATGAAGCTTCATCTCGATGCAGGGGATGAAGGGGTCCTTCATCTCCAAGGTTTAATTTCAATCATCCGGAAGAAGACCTTGTTTGATCTTCTTTGAATTGAAGGACGGGCGACGCTGGCTTTTTCCCCCCTCGCGCGTCATCATTTCTCAGTTTTTTCTTCCTCTCTCCCGCACTCCCTCTCTCGTCTCCCTGCGCCCCCGACATCGCTACTGCCATAAAATCGATCGGATTTTCGTCTCCCAAAAAGTCTCTTTCGTCTCAAATTTCTGTTTCTTTTCTTTCTCGGCTCTTCTTCCCTCTCGTTTTTCGCATTTATCAGTTGTTTCCCTACCTCTCCTTCAAGCTCTGTCCTCATTCTACGCCCCAAAGTTGTTTAGCTTTCCACTTCTGCAATGTTATCTTTTGGGTTTTCTCCTATACTCTTGGGGGTGGTTGTGATTATTGTCTCGTCTTGAATGATCGTTGTCCCCGAAAAGCATCTAGAGAAACAGAGGTACTCGGGCTTTCCAGTTCAATTTTCTCTTTTGGGTTTTCTCTCCTCTACTCTTGGGGGTGGCTTTGATTATTGTTTCTGTTCTTCAGTGATCGTTGTTCCCGAAGAGCATCTTGTGAAACATAGGTATTCGTATGAACCAATGGGGATTTCTTGTTTCCTGTTCTTTTCTTCTATGTGATTATATTTGCTTACTCGCTTTATCACTTCTTTGGAGTGGGTTATGTTTGATGATCAACAAGTTTTTTGTTGCTTGCCTTATCGATATCCAGAAGATGCATATTTTGCTTATTTGATAGATTTTTCAGTTTGAATATTTTACGTATTTCATTGAAATTGCCGCTAGCTGGGGATTTTATTTGTCCAGTGTTACACGGGTTCTAAGAGAAGTTGATAAATTGCGGGAAAAATGTCCCAATTGCTGTACTTTCAAGTATCATAAATTGGTGCCGTCCTTAAGTGTTTTGTTCTTAAAAAAATTTGTGAACTTCTCTTGGCTGCATTTAGCTGTAAGGGGAAATAATTTTTTTTTGTCAATGGAGAAGTTTATAGTGTTGAGCACGTGCTGCTTTTATTGGGATATTGCGTAGTCAGAGCAAGTTTATTGCTTTTGTCTTTATTTTTACCATTTTTCTGAAGAATACTTAGTTAATCTACGGTGATTCTTGTGGAGGGCTTTATTGGTGTTTGGTATGGCAACGTGTCCAAGTAACATAAAATTTCGTTTTAGTTTGATCTCTTGAGTGAAAATTGAATATCTTATGGGTGTGGATGTTTATAATTCTGCCCTTATGGGTGTGGATTATTGACATGTTGATCTTAAACTAGTGAAGTTGTTGAATGGATAGTGGGATTTTAGATGGGAAGAGACCACTCAAGTCTTCCTACATATTGGCACTAGAGTCATCTGTTTGTTTAGAGGAAGAGAAATTTCTTCATTGGTGGTTAAAAATGTTGTGATGTGTTGCCTCTCCCCTTCTTGGTAGGATTTATGATGTTATGTCTTATCTAGCGAGTTTAACTAAATGTTTTATAATTTCCATTACATGTATTTTAATAGAACTTTGATGTAATGGTCTTGCAGATGTAAAGTATCCCTAATGAATAGGAGCTGATGAAAACATCTCTTTCTATAGGCCGAAGTCTTTGAGAGAGAAAAAAGTAACTTGCTTAAGCTAAAGTTATTTATTATATTCAAAACGGACTTTTCATCAAAGGGCATAAGTTGGGTTGGTAATATGTATCAGAAGTTGGAAACTGTTTGTGTTGATATACTTCAGGAAATGGACGATTTTATGGCACAAGTCTACTACTTTTCTTATCGTATGCATTCAAGAATTCTGTTTCATCCTTAATTTATTATACATATGATAGTCCAATTTGCTCTGTGAATGAGGTGGTTTTGTACAAATGTCTTCTGCTTTCTCAATTTGACCATCATTAGATGTCCTAGATATACTAGAGTTGTTGCATAATTTTCACCTATCTGATGTCCTTAACTGTGTACCTACCATCTTAGATGATCAGTTTTATCTGGTGCCTATCAATGATTATTTAACTGCCTGTATATGGAAATTTCATTGAAAGAAACCTGTTACTGGTCATGTCTGGTGTTAGCTAAATATAGAGAAACTGATGTGTCGAGCTATTTATGATCTTAGGGAAGTTTTGTTCTTGATCTGGCTAGTCTAACTTGCTTCATGAATGGGTTTTCAAAGTTGATATAAGGTGGTACCAAGTCATAGAACTGTTCATGACTGTAATACTTTTGTACTTGAGTTTTCTTTTTGCCTTTAAAAATTAATTTGTTAATCCTCTTTTACAATTCATAACCTATTTGATGAACTAAAATACTTTGGCAGGAACCTGTTAAATCTGTTGAAACTCAAGCACAAAGAGTCGGTGTGAATGTTCAGAAATTTTGTAACGAAAGATAATTTTGCCCCTTCTTCTGTTCATTCTGTTCAAGTAACAAGCATTCGGAGGCAGAGTGCATTAGAACCCACAAGAGCCGTACAATTTTGAGATGCCATATCGACTTCCATGTGGAACGATAAATGATGTTTTACTCTTATTACTTTTGAACATGCGTCATTTATATGTACTAAACTTGTAACTTGTTGATTTTAATATTAAAGGTACGAACTCGTTATTTGAATAATTTTTTTTAGGTTATTTTCAAAGTTGTATATGTATTTATTTATTATTTTTTTCAATTTTATTACTATATTAAAGTTCATATTTAAGTCTCTGGTAAATAAAATATAATTAAAATATATATTTAATTAATTAATTACTTTTAAGTTTGTCAAAATATATTATTAATTAATACCATACAAAATCTATCTTATGTTATTAATATAATATTTTTTATTTATTAATTATATTTTTTTATTTACTCTATTGTATTTGTAATTTAATAGTGGTAATTAAAATATTATTAACTTAAACACTTAGTTTAATTAACTTATTTTTATAATTAATAAAATTAATAGTTTTAAATTTCAAAGATGAAGATGAAGATAAAATTATCTACACTAATACCTATTTAAAAAATAAAAATAATTAAGATGCATATGATGACAATGAAGATCAAATTTTGCAGTTTGTTGACTAACACCATTGGTAGAGATTTCACGAAGCGCCCGGATGTGATTCCTGAGTGTCCGAAATCAGATCCTCGTGCTTTGCTGAGAAAAAACAAAACCCACCGGCTGCCCTATGTAATAAAGTCGAGAGAAGCAGGGGACGTACTCTGTTTCAGAGCTTCCAGAGGCGTCACCATCTGTTTCAGTTTCCAGTAGAAAGAATAATTATATCACTGAAGTGAAGCTCAAAGCATGTCCAGAAGATGATTCTTTATCATCAATTCAAATTTTGAACCCTCTTTGCTAAATGCCAGCACTTGTTTTTATAACTTTTTACATGTCGTCCTGCTGCGGCCCGTCTCCCCTCCCGACATGTTATCTCGAAACAAAAACCATAGGGACCAATTTCCCATCAACAAATTGGAAAATTATAAACCCTATCCCAAAATAACTATCCTTTTTAACATATTTTTCTGGTCTGCAACCGGTGAAACTTTGCTTAAATCGCGCAATACGGCTTTTGCTTGTACAGAGGGTCTCTTCTGAAAAACAGATTTTATTACTAAGGGTAAAGGGGAACAAGACACGAAACCAGGTACATAAGCAACAGATCTGAAAAGAAGTTACAAGGAAAACGTACGAGTAGTTAATATTAACTTACTAGTTCACTCTACATTTTCTTTTTCATATTCGTCGTAACCTAAGACAGAATGACGGGTAGAAGGGTTTGCTGAGTGAGCTTCTTTCAATGGCAGTAGATGACTTTCATCTCTCTTGGGGAAGCACAGTTGTGAGTAAGAGAAGGACTGTCGTGCGCATAGGTGAATGTAGCAGGGCAAGCGTGCTTGAAAAACTCCGAGTAGGAAGAAGCCCGGCAGGTATTTGGACTATTGTAATGGTTCCTGCAGCACAGCTCGTCTGTCCCAAAGGCCTCGCACCCGCTTTTGCAAGCGACAACGGATCCGCTGCCGTGAGGATCCTTCATGAGCAACGGGGCGGGGCACGACTCCAGCAATTTTGCCCGGCAGCCGACGACCGGGCACTCGCCTTTACCCTCGTGCGGAGTCACGGTCATTGGCACGTTGAAGCCGTCGACGACGCTGACTCCATAGGAGGAGAGATCGTTGGCATGGTGGAAACTGAACTGGGCAAGGGTGGCAGGAGGCTTACCCCCGGCGCCGCCGCACTCCAGTCGGCCGCAGTCTCCGGTGGCGCAGGCGAAGCTGCCATGGTTGTAGACGCAGCCAGTGCGTGCCCAGATGCGGCCGGTCCAGTGGTGAGTGGGTGCCTGGAAGGATCGGTGGGTAAGGGTAGTGAGAGCGAAACCTCCACCCTCCAGCACCTCGTGGCCGGCGTTGGGCTGGATACCTGGCCACACAGTGAAGTTGCAGTTATTGACAACCGTTATGGTGAGGGGAGTGGTGGCAAAGACGGGGGAACGGAGGAAAATGAGTGCCAGAACCAGAAGGGAGGCGATGTGGAAGAGAAGAGAAGAGGGAAGGGGAGCCATGGCAGAGCAGTTGCAGGCTTGCAGTCCAGAAAGGAACGACGCGTGGGGGTGATGAAAGGGGAAGGTGGCTTAAACGGGCTTTTAAAGGGAAAGCTGTAAAACACAGTGGAATTAGTGAACGATGTAGTCCCAATTAATTGGTCGAATTGCTCTGGGATTGATTAGAAAGAGAAGGTCCTGGAGAGTAGCGTAGGGTCTTTAGTAATTAAGATCATGAAAAAGAAAAAGAAAAAGAAAAAGAAAACTCAAGATAAGAACACAGACGACAAACGTGTAGTAAAAAGAGGAAGAAAGATAAAGCTACGGGAAAACCGAGGCGTCAGAGCAACATATGATGAACGACACGCGGGATCAAATTTCAATTCAAGCGCGCGTCCACGTAAGTATTCCTTATGTGTAAACAGGATCTGTCCTCTAGGCTCCCACAACTGCGTCCTTTTTTAGGTGAGACGGGCACCACATTCTGGTTCATGAATCAGGACCCTGCGATCAGAGAGTGATTGACGGCCAAGATCTGTTACTTAATTGATATACATGGTGTAGAGGATTGGTTTACACATGGTCTCATAGTTGCTTTAAAGACCCCCAAAATGAAGTTTTGGAACCGACCCTACCTTAAATTTGGTCTTCAGGATCTTTTTTTGACGAACCTATTTCGCGAAGTCTCCTCTTCGTAGATTTCATTTTTCAATTATAGGTTGGCTAGAAAACGTCTAATCTGCTCAACTAAATTGTTTGCTAGAAATGTGCAAGAGAACGATGCACATTGAAACTAGTAGGGAACCAAAGACGTCGAGGACTGCATACCCTTTGCTTGTTACCTGTTGTTGTCATATTTACAGTCCAATAAGAATCTTCATATTGCATACATAAGGATAGGCTTCCCTGACCGTTTAGGACTAGAGGCTAACTTCAGTTTGCAAAGAAAAGTTACATAGTCATCAATCTTCAATTTTCAACTGCCTTTAACACATGTGGCCAAATGCTCTTTGAAGGATGCAAAATTCTTCATTTTTAATTTCCTTCCTTGGAGCATTAATATTTTTGGTCGCATAAGAAGATTTTTTACCATAGTTCATGAAATTCTTCATTGCATGCTTTTCAACACTTTTTTTTTTTCCCTTTTACTTCTTTCCCTCAAGTTAGGTATCACTCTTTTTTTTTAAGGGTCCTAGCTTACACAAAACAAATATTATGGAAAAAAATACTCTATTAAAAGACACCCACATGTGAAGCAATGACATGGTAAGTAAATAAGAAAAACTTTCATAAAGATGACATAAAATTCTAATTATTCAAGCTAGTGTATATCCTCTTATATCCTTTTCTTTTTGAAGCGTATCACTTTAAGGGCATCGTAGTCATTGTAAACACCTTCCCAAAACTATAAATACAACCTAAAGGCATGGGCTAAAACATTTAAGCTTCTTCCTCTTGGCTCAAATTCGTCCTTACACCTCTCCATTTCTTCCTCTTCTTCTCTTCCTTGGTTTCTTCTTTCCTCTCTCCAAAGAACTAGAGTTCATGTCTTCTCTCCTTCCCTTGAGATCTCTTGTGTTTATGTGTTGCCCTAGAAATCAACATGGTAGTAGAACATACAAATATCTGACATGGAAAAAAGAAGAAAACGAGAAAAATGAGTCTTTTGTTTTTCCTTTTAGTCTTATTCTTTCTCAATTCCTATTTTTATTGGATTTCTTATTCTCTTACTATATGTTTCATTTGGACAATTTTATACTATTAGAAATATCTTTGACATTTAAGGTAGCGAAGGTCAAGCAACAAAAAAGTTTCAACTAATGGCAAAATTTTCAACTTTCTGAGTGGTTTGTACCATCATGACTAAGATTTTATATAGAAAACTCTATCTAAAAAAAAACCGTTTGAGTCTACTCTATCCCAATAAATTATTTCTCAATTTGATATTTCTAGAGAGACAGATCCACATTAGAAGAATCAAAGGTTATGATGGTAGCTTGTGGCATGCGAAAATCCGAACATAAGTAAATTTTCTCTTCCCATAAAGGTCATTGGGTGTGCTTGTTTTGTCCATCTCACATCTCCTCAATAAAAAAATAAACTTGTTCCTCGTTCTATGAAGTGCATTTTCTTGGGCTAATCTCGCACTTTATGTCTCACCATCGGTTGTCTCCCGCATGTTATCAGTTCCTTGCATCTCTTTCTTCCATCTCTATTCCATAGTCCTACCAGGAGGCTGTTAGGTTCCCTCCCCATGGATCGTGTCACCCGGCGATCTCCTCTGGCTTCCAGGTTTGATGACGAAGGAGAGAAGGACTTTGGGTGTTTGGAACGACCAATGCTTGAGATAGAGAGATATGTTGAGCTTTGGAAGGAACTCTACCTTAGGCCTCGTTAAGGAGAGAGTACCTGATCTCGCTAGACTATTTGGAATAATGCTTGCTTCATTTCACATTTCTGTCCTCCTTATAAACAAAGGAAGGGACACATACAAGGTAGGCCAGGACTTGGCCCAATAGCTTGACGCAAAATTACAAAAGTGCCCAATAACTTAACTTGAGATTAACATCAATTAAGTCCTATGCCTAGCAATGACTCTCGATGCTTTGGAGTCCATAACATCACTCCCTTCCTGGAGAAAGAGTTTGTCCTCAAGCTCAAAGTCGGGAAAGTGTTCCTAGAATTCAGCTAACGGTTGCCAAGAGGTTTCCCCCGGATCCGTTTTCGCTCAATGGACGAGAAGTTCCCAACAATCATTGACTTTGCGAGCCTGGTAGACATGAGCTGGAGTGGGCAAGATGCGACCATTGCACAGTGGAGGGAGAGGGGTGTGCAACATTGGCGAATCGCCCTTGAACGGCTTCAGCAGAGACAAATGGAAGACATCATGAATATGGGTGTCGGGCGGTAACTGGAGACGGTAAGCGACGCTGCCGATGCCCTCCAAAACCTGGAAGGGCCCAAAGTACTTGGGGGAGAGCTTGTGACCCTTGGATGCTGCGAGGGACAATTGACGGTACCTGTGAAGACGGAGCCACACATAATTGCCTGGGGCATAAGAGGTCACGGTTGGCTTTGTCATAAAATTTTTTCATGCACGACTGAGCCTGCAGTAAGTTGTCCCGGATATGGGCGAGCATGTGGTCCCGTTCCCCCAAAGCTTGGTCGATGGCAGCCACATGGGAAGAACTAGCAAGATAGGAGACAAGGCGAGGGGGAGGCCTACCATAAACCACCTGAAAGGGGGACATCTTGAGCGCTGAGTCATAGGAAGCATTGTAGTAGAATTCTGCCCACGTGAGCCAATGGACCCAAATCTTCGGATTATCTCCCACAAAGCAGCGCAAATACACCTCCAGTGTGCGGTTGACGACCTCGGTTTGTCCATCAATCTGGGGGTGGTAAGCGGAAGAGAAAGCCAGTTTGGTGCCCTGTAGCTTGAAAATCTCCTTCCAAAAGGTATTAGTAAAAAAAACATCTCTGTCACTTGTGATGGTTTCGGATAAGCCATGAAGGCGCACAATGTTGTCCATGAAAATATGAGCTAAGTGCACCGTTGTATATGGATGTGATAAAGGAATCAAGTGGCTATACTTCGAGAAATGGTCCACCACGACCAAGATGGTAGACTTACTGGACGACTTCGGAAAACCCTCAATGAAGTCCATAGAGGTCTCTGCCCAAACTTGAGTAGGTAGCTAAAGGGGCTGCAGCAAACCCGCTGGTTGGAGAGTGTCGGATTTGTTGCGCTGACTGACCTGGCACGCGAAAACGTAGTCAGCCATCATGCTCTTCATACCTATCCAATAGAAGTCACGACTCAGGAGGAAGTGCACTGCTGGCCTTCGTGAGTACTATCGTGATAGGTGAAAATAATGGTGGGTAGTAAGGACGATGTGGCAGCTAGATAAATTCATTGCTTGTACAAGAGGAGGCCGTCCTGGATGGCCCAGCTGATGTCCAACTTCTGCTGTTCAACGCTCTAGAAGAGGGCGAGGAGGTCCGGGGTCTACTGAAGCTCATCGCGAATAGAATCGAGCAGTAAGAACCGAGGTTGACTGATGGCAAGAAGTTGGGGCTCGGGCACCTCGTGGCGGGACAATGGATCAGTTCCTTTGTTGAGGTGACCTGGTTTGAACTCCACCCAAAAGTCGAAGCCCATCAATTTACTGAGCCAATGTTGTTGAGGTGACGTGGTAAGGCGCTGCTCAGGAGGTACTTAAGGCTGCAATTGTCGGTGCGGGTAAGGAAGTGGTGGCCCCAGAGATATGGCCTCCAATAAGTTCACACTCATATGCCGCTAATTTGTGATGATGAGTGGCCAAGTATTGGCTGGAATACACAATGGGATGTCCCTGCTACTGTAAAACTGCCCGGATGCCTCCCCCGGATGCATCAAATTCAATGACAAAGAGATCCTCAAAATTCGGAAGTTGTAGCATTGGAGCTGATGCGAACACAAGCTTGAGTTGAGCAAAGGAGGATGTTGCTGCCTCGGACCATTAGAATGCATTGCGTTTCAATAAGTTCGTCAAGGGCATGGCTAGCTGACCATAAGCTGGGATGAACTTGCGGTAGTACCTAGATAAGCCCAAGAACCCTTTTAATGCCGTTGGAGGAGGCTAGTCCACAATGACCTGGATCTTTGAACTATCCACCTTGATGTTGGCGGCGGAAATAACATGGCCCAAATACGCTACCTCCGGAGGACCAAACGAGCATTTGGAGTGCTTTAGAAATAGATGGTGGGAATGTAAGAGTTGAAACACTGTGCACAAGTGTTGCATGTGGCTATAGATCAAAATATCATCAAAGAAAACAAGGACATATTTCCTTAAAAGGGGCCGAAATACCTCATTCATGTGGGCTTGGAAGGTGGAGGGGGTGTTGGAGAGCCCAAATGGCATGACCAGAAACTTGAAGTGGCTATGGTGAGTACGGAATGCAGTCTTCTTCACGTCAGGATGGGGGGGGGGGGGGGGGGGGGGGGGGTAAGTCTCAGATCTGATGGTACCCTGAACTCAAATCCAGTTTGGTAAAGAAGTTGGCACCATGGAGTTCGTCCAAGAGCTCATCGACCACGGGAATCGGAAATTTGTCCTTGACAGTGTGTGCATTCAACTCTCTGTAGTCAACACAAAAGCGCCAAGTTTGATCTTTCTTGCGCACTAACAGCACCGGAGAGGCAAAAGGGGTCTTGCTGGATTGAATAAGGCCTTGGTCGAGCCTTTACTGGCATTTCCTCTCAATTTCATCCTTCTGTAAGTGCGGATAACGGTAGGTCCGGACAACAACAGGCTCCGTGCCCAATTTCAGACGTATGCGATGGTCACAAGTCCGGATGGGAGGAAGTGACTGAGGCTCCATAAATAAGTCTCCAAATTAGGTAATGAGGGACTGTAAGGTACTACTGTTCGAGGTGGTTACCTGTAATTGCTGGAGTGTGCAGTGGGAGGGGGCATGAGTGCCATGAAGAGTGATGGCTCGCTTTCAAGAAGTGAAGCTCATCGTTAAGGATGTGAAATCCTATAATATCGGACCCAATTGTTGAAGCCACTTGATACCCAAAACTAAGTCAAACCTGGTGAGAGGAATGACCAAGAATTCTACTACAAATTGATGGCCTTCAATGTCAAAGCGGACTGCTGAACATACACCAATGCTGGTAAGCTTTTCCCCATTCGCCACTGAAACCGAGAGGCCAAAGTTGTGTTGCATGGGTAAGCCCAATTGTTGTGCTGCGGTCTGGCTGAGAAAGTTATGGGTGCTGCCCAAATCAACCAATGCAACTACCAGGAGATTGTGGATGGTGTCGTGGACTTGCATGGTGTTGGTGCTGTGCAAGCCGGTCATGGCATGGAGAGAAAGGGTAGGTTCCTCTACTGCTGGCTCCTCTTCATTTTCTGAATTGTCATCCTCTTCTGGATCGTCCACCTCGAGCCAAAATAGTCCTTTGCACTGATGACCGGTGCAATATTTTTCATCGCAATTGAAACAGAGTCCTTGAACTCGCCATTCGTCCATTTCAGTTTTGGAGAGGCGTTTCATGAATTGGGTGTGTGTGTGTGTGGGGGGGGGGGGGGGGGGGGGGGGAGGCGTTTCATGAATTGGGTGTGTGTGTGTGTGTGGGGGGGGGGGGGGGACAGCTTTGTGGGTTTGTTTGAGGTTGGCTAAATCTCAAAGAGGATTGTGGCGGGCTGGGCCCACGAATCGTAACATATAGGAAGTTTTGAAAATCTTCCAATCATACACAGGATTCTCGGTAGCCCACGAATCGTAACATATAGGAAGTTTTGAAAATCTTCCAATCATACACAGGATTCTCGGTAGCCCACGAATCGTAACATATAGGAAGTTTTGAAAATCTTAGAATCATACACAGGATTCTTGGTTTTAAACTGATGATACCACATGAACGCTTCATCGAACATGTGGAAGGCAGCAAGTGGAACCCTGTGCTCGGTCAGGGTTCGTTGATGCCAAAAGAACTCGTCGCACCTATGCAACCAAAGGAGAGGGTCCGAAGACCCATCATACTTAGGGAAGTCCAATTTGGCAAACCTGGGCACCGACGAATGGCCTGGTCCTTGGACACCCATTGCTAAAGGATGTGGTTGACAGTAATGTGAGGGTGGTGGAGGGGTATGGGATGATGGTTGGGCAGGAGGAGAGGAGGAATGTCCGAGCTGAGCTGTGAGACGAGTGAAGCCTTCATCTATCCAAACCATCAGGTGTTGGACAGTGTCGTTGAGGAAGAGAATTTGTTGCTGCAGTGCGTCAACCTGGGTCTCCATTCCCACACGATTTTCCTCCACCAAATTTCGGATTTCAGCAGGAGAAGAGGAATTGCCAACGGTGGTCCTGTCTAATACCACGATGTTAGGTTCCCTCGCCATGGATCGTGTCACCCGACGATCTCCTCTAGCTTCCAGGTTTGATGACGAAGGAGAGAAGGACTTTGGGTGCTTGGAATGACCAATGCTGGAGATAGAGAGAGAGACATTGAGCTTTGGAAGGAGCTCTACCTTAGGCCTCGTTAAGGAGAGAGTACCTAATCTCGCTAGACTATTTGGAATAATGCTTGCTTCATTTCACATTTCTGTCCTCCTTATAAACAAAGGAAGGGACGCATACAAGGTAAGCCTGGACATGGCCCAATAGCTTGACGCAAAATTACAAAAGTGCCAAATAACTTAACTTGAGATTAACATCAATTAAGTCCTATGCCTAGTAGTGACTCTCGATGCTATGGAGTCCATAACAGAGGCCTTGAAAATTGAGGATGGAAGTCAGCTATGGACGAGGAAATGCAAACCTTATATGAAAACCAGACATGGAACTTAGCACCTTTTCTGACAGGTAAGAAACCCGTGGTTTTAAAGGTGTTTTTACCATGAAACATAATCTGGATGGGTCCATTGCTCACCTTAAGGCCCGCCTCATTGCTAAAGGGTACACTCAATGTTATGGAGTGGATTATGAGATATTCTCTCTTGTTTCCAAGTTAAGTTTGGTACATATCTTGTTATTGCTTGCCGCTAACTCTTCATGTCCCGTCTATCAACTCGATGTAAAAAATGCTTTCTTAAATGGTTATATATGCAAGGAAATTTATATGATTCAACCACTTGGCTGGTTGAGGGGGAGTCCGTATGCCGCTTAAATAAGTCTTTATATGGGCTTAAACAGTCCTCTTGGGCCTGGTTTGATAAATTTAGCCAAACCATACTACGGTTTGGATTTCGTCCGTGCTCAATAGATCATTCGGTATTTATTAAAGATATTATTGAATTTATGAAAAAGAGATATACTTCAATGACTTATCATAATCTTAGTACATGAACCTCTATTTATAATAGAGGAAAGTAGTAGAGTCCAATTATAATTAAACTACCCTTATCTCAATTACACCCAAATTCTAACACTTAAAGATAAGTCATAGAATAATAAAATAACCCAATATAAATAGAAGATTAACATGGCTAAAACACCTTTAAATTGAAATGCTTTTGTGGGTCCATATCTTATGGGCTATGTTATGGACTCCATAGCATCTAGAGTAGCTGGTAGATGTAGATGGTAACTTATGTAATTTTCAGATTTCTCAATTAAGTGGTATTGATGTAATTTCTTTCAAAACTATGGCCTTGTCATTGGCCTTTGTTGGTGTGCGTCCCTAATCTTTTATAGGGACATCATTGAATGAAGAAAGAAAGTATTGAGCAATTAGAGTAAATGAGATCGAGTTCTCTCTCTGACGAGGCCCAAGGTGGAGCTTCCTTCGAACTCTCATTCGTATCAGAAATTGGTCGCTTGAAGAACACTAAATCATCCTCCACAAAGCCGTTCAATCTGGAATTACGTGGAGATCGTCGGGTGACACGATCCATGGTGAGGGAACTCAACAACGTGGAATTAGATAGGACCACCATTGGCGATTCCTCCTCTCTAGCTGATTTGCGCACCTCCATTGACGAGATTCGGCTTGAATCACATGCCCTTCGGACTGACCACGCTGCTATGCACACAAATATGCAAGAAATTAAGGAGTCTCTTCTCCTACTTATCCAACTCTAGGGGCCGCGAGAGGCTCCCCTATCGGGAAGTTCCAACCGCCCTACCGAGCACCCCACTATGCCTCTCCCACCGGTGCCTCCTCTGCACCCCGCCCATCCACCTCTAGGGAGACCTCATGACACCAGCCCTTCCAACGTCCCCAGGTACACCAAATTAAATTTTCCAACGAATGATGGGACTACTGACCCATTAATCTGGTTGCATCGGTGTGACCATTTTTTTTGGCACCAAAGAACCCAACCCAATGAGAGGGTTTCTTTAGCTTCCTTCCACATGCTCAACGAAGCGCAATTGTGGGATACCCAATTTAATTATGAGAATCATGTGTATGATTGGGAAATTTTTAAAGACTACTGTATGTTGAGGTTTGGTCCACCAACACGCATCAATCCTCTCGAGGATTTGGTTAATCTCAAACAAACAGGGTCAATCGAGACGTACCAGAAACAATTTCAAGAACGCCTTGCCTGAGCCAGTCCCTTTGTACGTCCTAGCCAATATGTCCTTTTGTTTACTGTTGGTCTGGTGGAGGCTCTACGCCTCGAAGTGGAATTGAATGACGCTCCATCCTTATCCCATGCTATGAATTTGGCACGTACACTGGATGTCAAGAAAAGGATTATGAAAGAATACTTTGTTAAGCACCTAGCCAATACTACCCAAAAGACTGGCCTGTTAGGAGCGGAAGACATAAGTACTTAACCCAGTACCATAACAGTACACCCCGCCCTCCCGAGCCGACGACCACGGCGGCCTTAACATTGCAACAGGGACCGGGTTAGGAGCCCATACTCCCTTACGGAGCCCCGCCAGAGGCGTGCGGTCCACATACGCACGCGGGGACTCGAAGTAGGGATGTAGCGCCTGCTCTGATACCAAATGTTAAACACCTAGCCAATACTACCCAAAAGACTGGCCTGTTAGGAGCGGAAGACATAGGTACTTAACCCAGGATCATAACATACTTGGTGCGTCGACTACCCTGGCAGAGCCGAGTGACATCGGGTGCTCCCCCAAACCACATCTCCCCTCTGTGCCAAGGGCAACCCCCTTCACATCCATCCGAGACTACCAGGTCCACACCTCTCCCATAGTATATTAAACGTCTTTCTAAATCAGAAATTGATTAGCGAAGAGCACAGAGGCTGTGTTTCAATTGTGATGAAAAATACTTCCAAGGCCACTTATACAAAAGGCTGTTTTGGTTAGAGGTAGAGGATCTCGACGACAGCACCCCACTAGAAGAAGAGGTAGACACAGAAGTGGAAGAACCAGCCATTTCACTCCACACCATGACGGGGTTACACAGTACCAATACTATGCAGATCTACGCGGGCATTCAAAATCTCATGTTACTAGCACTGGTTGACTCGGGTAGCACTCACAATTTCCTCAGGCAACTAGCAGCACATCAGTTGGGCTTGCCACTTCAACACAATTCTTGCAGTTCTGTCTTTGTAGTCAATGGGGAAAAATTACCAGTGTGGAGTTATGTTCAGCTATCACATTCGTTATTGAAGGCTACACCTTATGGAAGATTTTTTTATCATCCCACTTGCTGGGTTTGATTTGGTACTGGGGATTAAATGGCTGCAAAAGTTGGGTCCAATTTTATGGGATTTCAAGTTCCTTATTATGAGTTTCACACAAGATCATCAACAACTCACCCTACATGGTACTCATGCCTCATTATAGTGCACTCTCCAAAATCTCCAAGTTCGGCACTCTGATGATAGTCAGCTCACATCGTTGTTGGCTGAGTTTGATGACTTATTTCAGCAACCTGCTACCCTTCCTCTAATACGGGATTGTGATTTCTGTATTCGGTAAAATTTGGGCACTGACCTAGTAGTGGTGCGCCCCTACCACTACCCACACTTGCAGAAAGATGAGATAGAGTGTCAATGTCAGCTCATGTTAGCTCAAGGCATTATTCAGCCTAGTCACTCGCCATTCTATTCGCTAGTGCTGTTGGTAAAAAAACATGATAATTCTTGGCGCTTTTGTATGGATTACAGGGAGCTCAATGGCCATATGGTAAAGGATAAATTTCCCATACTGGTGGTGGATGAACTGTTGAACGAGCTACATGGAGCAGAATTATTTACGAAGCTGGACTTGAAATCAGGCTACCATCAAATTTGGGTCCACCTGGACGATGTGGAGAAAACTACTTTCCGTACACACCACAGTCATTTTGACTTCTTGGTGATGCCCTTTGGTCTTTCCAACGCCCTGTCCACCTTACAAACAGTGATTGATTGACCTACTCCGCATTCGGTCATGACTTTTAAGATGGTTTCTAGGCCTTTCCGGCTATTACAGAAAGTTTATTCGTGACTATGGCCAGATAGCAATGCCGATTACAAACTTACTCAAGCGGAATGCCATCACATGGACGGAGATTGTAGATTCATCATTTCACCAGCTGAAACAATCCTTAGCTTCTGCATCGGTTGTCCAACTACCAAAATTTGAAGACCAATTTATTATTGAATGTGATGCTTCCAGTGGGGGCAATGGCACATTATTACAGCAGCATAGCCACCCCATCGCCTACTTCAGCCGCCACCTGGCCCCGCACCACCACAAATTAGCTGCATATGAAAGGTAACTCATTGGCTTAGCCAAAGCCATTCAACATTGGCAGGCCAATCTTTGGGGTCGACACTTTTTGATCCGGACAGACCATTGTAGTTTGAAATACTTGTTGGAGCAATGTATCACTACTTCACCCCAACAACATTGGCGGAGTAAACTGATGGGATTTGATTTCAAGGTGGAGTACAAACCAGGCCACCTTAACAGGGGCGCAGATGCACTATCACGTAGGGATTTTTTGGACCCTCACCTACATGCTATCAGTCACCCGCGGGTTCTTTTGGTCGACTCCATAAGAGGTGAAATTCAGAACCATCCCGAGCTCATAGACGTGTACCAGGAGATTGAGCAACGCACTCTGGACAGCCATTGGGAAATTCAGGACCGCCTCATCTTGTATAAGAAACGCATTTTTCTCCATCACACGTCCCCTCTACTCAACAACATTATCTCTTCATTGCATGATAGTACTCATGAGGGCAAGTAGAAAACTTATTTTCGTATTAGTAGGGACTTCTATTGGAGGGGCATGAAGCATATGATCGCTGATTATGTCTCGGCGTGCCAAGTTTGTCAATAGAACAAAGCGAAATCCCTACACCCGGCTGGCCTGCTGCAACCTCTTCAACTACCTTCCCAGGTGTGGGTAGATATATCCATGGATTTTATCGAGGGCCTTCCCAATTCTTTTGACAAATCTATTATCCTGGTAATGGTGGATCGGTTCTCCAAATACGGGCACTTCCTACCCTTGGGGCATCCGTATACAGTGACACATGTCGCCCAACTTTTCATGGATCAGATTGTACACCTGCATGGCCTACCCGAATCCATCACAAGTGACAAAGATCCTATATTCAC
This sequence comes from Aristolochia californica, assembly GCF_029961685.1. Taxonomy (NCBI): domain Eukaryota; kingdom Viridiplantae; phylum Streptophyta; class Magnoliopsida; order Piperales; family Aristolochiaceae; genus Aristolochia; species Aristolochia californica. The sequence goes on along the minus strand of NW_027182214.1, from coordinate 9,314,101 downwards.
AAGTACCTTTTGGAAAGAACTCTTCAAATTATAGGGTACCAAATTGGCCTTCTCCTTAGCCTTTCACCCTCAATCCGATGGCCAAACCGAAGTGGTGAACCGCACTCTTGAGATAAATTTGAGGTGTTTGGTCGGGGATACCCCCAAATGTTGGGTACGCTGGTTAGCATGGGTAGAGTATTGTTATAACACCTCTTACCATACAACACTGGGCACCACACCATTCAGGGTAGTCTATGGGCGTGAACACCCTCGGATCCTATCTTATGATCCTGGTTTGTCTCGCGTGCCGGTGATCGACCAAGCTTTGGGGGAACGGTATACTATGCTTTCACAGGTCAAGGCTCACTTGCAGAAAGTGCAAGACACTATGAATCATTACTATGACAAGAGACACATTGACCTTTCTTTTGCTCCGGGCGATTATGTTTGGCTGAAACTTCAGCCTTACCGTCAGCTATCACTTACAGCAACACGACGACACAAACTTTCTCCCAAATATTATGGCCCTTTCCAAGTATTGGCTCGTATTAGCAGTGTGGCATATCGTCTACAACTCCCACCAAAAGCCAGGATACATGTTGTATTCCATGTCTCTCTCTTGAAGCCATTTCGGGGAGACTCACCCATGCTACACACGCCCTTGCCTCCAGTGCATGAAGGTCGTGCTCTTCCTTCTCCCAGTGAACGTTTTGCAGTCTTGTCGCGTTTAGGAGTCATGGGAGCTTTTAGTCCAGTGGGTTGACGCAGATATGCTTGAAGCCTCCTGGCAACCACTCAAGGAATTCAGGGCCCTTTACCCCACCTTTGAGCTTGAGGACAAGCGCTTTCTCCGGGAGGGGGGGGGGGGGGGTGTTAGGCTCTCTAGCCATGGATCGAGTCACCCGGTGATCTCCTCTAGCTTCCAGATTGAATGACGAAGAAGGGAAGGATTTGGGGTTCTTGGAACGCCCAATGATGAAGGGACGTGAGCCTTTGAAGGAGCTCCAACCTTAGGCTTCTTTAGAGAGAGTACCTGATCTCATTTAGACTAATTGATTAATGCTTACTTCCATTCAATCACTTGATGCCCTAAATAGATCAGGGAAAACATCAAAGGTTCTATAATTATAATTAGACCCTTATGGAACTTCAAATTACAATTAAACCCATAAGGTACTGAAATACAAGTTTACTCCTTCTCTTCTCTTCTCAGGTTAGCCACTCTTGATGCTATGGAGTCCATAACATCACCCCCCTCTTGAAGAAAGAGCTTGTCCTCAAGCTCGAAAGTGGGGAATAGAGTTTGGAAGGACTCGAGTGTCTCCCAAGAGGCTTCTATTAATTCCTCGTCAGTCCACCGAACGAGCACTTCCCAAGCGTTGTTAACTCGCCTTGCTTGAAGGATCTGTGCGGGCGTGGGCATGGACCTGCCATCTTTGAGCGGAGGCAGAGGGGTATGCAGCAGTGGTGAGTCTCCCTTGAACGGCTTGAGAAGGGAGACGTGGAAGACGTCATGGAGCTTGGCGTCTGGTGGTAATTTCAAATGATACGCCACAGTGCCAATACGGTGAAGGACCTGGAATGGCCCATAAAATTTTGGAGAGAGCTTATGGCGTTTGATGGCTACAAGAGATAGTTGGCGATATGGCTGAAGTTTGAGCCAAACAAATTCTCCGGGTGCAAAGGAAAGGGGACGGTGTCCTTTGTCATAAGTATGCTTCATTGTGGCTTGTGAACGTTGTAACTGAAAGCGGACTTGAGCAAGCATTGCATCTCTATCTGCTAATGCTTGGTCCAATGCCGCTACCAGAGAAGACCCCGGTTCATAAGAAAGTAGGCGCGGAGGTTCACATCCATAATCAACTCAAAAAGGGGTAGTACCCAGTGCGGTGTGGTATGAGGTATTATAACAATACTTCGCCCATGCTAACCAATGAACCCATTGTCGGGGCGTGTCCCCCTCAAAGCACGGAAAATACATCGCCAATGTGCGGTTAACCACCTCTGTCTGGCTGTCTGTTTGAGGGTGGTATGCTGAAGAAAAAGCTAACTTGGAGCCATGGAGCTTAAATATTTCCCCCCAGAATTTACTGGTGAAGATAGCATCACGGTCGCTAGTGATGGTCTTCGGAAGGCCATGGAGGCGGACAATATTATCCATGAAGAGCTGAGCGACTTGTGTTGCTGTATACGGATGGTTGAGGGCCATAAAGTGGGCATATTTTGAGAACCGGTCGACCACAACAAGAATAACAGATTTCCCTACAGAAGGAGGAAGACCATTGATAAAATCCATTGAGAGATCTGCCCATAGAAGGAAGTTGAAGTGGCTGGAGCAAGCCAGCGGGTTGTAAGGATTCAGACTTATTCCTCTGACAGACCTGGCACGCTGCAACATACTCAGCAATGACCCACTTCATACCTCTCCAATAAAACTCCCGACTGAGGCGGAAGTATGTCTTCTGCTGGCCTTCATGTGTACTATCATGAAAGGAGGCAATAATGGCAGGAAGGAGTACCAACGAAGGATGAAGATATATGCGTCATTTATACAGAATGAGACCGTCCTGTAGTGTCCAGTTCTTGTCCTTGGAATGGTTTTCGATTTGAGCTTGTAATGCAAGGAGATTTGGATGATGGCTAGTATTGTGACGGATTGTGTCCAGCAAAGGGGACCTGGGGTGGCTCAGTGCGTGCAAGTGTGAATCCCCTAGTTCTCTGTGGGACAAATCATCTGCTGCCCGGTTGAGATAACTCGGTTTGTATTCCACTTGAAAATTGAATCCCATTAATTTGTTGAGCCAATGTTGTTGTGGGGATGTAGTAAGGCGCTGCTCCAATAAGTGTTTGAGGCTACAGTGGTCTGTCCGGGTCACAAAAGGTCTGGCCCATAGATACGGCCTCCAATGCTACACGGCTTTGGCCAAACCGATGAGTTCCCTTTCGTAAGTGGCTAACTTGTGATGGTGAGGAGTGAGATGGCAGCTGAAATAGGCAATGGGGTGTCCCTGTTGCTGCAATACTGCACCTATCCCTCCCCCGGATGCATCGCATTCTATGATGAAATTTTCGGCAAAGTTGGGCAATTGGAGAATTGGTGCTGACGCTAATGCCTGTTTTAAGTTGTTAAACGAGGAGTCTACCAACTGAGACCACTGAAAGGCATGTTTCTTTAGTAAATTGTGCAATGGTGTTGCCAGGTGACCATATTCTTTGATAAATTTTCTATAATACCCTGCAAGACCAAGGAACCCTTTCAAAGCTGTAACGGAGTGAGGCGTGGGCCAATCCATAACCGATTGTATCTTGCTGAAGTCTGGTTTCACCCCAGAGGTAGAGACCACATGCCCCAAATAAGCTACTTCGGATGTGGCAAAGTCACATTTGGCATGATTGAGAAATAAATGGTGTGCTCGGAGAATTGTGAAATTGGTGCAAATGTGCTTCCCAAGTTTTGCTATAGACCAGTATATCGTAAAAAAAAACTAAGACATGCTTCCACAAGAAAGGGCGAAATACCTGGTTCATAAGCACTTAAAAGGTGGACGGGGCATTGGATAGTCCAAATGGCATCACCAAGAACTCGTAGTGACCATGGTGGGTGCGGAAAGCAGTTTTTTCGACATCCTCCGAATAAACCCGAATCTGATGGTAGCCAGATTTCAAGTCCAATTTTGTAAATAATTGAGAGCCGTGTAGATCATCCAATAATTCATCAATCACCGGAATTGGAAATTTATCTTTGATGGTGCGAGCATTGAGTTCACGGTAATCCACACAAAAGCGCCAAGATTTATCTGATTTTTTAACCAGCAATACCGGGGATGAAAAAGGAGAATGACTAGGCTGAATAATACCTTGTTGGAGCATTTTTTGACATTGCCTTTCTATCTCATCTTTTTTCACATGGGGATAGCGGTAGGGACGCACTACCAGTGGTTCGGTGCCCATCTTCAAACGAATTCTGTGATCACAAGCTTGTATAGGCGGAAGGTCGGCAGGTTCCTGAAATAAATCGGCATATTCTGCCAACAATGAAGCTAAGTTATCTCCTTTTGAAGGACCCATAGAAAGTGTTTGGAGGCTGCATGGCCACTGGGCGCTATTGCCCTGGAGGGTGATCGGATGGGTGTCCTGTTTAAAACTCATGGTAAGGGATTGGAAATCCCAAAAGATCGGACCCAATCACTGTAGCCATTTAATGCCCAATACGAGGTCAAACCCAGCCAGCGGTATGACCAAAACATCTACTACAAAGGAGTGACCCTCAATAGTAAAGGACACTGCTGAACTGAAACCCACAGTGGTGACCTTGTCACCGTTAGCCACTGAGACTGATATTCCTGATTTCTGCTGTAGTGATAACCCCAACTGTTGTGCTGCCTGGCCGCTTATAAAATTATGTGTGCTGCCTGAGACCATGAGTGCTAGCAGAATATGATGGTTCATGGTGGCGTGGACCTGCATGGTATTTGTGCTATGCAGGCCTGTCATGGCATGGAGGGAGATTTCTGGTGTTTCCTCCTCGGTTTGGTCCATATCCTCCTGAAAGTCATCCTCTGAGGGGTCTTCTATTTCTACCCAAAAGAGTCTTTTGCATTGATGGCCCTTGACGAATTTTTCATCACAATTGAAACATAGGCCCTGAGCCCTTCTTTGATCAATTTTTGCTTTTGTGAGACGTTTGATAAATTCCGGTGGGGGTGTAAAGGCTGGTGGTGGTGGTGGAGAGGGGTTGTTGGGTTGAGGCCTTGGGTTAGTGGAATAAGGACCATGGGGTTGTGGGCGAGGTGGCCAAGGGGGACGTTTGGTTAATGACTCTCGGAAGATGTGCTATTTGTTGTCCAATGCTCTTGCCAAATTCATGGCGTGGGCTAGGGAAGTGGGGGCTTCCAATTCCACTTCTAGGCGAAGGGGTTCTACCAGGCCAGCCGTGAACAAATTGACATAAAGTTCAGGCCGCACCAAATGACTTGCACGAGCAAGTTTTTCTTTGAACAATTTCTGATATTGTTCTATAGTTCCAAGTTGTTTTAGATTGACCAAATTCCCAACTGGGTTGCTGCGAAGCGGAGGACCAAACCCTAGCATGCAATTTTCTTTGAAAAATTCCCAATCATATACCACAAACTCGTTTTTGAATTGATGAAACCACATAAGTGCTTCATAGAGCATGTGGAAGGCAGCTAATTGAACCTTGCCTTCGGGCAGAGTTCTTTGATTGGAAAAGAAATGATCACACTTGTGTAACCACATTAAAGGGTCAGAGGACCCATCATACGTTGGAAAATCAAGCTTTGTGTACCTTGGCACGGTAGGGGGTGCTGGATTGAGGCCCCCATGAGGTGGAGGTGTTTGGCGTAGGGGTGGAGGTGGAGGTGTTGGATGAGGGTTGAGATGATCTGCTGGGCATGAGGAGGATGCCATCTGGACGGAAAGCTGGGTAAAGCCCTCCTCCATGCGGGACAGGAACATCTGGAATTTGCCCTCCAGGCCATTGATTTGAGATTGTAGATCAGCACGGTTCTCTTCCACAAAATTTTGAATTTCTGCAGGGGAAGAGGAATCACCAAGGGTGGTCCTGTCTGATACCACGATGTTAGGCTCTCTAGCCATGGATCGAGTCACCCAGCGATCTCCTCTAGCTTCCAGATTGAATGACGAAGAAGGGAAGGATTTGGGGTTCTTGGAACGCCCAATGATGAAGGGACGTGAGCCTTTGAAGGAGCTCCAACCTTAGGCCTCTTTAGATCAGGGAAAACATCAAAGGTTCTATAATTACAATTAGACCCTTATGGAACTTCAAATTATAATTAAACCCCTAAGGTACTGAAATACAAGTTTACTCCATCTCTTCTCTTCTTTGGTTAGCCACTCTTGATGATATGGAGTCCATAACAGGGGGGGGGGGGGGGGGGGGGGTGATTTTATGGACTCCATAGCATCTAGAGTAGCTAGTAGACGTAGAGGGTAGCTGATGTAATTTTTAGATTTCTCAATTAAGTGGTATTGATTAAATTTCTTTCAAAACAATGGCCTTGTCGTTGGCCTTTGTTGGTGTGCGTCCCTAATCTTTTATAGGGACATCATTGAATGAAGAAAGCAGGTATTCAGCAATTGGAGTAAACGAGATCGGGTTCTCTCTCTGACGAGGCCCTAGGTGGAGCTTCCTTCGAAAGCTCATTCGTATCAGAAATTGGTCGCTCGAAGAACACTAACTCCTCCTCCACGAAGCCATTCAATCTGGAATCACGGGGAGATTGTCGGGTGACACGATCCATGGCGAGGGAACTCAACAAGCTATGGCCCATCGTCCAACATTCTTAGATATGTGGGCCTTCCTTGGTCATGTGGGCTTGGGCCCATCTGATGTGGGTCCATATCTTATGGGCTTGGGCCCATCTTCCTACATCCTTAGATATCTGGGCCTTCCTTGGTCATGTGGGCTTGGGCCCATTTTACAACACTTCCCCTCAAGCTGGGGGTGAGAGAACATCATGAACTCCCAGCTTGCTGCAAATGATGTATAGTATCTTCTTGTATAAAATGGCAGTCCTCCATATCTTCCAACACTCCCTCTCACTCCCTCTCACGCTGGTGGCTCTTCCATGAGGCCCAGCTGGCATAAGATAAGTTAGAGTAAAATCACTCCAAGCCGTATAACATTGCTCCATACACCAGTAGGGCACACTCCTATCTTCTGTAGGTAGTGGGTCTATACGCAATGCTCAAAAGTGTAATAAAAATCCTCCATCATCGTGTCCCTCAATAGGACAATGACTCTCAAGTGATAGGAGTAATAAATACCAATTAAGAGGGGTATAATGTTATGATTCTGGATTAAGTATTTGGCTTTCCACTACCAAACAGATCGGTCTTTTGGTATGTATTGGTTAGGTGCATAAAATTTGGTATTAGAGCGGGCACCATGTTGGGAGTTCGAAGCCCGACGTGGGTGATCTCGTTGCCCAAATGCGGTTACCACATAACAGTGGGCCAACATTGCAAGAGTTAGGCCGCCATGGTCGTTGGCTCATAACGGTGGGAGTATTGTTATGATCTTGGGTTAAGTACTTGGTTTCCCGCTACCAAACAAATCAGTCTTTTGGTATGTATTGGCTAAGTGTGTAACATATAACATAGATGTAGTAATAAGCTCTTCTATCACGTTGATGTAACATAGATATAGTAATAAGCTCTTTCATCACGGTGTCCCAACCCGAGCACCGACTCTCACGGGTAGAAATGGTTGATAAGTGGGTAATTCCTGTCATTCACAAGACGACAATAAAAGACCCACGGGTATATATATAAAAAAGTCTCAATGGGCTTAAAACACTCATATGTATACGTGATAGACTTAAACTCCCAACCATAGCGACACTCGTAAGGTTACAATAAGGGTTGACCCAAAGACATTTGTGAGAGTCAAATAAAGGATGGTATGAGAAAGGATACTGAGGCCACTACTTCTTCAATAATAATGTCTCATCCAAAGAAACATAATAGCAAAAGCTAAAAATGGGCCTGACCCCATATAATACGAACCAAAATAATAAACCTAGTAAAAGGACCCAAGAAAAAATCCTATGCAAAAATTTTGTCTTAGATGCAAAAGCTTCATCTTTTGTGCTCCCCCTTTCTTGAATATTTTGGCTACATAAAACTTATCCATAATATATGGAATAAAATACCTCTTTCTTATACTTCTTGTACTTCTCCTCCGAAAGCTGGGAGGTAATGGCAGTGATCACAACTTGAACCAAATATCATAGATGTAGTAATAAGCCCAAATAACATAGATGTATGTTACGGTCCTGGATATGACACAAGGATTCGTAACAGTCCCAGATCTGCCACTGGTTATTGTAGGGAGACCACGTGGAATCGTAGGGAGACAGGGAGAGGAAGACGAAGATCAAGCCAAAGGGAAACTTGAAAACCCTAGAACTCGTAAGGAGAGCTCCAACCCTGTGTAACCTAAAATTAACCTAAAATCAATGCTTGTCTTTCTCATTACTTTTACCCCTTAAATAGGGTTCAACCTTACATGGTTTAAGATAAAATATTACAAAAATACCCTATAAATGAAATATTCCCAAAATACCCCCATGGCCTAAAACTGAAATAAAATAAAGTAATTAAATAAAAAATTAAATAATTATTTTTCCATTGAATTGCTTACCTCGTGTAGAATAATAATTTCTTTTTGGGATAGAGAATAACCCATCGTGTTCCTGCTCCGATACCAGTTGTTACGGTCCCGGATCTAACACAAGGATTCATAACGGTCCTAGATTTTCCATGGGTTATTTTAGGGAGATCACGTGGGATCGTAGGGAGACATGGAGAGAAAGACGAAGATCAAGCCAAAGGGAAGCTTGAAAACCCTAGAACTCGTAAGGAGAGCTCAAAGCCTGTTTAACCTAAAATTAACCTAAAATCAATACTTGTCTTTCTCATTCCTCTTACCCCTTAAATAGGGTTCATACTTACAGGGTTTAAGATAAAATATTACAAAAATACCCTTATAAATAAAATATTCCCAAAATACCCTATGGCCTAAAATTGAAATAAAAAAAATATTAAAGAAAAACAATTAAAATAATAATGTTATTGCATGCATAACAATGTAGTAATAAGCCCTCAAACCAGGGAGAAGTGAGATATTTTTTTGATATAGCAACTCAAAAAAGTGACACAAAACAATCGGCTTAAATTCGGATTTTCAATGCAACAGGATACCTGCATGACTTTTGATTCTTCCAATGTGAATATATCTTCAAATATAGATCAGATTGACATGAAATTTTCGCTTACTGAAACTAGACTTAAATACCTTTCATCCAAGTATAACTTCTCTTCATAAATTATACTTATTTTGAGATAAATAATCTGATAGATTTCGGTCACTGTAATCTGGCCGAACTATGTACTTTTTTCTCCTTTTGCCAGCATGACCATTGGCCCTTCCAAGATCAATATCTCCTTATAAAAAACTCAGATCAAGAATTGGTTGAATAGGTAAGAAAATAGACTTATATATCTATCTATACATATATATTTCTTTTGATATATAATTCTCCATATAAAGTTTCGTTCTTGATAGCATAAAGTAATTCGGAAGTTGAAGCTTTCTTCTGCTACTCAAACCTCTTTTGCAATCTGACCTTCACTGCTTCAAATATCTATTTATTTGTGTAGATAACTCAGATCGAGAATTGGTTGAATAGGTAAGAAAATAGACTTATATATATTTCTTTTGATTTATAAATCTCCATATAAAGTCTCATTTTTTATAGCATAAAATACATAGGAAGTTGAAGCTTTCTATTGTTGCTCGAACCTTTTTTTTTTTGCAATTTGACCTTCATTACTTCAAATATCGATTTATCTTTGTAGATAACTTCAATTGGAAGAAGCCACCCCAAAATATTCTGGTGAATACTGTGGCAGCAGACACTAGAACCAACAACTCACCACCCCCATATATCAGAAAGTTAGCTGGGGTGGAAATAGCTGACCGTAGGGCAAAGAACCTTTGTTATAATTGTGAAGAACAGTACTGGGCAGGCCACCAATGTAAAAGGTTGTTTTGGTGGGAGTTAGATGCAATGGATGGCGAAGAAGAACCAACCAAGGGTCTTCTGGACTTGTTTCAGGAGCCTTTAGGGCTGCTCCCATTGAGGCACTGTGATCACATAATTTGTTTAAAAGCCGGATTAGATGTGGTGGTTGTTAGACCATACTGGTATCCACACCTCCAGAAAGATGAAATAGAACGGCAGTGCCAAACCATTCTGGAACAGGGCCTTATCTGCAACAGTCATTCCCCATTTTCGTCACCAGTTCTCCTAGTTAAGAAATATGATGGCACATGGAGGGTTTGTGTGGACTATAGGGAGCTAAATGAAAAAACCTTCAAAGACAAGTTTACCATACCAGTGGTGGATGAGTTATTGGATGAATTACATGGGTCTAAAATTTTTACTATGCTGGATTTACGATTGGGTTATCACCAAGTCAGAATGCATCCCCCTGATATTGAGAAAACAACATTCTGCACTCACCATGGATATTTCGAATTCGTGGTTATGCCGTTCGGGTTATCCAATGCACCTTCCATCTTCCAAGCTTTGATGAATGAGGTATTCCGTGAATATCTCTGCATGTTTGTGTTAGTTTTCTTTGATGATATTTTGATTTACAGGACATCCAGAGAAAAAAATTTAGAAGACTTATAATTTGTTTTTCAACTTCTCCGAGCACATCATCTCTTCTTAAAACGCTCCAACTGTTCATTTGGCGAGCCCCAAGTTGCATATCTTGGCCACATAATCTCAGCAGAGAGCATTACAGTGGACCTAGAAAAAATTACAGTAGTCACCAACTGGCCTCAACCGTACAACATTTATCCTTAAGAGGCTCTTTGGGGTTAGCCAGGTATTCTCGGAAGTTCATAAAAAATTTACGGACCGCTGGCCATCCCAATGAACAGTCTTCTCACGTGTGATGCCTTCAATTGGAGCGAGCCAACGATGAACTCCTTCAAGGCTCTCAAGAAGGCTTTAACTTCCACTCCAGTATTGCAATTGCCTAACTTTGAGGCCTTATTTGTGGTTGAGTGTTATGCTTAGGGGGGAGGTATTGGGTGTTGTGCTACAACAAACTCAGCACTCCATTGCATATTTTAGCCGGCAACTAGCAGCACACCACCAGAAATTACCTGCTTATGAACGAGAGCTGATTGGGTTGGCTAAGGCTATTCAACATTGGCGGTCCTACTTGTAGGGATGCACCTTCCTCATCCGCACTGATCACTACAACCTCAAATTTCTGCTAGAACAACGCTTCTCTACGTCTCCACAGCACCATTGGATCAGTAAATTATTGGGCTTTGACTTCACAGTGGATCATAAGCCAGACATATTGAACAAGGTGGCCATTGCCTTATCCCGACGCTAGGATGACCAACACCAAGTATATGCGGTTAGCTAGCCAAAGTCTCTCTTGCTAGATTCCATTAAAGAGGACCATCAAACTAATCCAACACTCTTGGAGCTGTCCCAGAAGATCATGACAGGAACAATGGACTCCAAGTGGGCTATATGGGACAACATTATTATGAATGGCACTCGCATATATTTACAACACTCCTCTCCCTTGATTTCCGTCATTTTATCCACCTATCTGTCAATGTAGGTTTCCGACGATGAACTAAGACTCACAGAACTCTGGTCTTCACGGAGACGAAATGCTCAGACAGAGGCTGACGGCACAGCCTAACAAGGAGCTCACAACTCCTACAGTGGTGGACAAAACCACCACTACCTCACGGGACTGATGGAATAGTCCAGATGAGAGCGATGAGCTCTCTGGTTTCTCGGCGAAGACAAGGAAGATGAGAGACCAATAGAATTCCTGCCGTTACCGTTTCCCCCCTTTTCATTATGTATTTAAGCTTAGGTTTTACTGTTACAAAATAGCCAATGGGCCCAATACAATGCCACCCATCCCATTAATCCTAATCTAAAAACCCTATGTACATAACCCAAATTATACAAAAATTATGAACATAAATTACATCTAATATACATTTTAAGATATCAAAACATCCCCCCTCAAATTGATGTTGGTGAGCCAACCAGCAACAATTTTCCAACCAGAAAATTATGTCGGGATTGAGACAACGCTTTGGTGAAGACATATGCCACTTGAAGATCTGAAGAAATGTAAGGAAGTGATATTACCCCGCGCTCCAAAGTGTTGCGGATAGAGTGACAGTCAACCTCAATATGGGTGGTGAGCTCATGGAAAACCGGATTGGCTGCAATCTTGATAGCACTTGTATTATCTGCTTGAAGAGGTGTAGATGAGGGCTGAAGAAACTGGAGCTTAGCAAGAAGACCGCGGAGCCAAATAACTTCAGAAAATGTAGTAGACATAGCGCGATACTCGGCCTCGGTAGATGACTTGGACACCCGGTCTTGTTTCAAAAATATCCAAGAAATCAGTGTATCCCCTAAAAACATACACCAACCTGTAGTAGAGAGGCGGGTATCGGGGCACCCAGCCCAATCGACATCACTATAGGCAACCAGATGTAGCGCGAAGCCGGTAGGAAAGAAAAATCCATGAGCAAGGGAGCCGCACAGATAGCGGATGGTGCCCCGTACTGCCGCAGGATGAAGGTGCCGAGGAGATGACATAAACTGGCTGACCTGATGAACAACATAGGAGATGTTCGGGTGAGTAGTAGTGAAGAATATGAGACTCCCAACCAGTCGTCAGTAGATAGTCGGATCATCAAGGAGAGTCCCTTCATCTTTCCTATATTTGACATTGAGAGCTCAACGCTCTCGTCTGGACTGTTCTGTCAGTCCCGTGATGTTGTGGTAGTTTTGTCCACCATTGTAGGAGCTGTGAGCTCCATGTTAGGCTATGGCATCAGCCTCTGTTCGTCGCATTTCATCTCCATGAAGACCAGAGTTCTTTGAGTTTTAGTTCATCGTCGGACAATGATTTCAGCAGGTCGTCGGACAGAAATGCTTCGAGTAGAAAATCTTCAGGCGAAGATGGCTTGGTCACTCTTCGAACAAATCAAGCTCTGATACCATGTTAATCTAGGTTTCCGACGATGAACTATGACTCACAGAACTCTAGTCTTCACGAAGACGAAATGCATCTGACAGAGGTTGATGACACGATCTAATAGGGAACTCACAACTCCTATAACGGTGGATGGAACCACCACTACCTCACGGGACTGACGAAATAGTCCAGACGAGAGCATTGAGCTCTCTAGTTTCTCGATGAAGACAAGGAAGACGAGAGACGAAAGGAATTCCTCCTGTTACCGTTTTCCCCCCTTTCATTATGTATTTAAGCTGAGGTTTTACTGTTACAAAATGGCCCATGGGCCCAATACAATGCCACCCATCCCATTAATCCTAATCTAATAACCCTATGTACATAACCCAAATTATACAAAAATTATGAACATAAATTACATCTAATATACATTTTAAGCTATCATAACACTATCATGATAGCACTCATGAGGGCGTTCAAAAGACGTTGCTTCGGATCATGGCCAATTTCTATTGGTAGGGTATGAAGTTTGCAATTGCTGAGTACGTAGCCTCGTGTCATGCATGTCATCGCAACAAGGCCAAACATTTATCACCAGTGGGTGTCCTTCAACCTCTTGCCCTTCCCACACAGGTTTGGGCAGATCTTTCCATGGATTTCATTGATGGACTTCCCAAAACTTCTGACAAATCTGTCCTATTGGTAGTGGTTGATAGATTTTCAAAGTATCCTCACTTTATTCCTTTGGCTCATTCGTATATGGCCTCATGAGTGGCTCAAGTGTTTTTAGAGAATATTGTTCGTTTGCACGACATTCTAGAGTCCATAGTGAGTGATTGTGCTGCAATCTTTACCAGCCACTTTTGGAGAGAACTCTTCTTATTATGCGGTACCAAACTGAACTTTTCATCTTCTTATCATCTGCAATCCGATAGGCAGATTGAGGTTGTTAACTGCACGGTGGAAATGTACTTACGGTGCTTTGTGGTCGACCGCCCTCAACGGTGGATTGAATGGCTTCCTTGGGCCGAATATTGTTACAATACGTCATTCCATACAACCTTGCAAGCTACTCCTTTTAGGGATCCTCCACGGTTGTGTCCTATATGGTCGGTTGCACCAAAGTTGAAGCTCTTGACCAGGCACTACTAGACCGTGATTAGGTACTTTAGGCAGCTACCCAACGTCTCAAGAAAGCTCAAGTTAGTGTTGGAAGATAGGGCCCAAGCCCACACAACCAAGGAAGACTCACATATCAAAGTGTATTACAAGATGGGCCCAAGCCCATAAGACCTAGGAAGACCCATGGATCCAAGAGAAATAGAAGATGGGCTCAAGACCCACAGATCAAGGGGAATGCCCATAGGGCCACATACAGTGATGGCAAGATGGTAAATAAAGGGTCATCTCATAGAAATGGCATTGATGTAATTATGCTAAAGTTCCAGGGTTAAAACCCTAAACACTAAACCCTAAGTTTAGGGGTATAAAAATTGTAATATTATAGTTTCATAAATCTATAAATAGAGCTTCAGGGGGAGGGTAAGAATAATCAAGTCCATAACCCTTCTTCCTCCTGTTTTCTCCCAATGGGTCTCTCTCCCCTTTTCTCCGTAAGCTAAATTCATGGAGTCCTTAAAATCAACATAGTATCAGAGCTTTGATTTTTAGGACTCCGACTATGGTTTTTTAAGTTTTATTCCTGAACGCTGGAAGATTTTTTTCCTTTTATTTTCTATCTCGTGCCTTCATCTGACCATTGCCCATTCCGATTTGTTCTACCCATATTGTGGGTTCTTTAATATTTTTATTAGTTTAGACGCTGATGTAAGAAAAGCAATAGCTGAAGTTTCACTCTCTTGTCTCCCTCTCACTTCATTTTGTTCTGCTCTCGAATATGAATATGGCAAAGAAACCCAGTATGGGACGTCAGAAGGTCGACATAAAGAAGATAGAGAATCCGGACATTCGCCAAGTTTGCTTCTCCAAACGTCGCTCCAGCCTCTTTAAGAAGGCTGTGGAACTCTGCCTTCTCTGCAATACCCAGGTTGCCATCATAGTTTTCTCTCCAGCTGGAAAAGTCTTCACGTTTGGCCACCCTTCCGTAAACTCCATAATCGATCGGTTCCTCAGTGGACATAACGCTGGGACAGAGATTCCCCAATTGGGTCCCATGACGAAAGATCTCAGCTGACATTGCTGTGATTTGATGGAGCAAGTGGAGACGGAGAAGAAGGAGGTGTTGCAAGAGACAGGGAGACGACGGCTACAATGACGTTTCTATGGGGAAAGTTTCTCTTCCTGACTGCTTCTCCGGGATCCTCAGTCCGAACGTTGTTGCTCTCGAAAAGTTTCCTCCTGAAGAGAAGCTCTATTCGATGATACTTCTTTTGGTTTTTCATTTCCAGAATCAGGAAAATTTATTTTTGGGAATTTCCCTTAATTACCCATTTAAAATAAAATATTTTTAAAAATACCGACGTCATCAAAATATTTCAAAAACTACCCAACTTGACCGGTCAAATACCTATGTGTGCAGTCAAAAGCGACATGTAAGCTTTGATTGCTTATGTGTCACCACATCATCAGTGCAGTAAACATTGATCGACATGTCGTCTGCCGCGTCATTATTTTGCCGCATCATCTACCACATAAGCTGCCACATCATTAAATAAAAAATTAAATAATCCTCACCATATTCCACTGCATTGTTTTTCAAAATAAGTTATTTTAAATGCCTTATGTGTCCCCTCTCATCTTTCTCCTTTTCTCTCCTCGCGCCCTCTCGCCGCCGCTCGATCTCCTCTCCTCTCCTCTCCTCTCGCCCCCTCTCCTCTCGCCCCCTCGCCGCCGCTTGGCCTCGGCCTCCTCTCCTCTCCTCTCCGCTTTCGCCCTCTCCTCTCGCCCTCTCTCCTCTCACTGTTGTCGCTCAGCCTCGGCCTCCTCTCCTCTCCTCTCCTCTCCTCTCCTCTCCCCCCCTCTCCTCTCCCCTCTTGCAGTGCCTACTGCCGCCGCTCCCCACCGCTCGGCCTCAGACCTCGCCCTCGACGCCCCCCTCTCAATTAAAAAATTAAAAAATATTTCCAATCGATAATAAAATATGTTAAATTAGTAAGAGTAAGATTTTTTAATTAATTATATATTTATTTTATTTTTAATTATTTTAAATATAAGGTAATAATAAATTTGAAAAAAACGTATTGATAAATTTGATTTTTAAACTCAAAACTAAAATTTTCAAATTTTTTTATTAAAATAAATTTTAAATCGATAATAAAAAGGTGTTAAAATGGTAAGACTAAGATTTTTTATAGCTTATTATTTTAAATATAAGGTAATAAAAAGTGTACCGGTACATTTATTTTTTAAACTCAAGTAAAATTTTCATATTTTTTTAGTTAATAAATATTTTTAATTGATAATAAAAGGTGTTGTAAGATTTTTAATTAACTAATATATATTTTTAATAATTTATTATTTTGTAATAATGTGATAAAAATTATACAAATAAATTGTATTTTTAAAGTCTAAAATAATTTTTAGGCTTCGAGACATAAAATTTATTACTTTTCCCAAAGATAAATGTCCAATATTGTAGATATTAGGTAATAAAAAATGTATCTGATTTTTTAATTTTTTTAAAAATTTTTAAAAAATTATTCTATTTTTCATTTAATGATGTGGCTGTTTATGTGGCAGATGACGTGTAAAATAATGACGTGGTAGACGACACGTCGACCTATGTTTACTGCACTGATGATGTGGTGACACATAAGCAATCAAAGCTTACGTGTCACTTTTGACTGCACACATAGGCATTTGATCGGTCAAAGTTGCGTAGTTTTAGAAATATTTTGATGACATCGGTATTTTTGAAAATATTTTATTTTAAATGGGTATTTAAGAGAAATTCCCTTTATTTTTTCAGCCAGCGCCAAGAAGAGGAAGAAGTACTGTTCATAAATTTCTTTGAAGAACTGATATTAATCCAATGCCTCTTTTGCCGAGCCCGCCGTGCCCAGGTTAGTCGAGTTCTCTCTCGTGTAACTGCTTCTTGGAAAATATGCCAACGAAGGAAGGTTTCCAAGTTTTCTATCTTCGCTTGGGAAAGTTTCCTCTTGTCGAGCCGTTTCTGTCGAGAGTCAGGGAGGAAGATGACACTATTCCAAATATTTCATGTTTTCTAACTTAGAAACATGATTTATTAAAGCTGGGCGGAGCCTGTTAGCCCACCCGAGTCAACTCGGACTAGTGAGCCGAGTTCCCAGCCGATCGAGTGCACCGGCCAGACCGAGTCAACCTAGTCCAACTCGGTTTGGTCAACTCGGGTCCGGGTTAACCTGACTCGGACCACTTATTTTCTACCTCGGTAAACATGCCAAAGATTTCGGCTCGACTCGGTAAATTTTTATCTCTGGCTGGATTATTATTGAAGAATTGATAGATTATTCCTTGGTCAACATATTATTTGGTCTAGATATGTGCATTGGATTATTTCATGGGTCATTTTACAAGGATTATTTTGGGTCGTGTTAATGGGCCCAAGCCAAGCCCATTTAAGCTGCTACTATTGTATCTCTGTTGATGAAACATTATTATTGAAGTAGAGGTAGCCTCATACCATTATATATTTTTAACCCTGTAAAAAATATCAAATATATTTGTGGTTGGGAGTCCATGACAGAGGAACTTAATCCTCGTAAAAAATATCAAATTTATTTGTGGTTGGGAGTCCATGATGGAGGAACTTCATCCCCGTAAAAAATATCAATTTTTTTTGTGGTTGGGAGTCCATGATGGAGAAACTTCATCCCCGTAAAAAATATCAATTTTTTTTGTGGTTGGGAGTCCATGACGGAGGAACTTCATCCCGTAAAAAATATCACATTTTTGTGGTTGGAAGTCCATGACTGAGGAACTTATTGTTATATTTATGTTACTTCCCCCCATTAATATCATATATTACTCTACCACTTGAGTGTCGTAGTCGCGGTGGTGGAGGTGGACAATTCAAAGCAATATCTTAGCGGCTAGGAGTGATTTACTCTCACTGATATTATACCAGCTAGGCCTCATGAACGAGAGCACCAGCGTGAGGGGGAGTGTTGGAAGATGAAGACATATTATTCAAAAACGATTTTCTACATAATTTGCAACAAGCTGGGAGTTCATGTTGTTCTCTCACCCCCAACTTGTGGAGGAGTGTTGGAAGACATAGCCCAAACCCACACCACCAAGGAAGTCTCACATATCAAAGTGTATTAGAAGATGGGCCCAAGCCCATAAGACCCAGGGATCCAAGAGAAATAGAATATGGGCTCAAGGCCCACAAATAAAGGAGAATGCCCATAGGCCCACATACAGTGATGGTAGGATGGTAAATAAAGGGTCATCTCATAGAGATGGCATTGATGTAATCATGTTAAAGTTCCAGGGTTAAAACCATAAACCCTAAGTTTAGGGGTATTATTTTAATATTGTAGTTTCATAAATGTATAAATAGAGCTTTAGGGGGAGGGTAAGCTCCTGTTTTCTCCCAATGGGTCTCTCTCCCTTTTTCTCTATGAGCTAAATTCACGGAGTCCTGAAAATCAACTACCAGGATGAAAGAATACAATGATAGGGGACACAGAGATGTTACTTACAAACCAGGTGATTATGTGTGGCTTCGCCTCCAACCCTACCGTCAACAGTCTATTGGTGGCCCCCGCCACAAGCTGTCAGCCAAATTCTTTGGGCCTTCTCGGTTCTCCGATGCATTGGGTGGCGTATCAACTGCAGCTTCCACCAGACGCTCAATTGTACAATGTATTTCATGTGTCACTCCTCAAACCCTTCAAGGGTACGACACCACATCCGCCTCCGTTCTTACCCTCTATGAATGAGGGGCGTGTTATTCTCTCTCCAGCCACTACATTGCAAGCCCGAAAACTTCATAACAAGTGGGAGGTTCTCATCGGGTGGGCTGATATAGATGAAGCAGTTGCAACATGGGAAGATGTGGAGACCTTCCGCCAGGCCTATCCTATCTTCGAATTTGAAGACAAGCTCTTTCTCCAGGGGGTATGAACTCGATAGGGGGCCGAGTCATTCAAAGGCACCGGGGCTGAGTCACTAAACATTTAGTTTCTTTTAGTTTTATTTTACTGCACTTCTATCTCAGTGTAAGAGCAAATATTCCATAGGGGCATTATTGTAATTTTTAGCCTAAACTAGTGTTGGCGCCAACCTTATGTAGGAGGGAAAGGGTGTAGAGTTCTCCTTGACGAGCTCTGGGTAGGGAGTTCTCCTCACGAGCTCTAGGGTTTGGGAGTTCTCCCCAATGAGCTCCCTCTTCCATTTTCTTCCATTCTTTTCCATCTTCTCCCATTTTTCTTTTCCGTTTTACTAAGTCCAAGCCTAGCACAGAAGTGCTGGACGTGTGCACTATGTCTGGGTTAACCCGAGTTCCAGAACAGCAAACCACAACAGTGTTGAAGCTCATCCTCTACTCTGGATTCATCCCTCCCACATCGTGTTACACGATCCATGACCAGGGACCCGTAATAGAAAGTACACTCAAATATCTTTCAGTCAATATATAATTTGAAATATGAAAAACTCAGTATAGAGGTGAAAAACATAAAACAACTAACGTGTGTAGGAACTGAAAAAAAGATAAATTCGAAACCTAAATTACTTGAAATAATAGATCAGAAAAGATCACATTACCATTGTGTGTTGACCTAGTCAACTCACAAAACCTGCTCTGATACCATGTTGAATTTATGGAAAAGAAAAATACTTCATTGACTTATCATAATGAGAGTACATGAACCTCTATTTATAATAAAGGAAAGTAGTAGATTCCAATTACAATTAAACTACCCTTGTTCCAATTACACCCAAACTCTAATAGTTAAAGATAAGTCCTAGAATAATAAAATAACCCAATATAAATGGAAAATTAACACGAATAAAACACCTTTAAACTAAAACTCTTCTGTATCTTATGGGTTTGGGCCCATCTTCCAACATTCTTAAATATGTGGGCCTTCCTTGGTTGTGTGGTCTTGTGCCCATCTTTTGTGGGTCCATATCTTATGGGCTTGGACCCATCTTCAACACTTTTAGATATGTGGGTCTTCTTTGATTGTGTGGGCTTGGGACCATCTTCCAATAGATACCTCAGAATGAAAAATATTATTGGTTGTGTATGTTGATGATATTGTCTTAACGTTAATGATGGGAATAACATATAAGAAGTCAAAAACATGATATGTCATGAATTTAAAACTAAAGATCTTGGACATCTAAATTATTTTACGGGCATAGAATTTCTTCAGTCCAAGTATAGGATAATATTATCCCAGAGGAAGTATGTCTTGGACCTCCTCTAAGAAATAAGAATTATGGGGTGTCATCCAGTTGACACACCTATGGATGCGAATATTAAATTATGTACAAGTTTTGGAGAAGATATTGATATTGGCAAATATCAAAAACTTGTGGGAAAACTTATCTACCTCATGGTAACTGAGAGGGAGACCTCATTGGTGAAAGAGAACAGAGGATTAGGATAGTGATCTTGATGCCCTAATTCACCCCCTTAAGCTTTATTTATGGATCTCAAAAATACAATAATTATAATCATATCTTTCACCCTAGTAGGTGGAATAAAAGACAAGATCATAGACTTATTACATCAATGACACTCAACCTTGGTCACGTCTTCTAACACTCCCCCTCAAGTTGGTGGTGAGAAGACATTGAATATTTCTACCTTGGAACATACAGTGGAGAGAACTTTTGAGCTAACTGGTTTTGTGAATATATCGACAATTTGCCTTTGAGATGAGACATGTTTAAGACATATAATGCTTGCTTGCATTGCAACTTCTCTCTAACATAGTGACAATTAATTTTGATATGCCTTTCTCTCTCTTGAAAGACTACATTGGAGGAAATGTGGATTGTTGCCTGATTATCACAATAGAGTTCCATAGGATGACCTTTGGGGAATCCCAACTCTGCTAAAAGGGATTTAATCCATAGAAGCTTACTTACCACATGTGCCATAGCTATATATTCCACCTCGACACTAGATCTTGCAACTACATTTTTTTTACTCTTCCATGTAACAATGTTGCCTCCAACTAATGTACAATACCTTGAGGTGGATTTTCTATCATTTGGAGATCCAGTGCAGTCTGCATCGCAAAAATTTTCATTATTAAAATGACCATGGAGCCTTTTTCAAGTATTTGAGGATTTTATCTAATGTCTGATAATGAGAAATCTGAGGTTTATGCATGCATTGATTGACATTGTTAATTGCAAAGGAGATATCTGGTCTGGTTACAATAAAATAAATCAACTTCCCGACCAGCCTTTGGTACTTGCCCACATCAACATCTTCTCCGAAGACAACACATAAGTTTTTCATTTATATTCATA
The DNA here is from genome assembly GCF_029961685.1 of Aristolochia californica. Classification (NCBI taxonomy): domain Eukaryota; kingdom Viridiplantae; phylum Streptophyta; class Magnoliopsida; order Piperales; family Aristolochiaceae; genus Aristolochia; species Aristolochia californica. The sequence continues at coordinate 9,293,092 of NW_027182214.1, read as the reverse complement.
GGGGTATTACCAGGGCGATATCCCATCATTCTTGCATCTTTAATTAAGTCAAATACATATTTCCTTTGTGATAGAATAGTGTTAGAAATTAGATGCCCTAATTCCAAACTAATGAGATCAATAATAATAAACATAGAACAAAATAAAAAAAGCATGAAGAAAGACACAAGATTTATACAGGTTCACTTCAAGGCCTCTCTTCTGCCGCTACAGTAATCACTATGAAGATGAAATAATTTACAAAAGAAATCACTTCTCTTACCTCTCTCTACCACAATTGATGATCCTCCATGATGATCTTACTCCGGGTCATAAAATCCTAACAACGGTGCCCCAAAATATTAAGAGAAATTTAGGTCAACCTGATTACAAGTGTGAAATCCCCAAACTACCCTTAATGAAATAGTAGCCAATATATCATGGACCTGGCATAAGACGTTAATGATCCACATATCGACTTAATGTAATGCATTAATTAGGCTCCACAACTTAACAATCTCCCACTTGGAGACTAATCCATGATCATTATCTCCTTTGCTGCGGCAACAACTTCTCAATCCTCAAAGAGAAGTCTAACTAAAGTTTCACACAACTTCAGTTTCTCAACTATAATAGTCTTTGTCAACATATTAGCCAGATTCTGACTCTCTTGAATCTTCTCAATTGCTAATACTCCATCCTGAAGAGTCATTATAATAAAGTGATAACACACATGTATGTTCTTTGTTCTGGCATGATAAACAGGGTTCTTTGCTAAATGAATAACACTCTGACTGTCACTATACAACACATTCTTCCCATGCTTGAGACCTAATTCTTCCAAGAAAGAATACAACCATTCCATCTCTTTGCTGGCTTTGGTCACATAGACATATTCTACCTCAGTAGTGGAAATAGAAACTATCTTCTGCAACTTAGAGACACAACTAACTGTTGTACCATCAAATGTGTATACATATCTAGTGTTACTCTTCTTTCCATCAATGTCTCCAGCCATGTTAACATCTACATAACCTATAATCCCAAGTTTGACTTTTTGAATCATAAGTTTGAGACTACAGTGCCTCTCAAATACTTGAGAATCCACTTCACTATTTCCTAGAGTTGTTTATCCGGATTACTCATATATCTACTCACAACTCCCACTACATGAGTTATGTATGGTTTAGTGCACACGATAGCAAACATGAGACTGCCAATAGCAGAAGTGTAAGACACATTGGCCATGTAGGCTCACTCTTGCTCTGTAAGGTGACTGCTCCTTAGATAGACTAGAGTGACTAGCCAAAGGAGTACTCATTGGTTTTACATCATCCATGTTGAATCTGCTCAGTATTTTCTTCACATATTCTTCTTGTGACAGTTTCAAGACATCAGTATCCCTGGTAATCCTCATCCAAAGGATATATTTTGCAACACCCAAATCCTTCATTGCAAACTTCTTGGACAACTTTTCAACTTATCTATTTCTTATTTGCAAGCACATGTTATCAACATGTCATCAAATTTTAGCAGTAGAATGATGTAGGAGTCATAAAGTTTCTTCACATAACAACAATGATTCGCTTGGCACCTCAAGAAACCAATCCTACTCATGAAGATGTCAAACTTCTTATACCATTGTCTTGGAGCCTATTTAAGACCATACAAGCTCTTTTGAAGTTCGCACACCATTTTCTCCTTTCCTTGTGCATTGAAACCTTGTGGCTGCGTTATGTAAATTTCATTCTCTCACTTGGTTGATTCATCAACCTGCACAAGTTCCTCATAACTCTCTGGTTCACCTTTATCAGTCAACAAAATATAATTTAACGCAGAGGAGTACCTGTGTGGTGGTTTACTAGTTCTGGCAGATCTCTTAATTTTAGTCACATGAATGTTATGATTTACTTCATGCATAAAAAAATATTTTTGAAAAACAAAAATATTAAACTAATTTACATAACTTTCGAAGTTATCAACCGTGTTATCGGTCGGCTCCCTCTTTACTACTCAACCATTACGGTTGTTTTGCACATATTTTTCTTTGAGAACTTTATTTGAGAATGCTTGCCAGAAATAACCTTCTTTTCTCAAATCGCCTTCTTCTTTAGAAAAATTTGATTGATTTTTGAATGCCTTGAACTTCATCTGGGCTTTGAATTAATTACCAGGAGTAGAAAAATATTTCCCCTTTGACCCTTGAATGAAAAGGTCTGGTTTAAAGATGAAGGGTATCTTTCGTCTTTTTCTTTTTCCATTCTTACCCTTGTATTATTGCCTTTCAACACTGAAAGTAGGGGTGAATGGGTCTTTTCATCTTTTGATGTCATCTTGTTGACGTAAAAAATCTTTTGGTGGATCGGTTGCCATCATTCTGACATATTGTTGTAAGACGGTTGCTTTTTCTTGCACAAGTGACATGTGTGATTCTTCTAGAAGGTTTTCGGGACCATGTTGCAGTAACCTTTTTTTGTCAAATTTCTGAAGTGGATATTACCGTTATGTAATTTCTTCAGTGTTTCTTCAAGAATCTTCTGAATTGTTGCCGAAGTCTCTTTATAGCTTCGTGCTACAATTGTCAGTTTAACCGAGGTTTTGTAGACAAAATATTTCTTCTTCTGTACTAGTTGTTCTACGTACTGGATTAGAGTTTTGAGTCCTTGTACATGTCTGGTTTGCCAAACTGACTCAGGAAAATGCTTTGCTTTTGGAATGTGAGTGGGGTCATATCCGTTTGCATCACCTTCTTTGATAGATTCAAGCGTGATAACCACAACACTTGTAAATAGCTTGATGTCGTCAATTATGTCAGCAATAAAAGTAATAATTTTAATTGGATCCAGTTGCATTTAGTTATGGTAATAAAGCTTTTATAAACCTCCATAACTTCTTTCGGCATTCTCTCAAGCGCCGATAAATCAGTAGCTTGCAACAAAATTTGCCCTATGAATCCATACGTATAAAGCATGGATACATATTTAGAGTCAAATTTTTGACTCAATATCACTTGATTTCAGTGATTGCTAGAGGTTGTAGTGAAAAAGGGAGTATTCATCCCTTGTCCAATTTGTTCGTTCCATCTCTGAAATTGAACAATATGATCGGACGTAGTTTTTGAACGAGCTCTATCCACCTTTTGAGGGCGTAGCAAGCGTTTTTCAGACATTATGTCTGTTAGTTTTAGAGATCATACTCATTAAACTCAATTTTATCTGATTTACCCAGGCTTTTCAACCTAGTGAACTCGGAAGGGGTAACTGATTTTGCCTTGAAAGAAGTATCCTTCTCTAGCTTATCCATCTCCATGGATTTTGGAGTCATTGTGGCTTCCTTTCCAGTTCGAGACAGGTAGGTATAAGTCCCTAATTCCTCTGTCTTACTAGAAGACTAAGTTATGGTTTCCTTTTTAGGCATCGCTTAATCGGTAGAAACCCCGAATAGACTTGTATTCAGTAGATATAGTCATCCATCTACAATGAAGCGGAAGTAGCTGCTTCCTTTTCCCGTGAAAGGGATCCGGAAGAAGTTCCAGATGAACTTGGTGGGCTTCGCCTTTTTTGGAGTTCTTATAGCTCCTTGGTTAACTGCTGAACTAAGCTGTAAATCATCTCCGTTTAACCCAAAACGGGTTAGAGTTCTCCGAAAGTTCTCCTTGTTCCGAAAGAACTAGGAGGTTATCGAAAAGTGACTGTAATGTTGAGAGCAATACCAAAAGAGTGGAAGTTGCTGCTGCCAGATCCGTCAATGTGCTACTAAGGGGATCCATCTTCTTTACTTGTTTGTAACACTAGAAAATTCTCGAGCAAGAGTATCAGGTAAATAATTTTTGTCTCCTTTAATGTGTTCAATAGTAAATGAGAATTGAAAGAACCATTGCTGCCATTGGAGTAATTTACCACAACAAAGTGAATCTTCTAAATTTCTTGTCATAAAACCGACAAAATTCTTATAGTCAGTTATAACTAGAAATTCTTTGGGAGCAAGATAAATGTAAAATTTCTTTATCCCATTTTTTACTGCTAAAATTTCTTTTTTATATGAATGATAATTTATTTCAGCAGATGTGAATGTTCCAGAGGTATATTTGCATTACTCTTTTAGAATCATTGGTTTTACATTTTAGCACCGCTGCCCACGTATAATATGAGGCATCGGTTTCTAAAATTAGTTTTGCATCTAGATCTGGTAGAGTTAACGCCGGTAGATGCGTTATCATCTATTTGATCTTGATGTCTCTAGAGCTATCATCAGGACTCCATTCCCATCTGACATCTTTCTTTAACTTTTGTTGAAAAGGTTTTCTAATTTAAGCTATATTCTTTATAAATTCTCCAGCTTAAGTTAGACACCCTAAAAACGTTGAAGTTGTTCCACATCTTCAATTTCTTTTGGAAAAGCTGCTAATTTTTCCATAATGTAATTTTGAAGGAATATTTCTCCTTCGGATATGTTCAAGCCTAAAAAAATTATTTTATTCTTAAAAAATTCCGATTTATTTTTTCTGGGTGCTATCCTCACATTTTTAAGGCATTTAATACCTGAAGTAGTTGTTCTTTGTGTTGGTCTTTGTTGTCAGAGAAAACCAAGATATTATCAACATAAACTAAACAAAATTTGAAAAGTGGTTTGAGAATATCATCCATTCTTCTTTGAAAGATATTTGGAGCTTGTTTTAACCCAAAGGGCATGACAAGCCACTCATAGTGTCCAAAAGGACAACTGACATTACGTAGTTTTACATTCCACAACTTCAAATATTTTTTAGTTTTGATAAAATATTGTCCACTTTCTTCCTAAGTTAACCTAAAGGTGCTGGTTTTCTGGAAAAAAAATTCTTTTGTAATTCATAATGTCTGAATTGTCAAATACTTCCTCTTTCTCTACATATGTTGATTTCAGCAAAGGTGATCCATTGAGGATTACTACAATTCCACTTGAGGCTTGAGTAACTTGTCTTGGTCCCAATGTGTGAAATATTTTTATATTACTAGATACCTTGTTGAGCCTATAACTCAGCCACCTATGCATGTGGATCGACCCTCTTACCATAAGTGGTTGAGGGAAGACACACTAGTTATTAAGAAGTTGATTAATAGTATGGAGGAACATGTAGCGACCAAAATGGTGCACCTAGACATAAGATTTATAACATTTTTTAGGAGATGTGCAAAACAAACTATAAAGACAATCTTCATCAATACTTTGTCAAATTCAAAGGGTTGCTAAAAGGCTGGAAGATTCTTTGCCAAATTCAAAGGGCTGCTACAAGAGTTGAAGGTTATACAACCATATTCACTTGATGTTGCCACACAAGAAAAGTAGTGGGAAGACCTAGTCTTGGCTATATGTCTTTCTAATCCTACCATGCTACTTGGATGTTTCCAAGTCACATGTACTAAGCTCCAGTACAAATATTCTTTTAATTATGTATGTACAGCTGGGCTACAGATTCCAGTAAAGTATTCCAACAGTCAATTGGAACAAGTGGAAAACTCAGCAATGTTCTCCCAAGGGAAAGGGAAAAATGATTCTGGTACAAGTAAAGGAACAAGTGGAAAAACACATGGTAGAGTAAGACGTAGAGGTGGGAATGCTTCTACCTCTGACATTGGTGGTTATAAAAGGAAGTGTATCTTTTTTGTGTTCAACAACCATCTAGTCAAAATTTTTTGGAACCTACATGGCAAACCACCTTAATTCAAGGTTAATGAATAATCAACCTCTACTACATTAACCAACAATGAAACACCTTCAGAGTCCTCCAGAGGAAGATTGAATCTATTAGAAGAGGATCATGAATTGTTTCAGAAGATTAAAAGTATGATGATTGCTCCACAAAGCAACACAACTACCATAGTTGCTACTGTTGGTACATCTTCCTTTCTCCCATGCTCTAGCAATTCACCTTGGATCATTGATTCCATAGCCTCTGAGCAACTCAGAGGTAAAATTGAATTGTTTTCTTTCTCTAATTCCATGCACTTTATATCGCTTTGTTTCCATTGCAAATGGATCACAAACTAGGATTCAAAGTATCAATACATCCACCATTTCACCATCATTTTCGCTTTCTAATATCTTATTTGTCCCCCAATTTCCCTTGAGTCTTATGTGAGTGAGTCAATTGACCATGTTGAATTTATGAAAAAGAGAAATACTCCATTGACTACATTAACTTATCATAATCAGAGTACATGAACCTCTATTTATAATAGAGGAAGGTAGTTGAGTCCAATTAAAATAAAACTACCTTTGTTCCAATTACACCCAAACTCTGACACTTAAGGATAAGCCTTAGCATAATTAAATAACTCAATATAAATAGAAGAAAAACATAACTCAAACTAGAACTCTTCTATGATGTGGCCATAAGATAGAGATGCCAGCTCGTGGTTATCTTTGTGAGTCCTTCTTGATCTTCCAACCAGCTTGTGGTTATCTTTGTGAGTCCTTCTTGATCTTCCAACCAGCTTGTGGTTATCTTTGTGAGTCCTTCTTGATCTTCTAACTTATGTGATAAGGATGCCAGCTCATGGTAATCATGGTAGGTCCTAATTCTTATGTGCTTGGGCCCATCTTGTGGGCCTTTCTTGGTCATGTGCCCCATCTTATAATACTCTTAGATATGTGGGCATTCTTTGGTCATGTGGGTTAGAGCCCATCTTCCAAAACTCCCCCTCAAGTTGGGGGTGAGAGAACATCATGAACTCCCAGCTTGGTGCAAACGATGTATAGAATCTATTTGTATAAAATGTCAGTCCTCCCATCTTTCAACACTCCCCCTTGTGCTAGGGCTCTCTTCCATGAGGCCCAACTGACCAATTTAGAGGGGTATAACATAGATGTAATAATAAGTTCATCTGTCATGGTTTCCCAACCGTGATATTTTTTTACGGGGTATTAAGTTCCTCTTCCTTGGTTTCCCAACTGTGATATTTTTTGACAGGGTATCCTCCGTCATGGTTTCCCAACCGTGATAGTTTTTTATGAGGTTAAATAAATGATGATATAAGAAAGAATACAGTGGAAACCTCTGCTTCAATAATAATGTCCCCAAAGAGACATAATAGCTGCAACTGAATATAACACGACCATCTTCCAACACATATAACACGAACCAAAATAATAAACCTTGTAGAAGGATCCATGAAATAATCATAATCCGATATAAATATTTTTTCTTAGATGCAAAAGCTTCATATTTTGTGCTCCCCCTTTCTTGAATATTTTGGTCACATAAACTTATCCACAACATATGGAATAAAATACCTCTTTCTTGTACTTCTCCCCCTCAAGCTGGGAGGTAATGGTAGTGATCCCAGCTTGAACCAAATATCATAGGTACAACAATAAACCCAAATAAAATAGATTTAGTAATAAACCCTTAAACTAGGGAGAAGTGAGATATTTTCCTGATATAGAAACTCAAAAATATCATAGATACAACAATAAACCCAAATAAAATAGATGTAGTAATAAGCCCTTAAACTAGGGAGAAGTGAGAAATTTTCCTGATATAGAAACTCAAACAGTGACGCAAAACAATCGGCTTAAATTCTTATTTAAGCATTCATATCCACCATAGTCCCACCTTGGTTGACGAGCTGGTGGGATCTACCATGAGGATGTGGGACACCAAGAAGAGTCCTCACCCAAGCAAGCATGAGTTAAGAAGATAAGAAACACAATGCGAAATGAGTTAGAAGACTTGAAGATCAAGTGGGACCCACAAAGATACCACAAGTTGGCAACCTTATCAATATGAGTTGGAAGATCATGTGGGACCCACAAGGATAAGGCCACGAGCTGGCCTCCTCACTTATATTCACATTATTGAAGAAGAGTTCTAGTTCAACTCATATTAGACTTCTAGTAGATTGTGTTGATAGACTTATCTTAAAGAGTTAAAGTTGGAATGTAATTAGGAGATTGAAAGGCTAATTGTATAAGGACTCTTATCTCTTCCTCTACTATAAATAGAGGTGGTGTAATTCAAAATTAATCAAGTTACACATCTCCTTTTTGAGTAAATCTCTCTCTCTCTCTCTCTCTTTGCTTGGCATACATCTCACTTTTCTTTTGTTTATTCTCTCTACTCGAGACTTATGCTTCCCATTTCTTCTTTTTCTTTCTCTTTTCTCTTGCTCAGAATATTTGAAAAGGGATCCTAATTTCAATAGGATTTTTCAAAGCAATAGGATACAAGGACATTTGATTCTTCCAATGTGAATATATCTTAAAATATAGATCAGATTGACTTGAAACTTTCTCCTTCTGAAAATAAACTTAAATAAATTTCATCCAAGTATAACTTCTCTTCATAAAATATAATTATGTGAAGATAAATAATCTGATAGATTTCGGTCTCTATCATTTGGATGAACTAATTATTGTTTCTCCTTTTTTTTAGCACGGCCATTGACTCTTCTAAGATTAATATCTTCTTATAAAAAATAAGATTGAGAATTGGTTGAATAGGTAAGAGAATAGACTTACAAATCTTTCTTTTGATATATAATTGTTGAATTTATGGAAAAGATAAATATTTCATCGACTTGTAATAATCAGAGTACATGAACCTCTATTTATAATAGAGGAAGGTAGTAGAGTCCAATTACAATAAAACTACTTTTGTCCCAATTACACCCAAACTCTAACACTTAAAACATAAGTCCTATCATAATTAAATAACTCAATATAGATAAAAAAAACTCTCACTCAAACTAAAACTCTTCTAGGTCGTGGCCTTCTTGATCTTCCAATTGATGTGATAAGGATGCAAACTCGTGGTAATCATTGTGGGTCCTACTTCTTATGGGCTTTGGCCCATCTTGTGGGCCTTCTTTGGTCATTTGGCCCATCTTAAAATACTCTTAGATATGTGGGCCTTCCTTGGTCGTGTGGGCTTGGTCATGTGGGCTTGAGCCCTATCTTCCAACACTCCCCTTCAGGCTGGGGGTGAGAGAACGTCAAGAACTCCCAACTTGTTGCAAATGATCAATATGATATTTTTGTATAAAATGGCAGTCCTCCAATCTTCCACCACTCCCCCATTCTGGTGCTCTCTTCCTTGAGACCTAGTTGGCCAATTCAGGGGGGGGGGGGGGGGGGGTGGGGGGGGGGGGGGGGGGGTGTATAACATAGATGCAATAATAAGTTTCTCCGTCATGGTTTCCCAACCGTGATTTTTTTGACTGGGTATTAAGTTCATCCATCATGGTTTCCCAACCGTGATATTTTTTGATAGGGTATCCTCCGCCATGATTTCCCAACTATGATTTTTTTTACGGGGTAAACTAAATGATGATATGAGGCCACTTCTTCTTCAATAATAAAATCCCCAAAGAGACCTAATAGCTATAGCTGAATATAACACGACCATCTTCCAATGCATATAACATGATCCAAAATAATAAACCTTATAGAAGGACACATGAAAGAATCATAATCCGATATAAATATTTTTTCTTAGATGTAGAAGCTTCATCTTTTGTGCTCCCTTTTTCTTGAATATTTTGGTCACATAAACTCATCCACAACATTTGGAATAAAATACCTCTTTCTTGTACTTCTTGTACTTCTCCCCCTCAAACTGGGAGGTAATGGCAGTGATCTCAGCTTGAACCAAATATCATAGATGTAGCAATAAGCCCAAATAAAAGAGATGTATAAATAAGCCCTCAAAATAGGGAGAAGTGAGATATTTTCCTGATATATCAACTCAAAAAGTGATGCAAAATAATTGGCATAAATTTGGGTTTTTCAATACAACAGAATACTAGCATGACTTTTGATTCTTCCAATGCGAATATTTCTTTAAATATAGATCAGATTGACATGAAATTTTCTCCTTATGAAAGTAGACTTAAATAAATTTCATCCAAGTATAACTTAAATTTATAAAAAATAATTATAAGAAGATAAATAATTTGATACATTTCGGTCTATGTCATCTGGCTGAACTAAGTACCGTTTCTCCTGTTTTTCCAGAATGACCATTGACTATTCCAAGATCAATATCTCCTTATAAAAAAATCATACCGAGAATTGGTTGAATAGGTAAGAAAATAGACTTATTTATATTTCTTTTGATATATAATTATACATATAAAGTCTCTTTATTGATAGCATAAAATACCCTGGAAGTTGTGGTTTTCTGCTGCTTCTCGAACCTCTTTTTCAATCTGACCTTTGCTGATTCAAATATCGATTTCTCTTTGTAGATAACTCAGATAAAAAATTGTTTGAATAGGTAAAATAATATACTTACAGATATTTCTTTTGATATATATTTCTCCATATAATGTCCAGTCTTTGGTAGCAAAAAATACCTTAGAATCTAAAGATTACTACTGCTGCTGGAGCTTTTTGCAATCTGATCTTCGCTCATTAAAATATTGATATCTCTATGTAGATAACTCCGATTGGAACAAATAGTTTTTCTTTGGAATTAGACTCAAATATATTTCCTTAAATATATAATTTTTAATATGAAAAACTCCTTATAGATGTAAAAAATGCAAAGCAAACTATGGGTGTAGGGCCTAAAAAAAAACTATGAACCTAGACTTAGGGTTTAGGGTTTAGAGAAAACGATCTCATTATCTATGTGATACCATGTTGAATTTATGAAAAATAGAAATACTTCATTAACTTATTATGATCAGAGTACATGAACGTCTATTTATAATAGAGGAAGATAGTAGAGACCAATTACAATAAAACTACCTTTGTCCCAATTACACCCAAACTCTAAAACTTAAAGTTAAGTCCTAGCATAATTAAATAACTCAATATAGATAAAAGACAAACCTAACTCAAACTAAAACATTTCTAGGACGTGACCATTAGATAAAGATACTTTCTTGAGTCCTTCTTGATCTTCCAACTGATGTGAAAAGGATGCCAACTCATGGTAATCATTGTGGGTCCTACTTATGGGCTTGGGCCCATCTTTTGGGCCTTCTTTGGTCGTTTGAACCATCTTATAATACTCTTTGAGCCCTATCTTCCAAAAATAATTCTCCATATAAAGTCTCGTCCTTGATAGCATAAAATACCTCGAAAGTTGAAGCTTTCTGCTGCAACTCGAACCTTTTTTTCAATATGACCTTTACTACTTCAAATATTGATTTATCTTTGTAAATAAATCAGATTGAAATTTAGTTGAATAGGTAAGATAATATACTTACAGATATTTATTTTGATATATATATATATATCTCCATATAAAGTCTCGTTATTGATAGCATAAAATACCTCGGAAGTTAAAGCTTTCCACTGATGCTCGAACTTCTTTTGCAATCTGACCTTCGCTCATTCAAATATTAATTTATCTTTGTAGATAACTCCGATTGGAAAAAAAATATTTTTTCCTTGGAAATTAGACTCAAATATATTTATGTCAATATATGAATTGAAATATTAAAGTCTTAGTATAGAGGTGAAAAACATAAAGTAAACTGCGGGTGTAGGGATTGAAAAAAATAACTACGAACCTAGACTTAGAGGTTTAGGGTTTACAGAAAAGGATCTCATTATCTCTGTGGGTTGACCAAATTAACTCACAGAACCTGCTCTGATACCATGTTAAATTTATGAAAAAGATAAATACTCCATTGACTACATTAACTTATCATAATCAAAGTACATAGATCTCTATTTATAATAGAGGAAGGTAATAGAGTCCAATTACTATAAAAGTACCTTTGTCCCAATTACGCCCAACTTCTTACACTTAAGGATGAGCCTTAACATAATTAATTAACTCAATATAAATAGAAGACAACCATAACTCAAACTAGAACTCTTATATGACGTGATCATATGATAAAAATGTCATCTCATGATTATCTTTGTGAGTCCTTCTTGATCTTCTAACCAGCTTGTGGTTATCTTTGTGAGTCCTTCTTGATCTTCCAACTTATGTGATAAAGATGCCAGCTCGTGGTAATAATGGTGGGTCCTACTTATTTTCTTGGGCCCATCTTGTTGGCCTTCCTTGGTCGTGTGACCCATCTTATAATACTCTTAGATATGTAGGCCTTCCTTGGTTGTGTGGTCTGGAGCCCATCTTCCAACAGAGCAAAAGACTAAATCATTCTATTATTTTTTTTATCTCATTGTGTGTTTTAGGACTTCAAGATGACACAGGTGATTGGTGGTGGCCATAAAAGAGGGGGCCTTTACTATAAGGACCTAACTACATTGACAACAGTAGCAACAATCACAACAAAAAAAGGCTTCAAAATGTGATAAAAGGCTTGGCCATCCATCTTTGAAATTTTTTAAAAGTTTAGTTCCTTCATTTAGTTTCATAGTTGTCATGTAAATTTTTTGAGCTTGGGAAACACCATATATCAGTTTTTCAACCCAGGCAAAGCAATATTAATTCTAGTCCTTTTACTTTAGTTCTAATGTCCCAAATATATCTCTAAGTTTTTTTTTTTATATTTGTGGATAATTACTCAAGAGTTATGTAGTTATATTTGATGTAGGAAATCATTGAGGTATTTCCTATTTTCACCTCCTTTTGTGCTATGGTGGCAAATCAGTTTAAAACCAAGGTGAAAATCTTTTGGACCGATAACGTGAAAGAGTATTTTTCCTCTCTTTCAAAAATTTTGCAAGGAAAAAGGGATCATGTTATGCATGCAATAACATTATTAAGAGTCTAATTAATTATTTTTTTAATTTACTTTATCTTATTTTAGTAAAGAATTAATAGGCCATAGGGGCATTTTTGTAATATTTTATCTATAGGGGTATTTTTGTAATATTTTATCTTGAACCTTGTAAGGGTGAACCTTATTTAAGGGGTAAGAGTAATGAAAAAGAATAGCATTGATTTAGCGTAAATAAGGGTTTTGAGTTCTCCTCAACGAGCTTTGGGGTGTGCATTCTCCTCAAAGAACCTAGGGTTTTCAAGCTTCCATTTGACTTGATTTTCGTCTGTCTCTTCTTCCTCTGTATGAGTCGCCATTCAGATCCAAGATCATAACAACTGGTATCAGAGCGGGAACACAATGAGTGCGTCCCAAGGAAAATGGATTATCGTGCTCGATCTATTGGAAGAAATACGTCCAAGATTTATAGTATGGGAAGAAGCCTTGCGGGATGGAATATGTAAAACTTCCATAAAAATTTCTGCAATTGAGAGGCATCTCGCTGCCGCAAAAAAAGTCAGATGACCTAAACTCGCTCAAGACGCTGTCTCAGGTGGGTAGAAAGGCCAAGGGATAGAAAATTTGACAATCTCCGAGCAAGCCAAGCCAGTGCAATAGTCTTGAGCCCCTGGAAATCCAAATCGAAGGGTTATACTATAAACACCTCATCGGTAAGGGCAGATTTGCGTTCAACTTAAAAAAAAAAAACGCTTCTCATGGGACACAAAATGTCTCCCAGAACAAGAGACACAAAAAATCCGAGAGCCCTCTATTTCGGAAAATCTACGAATGGAGAAGTCCCAAAGGGGTGCTGTTCGTTGTCGAAAAAAGGTGCGGCTCCGTCAAAAACGGTCCGGTGGGCTCTCCCTCTCAATCTTGCTCTTAGTAGCCCAACGGGGAACCAACTTCAACGCATTTTGGGGTAATTTTTTGAAACACCCTCAATTGGTATGTCTAAACGATTCTTCCATGGGGGTGAAGGGACTCCAAGGGGCCGAGCAGCAGCGACGCTGCTCGAATTTTTGGCCTGGTGATTTTCTATTATGTGAAGCAGAGAAACAATCCATTTTTTACGGAATTTGGGTTGTAGTGTCTGAATTGAGAGATGGGAATTTTTTGGAAATTCCAAAATTCCGGGAATGCTAAAAATATTTATTGGGGTGATTTGTTTTTTTGTTGATGTGAACAGGACACGCCTGTTCTTGGTCAAATTGACAACTTTGTGCTGAAATTTTTGGGTCCCATGTATGCTGCTCGGGCCCTATTCGGTGGGAGTTCTGAATATGAAAAGGTAGCCAACATGGGAAAAACTGGAGATAAAATTTTTTTGGGTGTGCCGGGAATGATCTTGTCGATGAATTATATCACTTTTTATGGGACACATTCTATTCTTGTGGATGAACACAACAACATTGTGTTTGCTTATGGTCATATTTCCAGTAGTAACAGTCAATTTCAGAACATTGTGTTAATTTTTTGGATGATATGTATGTTGCTCGGCCACTGTTTGTCAAAATTCTTCAACCAGATGTGAGTTCTCGAGATGAATATTTTTTGGGTATTCTGGGAATGGTCGAGATAATTCTAAGGGGGATGAATAATTTTTCTATGGTTGGGTTGAACAGTAGGATGAATTGTCCACTGGCTGCTGCTATTACAGAGCAGAAATGGGCTCTAGTAGATAGCCGGGTTGAAGCTAATCCAGAGGAGATAAGTAAGAAGATGACGGGGCAATTGTATGATGAAATACTTGGTAGATAGGGGGATTACTGCAATTTAATGCTTAGCAGTTTGGGTTTTCTGGAAATGGTGGAAAATATGATGGGGGGATGATTTTAATTACTATTGTCGTTGATGGGCTTTGTAAAGAAGGATGTCTTAAAGAGGCTTTAGTTCTTTCTGAGAGGATGAGAGCCAAGGGTGTCCATGCCAATATAGTTACTTATAATGCAATGATTAATGGTTTGTGCGATGAGGAATGTCTGGTGCAAGCATTTAGGTTGTTTGATTCATTAGAGAAAATTAATGTTCTTCCCTCTGATGCTACATATTCAACTTTGATAGATGTTGTATGTAAAGAAGGCCTCCTACAAGATGCAAATTTTGGAGCTTCTAACTTAGATGGAAGGATTCGGGAGAGGAGACAAGATGAAGCTGTTGGTTTTGTAGAACTTTGGTTCTTCCACCATTTTTTTTTTGCTGTTAATGTGGCACTGTGGAAACCAGTGCTGCCAATAGTGCACTGCTGATAATTCTGCGAGTAGTAGCAATAGTGACTTATGGAGCACAATTATCTGTTGTTGTGGGCACTACAGATAATCCTCTACAGGATGTAGCTAATTCTGGCCGGAAAGAGACAACAACAAAAATAAGTTCTGTTTTTACTGCATGTACCATTAGTGGAGCTCTTGAGCTCAAGATGATGCTGATATTTAAAATTGCTGCTGCTATTGCAGTGAAGATAAGGACACCCCAGTAGAAAATAGAAACTGAAAAAAATAATGCAGATGAGCACCACCTGGAATATTCTGACTTTGACTAAATGAGACAAGACTTGAATGTGCTTGTGCATAGTGGGAACATTGATGATGCTTGTGGTGTATTTAATGAATTACCTGCCATTGATCTACTCTCAAATGCACTCTTATGTGGCAAAGCGGTTGTCTTTGGTAAAGAATGTCTTAATACCATTGATTTTGAGAAATTGTTGGAAGATAGGGAGACTCTCAATGATGAAGGTTCTCTTGTCCATATTTTGAATGTTATGGCTGTTGACGGGAAAAATATTAAATTCTGGGCGGCGTTTGAACAGAGTATAAGTGTTGTTGTTGTGGCACTGTTGCAACCAGTGCTAACAACAGTGGCACTGCTGAAAACAGTGCTGATAGTTCTGAGAGTAGAACCAGCAGTGCCTAATGAAGTCCATGTTGTTTTCTATTTGGGAGAGGCTCATGGGTTCTTCGACCAAAGATAGTGTTGTTGTGCCAAGGCCACAATGCTGCCAGACAGCCAAGGACACAATGCTGCTATGACAGTGCAGAACACAATGCTGCCCGACAGCCATGCAAACAGTGATGCAGTTGTAGTGCTGAATGAAATAGGTGCCGTTAATTTTGGAAATCTCAATAACTCTTTGGCGGTAATTGCGCAAATGCTCTAGAATCTTTTTTGGTCTTTGACAGCCTTAGTGTTGGGGTTGGATCATCATGCATCCTTAGACGATGCTGCTGGTTTTCCAGCCTATGTTAGCATGCGGTTTTGCAGGATACAAGCATGCTATGCTGGGTTTCCATAAACTGTGCCAATCAGAACTGTGAAACAGCAAGGTTCTTCTAGCCCTCAAGCTGTTACCGCTATTGCTGTCTCTATACAAGCTGGCTCCGATGACATTAAACTTGGCGCTGGATTAGATTCGATGACCGCAAATCCTATGTCGTGGGAAGGCTCAATCCACCCTAAGCTAAAGAATTTCCAGCAAGCTCCAGATTTTATTCCTCTGGGTATTACTTTTGAATATGTTCCTCATCGAATTGGTGTCACTAGGCAAGATCAAGACCACTCTACTGTTCTTTGTCATAACCAAGCTGCTGCTGCAACTACATCAGTGGCTACAAAGATCATTGACACTAAAAATCAGTAGGACAAAAATGTTGTACTTTTTGTGGATGATGGCTGCCTTCATAATGCATTTGTGTCCGACCGGGCTAAGCTGAAGATGGTTGTCAAGAAGGATGACATGATCACTGCTGGTAACTCGAGCCAAGTAGGTGCTGGTGCTGGTGCTGGTGCAATCTTCTTTATGAGAAGTTCAGTTGCAGAGCGGAAGGCAATACCATTTCTTGGTGTATTCAGCCATTTTACTACTGTTGGTGTTCACCCTTCTCTAATGGGTATAGATCAACCTGTTGCAATTTCTGTAGCGATGAAGGCGCAGTCTGGGGAAGTAGTTCCTGCATTTCATGTCATGGTGCTTTACCGTATTGGAGTGTGCTATAGCAAGTGATGTTGGTTGTGTAAACAAAAAAACAAAAACAAAAAAAAAGAATCTTAGGTGGAATGCTCCTGTTTTGTCATCCAGATACGGTACCAGCATAGATACTGCAGATGCTACTTGGGAATACGTGATGATGTCGGCACGGGCAAGCAGACCCTACCTTCGAGCTTGAGGACAAGCTCTTTCTCCCAAGGGGTGTCAGGTTATGCATGCAATAACTTTATTAAGAGTCTCATTAATTGTTTTTATTTAATTTACATTATTTTATTTTAGTTAAAGAATTAATAGGTCACAAGGGTATTTTTTTAATATTTTATCTATAGGGGTATTTTTGAAATATTTTATCTTGAACCTTGTAAGGGTGAACCCTATTTAAGGGGTAAGAGTAATGAGAAAAGACAAGCATTGATTTTGCGTAAACAAGAGTTTTGAGTTATCCTCAATGAGCTCAGGGGTGTGCGTTCTCAAAGAACCTAGGGTTTTCAAGCTGCCCTTGGGCTTGATTTTCATCTTTCTCTGCTTCCTCCCTATGAATCGCCGTGTCAGATCTGAGATCATAATAGATCATTCATCAATAGTCCTATATTTATACACCTTAATAGAATTCTGTAACTGAAAGAAACATCAACATCTTGTAGAAGTTGGCTGAACTATTATGTTGTTTATGAATGTTCCCCAATTTTATTAACCTCATGCAGTGCTCACTGCTTGTTTTTTTTATTAACTGTATGCCCTCAAGTGTGGTCAAAGGTGCCACCCCTTCTCCAAACTGTTTCCTAATTCAGTTGCCTTCCCATTGGCACCTAATGTATTTACATGCACTTTTTTTTTATTACTTGGAGACTCTGCAGGGTAAATTCCTTTCCTAGGCTGTAAAGTGCATTTTCTTGGGGTATTCCAAAGATAAAAAGGCTATGTGTGGTACTCTCCATCCTCAAAGAAAACATTTATCTAAGCTGTTATTTCTTTTTTTAGCATTAACCCTAATTTTTTGCTAGCTCTCCTCATGGTTTGTCATCATCTATAGGGATGCCAAAGCCACTTTTTTTGGGGGATTATATTTTAACACTTTGGACCAGCCTTCTGAAAACCCTCTCCTTACACTTGTCAATCAGTCACCTGTGGAGTGTTCAAATGATCCCAATGTATGTTCTCCTCCTTTATCTACAATAATTTATGGACCTCCTTCATCTACAATAGTTTATGGACCACCTTACGATACTAGGTCCATTGCTCTTCGCCAAGAGCTCCGCTCCACTGCCACTAGACCTCCATCCACTTCACACCCTAGCTCTCATTATGTTTCCATTCATCATTTGTCTCCGCGTTGTGTGCCTTTTTTGTCCACAATGTCTTCTTCCACCATTCCCACTTACTATGAGGAGGCTTTCATTGATCCAAGGTGGAAATTTGCCATGGATGAAGATATTCATGTTATGTACCACAATTCCACTTGGCATTTGACCACTCTTCTACCAGGGAAAAAGGTAGTCGGCTGCAAATGGGTCTTGTCCCTAAAGTATAATCCAGATGGTTTTGTTACTAGATAAAAGACTCGGTTAGCTGCTAAAGGTTATACTTAGTATTAAAGTTTTGATTATGATGAAATTTTTTTTCCTCTAGCCAAGATGAACTCGGTCATAGATCTTATTTCTCTAGCAGCCAATTTTAAATGAGAGTTACATCAGTTAGATGTCAACAATGGTTTTTTGAGTGGTACACTCTCTGAGAAAGTGTACATGTGTCAACCACCTGGTTATCTGGTTGAGGGGGAGAAAGTATGTCGGCTAAATAAAGTAATATATGGGTTGAAACAGTCTCCATGGGTTTGTTTTGATAAATTTACCACTGTGGTTACAAAACTTGGGTTCATGAGGTATGAAAGTGATCACTTAGTGTTTACCAAAAATTTCATTAAATGTGACATTCTTATGGCAGTATATGTGGATGATGTTGTTATCACGGGAAGTGACCTTTATGGCATTTAGTTGGCAAAGAAAGACCTTAATAAGGAACTCCAAACCTAGGACCTCAGGCTTCTCAAGTACGTCCTTGGTATTGAAATTATTCAATCCAGACATGGTATAGTCCTATCATAAAGGAAGTACTTACTTGATTTGTTGAAGGAGACTGGGATGCTTGGATGCAAGCTTGCAGGCACACTATTGGAACCTAATGTAAGTTGTGTGCAAGAATTGGTAGTGATGTTGATGTTGGCCAATTTCAACAGTTAGTTGGGAAGCTAGTCTATCTCACAGTCACAAGACCAGATATTTCCTATTTAGTCAATGTTATCAGCCAGTATATGCATCAACCACAACAATCACATTGGGAAGCGTTGAAAAGAATCCTTTGGTACCTCAAGAAATGTATAGGTCAAAGGCTGCTATATAAATGTCGTGGTCATACAAAAATTGAAGTTTTTACTGATGTTGACTGGTTTGGGTCCCCTGATGGCAGAAAATCCACCTCTGGTCACTACACAAATACTGGGGGTAATCTAGTCACCTAGAGAAGAAAAAAACAAAATACATAGGCTAGATTGAGTGCAGAAGTCGAATATCAAGCTATGCCACTTGTAGTAAGTGAATTTTTATGGTTAAAAATATTCATGTTGGAGCTTGGGCTCTAGATAGCCAAGCCTATACAACTTCATTGTGACAATTAGGCAACTATCCATATTGTGACCAATCTAGTCTTTCATGAGAGAACCAAGCACATTGAGATAGATTGTCATTTCATACAAGAAAAACTTAAAGCCAGAATAATATCTATGCAATATATCCCTTCAAAGAATCAATTGGCAGACATTTTCACAAATGCTATTGCTGCAAAGTCACTCACATATACCTGCTCCAAGCTAGTAATATTTGATGTTTTCTCCCTAGCTTGTGGGGGAGTGTTGATATAGTTTGAGTTGTATTCTATGCAATTATGAGGGTTAGTGGCATAAGTTGTAATTAGTGGTTATTTTGAGTGTTCTTTTTTATTATTATGTATTAAGGCATCCGTACCCCACCTATATAAATAAAAAAGAGAGGGGAAAGAGCTCAAGTTTATGCACTCTTTTAACCCCTACAGTTTTTGTCCTCAACTCGTGCTCTTGCCTTCTCCTTCTCATCTTCTCCTCTTCTTCTTTCTTTCTTCTTTTTCTTCTCAAAACAAATTATCCATGGATTAAACCCTAGAATTCAATAGTACTTGAGTTGTGAATAGAAAATTTGAATAAAGATTCTTTTAAGTGTATCCCCTATTTAACTATAGGGTCTTAACACTGAGAATTCAGTTAGGTGGAGAAGATAGAGGAAGGAAGAAGAAGAGAAGAAGAAAGAAAGAGAATCTGATTTGCTAAGAGAGAAAGAGAGTTGGACGTGGGGAGATGAAATATGAGAGATATGAAAGAAACAAAGGTCTCCCTTAGGGCATGGGGCAAGTTCTCCGTTGTCTCCATTGAAAAAGTTTGTAAAATGTTTTTACAAATGATAATCATGTTAGACCAAATAGTATGATCATGTTGATCATTTTAATGATATCAAAATGGGTAGTTTTAAAGTGCGATACTAATGGTGTTATCAGTGTAGTTTAAACACAACCTTCCCGCACATATATTTTGAGGTATATGGCAAAATTTCAAGATAAAAGGATGGTCAATCAAGTTTCCAAGTGAACACCTGAAACAAAACACATTCATGATTGTTGTTGAGAGGAAAAATTTACAAATTGAAGATACTAAAGACTTGAAGACTAGAGTCGAAATCAAATAGAAATGTCTCAAAAACTCCAACTATGTAACTAGAAAGTCAACCAAACTTCAATTTTTTAACCACATCCATGTTATGGAGCTTTAGGGAATGAAATATTTTAAAACCATATTTTAGTTGAATGCTTAAAAATGTTTTATAAAGGCAAAACCCTTAAGAAAAGCCTATTTAATGCTTATATGTCAAAATAATATACTAGCATATGGCATGATAGGTCATCTAGAATGCATTATGGCATAACTTATAATGCATGATCAATCATTGGCTCAGCATGATCAATCATGTAGAATGATGTCTAACAAATGCTATAAATTATGATCAATCACCCCATTTTTCATGATCAATCAAATAGAATTCTGCATAGCCAATTTTATAAAGCATGAACGATCAATCAAATTGGGTTGATTGATTATTGTGCTTTTTGAAAGGTTGAAAACTCATTGATTGAAGCCCAGATCGATCAATAGGCTTACGGAACCTAAAAAATATAGTCATTATACTTGGTTGATCAATCATAGCTTTTCAGTGAGCAATCAACACCTTTTGTAGTTTTTTTTCTTACATGCAAAAAATGCTAGTTTGGTTGGGAAACTTATAAATAGGCACCCAAACTCATAGGAGACAAGCTTACAATGGCATGCTTAACCTCTGAAAGACTTTATTTTAGCTAAAAATTCATAGTTTACATTTTTTGAGACAAAAAAGACTACAGTTTCTCAAATCTTCCTTTTCTCTCAAATTTCCTTGCATTCAGCAGTTTCATCAATCTCCAAACAACTTGTCTCAGGTGGTTAAAGTTTTTGAGGCTTGGGTCTCACTTGGAGAAGCACTATCAATCCATAAAAAGATTGTAAGTTTGAATTTGTTTTATTTTTATTTTTTTACACTTTCTTTTGTGGTAGTTCTCTAGTAACTTCAAGCTAGATCAATTGACATTTTAGAGCTTGCAATCTAGAAAGGCTCACTAGAGCCGGAATCTAGTTTTATTGAATCTCTAAGAGAGAGATCAATACTGTAATTGGTGAATATAGGTGGCTTAACTGGAGACTAAAATCTCTTTGTATTTTCAGCCAATAGAGCATATTGGTGAATTTTCTCGAGTAAAGGTTCTAGGACGTTGATTACCAATAGGGCAACATCAAGAACAAAAATATTTTCTCCTATGGTTGTGTGTGTGTGCTTTAGTTTTTATTACCATTTATTTTGATTGCACCTTGTATGAGCATTAGATTTTTAATTATAAATTTTAATTCACCCCCTCTTGAAAAGCCACCCACTCCAACAAATTTTACCCTTAGGCCTTAATGACAAGAATAAGTAAAGAAAGCCTACATAAATAGAGCTTATTACACCATTCCTTTTAACGCTCCCCCTCAAAATGGTGCACAAACATCAAAAGCACTTAGCTTGGAACAAAACAGCCAAAGTGTGCATGTTGCAACTACATTGGTGAAGATATCTACAAGTTGACTCTTGGCTGGAATGTAACACATAATAATAGCTCTAGATCTGAGTTTCTCCAGATTGAAGTGAAAATCACCCTCGATGTATTTAGATTTAACATGAAATATTAGATTTTTAGCAACATGAAGGGCTTTTTGATTATCACAATGAAGTTGCATTGGAGTATCAACTAAAAATCCAAGCTCTGTGAGTTGGCTTCAGCCACAACATTTGACTAATTGTACGTGTTATGACTCTATATTCTGTTTTTGCACTTGACCTTGCCAATATACTTTGTTTCTTGTTTTACCAAGTCACTAAATTTCCTCCAACTATTGTACAAACACCAAAAATGGACTTCCTATTCTGCCAAAATTGCTTCTACAAACACTTCAATCTTGAAGTGTCAATAATCTGCATACAACAGCCATTGACATGGGCTCTCCTTTAAATATCTCGATACCTAGAAAATATTTCAATAAGCTCACATCTTTTAATTGGAAAATTTTACATAAATCCTCCTTTATTTGGTGAATACCAATCTGACCAATTCCAATGATAACAATATCATCCACTTAAACAACAATGAGAACTACACCACTACTAACATGCTTAACAAAAATCGAATAATCCATCTCATAACTCTTAAAACAAAAACCATAGACTCCCTTGTAGAATTTATCAAACCATGCTCATGGTGATTGCTTGAAGCGATAAGTTGGCTTTCTAAGCCTACAAAATTTATCTTCCTCAACCACAAAACAAGGTGGTTGTAGCATGTATACTTCTTTAAGAAGATCACCATGAACGAAGACATTCTTAACATCAAGTTAATAAATAAACTAATGAAAATTTGTTGCAAGAGAGAGAAGAACCCTTATAGAGTTGAGTTTGGCTACTATGGAAAAGGCCTCCTCATAGTCAATATAATATATTTGAGTAAATCCTTTGAAAACTAACCAAGCTTTACTTCAAGCAATAATACAATCCGAATTTTGCTTTATTGTGTAAAGCCAACGACAACTCATGGATTTATTTCCATGAATAAATGAGTCAAATCCTAAGTCTTATTGGCATAATAGTTGAAATCTCCTCTTCCATGGAAGCTCTCGAACCTAAGTGTTTTAGAGCCTTCTCATGATTCTCAAGAATAGACACAGTAGACAAGGCAACTAAAAAAGAACAATAGTTAGAGAAGAGTTTGTGAGTGGATCTAAAGTTAGAGGTGGATCCAAGTTTCTAGCTTTGTAGCACAATGAGAATGATGGAGCTTGTCTAATTCAGATAGAATATAGAGGATTGAGAGAAGAGGAAAGAATTTTTAAGAGGACCGGCTCACTCTTTCTCACAAAAGCACTTTGGGAGGATTTTTGAAGAATTGAGAACAAAAGCTTGTGGATGTACCAATAGATGTTTATTGACTTCTCAATGGGAGGTTTGGTAGGGTATTAAAAAGCTCCCCAAGCCAAACTACTTATTTTTTACCCATTTTCACAAAGTTGAGTTTACATTGATCGATCAGTGTAAAATGATTGATTGATCAATCGAGTGTGATGGCGATTTTTCTATCAGAATGTATCTTATTGATAGATGGTATGAACAATTAATATATTCCCATTAAGTTTGACAATTTATGTTGATCGATCACTAACATGATATGATCAATCAATCAGAATTCCCTCTGGCAGTGCATTACTAGTATGATCAATCAATGAACTTGAAATGATTAATCAAGTAGTATAAGCACTTGATGTTTGATGAATTATTCCTTTCTATGTCAAAAGGAATGGAGTTGAAATGACAAGTATTCCTTTGCATTCTTGGAACATGAACTAACTTTATAATTGCGAGAAGGAAAAAGACCGTTATGACATTTAGTTAATTCACAAAATTCACATTATAAATGAATAGATATTTGTGAAGAACTAAAGATGGTAAAAGGGCAATGTGAGATGTCCCAACCAATTGTGCCATTATAGAGCCTATTATAATGAAGTAGTTATAGCTGAAATTATGTCACTATCCAAGAAGTAGAGTACCCTTCATTCATGGTCACCACTGATCACCCAATTGATGCATCAAGGGTATGCATCAAAGAGTATCGTGCGGTCTAGCAAGGTCATTGTGGCATTTTGTAAGAGAAATAGAGGAGTTTGAAGACATGTTCAAATGCTATAGGGAGTTATTGAAAAGAGAGGATCCGTGTACCCCTTTCTCATCAAGGTGTTCTACTCCAACCTTGAGGTAGAGGAGCTTGGGTGGAAAAACTTGAAGATCACTTCCTACGTGAAGAAGATTTTTAAGTTGTGGAGCCTAATCAATGCCCTACACTGAGCCGGTACGCGGATCGACCTTTGTGATCAGGTTATTGTGGGGTTTGGAAGGGGAGTGGAGCCCCCACCAAATCCATGATATATTGACTGTTGTTTCATTAAGGGCAGTTTGGGAATTTTACTCTTGTAATTGGAGGGTGCCGCTATTAGGGTTTTATCATTCATTCGAGGAGCAATAGTTGTGGCTCTCAAGAGAAGTTAGAGAAAAATAACACCTGTAAGTGTGTGTGATCTCTCTTGTAAACTATTTCATCTTCATAATGGATTACTGTTGAGGTGGAAGATAGGATGTAGTCTCACCTTGAGGCAAACCTGTATAAATCTTATTGTCTTTTTTGTGCTTTATTTTTCCTTCTTCTACATTGCTCTCGTTAGTTTGGAATTAGAGTGTCTAATTCCTAACAAATATTACCATTTCTGTTGAATTTATGGAAAAGAGAAATACTTCATTGACTTCATAAACTTATTATAATTAGAGTACATGAACCTCTATTTATAATAGAGGAAGGTAGTAATATCCAATTATAATAAAACTACTTTTGTCCCAATTACACCCAAACTCTAACACTTAAAGATAAGTCCTAGCACAATTAAATAACTCAATATAGATAAAAGACAAACATAACTCAAACCAGAACTCTTCTAGGACTTGACCATAAGATAAAGATGCCTTTGGGAGTCCTTCATCTTCCAAATTATGTGATAAGGATGCCAACTTGTGGTAATCATGGTGCGTCCTACTTCTTATGTACTTGGGCCCATCTTGTGGGCATTCCTTGGTCGTGTGGGCTTGGGCCTATCTTGCAACACTCCCCCTCAAGCTGGGGGTGAGAGAATAACATGAACTCCTAGCTTGCTGCAAATGATGTATCGAATCTTTTTGTATAAAATGACACGTATTCCAATACGCCTTCATCTTCCAACACTCCCCCTCACGCTATTGCGTCTTTCCATGAGGCCCTGGTGGCATAATATAAGAGAGAGTAAAAATCACTCCTAGCCGGTAAGACATTGCTCCATACTCTAGTCCTAATGCTAGATGTAGGGCACACTTTGTCTTTTGTAGATAGTGAGTCTATCGGCATTGCTCTAAAGTATCCACCACCATGTCCCTCGACAGTACAATGACTCTCAAGTGGTAGGAGTAATAAAAACAATTACAGAGGGGGGGGAGGGGGGGGGGGGGGGGGGGGGGGGGGGGGGGGGGGGGGGGTGTAGTGGGTTTATTTATAATGGTGTCCCAATTCGGACACTGACTCTCATGGTATCCCAACCGTGATAATTTTTAGAGTCAAATTTATCATGGTGTCCCAATCTGAGCACCGACTCTCATGGTGTCCCAACCGTGATATTTTTTAGAGTTAAATTTATCATGGTGTCCCTATCCGAACACCGACTCTCATGGTGTCCCAACCGTGCTATTTTTGAGAGTCAAATAAATTATGGTATGAGAAAAGGTAACGAGGCCACCTCTTCTTTTATAATAATGTCTCATCCAAAGAGACATAATAGCGGTAGTTGTAATGTAACATGACCATCTTCCAACACATATAACACGGACCAAAATAATAAACCTTGTAGAACGACCCATGAAATAATCATAATATGATATAAATATTTTTTTTAGATGCAGAAGCTTCATCTTTTGTGATCCCCCTTTCTTGAATATTTTGGTCACATAAACTTATCCAAAACATATGGAATAAAATACCTCTTTCTTGTACTTTTTCTACTTCTCCCCCTCAAGCTGGGAGGTAATGGCAGTGATCCCAACTTGAACCAAATATCATAGATGCAGCAATAAGCCCAAATAACATAGATGTAGTAATAAGTCCTTAAACTAGGGAGAAGTGAGATATTTTCTTGATATAGCAACTCAAACAGTGACGTAAAACTAAGGGCATAAATTTGGATTTTTCAATACAACATAATACAAGTATGACCTTCGATTCTTCCAATACAAATATATCTTTAAATATAGTTTAGATTGATGTCAATTTTTCTCCTTTTGAAAATAGACTTAAATAAATTTCATCCAATTATAACTTCTCTTCATAAAATATAATTATCAAAAGATAAATAATCTGATACATTTTGGTCTCTGTCATCTGGTTAAACTAAGAACTGTTTCTTCTTTTTTTCTAGCATGACCATTGACTCTTATAAAATAAATATATCCTTATAAAAAAACTCAGATTGAGAATTGGTTGAATAGGTAAGAAAATAGACTTATATATACTTCTTTTTATATATAATTCTCCATATAAAGTATCATTTTTATAGCATAAAATACTTCGAAAGTTGAAGCTTTCAACTGCTACTCGAACCTTTTTTTTCAATCTGACCTTCGCTGCTTCAAATATCGATTTCTATTTGTAGATAAATCCGATTGAAAATTGGTTGAATATGTATGAGCATAGAATTATAGATATTTATTTTGATATATATATATATATATATATATATATATCTCCATATAAAGTATCATTCTTAATAGCATAAATACCTCGGAAGTTGAAGCTTTCTACTACTGCTTTAACCTCTTTTGCAATCTGACCTTCGCTCATTCAAATATCGATTTCTCTTTGTAGATAACTCAGATAGGAAAAAAATCATTTATCATTGGAAATTAGACTCAAATATCCTTCCGTAAATATATAATTTATAATATGAAATTCTCAGTATAGATGTGAAAAATGCAAAGTAAACTACAGGTGTAGGGATAGAAAAAATAATAACTACGAACCTAGACTAAGGGTTTAGGGTTTAGATAAAAGGATCTCATTATCTCTGTGGGATGACCAAGTCAACTCAAAAAACCTGCTCTGATACCATGTTGAATTTATGGAAAATAGAAATACTTCATTGACTTCATAAACTTATTTTAATCAGAGTACATGAACCTCTATTTATAATAGAGGAAGGTAGTAGAGTCCAATTACAATAAAACTAGTTTTGTACCAATTACACCCAAACTCTAACACTTAAAGATAAGTCCTAGCACAATTAAATAACTCAATATAGATAAAAGACAAACATAACTCAAACTAGAACTCTTCTAGGATGTGACCATAAGATAAAGATGCCTTTGTGAGTCCTTCTTGATCTTCCAACTTATGTGATAAGGATGCCAGCTCATGGTAATCATGGTGGGTCCTAGTTCTTATGTGTTTGAGCCCATCTTGTGGGCCATCCTTAGTCGTGTGGCCCATCTTATAATACTCTTCGATATGTGAGTCTTCCTTGGTTGTGTGGGCTTGGGCCTATCTTCCAACAATTTCTATTCAGTCCATGGAACTGAATGACCTCCTCGTCACCACCTTCATGGGTATGACCTATTATGTCAAGGAGAATTGGCCAATCAATCTTCACTCAGACTACCCACAAAACATTCAAGATGCCATTCTATGAGTCTTTAGGTAGAAAACAAGGAGTTCGTATGAGGTCAACATAAAGGACCTCTCAATGGCTCAGTGTTTCATCATGCAGATAGTCACCCACATCCTCAATCCAAGGAAGGAGAGTTATTGGTGCCTCATCATCATCAACATATTCTGGATGTGGGTGATTACCCAAAATGTATAATTGAATTTTGGGTACTTTATGGCTTGTCAAATGATGGACATGGCCACTGGCCCGAGAGTGAATGGTCTACCTTTCATTCATGAGGTTACAACTATCCTCCGATAATGAGCAGTTGATCTTGCCAATGAGGAGTCATTGGATATCATGAAGACCATGCCCGTCAGTGAGAAAAAAATTTGGAAAATTTGGCTTTGCCAAATGGCGAGGTCATTGGGTGTACAGGAACTCAATTTGGAGAGAGGCACCACATAGAATCAGGACGTCCTGGTTTAGCTTCCGATCCGTTAAACGACCTCTCCCTTCACCGAGTCACAAGATCAATGGTCTGGGACCATAACAACTCAAAGCAGGCAAGCATGGGGGAGTCATCCAGCAATGAGAAATTGATAGCCAAGCTTGGAGAGATGTTAAACGCAAGGCAAGAAGAAAGTGAAGGTCGACTGGCTGCGTTGTTGGACAGTCGGGTCTGTCACGAGATAAATTTACAATTAGAAGCTGTGACAAATAGAATGTATGAATTGTTTGCTGGTAGAAATCCACCCCCAAGGGAAGGGGGAATAAGCCCTACGAATAGACAGGGAGAACAATATACTGGACATATGGAGCATACAACACACGGAGGAGGGACAATTTCGAGATACAAAAAATTGGACTTCCCTATTTTAATGGGCCGGAGGACCCTCTAATTTGGCTGTATCGGTGTGAATTTTTTTTTCTAATGAAAGGATGGCTAAAACAGACAAGGTGGGGTTCACCGCCTTCCACATGCTCAATGTAGCGCAGCTATGGGGCCATCAATTGGAATTGGAGAACCCGGGTTTAGATTGGGAAGAATTTAATGAGTTGTGTACAATTCAGTTTGGACTACCTGCCCAAAGCAACCCATTGGGGGATTTAGTGCTGTTTAGACAAACGGGAAGTGTCGATCAATATAAAAAATTATTCCAAGAAAATTTAGCTAGGGCAAGTAAGGTTGTAAGGGTAGACCAACAAGTTGACCTTTTCAAAGCAGGCTTGAGTGAATCCCTACAATTAGAAGTGAAACTCCTTGCTCTTATGAATATAGAAAGAGCAATGAATTTGTCTAGAGCCATAGAAGCCAAACAAAAAATTGAGTCACGAAGGCCAAATTGGCAAGGGGGGAGAAATAATTCAGGAGTGACCACCATGGTCCAACCGTGGAGAAATCAGGTTGCTACAGGTATTCCAACAGAAACTGCGCCCAATCCTTCCAACTGGGCATTCATCCAAAAATTGAACAGGGCCAAAATGGAAGACAGAAGATCGAAAGGATTATAAGAAATGGAAGAAAGAAGATCGAAATGATTATGTTGTAATTGTGATGGGCAGTACACTTTCGATCATCAATGTAAAATATTATTTTGGTTGGAGGTTGATGATGAGGAAGAGGATGTATCGGAAGTGGAGCCGACTGAGGTCTGCTATTTCGTTGAATGCTATAACTGGACTCAAGTCCACCAAGACTATGCAAGTATGTGCGTAAGTCGAAGGTCAGCCTTTACTCAGTCTTGTGGATTTAGGGAGTACTCATAATTTTTTGAGTCTCACTACAGCCCAGTATTTACAACTTGAGATACAACCTCAACCAATTGCTACGGTTTCGGTTGCCAACGGGAAAAAGGTACCTAGCTACGGATTCAGCAAACTGGTAACATTTTTTATTGATGGTACTTGTTTTTCTGCGGAATCCCATTAGCGGGATTTGACATGGTTTTGGGAATAAAATGGCTCCAAAATTTAGGTCCCATTTTATGGGATTTCGCAGCTCTCACTATGAGCTTTGACAGTGGAGGGAAGCAGGTGCGATTACAGGCCAGTCAAGTTGACTCTCCAACACAGCTACACGTACTCCTCTCCCAAGAGACTTCAGACAACACTTTAGACCCACTTTTGGCCAAATTTACCGTCATATTTAAGGAACCTTCAGGTCTGCCTCCCTTGAGACATTGTGACCATCAGATCTATTTGAATGTTGGGTTAGAGGTGGTAGTAGTTCATCCTTATCAGTACCCACACCTACAAAAGGATGAAATTGAATGCCAATGCAAACTTATGCTAGAACAGGGCCTCATCTGACCGAGTAGGTCCCCTTTCTCCTCTCCCGTTCTTCTGGTGAAAAAATAGGACAACACTTGGAGGGTTTGTATTGACTATAGAGAATTGAATGCCAAGACAATCAAATACAAATTTCCAATATTTTTCATGGAGGAGTTACTAGATGAATTACATGGTACTCAATTTTTCACTAAATTGGATTTGAGGTCGGGTATCACCAAGTCAGAATGTATCCTCCGGATATTGAGAAGACAACATTCTGCACCACCCACCATGGCCACTTTGAATTTGTCGTAATGCCTTTCGGTCTATCAAATGCATCATCCACCTTCTAGGCCTTGATGAATGAGGTATTTAGTGCCTTTATCAGAAAATTCATTTTAGTCTTCTTTGACTATATTTTAATCTTCAACAACTCTTGGAACGAGCATTTAGAGCACTTATGGATGGTCTTCCAACAGCTTCGAGCACATCATCTGTACTTGAAACATTCTAAGTGTTCTTTTGAAAATGTTAACGATGAATTTATAGTAGAATGTTTTTCAGAAGGTGGTATTGGGGTGGTGCTTCAACAATCACAACAACCTATTGCATATTTCAGTCGTCAGCTGGCAGACCACCATCATAAATTACCAGCGTACGACTGAGAACTCATTGGATTAGCGAAGGCGGTTCGACATTGGAGGCCATACTTGTGGGGTAGATTTTTTACTATCCACACAAATCACTACAGTCTAAATTTTTGTTGGACCTGAGGATTTCCACATCCCCACTGCAGCATTGGATTAGTAAATTACTGGGTTTTGAATTTATAGTGGAATATAAGTGGGTACTTGAACACGGCGGCAGACGCTCTCTCAAGACGTTCAAAGGAACCACCACAACTTCATGCCATCAGTCATCCTCAACCTCTCCTGCTTGACTCCATAAAAAAGGAAATCCAGCACAAACCCAAACTCAAAGACTTGTATCAACAGATTGTCAAAGGAAAAAAACATTCAAAATGGTCAATTCACGACAAGATCATTTTATATAAAGGGCACCTTATGTTATGGACTCCATAGCATCAAGAGTTATCCACATGCATAAGAATTAAATTATGTCAATTTACTTTTAATGTAATTTCATTTGGTTTAGTTTGGTTGAGATGTAATGTGGCATGAACCACTTGACCCATGGGTCTATTTTGTAATTCCGTCCTCAACCCTATTTAGGGGGACGTCAAGGTGAAGGGAAAGCAAGTATTGAGAAATTAGAATTAAACAGGTCAGATTCTCCTTCAGAGGTCTAGGTCGGATTCTCCCTTTGAGGTCCAAGTCGAGTTTCCTTCAAAGCTCCAGCACTCCATGTTATGCACGCAATAACATTATTATTTTAGTTGTTTTATTTAATTTAATTTATTTATTTCAGTTTTAGGTCATAGGGGTATTTTTGGAATTATTTATTAATAGGGATATTTTTGGAATATTTTATTCATAGGGATATTTCTGTAATATTTTATTAAACCCTAACATGGTGAACCCTATTTAAGGGGTAAGAGTAATGAGAAAAGGAAGTTGAAGTATTAAGAATTACGTTAAATCTAGCGTAAAGAGGCTTAGAGTTCTCCTCAACGAGCTCTAGGGTTTTCAAGCTTCCCTTAGGCTTGATCTTCGTTTTCGTTTTCCCCATGTCTTCCTATTACCCCTACGGTAATGTCTGGAAGACCCGTAACCTGTGGCAGACCCCAGATCCTCCTAAAGAATCCTTGTGTCAGATCCGGGACCGTAACACTCCATTCCTATTTCCATCATTCCACGTTTAAAAAACAAGAATTCTCTTCCAGCGTCAAGAACTAATATGGAGGGAAGAGAGGAAAGAAGGGTGACTCGATCCATGGCTCGGGAAGAACCTAACATCTTGGTATCAGACAGGTCCACCCTTGGGGATTCCTCTTCCCTTGAGGATTTGAGGCAATTAGTTGAAGATAATCGCCAAAGGGCAGACCTTCAGGCTCAATCCCTGGAAGAGGTACGTCAGACAACATCTGACCTACGTGAGGCCATAAAATCCATGGATGCCACCATCCAAGCTCTCCTTCGGTGACAAGATGACAGTGGTACACGCGCTCAACCGTCAGCAGCCTACTCTCCACCGACCGACCACCATTAATACCACCCACAACCTCCTCCACCACCACCAATGCGTCATCACAATCCCCATCTGGGACCTGCCGCTCAGGGACCAAATACGGTTCCTAGGTATTTAAAACTAGACTTTCCTACAAATGATGGGTCTAAGGACCCCTTGATTTGGTTAACCAAGTGTGATCAATTCTTTTATCATCAATAAAACCTGCGAATGAGAAAGTTTATTTGGCCACCTACCACATGCTCGTTGAAGGGCTTCTTTGGTACCACCAATTCCGAAATGACCAATTGCTTCAGAATTGGGCAACCTTTAGACAATCATGCATGATGAGGTTTGGTCCTCCAACTAGTAGCAATCTATTGGGCAAATTAATCAATTATAAGCAGACTGGATCACTAGAGGTATATCAAAAGACCTTCCAGGAATAGTTGGCCCGGGCTAATGAGTTTGTCAGTCACACACAATATGTTCATATTTTTACTGCTGGTTTGACAGAAGCTCTATGACTGGAAGTTGAATTACATGGTCCTACAGATTTGAACCATGCTCTGAATTTAGCCAGGTCAATTGAGCATAAGTAGCGTGTGCTAAAGGATTCACTGCTCAGAAAACCAGCTTGGCTAGGAAGGCACAATGCCACTACGCCAACCCCTTATTATGGACCTCCACATTCTGGATCCAGTGTAGCACTACGCCCAGACAGCTCTAACTTGCCTCCACCTGCTCCTTCAAAAAACTGAACAGACAGGAGATGGATCAAAGAAAGGCCAAGGGCCTTTGTTTTAATTGTGATGAACAGTATGTACAAGGTCACCTATGTAAAAGATTATTCAATATATGTCTGTGGGAATATGGTGAAGACATACTACCAGAGGAGGAGATTGTGGAAACAGACCAAGAGGGTCCAGAGATTTCCCTTCATGCCATGACTGGTCTGCGTAGTTCTAGTACCATGCAGGTTAAAGCCTAGTTCCATCATCTACAGTTACTTGCTTTAGTTGACTCTGGCAGTACACATAATTTCATTAGTCAGCCAATGGCAGAACAACTTGGGTTATTAGTCCAACAACAGACTGGCCTTTCTGTATCAGTAGCCAATGGGGCTAAAATTACCAGTGTGGGCATCTCTCCAGGCACACACTTTGATATTGAGGGACATGCATTTATTTTAGATTTCCTGATGATTCCACTGTCCAGCTTTGATTTGGTACTGGGAATTAAATGGCTACAATTGTTGGGGCCAATATTATGTGATTTTCAGGCTCTGACCATGTCCTTTACAGAAGACCACCGTCAGATTACATTGCATGGCACACAAGCACCAGTGCCCTACGCACTTCAGGTTGTTCAAGTCCAGATCACGGACAACTGCAAGTTATCTCAATTGCTTACAGACTTTGAGGATATCTTTTAGGAACCTACTGCTCTTCCTCCAATTAGGCACTGTGATCACCGTATCCGTTTGAAAACGGGCACTGAACCTATAGTGGTACGGCCTTATCGTTACCCCCTCTTATAGAAGGATGAGATTGAAAGGCAGTGCCAAAAGAGGCTAGCCCAGGGGATTATTCAGCCCAACAGGTCTCCTTTTTCCTCACCGGTATTACTGGTCCGCAAGCATGATAAGTCGTGGAGGTTTTGTGTGGATTACAGGCAACTCAATGCACATACCATTAAAGATAAATTTCCCATCCCAGTGGTGGACGAGTTGCTAGATGAGTAACATGGTGCTACTATTTTTACCAAGCTCGATTTGAAATCTGGCTATCATCAAATCCGAGTTCATCCATCAGATGTGGAGAAAACAATGTTCTGCATGCACCACGGGCATTTTGAGTTCCTCGTAGTGCCATTTGGTCTCTCCAATGCGCCTTCCACATTCTAGGCCCTCGTGAATGAGGTATTTTCCTCTCTCTTGAGGAAATATGTTTTGGTATTTTTTTATGATATTTTGGTATAGAGCAATAGTTGGGAAGAGCATCTTCAGCACATTCACCAGGTATTTACTCTTATCCGCTCACATCATTTGGTTTTAAATCAGTCCAAATGTTCTATGGGAACCTCTGAAGTGGCATACTTGGGCCACATTATTTCAGTCGTTGGGGTGAAAGTCGACCAGAGTAAGATATAGGCCATCACAGATTGGCCTCTTCCCACATCCATTACTACCTTAAGGGGATTTTTGGGCCTAACTGGGTATTATAGGAAATTTATTCGCAGCTATGGCCAGATTGCAGCACCGCTCAACAACCTACTAAAGAAAAATGCCTTTACTTGGTCGAAGACAGCGGCTCATTCCTTTCAGCAGTTGAAAGAGGCCTTATCATCCACCCCAATTTTACAGCTACCGGACTTTGATGAGTTATTTGTGGTGGAATGTGATGCTTCGAGGGGAGGTATTGGTGCAGTGTTACACCAACAAGAACACCCGATTACTTATTTTAGCCGCCAACTTGGCCAGCACCACCACAAGTTAGCAGGTTATGAGTGGGAACTGATCGGATTAGTGAAATCCGTACAGCATTGGTGGCCTTATCTTTGGGGGCGCCCATTTCTGATTCGCACTGATCATTGCAGCCTCAAGTATCTACTTGAGCAGCACCTCACTACCTCACCGCAGTAGCATTGGTTAAGTAAACTTATGGGGTTTGACTTTACTGTGGAGTATAAACCTAGGAGTTTGAATGTGGGGGCTGATGTGTTATCCCAATGGGACATTCCAGAGCCGCAATTACATGCCATAAGTCAGCCCAGAGCTCTCTTGTTGGATTCTATACGGGAAAAGACACAACAGTACCCGAAAATTATTGCTTTATATCATGAGATCCAGCAGGGGACAACGGCAAACCATTGGACAGTTCAGAATAATCTGGTCCTCTTCGAAAACAGGATCTTTCTACACCACACGTGACCACTGATTCACAACATTTTTGCCTCCTTCCATGATAGTACACATGAGGGCCGACAAAAAACATATTTTTAGATAAGTCAGGAATTTTATTGGAGGGGTATGAAGAGCAGTATAGCCGATTATGTGGCGGCTTGTCAGATTTGTTAACGGAATAAAGCTGAATCATTAAGTCCAGCTGGGTTACTCCAACCCCTTCAACTGCCGTCACTGATCTGGTCTGATTTTTCCATGGACTTCATAGATGGACTTCCCTCATCATTTTGAAAATCCGTTATCTTTGTAGTGGTTGACCATTTCTCAAAGTATGGCCATTTCATACCTCTGCCGCATCCTTACACTGCAGCTCATGTAGCTTAGCTCTTTATGGATAATATTATCCACTTACATGGGATACCTAATTCTATTACAAGTGATAGGGATGCCATCTTTACCAGTACATTCTGGAAAGAACGATTCAAGCTGCAGGGCACAACGTTAGCATTCTCTTCAGCCTACCATCCTTAGACAGATGGTCAAACAGAGGTCGTCAATAGGACAATTGAGATGTATCTTCGTTGTTTCGTGGGGGACTCATCTAAATGGTGGGTTAAGTTGATCACCTGGGCTGCATTATGTTACAACACCTCCTACCACTGCACACTCGGAACAACCCCATTCAAGGTAGTCTATGGTAGAGACCCGCCCAACCTTTTATCATATGAACTGGTTGCCTCCAAGGTCGCCACTTTGGACCAAGCATTAGCAGAAAGAGACACCTTGCTCACTGAGGTGCGCACTCATCTCCAAGAGGCACAACATACTATGAAGTTGTATTATGACAAGAAGCACCGGGAAGTCTTATTTTCTCTAGGAGATTATGTATGGCTGCGTCTCCAACACTACAGGAAGCTGTCACTGACAGCCTCCAAATGACACAAGCTCTCTCCGAAGTATTATGGTCCCTTTCAAGTTATGGACCGCATTGGTACAGTTGCCTACAGCTTCCAGCTTCTGCCAGAGGCCAGGATTCACAATGTGTTTCATGTCTCCCAAATGAAGGCCTTCCAAGGTGACTCTCCCTTGCTGCACACACCTCTACCCCCACTACATGAGGGATGTGTACTTTTTACTCTAGCATAGGTATTACAGGCTCGCGGCATTCAGGGTGATTGGGAGATCCTAGTGCAATGGGCTGATGCTGATCCCAGTGACACGACATGGGAGCCATTAGCTGCGTTCCGCACCCTCTACCCCTACTTTGAGCTTGAGGACAAGCTCTTTCTCCAGGAGGGGGGTGATGTTATGGACTCCATAGCATCACGAGTTATCCACAGGCATAGGAATTAAATTATGTCAATTTACTTTTAATGTAATTTTATTTGGTTTGGTTTGGTTTGGTTTAGTTTAGATGTAATGTGGCATGAACCACTTGACCCATGGGTCTATTTTGTAATTCCGTCCTCAACCCTATTTAGGGGGATGTCAAGGTGAAGGGAAACCAAGTATTGAGAAATTAGAATTAAACAGGTCAGATTTTCCCTCAGAGGTCTAGGTCGGATTCTCCCTCTGAGGTCCAGGTCGGGCTTCCTTCAAAGCTCCAACATTCCATTCCTATTTCCATCATTCCACATTCAAGGAACAAGAATTCTCTTCCAGTGTCAAGAACCAATATGGAGGGAAGAGAGGAAGGAAGGGTGACTCGATCCATCGCTCGGGAAGAACCTAACACTTTACCTATCCTCCACTTCTCCCTTGGTTACAGAGGTCTTATAACTTATCACGACAACACTCATGAGGGCCTCAACAAAATGTTACATTGGATTCGAGGTGATTTTTATTGGGAGGGCATGAAATCAGTAATTGTGTAGTATGTGGCTGCTTGTCATGTTTGTCAATGGAACAAGGCAGAACATTTAAGTCCAGCGAGTGTTCTACAACCACTCAATCTTCCCACACAAGTATGGTCTGACATATCTATGGATTTCATTGAGGGTCTCCCCAAAACATCAGGCAAGTCTGTCCTTTTTGTAGTGGTAGACCGATTTTTGAAGTATGCACATTTTATCCCATTGGAGCACCCATATATAGCTGCAAGTGTGGCGCAAGTGTTCTTCACCACTATTGTTCGTCTCCATGGCATTCTGGAATTGATTGTGAGTGATAGGGATGTCGTCTTTACCAGCCATTTTTGGTGAGACCTTTTCAGATTATGTGGGACTAAACTCAAATTTTCATCGGCGTATCACCCTCAAATAGTTGGCGAAAAAGAAGTGGTGAACCGAATAGTTGAAATGTATTTGAGGTGTTTTCTTGGTGACTATCCTAAACGTTGGGTAGAATTGCTTTTGTGGGCAAAGTATTGCCATAATACATCTTTCCATACTGCCTTACAAGCTACCCCCTTCCGGGTCTTATACGTGTGAGACCCCCCTCGGTTGCTCTATGTTCTAGGCTCCATAAGAGTTGATGATGTCGACCAAGCTCTTGTGGACCATGATCAAGTGCTGAAAAAAGCTGTCGAACATCTTCTGAAAGCTTAGGTTGGTATGAAGGAATATTATGACCAGGGCCACTGGGATGTTCAATACAATTCTGGGGATGTGGTATGGTTCCGTCTCCAGCCTTACTGTCAACAGTCCATTGTTGGTGGTCGCTACAAGCTGTCTCCTAAATATTTTGGTCCCTTCACTATTCTTCAGAGCGTCGGGCCGGTTGCCTATAAGTTGCACCTTCCGCCTGATTCCAAGCTTCATAATTTTTTCCATGTTTCATTGCTCCAGCCGTTCAAGGGGCCAGCACCACCTCCAACTCCATTTTTACCACCAGTTGAAGAAGGGGCCGTTGTTCTCACTCCCTAAAAAATATTGGGTACTAGACAGCACCAGAATGGTTGGGAAGTCCTTTTTCAATGGACCAACACCGATGTCACATATGTCACTTGGGAGGATGTGGAAGTCTTACAACAAGCTTATCCTACCTTTGAGCTTGAGGACAAGCTCGGTCTCCAAGGGGGGAGTGATGTTGTGTACTTGATAGCGAGATGAGTCATTCAGAGGCGACGCCGATGAGTTAAGTGGTGGAGTTAATAACTTAGTAGGTTTATTTTACTTTGTTTAAGTATAGTGTTAAGAGTAATTGAGCCATGATGGCATTCATGTAATTCTTGAAATTAAACTCTCTTGTGATGTAAGCCTCTAAAAGGGCACACAGACGGAATGGAGGACAGGCAGAATTTCAACCTAATTTAGTATTGGCATTCTCCTTCATTGAACCCTAGGATCGGCATTCTCCTTGAAGAACCCAAGGGTACAGGCCTCCCCTCGTCAAGCCTGATCTTCTCATTCTCTTTCAATTCCACTTTCCTTAGCCTTCTCGCCATCATAGGTCGCCCAGGTAAATCAAGATGTCCTGGTTTAGCTTTCGATCCGCTAAACGACCTCTCCCTTCACCGAGTCACAAGATCAATGGTCTGGGACCATAACACAAAAAGGGGAGAAAAATCTACACAAATGGACTTTGATCCATTAGTCACTCTAGAAGCAAAAATTGAAAACTAAACGACTTAAAAGAGATATGAACAGATCAAGGGGGAGCCTATTCCAAAATTGCATAATTGGCTTAGCATCAAGCTTAGGGATTGTGTACATTTAAAAATTTTCAAAGTTAGTTTTTGTCATTATAAAAAAAGGAGGAGGTTGTTTATCATAGGTTGACTCCCTTCTTGCTTTTGATGATAATATAACTTAATAAATTTAATAAATTGAAAACTAAGTATTTAAAATACGTTACCTTCAAGAGATGCATTTAAAGGTCTAAAGTTCAAAACGAGTCAAGCCTACTCAAGACCTCAACCATCATGTCAACTCTTGAAGAAACACCCTTGAAGATTAAGACAATATGAAGACTAGATTTTAGGATTCACTGATGAATGTGAAAACTTAGTCCATGGAAAAGAGGGTTGTTCAAACTCTTTCAATTTGACACACAATGCAAAACATGGAGCTTTAGGGCATACATTGCATTCATACATGTTTAAAAATATCATATACATCTTTTAAAACATGTTAGAGCACTTAGGATCATTCATTCCCATACATTTAAAATAATTTAAACAAATTGACACTGGAATAATCGATCAACATCTGCCAATGATCAATCATCCAGAAGTGCATAGTCTAAGTTTATAAAGCATGATCGATCAACCTAAGTCAATTGATCGATCATCTAGACCATGGTCATTTCATGCTATAAAGCATATTGAGCATCTCACTGGGACTGATTAATAAATATTGTCTAGGCAAGGGATTTTTACATTGAATGATCAATCAACATAAATGACTGATCAATCAGACAAAATCTTGCTAGTCATGGACGTAAACAATGATCAATCACAGGAAGTTCATTGATCGATTATACTTGCATTGCACTATCATGGGGAACTCTGATTGGTTGATCATACCTTAGCAATGATCGATTGACTTAAAATTTCAAATCCAATGAGTACATATTGATAGATCATACCATCAATCAATAAGACACATTTTGATAGAAAATAGTTGTTACACATGATTGATCTATCAATCACTTTAGAATGATTGATCAATCCAAACATGGGAGAAAATGGTTTGTTTGGCTTGGGAAAGTTATAAATACCCCCACCAAACCTCTCATAGAGAGGTTAATAATCATTTTGGTGAATGCTTTAGCTTTTATCGTCAAAGTCTTGCAATTACTTTTCAAAGTCCTTTTGAGTGAAAGAGACCTATTTCCTTGCAAAAATTTCCAAATTCTTTCCTCCACCTCTCCTTTCATTTACATTAGACAAGCTCCCATTCATATATTGTGCCAAAATGTTGGGTTTTTGAATCTCTCAAGGAGAAGGTGCTCTCCAAGTGAAAGAGTGTAAGTGTTTTTACCTTTCTTTCATTTTTTTTTTTTTTTTTGTGAAATGTTCTTCTAGAAACTTTTGTAATATATATAGAAATGGCTTAGCTAGAGTTAGAATAGATCCAATCTCTTTGGGATATTATTTTTAAAGTATGTACTTGAGCTATACGTGGATTAAAGAGAGCCGAAATCTTTTTTATGTAAATTCCAACTATTAGAGTTAAATTAGTGGAATTTCCCAAGAAAGCATTCTTGGGCGGTGAAGACCAATAGGGGAACATCTATAACAAAAAAATCTTATGTTATCCCTATGGTGAGTGATTTTTTTACATAGAAATTGCATAATTTAATTTATTACGTTTCCATTCCTTAGATAAATTTTAATTTTTAAATTACAACTCACCCCCTTCTTGAGAAGCCACTTGGACTAACACTTTATTTTCTAGGGAAGAAATACATACCTATGATGCTCCCCAAGATCACAAAACACACAATTTAACTTAATAACTCATTTGAAGATGGAATCAATGATTTTAAATTTGAAAATGAGGTGTTAAGAGACACCCATGTGTGTAGGGGTGGCATGGCTAGTAAATAAGGAGAAGTTCCGTAGAGATGACAAAGAATCATAATTATACAAGTTGGTGTATGTCCTCTTATGTCTTTTTTCTTTTGAAGCATGCCACCCTTAGGGAATTGAATTCATTGTAAACACCTTCACACAACTATAAATATAACCTCAAGGTATGGTGTAGAGCATTAAAGTCTTTGTCTCGTGGCTCAAATTTGTTTATACCTCTCTCTCTCTTTTCCTCTTCTTTCTCTCCCTTGCTTTCTTCTCTCCTCTCTCCCAAGAGCTAGAGTTCCTCTCTTCTCTCCTTCCCTTGAGATCTCTTGGATTTATGTGTTGGCCCTAGAAATCAACATGGTATCATAGAGGGCAAAGATCTGAGATGGAAAAGGAGAAGAAGATAAATAAGGAAGGGAGGAAGAAAAGGAAATAGAAAAAAGAGGAATTTCTCATTTTATCTTAAGTCTTCTTTCCCAATCTCCGTTTTTCATTAGATGTTTGAATCTCTTGAATTATTTTTAATATAGAAAATTATATACCTTTGGAAGTAAATTTGAGTCTAGTTTTCAACACAAAATGAATTGTTGTAATCATATTTTTATAGAAAGATAAATTGTCATCTAAAGTAGTAAAGGTCACACAGTAGAAAAGTTTCGTATAGCAACAAAAAACCTTAAATTCTTGAAGGATTTGTGACAACATTGCTGTAGATTTATATTGAGAATTATATCTCAAAAGAAATATATTTGAGTTTACTTTCTATCCAAATAAACCTTTTCTTAATATGATCTTTCTAGAGAAAGATATCCACATTGGAAGAATGAAAGGTCATGTTGTTATCCCGTTGCATGCAAAGATCTGAATTTAAGCTGAATTTTATGCTTCACTTTTTGAGTTGCCTATTTGTTTCCAAAATCTAGTCAAGATTTTACCATCTTGATTATCTTTCCTTTCTTAAAAATTTCTTTCGTTTGATCTCACATTACATTAGTTTCCTTAAGAGAAATATTTTCCATTATGAGTCTAGTTTTATTTTTTTCACAAAGTCTGAAAATTTTGACATAGAAAGTCTATTTTACTCAATCTAAATTCCAAATATTTGTGTCATAAAACCTCCCTCATTCATGAAATTATCTCTTGGATATTTTCTTTGCAAATTGGTGAAGTTGTGTTAAAAAGTAATTCCCTTATATGAGAAGCCTATGTTTAGAAAGTGGCCATTATTATGTTCCATCTCAAAAAAAAAAATTGTTAGAGTTTTTTTTTTAAGTTTCCTTAATCAGCATTTTCATAGAGGAATTTTTTTAATCTCCCTCTTGAGTCGAACTTGGTCACCCACCAAAAGTCATGCTTGGTCAAATTTATTAAGTCAATTCAGTATTACCATTACAATCTCCTTCATATTTGGTGGTTATTTTCTCTACCTTTAACCCCCCAGTACCCTTTTACTCAGTCGCCTTTCTCCTACCTTCCTTTTTTTACTCTTTTTGGTCAACCCTTGGTGCATTGTTATGGTTGGTCTTCTTTCATATGTATGGGAGTTTTTAAGTCCATGGAGACTATTTTATTTGTACCCTTTGGGTTTGTATCGCCGTCTTTTGAGTGACTGCTATTACCCTCTTTAGTTATTATTATCACTACTTTGTTCGAAATCCTTTAAGGTTGGTTTCAATTTTTGCTTTATCACCCATGTTTTACTTTTTGAGAGTTTGTGTCCAATTGAGTACTTATCCATGGGACACCTTGATGGAGGAGACAATTATTACAACTATTTTTTTTTTTGTTTGTTTCAAGCTGGTGTGGATGATTAGATTGGAAGTTGAGTGTTGTAGTGGTTGTGCCTCCTTTTGAATTTATATATAAAATTTGGTATTATTTGAGAAGAAGAAGCATTATCTACCATGAAGAATTCCATGTGAAGTGGTATAATTTTCCTTTTCATGCACACAAGTTTCTTGACCAAGATGAATTTCCTGTGAAGTTACAAACACCAACTTGAGGGGAGTGTTAAGAGACACTCATGTGTGTAGGGGTGGCATGTATAGTAAATAAAGAGAACTTTCATAGAGATGGCATAGAATTATAATTATACAACCTAGTGTATGTCCTCTTATGTCTTTTTCCTTTTGAAGCATGTAGCCCTAAGGCCATTGTAGTCAGTGTATTGAGAAGAAGAAGCATAATCTACCATGAAGAATTCCACGTGATGTCGTAAACGAATTTTATTTGACTACAATAAGTGGGTGGGGGGGGGGGGGGGGGGGGGGGGGGTGGGGGGTGGTGAATGTGTGGAGGAACTAGTTGAAGATTGTAAGTAAGATGTGAACAAGAACAAGATGGATCAAACCAAGGCAATATAATTTTCATTTTCAAGCACAGAAGTTTCTTGACCAAGATGAATTTCTAGTGAAGTTACAAACACCAGCTTGAGGGGGAGTGTTAAGATACACTCATGTGTGTAGGGGTGGCATGGATAGTAAATAAAGAGAAATTTCATAGAGATGACATAGAATTATAATTATACAACCTAGTGTATGTCCTCTTATGTCTTTTTCCTTTTGAAGCATGTAGCCCTATGGGCATTGGTTTCAGTGTATTGAGAAGAAGAAGCATAATCTACCATGAAGAATTCCACGTGATGTGGTAAACGAATTTTATTTGACTACAATAAGAGGGAAGGGGGGGGGGGGAAGGAACTAGTTGAAGATTGTATGCAAGATGTGAACAAGAACAAGATGGATCAAAGCAAGGCAATATAATTTTCATTTTCAAGCACAAAAGTTTCTTGACTAAGATGAATT
This sequence comes from Aristolochia californica, assembly GCF_029961685.1. NCBI lineage: Eukaryota > Viridiplantae > Streptophyta > Magnoliopsida > Piperales > Aristolochiaceae > Aristolochia > Aristolochia californica. The sequence continues at coordinate 9,249,974 of NW_027182214.1, read as the reverse complement.
TCTAGTGAAGTTACAAAAACACCAGCTTGAGGGGGAGTGTTAAGATACACTCATGTGTGTAGGGGTGGCATCGATATTAAATAAAGAGAACTTTCATAGAGATGGCATAGAATTATAATGATACAAGCTGGTGTATGTCCTCTTATGTCCTTTTCCTTTTGAAGCATGTGGCTAAGGGCATTGTAGTCATTGTAAACATTTTCACAAAACTATAAATATAGTCTCAAGGCATGGGGTAGAGAATTCAAGCCTCTTCCTCTTGGCTCAAATTCGTCCATACTCCTCTCTCTTGTTCTCATCTTAAAAAATCATGTTTGCTACAATCAGCATATGATGAAGACATGGAGAATTTACTTGAAGTTTTAGTTACTCTTAAACAGACAAAGGAATATCTTTTGAAACTCGAGAGATTGAAAACTCAAAAATAGGAATTAAAGGAGTAAAAAATCAAGAGATAATAACTTGTATAAAGAGCTCGTGTCTGGAAAACACATATAGACTCATAAAATAGTACAATGACTGTGATGTGAGAGTATAACAAATCAAGCTTTCAATTGGCAATGAAATAGGGTAACACATGCTGGAAATCCCACGAAATATAGAGTGAAAAAGAAGTAAAAAAATATTGGAAGATGGGCCCAAGCCCTCACGACCAAGGAAGGCTCACACGTTCAAGTGTGTTAGAAGATGGGCTCAAGCCTACAAGACCAAGGGAGGCCCACATATTGGAGAGAGGAGGAAGATAGGTTCAAGTCCCATAGACCAAGAAGAAAGCCCATAGGCCCACACAGTGATGGCATGATGGTAAATAAAGAGACATCTCAAAAAGATGGCATTGACGTAATTAGTTTATGTTTTAGGGGGTATTATTATAATATTTTAATCCTATTAATCTATAAATTGAGCTTCAGGGGGAGGGTTAGGAGACAAGTCCACAACCTCTTTCTTCCTCCATTTTTTCTTCCAATGAGGATTTTTTCTTCTTTCTCTATGAGTTAATCCATGGAGTCCTGGAAATAATGGTATCAGAGCATTGCTTTTTAGGACTCATAACTATGGTTTTGAGGATTCCAAAGACCCATTTTTTTCTTCTCTTTCTCATATTGATGATTCATTTTTCATAGTTACAACTTTGTTTTTTTATTTTATTGTTCATTTTCTTCTGTTACCTGGCAACACGGACATCAATAACCGGTGGGCCTCTTTGGATTTCTATCTTTGAAGGAGGGAAGGAGACACTATATTATGAAAAATATTTGCAAGTTTTTCCCCGATGCATTGGAAACAAAATGGCCGGTTATGTGATCGAAGCCACCACAGAAATAGTGTGAGGGAAACCCCAAGCGGGTCTCCATATATGTACTGTGGGTGGCTACCTTCCGGATGTGAGGTACATGACATGCCCAATGGCTTCTCCAAGGTTTGATGGATTGAACACACCAAGTACGACAACAGCTTGGTGCACCAGTTGTATAGGCTATTTCTCAGTTCCAGGATGGGCTTCGTGGCACAACGATGGGTAGGCACCCTTCAGCAGAAGTATGAATGCCTCACTATTTAATGTCCTCAATGGTTCACACCTTGGGCAACCAGAACACTGTGGCGATTACACAAAGTGGTCATCGGTGTATGCTGAACTTGGCTTAGAGGATGATGGATAACTTCTACACCAGGGTGTGCACCTCCACAGTGCACAAGTAGAACAAAATTTGTACTGGGTTGCATTCCTAACTCTCCAAGCAGCACTCTGTTATGGACTCCATAGCATCCCGAGTTGTCAACAGACTTAGGAATTAAATTATGCTATTTTCCTTTTCATGTATGTTGAATTTGGTTTGGTTTGGTTTGAATGTAATTTTGCATGAACCATGTGACCCATGGGTCTGAGTTGTAATTTCGTCCCCAAACCAATTTATTGGGACAAAGAGCTGAATGAAGTTTAAGCATTGAATCATTTAGTTTTAGCTAGGAAGGATTCTCCCTCAGAGGTCCAGGTTGAGCCTCCTCAAGGCTCGATCCATTTCCACTATTACACGTTCCAAGAATAGGAGTTTTCTTCTAGCGTCAACAGCCAATCTGGAGGGAAGAGAGGGAAGAAGGGTGATGAGATCCATGGCCAGGGAAGATCCCAACATCTTAGTATTAGACAGGTCCACCCTTGGGGATTCCTCTTCCCCAGAGGATTTGCATCAACTGATTGATGAACATCATCAATGGACAGAGGAATCCTTTGATGAGGTTTGTCACTCCATGACTGACCTGCATTCGGCCATGGTAGCCATGGATGCGTCAATCCAGCTCCTCCTCCGATGACAGGAGGACAATGGGCTTCGATCGCCACCACCGAGAAGCTATACACCACTGGCAGCGCACCACCTACCACTGTTGCACCACCCACATCTCCCATTGGGACCTCATGCTACTGCCACTAATTCGGTTCCCAGGTATGTGAAATTGGACTTTCCTACATTTGATGGGTCTGAGGACCCCTTGATGGTTACACCGGTGTGACCAGTTCTTTTACCATAAAAAAACATCAGCGGATGACCGGGTCCAGTTGGCCGCATTCCACATGCTTGATGAAGCGCTTCTATGGTTCTACCAATTCACAAATGAACATTTGGTTCCGAATTGGGATGTATTTAAATAATCTTGCATGTTGAGCTTTGGTCCTCCAGCCTATAGCAATCTGTTGGGCACATTGGTGAATTTGAAATAGACAGGCACAATTGAAGTGTACCAAAAGACCTTCCAGGAACGTTTGGCCAGAGCCAGTACGAATGTCAAGCCCTCCCAGTATGTTAACCTTTTTACTACTGGCTTGACAGAGGCCTTGCGTCTGGAGGTTGAATTACACGAACCTAGAGATTTGGACCGCGCTATGAACTTGACCAGGGCCATTGATACTAAACAGTGAGTTCTGAAGGAATCCCTAGTCCGAAGACCAGCTTGGCCAAGCAGGGCTACTACCACCGTGTCCTCACCCCTATTCAGGGCCTCCACGTGCAGGTCCTCCACGTCGGCAGTACCATACATAAAAAAATTGAATAGATAAGAGATGGAACAGAGGAGGGTGAAGGGTCTTTATTTTAATTGTGATGAACAATATGTCTAGGGTCACATATGCAAGAGATTATTCAGTGTGCTTCTCTGTGAAGATACTGAGGACTTACTCCCAGAAGAAGACAGTGTTGAAACAGAACATGATGCCCCAGCTATTTCACTCCATGCCATGACTGACATGCACAGTTCCAACACAATGCAAGTTCAGGCCAAGTTGCACCATCTACAGTTACTAGCCTTAGTTGACTCTGGCAGCACACACAACTTCATAAGTCAGCCAGCGGCATAATAACTTGGGTTGGTAATCACGCAGAAAATAGGTCTCTCAGTTGCAGTCGCCAATGGGGCCAAAATCGCCAGTGTGGCTATCTCTACAGCCACCCCCTTTTGTATTGAGGGTCACTCCTTTACTGTTGATTTCTTGGTAATTCCACTGGCAGGATTTTATTTGGTACTCGGAGTTAAATGACTCCAAATGTTGGGGTCTATCTTGTGGGATTTTTAGGCCCTAACCATGACCTTCACAGAGGGCCAGCGTCAGATCACCTTGCATGGCACACATGCTACTGTGCCCTGCACACTTCAGGCAGTTCAGGTCTAGAGCACCGAGCACTGTAAGTTATCTCAATTACATATAGACTTTGAAGATTTATTTCAGGAACCTACTGTTCTTCCGCTTATTCGCCACTGTGATCACCGCATCAGATTGAAACTGGGGACAGAACTTGTGGTGGTTCGACCTTACCGTTACCCCCACTTACAGAAGGATGAAATTGAGAGACAATGCCAAAATATGCTCGCCCAGTGAATTATTCAGCCCAACAGGTCTCCTTTCTCATCTCTGGTGTTACTAGTAAAAAAACATGATAAGTCCTGGAGATTTTGTGTGGACTACATGCAGCTCAATGCTAACACAATTAAAGACAAATTTCCCATTCCCGTGGTGGATGAGCTGTTAGATGAGTTACATGGCGCCACTATATTTACAAAGCTGGACTTGAAGTCAGGTTATCATCAGATTAGAGTTCATCCTCCAGATGTGGAGAAGACTGCGTTCCGCACGCACCATGGGCATTTTGAGTTCCTAGTGATGTCCTTTGGTCTCTCCATTGCGCCATCCACTTTCCAGGCCCTCATAAATGAGGTATTTAGCTCTCTCTTACAGAAATATGTTCTAGTCTTTTTTGATGATATATTGGTGTATAGCAAACATTGGGATGAACACCTTTAGCACCTTCACTAGGTATTTACTCTCCTCTGTTCACATAATTTGGTTTTAAACAAGTCCAATTTTTTTATGGGCACAACCGAGGTGGCATACATGGGCCACATTATTTCCGTCGTTGGGGTAAAGGTTGACTACAGCAAGATTCAGGTCGTCACAGACTGGCCTCCTCCCATATCCATCACATCGTTAAGGGGATTTTTGGGCCTCGATGGTTATTACAGAAAATTTATCTGCGGCTATGGACATATTGTAGCGTTGCTCAACAATCTCCTCAAGAAAAATGCTTTCAGCTGGTCCGAGCTAGCGGATCATTCTTTTCATCAGTTGAAAGCAACCTTATCTTCAGCGTTGGTTTTGCAACTACCGGACTTTGATGAGTTGTTTGTAGTGGAATGTGATGCTTCGGGCGGGGGTATAGGTGCACTGTTACAAAAACAAGGCCACCCGATCGCTTATTTTAGCCGACAGCTTGGCCAACACCATCACAAACTTGTAGCTTATGAAAGGGAATTGATTGGTTTAGCTGAAGCAGTCCAACATTGGAGGCCCTATCTCTGGGGGCACCCATTTCTTATTCAGACCAATCATTCAAGCCTGAAGTATCTTCTTGAGCAGCGTCTCACCACCTCTCCTCAGCAGCACTGGTTGAGTAAACTGATGGGCTTTGACTTTACCGTTGAGTATAAACCTGGTAGTTTGAATCTGGGGGCTGATGCCTAGTCTCATCGGGACATTCCAGAGCTACAATTGCATGCTATCAGTCAGCTCAGAAGTCTTTTGTTGGACTCTATTAGGGAGGAGACACATCAACATCCCAAACTCATTGCCTTATATCTTGATATTTAGCAGGGGACCTCGGATAGCCATTGGATGATCCAATATCGTCTTATCCTATTCAAAAATATTATTGTTCTGCACCCCACCTCGCCACTCATTACTAGCATCTTAACCTCTTTCCATGATAGTACACAAGAGGGCAGACAGAAAACATATTTCCGCCTCAATCACAAATTTTTTTGGAAGGGTATGAAGAGAAGTGTAACAGAGTATGTGGCAGCTTGTCAGACTTATCAACGGAACAAGGCCGAATCATTATGTCCATCTGGGTTGCTCCAACGTCTTTAGCTACTGTACAGGTATGGTCAGATATTTCTATGAACTTCATTGATGGCCTTCCTACCTCTTCAGGCAAATCCGTTATATTTGTAGTGGTTGACCGCTTCTTCAAGTATGGCCATTTCCTCCCTTTGGCACATCCCTATACAGCAGCTCATGTGGTTCAACTCTTCATGGATAATATTGTCCGATTACATGGGGTGCTTGTGTCTGTTACCAGTGACAGGGACACCATCTTCACTAGTATGTGCTAGAAAGAACTCTTTAAGCTGCAAGGCACCAAATTGGCATTCTCTTCCGCCTACCACCCATAGACTCATGGACAGACCGAGGTGGTCAACAGGAGGCTTGAGATGTATCTTCATTTTTTTGTGGGGAACTCACCTAAACGGTGGGTTTAGTGGCTGGCATGGGCCGAATTTTGTTATAACACATCATTCCACAGCGCACTCAGCACTATTCCGTTCAAGGTTGTGTATGGCAGAAATCTGCCTTGGCTTTTATCGTATGAACCAAGTGCATCCAAGGTCGCCACCTTGGATTGGGCTTTAGCCAAAAGGGACACCATGCTCTGTGAGGGACGAACTCATCTCCAGGAGGCCCAACAGGCCATGAAAATCTATTATGATAAGAAGCGTCGGGACGTCTTCTTCTCTCCAAGGGATTATGTGTGGCTACGTCTCCAACATTACCAGCAGCTTTCACTGACAACCTCCAAACGTCACAAACTCTCCCCGAAATATTATGGGCCCTTTCAGGTGTTGGACCGCATTGGCACAATCGCCTACTGCTTGCAGCTTCCACCAGAAGCCAAGATCCATAATGTGTTTCATGTCTCCCAATTGAAGGCCTTCCAGGGATACTCCCCCATTCCTCCACACACCTCTGCCACCGCTACATGAGGGTAGGGTCCTTTCTATTCCAACGCAAGTGTTTCAGGCTTGCCGCATTCTGGGCTATTGGGAGATTCTAGTGCAGTGGGCTGATACTGACCCCATTGACACTACATGGGAGCCCTTACCGGCTTTTAGGGCTCTCTACCCCTCTTTCGAGCTCGAGGAAAAGCTCTTTCTCAAGGAGGGGGGTCATGTTATGGACTCCATAGCATCCCGAGTTATCAACAGATGTAGGGGTTAAATTATGCTATTTCCCTTTTCATGTATGTTGAATTTGGTTTGGTTTGGCTTGTATGTAATTTTGTGTGAACCATGTAAACCATGGGTCTAAGTTGTAATTTCGTCTCCAAACCTATTTATTGGGACAATGAGCTGAATGAAGTTTAAGCATTGAATCATTTAGTTTTAACCAGGTCGGATTCTCCCTCAGAGGTCTAGGTCGGATTCTCCCTTAGAGGTCCAGGTCGAGCTTCCTCAAGGCTCAATCCATTTCCACCATTACACGTTCCAAGAACAAAATTTCTCTTCCAACATCAACAACCAATCTGGAGGGAAGAGAGGGAAGAAGGGTGATGAGATCCATGCCCCAGGAATATCCCAACACACTCCTTGTTTCCTCCCAACCAGCACTAACACAAAAGCCATTGGCGAGGCAGAATTCAAGTTCCAAACAGATCCCATCACTGGCATTTTTTTTGAAGCACGTCTGCCAGTATTGATCTCTACTTTGTTGGCTATCAATCCGGGATATCATCATTATTATTATCTACTGGACCACGCTGGCTGATTTCCCATAATGCTTGCTCATTTTTTTGTTGTTCGATTGCCATCCCAGGACTACTATTTCTTTCAAAAACTTAACTAGTCACTGCCTCTCTAGTGGATTGATTTCTTTTGGAAAGTTTCTTCTTGGTCACTGGTCATTGCTTCACTGGAGTTTCCCTTCCCCGTTGCTTCTCTAAGGTCTCTTTCCATGATTTTCGTCCAAGATCTCTTGATGTTGTCCCACTTTGTTTGAAAGAACCATGGGGAAGATGCTGATTCTTATTTAAAATCGCACCAAGTTAGGAGGCTGATTGATTCAGTGAGTTAACCCAATGAGTCAGGCCAACTCAGACTTAGCCAACTCAAACCAAGTCCACTCGGTCCGGGTCAACCTGACTCAACCCACTTGCTTATTGCCTTTGTTATAGGGTCCGGGTCCTAAGTTGTCCATGAATCGACTATATTGGTATGATACCTGACTCGGCTCAACTCGGTCCTAGTCTTTGGTTGGATTATTTTCTTGAAGTATTGGCAAATTATTACTTTGTTCTAGCATATTATTTGGCGCACCTTCCTTATTTAGTGATGGACTATCTGCAGATTATTTTATGGGTCATTTTTAATGATTTTCATTATTTGGTACGTGTTATTTGGGCCCTGGTCCATATTAGTTGTTGTTATTGTGTCTCTTTGGCTGAGACATTATTATTGAAGAGGGATTTCTCAGTAGTTGAATGTTGTCAGTATTAGTTAAATACTACTTGCTATATCATGAATCAAGTAAACATTGGGCCACTTTTTAATAAAACTCTTTATGAGTTGTATACGGGTACCCTTCCTAACATGATTTATTTTCAAACCTTTGAATGTAAAGTGTTTGCATTAAAAGAACAAAAAAAAAAAAAAAAAAATAGAGAAGTTTTAACTCTAGGGATGATATGGGAATTTTCTTGGGTTATTCATCTCATAGAAACACATATAAAATTTATAACACGATATCTATGAGAGTTGGGGAGTTTGTGCAGGTTGATTTTGTTGAATTTGATTCATCAAATTCAACCACAACTCCAATTTCTGATGATGAAGAGGGAAACCCCTTCGATTCTTCCTCGGGATCTCAACCTCCAGACTAAAATCTTGAAGAGAACCAAAGTGACCTAAATAGCCAAGAAGAACCACCTATGAATCAAAATAACTTTAGGTTCATAACTGATCTCCCCCTACAAAAAAAATCGATGACCAACAAATAAAATTTCAATAAGAAGAAAAATTTATGAAGTTATGGCAAATAGCGCCTTCGTCTCTCAAATAAAACCCAAATGCTTTGTTGAAGCCAAAAAAGATGATTTTTTTTTTTTATCATGGAAATGCAAGAAGAGCAAAATCATTTTGAAAGAAAAAAACTTGGGTTTTGGTGCCTAGACCCCAAAATCAACAAGTAATAGGAACAAAATGGGTCTTCAGGGATGGAGAAAATGAGGAAAATTAAATAGTGAGAAACAAAGCTAGGTTTCTAGGGCCAACTCATAAACACAAGAGATCTCACGGGAAGATCTTGGGAGAGAGGAGAGAAGAAACCAAGGGAGAGGAAGAAGAGGAAAAGAGACAGAGATATAAAGATGAATCTGAGCCAAGAGGAAGAGGGTTGAATGATCTACTCAATGCCTTAAGGTTGTATTTATATTTGTAGGAAGATGTTTACAATGACTCATAGAACCTAATCTGATACCATGTTGAAGTTATGGAAAAGAGAAAAACTTGATTGACTTGATCTAATCAGAGTACATAAACCCCTATTTATAAAAGACGAAAGTAGTAGAGTCCAATTACAATTAAACTAACCTTATCCAATTACACCCAAACTCTAACACTTAAAGATAAGTCCTAGCATAATTAAATAACTTAACATAAATAGAAGACTAATATAACTAAAATACCCTGAAACTGAAACTCTACTGTGAGACCTCCTTCCATAATAATTGTGGCTCTGTAAGACTTCTTATTGTGAGAGTCATGTAAGACTCTTTCATATTTGTTCTTCAACACTCCTCAAGGTGGAGTTTATAACTTCAACTTGCAATGAAAAGGATTCTTGGTCTTCAATTTTCTTTTGCTAAAAAAAAATTCTTGACAAATACAATTCTTCATACATGAAAAAACTTCATCTTTTGTGCTCTTCTTTTCTTGAATACTTTGGTCACATAAAAATTACCACAACTTATGGAATAATATACCTTTTTCTTGTACTTCTTCTTCTACTTCTCCCCTCAAGCTGGGAGGTAATGGCAGTGATCTCAGCTTGAACAAACTAACATAGATGTAGTAATAAGCTCCTCCATCACCGTGTCCCAAGCTAGGCACCGACTCTCAAAGGTAGAAATGGGTGATAAGTGGGTAATGCCTGTCATTCAAAAGACGATGATAAAAGACCCATGGATACATATAAAAAGTCTCAATGGTATGTATGTATGTACATAAAGGTAAACCAACCGAAGCAACACACAAGAGGTTGGCCCAAAGGAGTGTGTGAGAGTCAAATAAAGAATGGTAGGAGAAAAAACTGCCAAATAACCAATGGGTAATGGGTAAAGAGGCAGATAACATGATGAGGCCATCATGTGCTTTATTTTTCTAAGAAATTCAAATTTCGCATCAGACGAACCAATGCCTACAACATTCAACAAATAATGAACCCAAGGCAAGCAACCGAAGAGTTCTTCTTCAGAAATAATGGCTCAATCAAAGAGACACAATAGCAACAACAGAAATCGGCCAATGCCCAAATAACATGTACCAAATGTGTAGTTGTATAGCAATGGATAATCGGTAAATAATGGAAGTCCTTAAGACTAATAAGGACACATGAAATAGTCTGTAGCAAGTCCATCAGTAAATAAGGAAGTTTCACCAAATAGTATGTCGGAACCGAGTAATAATCCAAGAAAATAATCTAGGCAGAGATAGAGAACAGAGCTGAGCTGACTCAAATATCTGACCAATATTGCCGGGTCTAGGGAGAAATGGCATAGAACTTGGGATATGGACCCGTATACTGAGATAAAAAAAGAAGTGGACTGAGTCAAGTTGACCCAGTCCGAGTTGACTTGGTCATGAACGGAACCAGTAAGTAGCCTCGGGTTGTTGGGTAAACTTGGCCCGGTTCGGGTTGCTCGACAGGTGCTCGATTAAATCCTGTTTCCTAACTTTGGAAACTTGATATTCAGCAAAAACATTTCCTCTTCCCCACGGTGCCTAACAGAGTGGTGGTCTTCTTCCCCGCGACTTTGGCTCTTAAACAACTTAGGACAACAACAAAAAAAAACTCGGCAGACTGTTGTGGTTCGCTTTCAAGTAGCAAAAAAAAAAAAAAAAAAATCCAACAGAGAGATCTTGAAGAAGAAAATGAAAACTTTCCAAACAGGAAATTTCTGAAATCTGTAGTTAAATAGCAAAGAGGTAGAAACTTCCGAAAACAACAACAAGAATCAGAAAAATCTTGAAGATGAGTAATACCACTTCCAAATAACTTCTGGATCTGGCTGACTATAAAGAAGATACCATTCCATAATCTAAATAGTAGCTGCATACTAGAAATCATCAATAACTTGGTGAAAAAAGCATCAAATAGCAACGTCCCAATATCAATCAGCAAGACTTTCCTTAATTCAATAACATGACTTGCTGGATACAAACATGCATCTTGCTGTAAACTTTCCAGAATGATAGCTGTGTGCTGGAACTTCTCCTGAAAACCAACAATGTGCTGAAAAACTTCCTTTCTGAATCACGAAAGCACCAGTGATTAGTTTCTGAATCACTTGTTACATCCAACAGGAGCGCCTCATGATTCTCAAATCACTTTCTGGATTACGAAAGTTTCTCACAAATACTATCATATCTTCATTTCCAACAAGGCAGTAGCAAGTCTTGTTAGAATTCTGCACAATGAATATATTCTTGGAGAGGCAACAGTGAGTGATCTTGGATGACAATCACAATAGGAGATTTCCAAAGTTGATTCTTAGAATAAAACTCTGTCAATATATAATATGCAATATTTAAAGCCCACTATAGAGGTGAAAATGTCAAGCAAACAACATGTATAGAGACATAAAAGAAAAAAAAAGGTAGATATTGTTGAGGACTCAGTACCTAACTGAGTCATACAACGGAGGCACACTGAGTTATAGAGTTAATAGCTTTCTTTCCATATTGTTTTAAATTCGGTTTTCATGCATTCTTTAAGTTAAATTGCCATAAGGGCAGAATTATAATATTTAACCCTAAAACTAGGGGGGACATCAAGTCTACTTAGGGGGAAAAGGATTGAGAAAAGGGAAGTCTTGAATTAGGTAAATAGGGTTTGGAGTTATCCTTGACGAGCTATATGGTTTGGAGGTCTCCTTGATGAGCTCTAGGTCCAGGTTCCCTCTAGAATCTAAATATCTTTCATCTTTTGATTGTTGTTTCCATTGATCTATACCGAAAGAGAGAGGGGAGTTGCAGTCCCTTTTTCGAGTTCAAACAGAGGCTTCAACCTCATTTTCATCATCAGCAGCAAGAGAGGGAATCTACCCTCCTTTCTGAGAAAGAATTGAGGGTTTTCAATCCTCTTATCACGAGCAGCACCAGTACTAGTTAATTGCAACATCAAGGCCAGCAAGAAGAAGGTAAGGAAACCCTAATACTTGAGCCAAAAGGTATACAGGTTAGAGGCCTTTCAGCCCTATCACGAGCACCAGCCAAGAGGATTCCAAACCCTCGTTTTTGTGATAAAAAAAGGGGAGTCTTTCTCCTGCTGGTCTAGGCTCACAAAGAGAGCTGCTTTTTCTCCTATCCGAGATCAGCACAAAGCAAGGGGTTTACTTCTTCCTTACCGAGACCAGCAATCACTTACAGTGCTGGATTCACAAATCCCACACCGAGTTACTCGATCCATGACTAGGGACCATAACAACTTGGTATCAGAGCAGGGTAACATGGGGGATACATCCAGCAATAAAGAACTTCAAATCAGGATAAAAAAAGATAGAGACCAGGCTGCAGCACGAGTAAATTTGGAAAAACAAATCTGGTATTGAATTGCAAGTCAATCGGATGACTAGTATAATATCTAAGCTAATGGCAGAGAGACACTCTATTCTAGACCCAAGGGGGATGAATCATTCGCACAACTGAAGAGAGGAGGAGTAGGCTGGGCGCACTGTTGTCTAGGCACTATAGAGTGGAGGTACAATACCCAGGTACACAAAATTAAATTTCTACTTTTACAGGGTTTGTCAACCCCTTAATTTGGTTGCATAGATGCGAGAATTTTTTTTAAAGCAAGGGACTGCTAAGTTTGACAAGGTGGGATTGACCGCCTTCCACATGTTAGATGAGGCACAACTATGGTTTCACCAGGTGAAACTAGAAAGATTGGTGTTGGATTGGGATGAATTTCAAGAATGATGCACCATTCGATTTGGCCCTCCTGCCCACAGAAATACCTTGGGAGATTTGGTCCTATTGACACAAATCAGGTCTGTTGAACTGTATCAAAAACAATTCCAAGAAAAATTGGCTCACGCTGGCCAGTTAGTACGAGTCAACCAGCAGGTCCACTTATTTACAGCAGGCCTCATTGAATCTCTGAAGTTAGAGGTGGAACTTCATTCCCCTTGGAACTTCATTCCCCTTCATACTTGGTTCGGGCAATGAATTTATCACATGCAATGGAACAACGACAACGACTTCAGTATCGTAGGCCTGTTTGGCAAGGGGAACGGAACACTTCCTCCACTTGGCAAGGACGACGAAATACTTCTCCTCAAGTGCCACATCCAACATTACCACCTCCCAGAAACAATCTAATTCCTACTCTAACAACCGAGCCATGCTCTAGTAATCCTCCACCTCAGTATATCAAAAATTAACAAGTTCTGAGATGGCGAAATGGAGGCCCAAGAATCTGTTCTACAACTGTGATAAACCAAACAGGGCAGGTCACCAATGTGAAAGGTTGTTTTGGCTCAAAGTGGCTGAAATAGAGGATACATAATATAATTATGATATTATTGAGGAGGAACCACCATCAATTTCTTTGCATGCTATTACTAGGCAGAAATCTGCCAACACTATGCAAGTCAGAGCTCAAGTCCTCGACCAGGAACTTGTGGAACTAGTGGATTGGGGAAGTACACACAATTTTCTTAGCTTAACAACTGCTCAACATCTTCAGTTACAGATCCTTCCACATCCTATGGCCACAGTTTCAGTGGCCAATGGGGATAAAGTCCCCCTAGCTATGGGATCAGCAAAGCGCTAAAACTTTCCATTGGTACTACTTTATTTCATTCAAAACTTTTTGTCATACTTTTGGCAGGATTTGATATGGTGTTAGGCATCAAATGGTTGCAAAAGTTGGGACCCATACCGTGGGACTTCTCTTCTTTAACTATGAGCTTTGTATTGAGCGGTCGCCAAGTGTTATTACAAGGCAGTCAGGTGGACAAGCCCCACCACCTTCATACCATACACACACAAGACCAACCGGACAACACTATTAAAAATCTTCTCGACGAGTTCTCTGACCTCTTCCATGATCCTTCCAGATTGCCTCCCTTGAGATAGTGTGACCATAGGATCTGTTGAAAACCAGGTTTTGATGTGGTGGTAGTTCGACCATACCGATATCCACACCTACAGAAGGATGAAATCGAGTGACAGTGCCAGGCTATGTTACAACAGGGCCTTATTCGTAGTTGCCGATCCCCGTTCTCTTCACCCGTATTGATCGTGAAGAAACATGATGGCACATGGAGATTTTGTATTGATTATAGGGAGTTAAATGCTCAAACAGTGAAGGATGAGTTTCCTATTCCGGTAGTGGAGGAGCTCCTGGATGAATTATGTGGGTCGGGGGTCTTCACTGAACTAGATTTAAGCTCTGGATATCATTAGCTTCGTATGCACCCCTCCGACATAAAAAAAGATAGCCTTCCGCACACATCACGACCATTTTGAATTTTTGGTCATGACTTTCGGCTTATCAAATGCACTATCCACTTTTCAAGAACTGATGAATGAGGTATTTAGCAACTATCTTTGGAAATTTGTACTTATTTTTTTTTATGATATACTCATATAAAACAATTCCAAAAAGGAACATTTAGTGCATTTACAGATTTTTTTTGAATTTTTATGAGCCCATCAGCTCTATTTGAAGATATCCAAATGCTCTTTTGAGGCATCACATGTCACCTATCTCGCCCATATTATATTACACGAGGGGGTCACTGTTCATCCTGAGAAGATTCAGGTAATTCATGATTGGCCACAACCTCAGTCTTGCTTAGCTTTGAGAGGATTTTTGGGTCTAGCCGGATACTACCGCAAATTCATTCAGAATTACGGTCCTTTGGCAATACCATTGACCAATCTCCTCAAGAAGAATTCCTTTAATTGGAATGAAGAGGCCACACAGTCCTTTGAGGCCCTCAAAAGAGCTCTCGCCTCCACCCCTGTCTTACAAGTTCCAAATTTTGAGGACTTATTTTTGGTTGAGTGTGACGCTTCCGATGGGGGCATTGGGGCCGTCTTACAGGAGCAGTCACACCCCATTGCATATTTCAGTAGGCAATTGGCAGCTCGTCATCACAAATTGGCAGCGTATGAACAGGAATTAATTGGGTTGGCCAAGGTGGTCCAACACTGGCATCCTTACTTATGGGGTCAAGCATTTCTCATTTGTAATGATCATTATAGCCTTAAATTCTAACTTGAACAGTGCCTCATGACTTCGCAACAACAGCATTGGATCAATAAGTTGATGTGATTTAATTTTTCAGTTGAGTACCATTCGGGGAGATTAAACAAGGCAGCTGATGCCTTGTCTCGGCATTTTGAACATCAACAGCTCATATATGTGATCAACCAGCGTCGTTTCCTCATCCTAGACTTGGTGAGAGAAGCCCATGCCACTCTTCCTGTCCTATAGGAGCTACACAGAAAAATTACAGAGGGAACAATGGATTCTAAGTGGTCCATATGGGATTCATATATTTTCTACAAATAGTGGATTTATCTTCCCCACACTTCTGAGTTGATTCTAGCCATCCTCTCTTCCTACCATGACATCACACATGAAGGTATTCAAGCCGATTTTTATTGGCAAGTCATGAAGACATTGCGACATATGTCTCAGCATGTCAGGTGTGTCAACTCAACAAAGCTGACCACTTAAGTCCAACAGGTCTTCTACAACCTCTCGCCCTCCCTACACAGGTATGGGATGATATTTTGATGGACTTTGTTGAGGGTCTTCCACAGTCAGCTGGAAAATCAATTTTATTTGTGGTGGTCGATCGGTTCTCCAAGTATGCACATTTTATTCCTATGGCTCATCCATAAACGACATCACGAGTGGTACAAACTTTCCTTGAGCATATTGTTTGATTTCATGGCATTCCAGAATCTATTGCCAATGATCGGGATGCGGTATTCACTAGCACTTTTTGGCGCGAGCTTTTTCATCTAAGCAGCACGAAATTAAAATTTTCCTCCTCATATCATCCCCAGACAGATGACCAAACCAAGGTGGTTAACCGCACCATCGAAATGTATCTACGGTGCCTTGTGTGCGATCGTCCGAAGCACTGGGTTCAATGGCTACCATGGGCTGAATACTGTTACAACACTTCATTCCACTACCCCTTGCAATCCACTCCTTTCAAGATTCTTTATGGCATGGATCTCCCTCGACTACTATCTTATACTCTAGGGTTCACCCGCGTGGGCACCATTGATCAAAAACTCATGGATAGCGACCAGGTGTAATAGAATATTGTAGAATGCCTATGGCAAGCTCAGATTTGCATGAAAGATGTCTACGACAAGGGACACAGAGATGTCTCCTACGAGGTAGGGGACTATGTTTGGTTACGCCTACAACAGTACTGCCAGCAGTCCATTGCGGGACCACCACGCCATAAGCTCTCCGCCAAGAATTTTTGGCATTTCTCCATTATTTGATGCGTGGGGCCGGTGGCCTATCAACTACAACTTCCAACCAAGGCCAAGTTGCATGATGTGTTTCATGTATCCCTCCTGAAACCATATACAGGGTCATCGCCTACATCCACTCCGTTCCTTCCTCCAGTGGACAATGGACACGTCATTCTTATATCAACAGTGGTGTTACATGCTCATTTGGTCAATGACCAGTGGGAGATTCTAGTCCAATGGACAGCTACAGAACCTGACACATCTACATGGGAGCGGTTAGACACCTTCAAACATGTCTACCCAGCTTACAAGCTTGAGGACAAGCTCTTTTTCGAAGGGGAGGCAGATGTTGAGGACTCAATAGCTAACCGAGTCATACAACGGAGGCGCACTGGGATACAAAGTTAATAGGTTTCTTTCCATATTGTTTTAAATT
This sequence comes from Aristolochia californica, assembly GCF_029961685.1. Classification (NCBI taxonomy): domain Eukaryota; kingdom Viridiplantae; phylum Streptophyta; class Magnoliopsida; order Piperales; family Aristolochiaceae; genus Aristolochia; species Aristolochia californica. Next base: position 9,233,485 of record NW_027182214.1, on the reverse strand, counting down.
CTTTTTTCATGCATTATTTAAGTTAAATTGCCATATGGGCAGAATTGTAATATTTAACCCTGAAACTAGGGGGGCGTCAAGCCTACTTAGGGGGAAAAGGAATGAGAAAAGGAAAGTCTTGAATTAGGTAAACAGGGTTTGGAGTTCTCCTTGACGAGCTTTAGGGTTTGGACGTCTCCTTGATGAGCTCTAGGTCTTGGTTCCCTCTAAAATCTGAATATATTTCTATAATCTTTTGATTGTTGCTTCAATTGATCTATACCGAAGGAGAGAGGGGAGTTGTTGTCCCTTTTTCGAGTTCAAATAGAGGCTTCAGCCTCCGCCTTGGACCTCGTCAGAGAGAGAATCCGATCTCCTACACTAATTTGATCAATGCTTTCCATAATCTGATGCCCCTATAAAGGGATTAGGGCATGACCCCAACCTTGGCCAAACATGAGGCCATTAGTTTTGAAAGGAATTACATAATAACCTGCTAATGAAATAAAATTGAAAATTACATAGTCTACCCTCTGCGACGAGTAGATACTCTAGATGCTATGGAGTCCATAACATCTTGTTCCCACGAAAAAAAAATTCCAACTGCTCTCGATTAACAAAATTTCCAAATTGACAAAATTGTTTTGATAGCTTCTTCTAGATAGAGAGGCATGCATATCCATAATATAATAAGATGAAAGCATTCACTTGCTCATCCTTAAATCACCTTTTAAAATTCGGAAACCATTAACATGAAGAAATTTTTTTTGAACACTTATCTCACGGCTTGTGTTCTTCCTTCACAAAAAAACCTTCTTTGAGTGGTGTTGATCATCACTTCTTTAGAGCATTCCTTTGACGAGGGATCCTAAATTTAATGCTCTAATACCATGTAGAATTTAGGATCCCTTTTTCCATAATTCCTGGCAAGAGAAAGAAGAAATAAAAAAAGAAGAAAAGGGAAGAAGAGCTCTTGGGTAGAGAGAAGGAAAAATAAAAGAGAAAAGAGAGGTGGCACCAAGAAAAGAGAGAGAGAGAGAGAGATCAACTCAAGAAGGAGATGTGTAACTTGATTAATTCTGAATACAACACCTCTATTTATAGTAGAGGAAGAGGTAGAATCCTTATACAAATAGCCTTTCAATCCTAATTACATTCCAACTCTAACTCTCTAAGATAAGTCTATTCGAACCAATCTACTAGAAGACTAATATGAGTTGAACTAGAACTCTTTCTTCATTCATGTGAATATAAGGGAGAAGGCCAGCTCATAGTCTTATCCTTGTGGGTCCCTCATGATCCTCCAGCTCATTTTGATAAGGTTGCCAGCTTGTGAGATATTTGTGGGTATTTTGAAAGATTACAATGAATTTGATTAGGTATCCTTGCCTAAAAAATGAAGGAAAGAAAAGATTGAATTATTTTTAGGTGAAGTGGTGCCATATCATAAAGGAAAGTTTCCTTAAATTTTTTTTGGGAAGTGGCTATGAAAGGAAAGTTTCTCTCTTCTTTGATCTAAAACTTTTTCGAGATCTCTTTGATTTTATGTGATTTATCTATCTTGATTCAATCTCAACTTTCCTAAAACCATAAATGACAAATCAAAGATAGAAAATTGTGAGTTGGTGTCCAAGTTATACTTTGGAAAGATTTGGAAAGATCACCTTTGTTTTTTTGGAAATGGCTGATTTGAGAAGATCCCTTCATGATTTGATATTCTGATTGGATATTTCTTCTTAATTAAAAAGGAAGGTAAGAGGTATGACTTAAAGTGATTTTCGGCCATCACATGAATATCTTCTCTTAATTATCTAGTGATATATTTTAATTTCCTAATGGACTAGTCAAACTTGGGTTGTTCTTATCCTATCCGAGTTGGTGTAGTTTGGCAAGGAAATATAATATTTGGCTTGGCTTGAGTAACTTAGTTTAAAATATTTGAGCAAGTAAAGTTCTTTTTCTTTATCACACAAGAGGTGGATTAGCACTTGAGCTTGAAAAATATTTGTTGACTTCAAGCTGGGATCATTGATATTACCTCCCAGGTTGAGGGGGGGGGGGGGGGGGGGGGGAGGAATAGTAAGATAAGTATGAAGGATGAGCACATTAGATATTGTTCAATTATTGATTATCAAATAGCCCTTGTTTCAACTTATTATTGATATTATATTACTCAGCTTGACTCACTCACTCACTGTAAAAGCTACTATCTGCAATTTGCTACCGACTTGACTCTGACTTGATTATTACCCTAGATTGTTACCTTGGATTGTCCTTAGCTTATTACTTGGTACATAGCTTCCTTATTCAAGGATGGACTTGTTGCAGATTATCTTAAGTGTCCTTATTGCTCTTAAAGACTTGTACTACCTACTTTTTATCCTTTGCTATATAATTGCCTATTTGGTACGTGTTATTTGGGCATTGCCTCATTACCGTTGCTACTATTATGTCTATTTAACTGAGACATTATTATTAAAGGACTCCTCAGTTGCTGATTGTTGTCAGCATTGATTATTCTGATGAAGAAAATAAACCACATAGGTGACCCCAAAATATTATCTTCCGGTGATTACCTTTTACCCCCTCCCCTCCTCCCCTTATTTGGTAGTTTTACTCCTACCATTTGAGAGTTGGTGCCCTGTGTTGAACACCATGATGAAATGAGCTTAGTACTACACTTCTGAGCAATGCCCATAGACCCATTACCTATAGAAGATAGGAGTATACCCAACATCCAACTTGAGTCAAGTCTATTATTCACCCAAGAGATATTTTTTTAACTACCTTGAGAAAGTGGATATGACTTTGTGCCCCACAATAGGGCTACTTTTCGGCCTGTGAAATTGAGCAGAAAGTATTTTTTTAATATGACTATTTGACTAGAGTATGGAGCGTTGTCTTACTGCTAGGAGTGATTTTACTCTCTTATATTATGCCAACTGGGTCTCTTGGTAAAGAACAAAGAGACCACCAACTTAAGGGGGAGTGTTGGAAGATATAATGAACTGCCACCTATACGGGAAGATCATATACACCATTTGCAGCAAGTTGGGCGTTTATGATGTTATCTCACCCCTAGCTTGAGGGAGGGGGTGTTAGAAGATGGGGTCAAGCCCACACATCCAAGGAAGAGGCCCACACATCCAAGAGAGGTGGCCTCATGGTAAATAATAAGACTTATCATAAAGATCACACAAGGGTGTAATTAGTCAAGGAGGAACATGTCTACGTCTTTTCTTATGTAAAGCTTGTACCCCTAAGGGCATTATAAACATTATACCATCCTCTCTAAAAATATAAATAAATGCCCTTGGCTTGGAATAGAGCATTCAAGCTCTCTCCCCTTCTCTAAATTCGTTAAAGCTCTCTTAACCTGAAGGCCCTCTCTCTCTCTCATTTCTCTCTTCTCTTCTCTTCTCTTCTTCTTTTCTTTTATTCTCTCTCTCTTACTTTGCTCGAGGTTATAATCATGGGATCCTAAATTCAATAATGTTCACCTCTCATTATCTCCATGAAGGCCATATCAACAATTGCATCGACATGAGGGTTGTCATAAAGTTTTTCCTTATAAGCTGTTACATAATCATTCCCATACAGAGGTACTTCTTTAAAGGGGCAACCCCTCCCCCCTCCCCCTCCATCCTCCCCTCCTCCTCTTCCCCCCTCCCATTAGAATTATCTAAGAAAATAACACTAGTAATTCTCTCAAAGACATTATGCCAACTTGAGCAGACCATAGACAAACTTCAAACATATAGGCAAAGTAAAAATTCCTATTCAAATTTAAAAAATGGCAAAGAGAATTTTTGGCATACCTTGTAAAGATGGATTGATTTATTTCATCTACATAATCCTTAAAAATATTCAATCAACCAATAAAATTGAATGTTTCTCAAAATTTTCTATCATGTTCACCACTCATCATCTTCGTGAAGGCCATATCTGCAATTGCATACACATGAGGCAAAATTGAAAAGAAATTTTCACAAAATTTTCTTATATTGTTTTGGAAAAACCATGCTTTCAAAGCTCATTCATATGTATTGGAACCTTTCACTCAATTAGTTTTGGCCTTAATCATGATTATAAATTAATTAAATACTTTGCAAAATTGCATAATCAATCAACCTTTGTGTGCATAACCAATCATAAAAAACTATAAAGCATGATAAATATTTCTAGTGTATGATGGATCATACATGCAAAAATTATAAAGCATGTTTGATCAACTACAGTGCTTGATGGATCATACATGCAAAAATTATAAAGCATGTTTGATCAACTACAGTGCTTGATGGATCATACATGCAAAAATTATAAATCATGACCAATGTTGAGAGAATGTGATGTAATGCGTCATCAAACTTATGTTATTGTATTTCTCTCCCAAAGTGCCCAAGAGGCACTCTAGTAATTTTATCAAGGCTTAAAAATATAAATTAAGGTGAGAGAAGCTAATCCTATTTTCCTCTTGTTAAGTTGTGGAGCCTAATTAACACCCTACACTGAGTTGGTCGCAGGTCCATGATATATTAACTGTTATTTTATTAAGGCTAGTTTGGAAATTTCACTCTTGTAATACGGTTGCCCTATGTTATGCACGTAATAATATTATTATTTTAGTGTTTTCTTTAATTTACTTTATTTTATTTCAATTTTAGGTCATAGGGGTATTTTTGGAATATTTTATTCATAAGGATATTTCTGTAATATTTTATTAAACCCTAACAGGGTGAACCCTATTTAAGGGGTAATAGTAATGAGAAAAGGAAACATTGAAGTATTAAGAATTAGGTTAAATCTAGCGTAGAGAGGCTTAGAGTTCTCCTCAACAAGCTCTAGGGTTATCAAGCTTCCCTTAGGCTTGATCTTTCGTTTTCATCTTCACCATGTCTTCCTACTACCCTTACGGTAATGCCTGGAAGACCCATAACCCGTGGCAGACCCCAGATCCTCCCAAAGAATCCACGTGTCAGATCCGGGACCGTAACAACTGGTATCAGAGCGGGAACACAATGGGTTATTCTCTATCCCAAAAAGAAATTATTATTCTAGAAGAGGTATGCGATTCAATGGAAAAGGCATGCAAAGAACTGGGAGAAATTCGAGCATGGTATGAATATTCCATTGAATGTTCGGCAAGGGAGCCACGTGCTCCTGCAGAAAAGGTCATACTACCTGAAATATCCGAGCAAGGCGTACGCACACAAGGAAAAGCGGCAGAAGTTGTCTCGTTAGAGAAATTAAAATTTTTTTTATGTTTACCAGTCGAAATCCCTGTGAAAGATTTGGGGAAATCGGTGATGGAAGGGAATGCAGCCAAAACCCCGTCGGTAAGGGTTGATTTGGGTTCAACCTCAAAAAATCACTCCTCCCGGCCAATAGAATGTCTTCCAAAACAGCAGGCGAAAAAATCCCGCTCTGCCTCTATCTCGGCGAATCAGTTCGTTCGACCCTTCACTATCTCAGAAAATATACAAGCAGCGAAGCCACCAAGGGCTGCTACTCATCACCGGAAACGGAAGAAGAGGCGTCGTCGGAAATATGTCCGGTGGGATGTGACTTCCAACCACTCCCTCCCACTCGCCGTCCCCCTCTCGGCAGAACCGAGGGAACCCAACTTCCTAATTGGGTGGGCGTGGCTCCGAAAATTTTTTCAGGGGGAGTTGGCTTCCGGCCAACTGCAATTAGTCTCAATCTCCTTCTCGGCTAGACAGTGGGGAACCCTCGTCCACGCAATCGCGGGTAAGCCTTTACATCGTCCTCTGTTTTCCACTCAATTCGATTCTTCCATGCAATGGATGGGGCTCCCAGGCCCAGAGCAGCAGCAATGCTGCCTTCAAATTGGGTTTATTTTTTTGGGAGAGCATTGTCAAATTGGAAAATTGGGATTCTTCCAAATGGATGTTGGATGGCATTTTATTTCCTTGTTAATTACAACTGGTATAGGTGGTAGAATCAGGCTTCTAGAGGAGCGCAGGTTCTTCTTTGATTCATTGGTAATTCAGACCATTTAGGTGCTTTCCGTTGGAACCTTCCCTGCTGCGTCTAATTACAGATCTGCCAAGGATGAGGCAGTTGATGGAGTTGAGCCCTCTATGTTAGGCTTGCAAAGCTATTGGGAAGTTGCGTATGCAGATGACCTGGCAAATTTTCATGAGCATGGTCATGTAGGTGAAATTTGGTTTGGATCTAAAGTTATGGAGATTGTTGTCAATTGGACCAAAATTTTGTGCATCAACATATCCAACAATTATGCACAAAATCTTGCTGATGAAGCCAACTCCAAATGTGAGTCAATTGAAGAGGTCAACAACTGGTTGTCTAGCTGGAGTGTCCTTCACATTGGCACTGGACATGGTGTCCTTCTCCAGGAACTTGGAAAGAAGGGTTTTGTGACATGCCGGGAACTGCTTACAGTAAAGCAACAATTGATCTTGCACGCAATCTTGCATTTGATTGTGATGATACCCATTTCACCATGGAAGAAATAAGAACACAATTTGTGGAGAAAGGTTCTGATTGGCTTCAAAATTGCCTTGACATTGAGAATTATCCTCACATGGCCAAACTATATTTGGGCCCAGAAAATGGAGACAATCTAAATCATCCAGTGGAGAACAGTGAGAGAAGTGCTGGAGATATTTCTGGAAGTATCTCATTTTACATCCCAAAATTTTTGGCAGGATTCAGTGTGCTAAATAACCGTATTACTGACAAGTTTGAATGTTTCTCTTCTTATATGGATGAGTGTGTTGGAGTATTGTCACAGGCTTTACAAGTAACACGAAATGAAGTTGTTCATCTGTTTGGACTCATGAAGTTGTTGAAGCTTAACATGAAAACTTGGAAGCAAGTAACCATGACCAAGACCATACAATAACACTGCTCCAAACTATGGTAGATGTTCTATATGTTGCATGCAGTAATTCTATCCTCAAACTGCAGACTGTGTCGAACTCCAGTGCAGGTATGGATTTTGTGGACTTGGGGGGAAGAGGTGGTGATAATGTACCAAAAGAGCCATCAGAATGCATTAAGACTGCAGAAAAGTTGTCAACGGTTGTGAAACACATTCACGCTGAAACAGAAGAATTCAGGGTTGAGAACAGTGATAAAACGCAAGATGGTGAGATAGGCAGTAGTACAAAAACTGACAAGCAGGCGCTTGAGGTTAAAAAATCTGGAAAGGATCTTATGACCCAAAATGAGGGACCTAAATATGGGGATATGCAGACTACTGGGGCTAAAATTACTGCTAGTAAAAAGGAATTCAAGGATTCATTGGAAATATGTGTGAAGGATGGAGATAATAGCAGTGTTATGTGTTCTTATAATCACATCAATGGTGTTCCCTCTTGTGCTGATAACAGGCTCTTATCAGCAACCGTTAGAGGAGAATGGGCTCTTCATGGATACATTGTTGCTGATTGTGATTCACTTGAAGTCATGCACCATGGTCACAACTGGCTGAATGCTGAACAGAAGATGCAGTAACACAAACCTTTGAAGCTGGTTTGGATCTGGATTGTGGAGTATATTACACCAACTACGCATTCCCTACTGTCCAGAATGGCAGAGTCTGGGAAACAGAAGTGGACAAGGCCTTGAGAAATCTCTATGTTGTTCTAATGAGGCTTGGTTTCTTTGATAGAAGCCCTGATGGTTATGATTCACTTGGGAAAGCGGATGTTGGCCCCATAGATCATATCGAGCTTGCTGCTCAGGCTGCTAGGGAAGGAATTGTCTTGCTCCAGAATAACCATTCACTCCCTTGGTACCATCAGATGATGAATTCAGCAAGGGAGATGGAAGTCGTTTTTTCTATATATGAGGACTTCACACACTACAAAACTGGAGTTTACAAGCACATTACAGGCGGCGAAATGGGTAGGCTGTGCAACTTTACCAATGAGGAAGATTTCAGATTTCCCCAGAAGAACCGTCGACAAAATTTCCGACAAAGGAGGAAGATGACTCCCGATTTGAATTTTTCAAAGTTAAGAAAATTTGATCAGCCCAGGAAGCTGACTCGCGCACGGGACCAGGCTTCAAGAACCGGGTCAACTCGAGCCAACTCGGACAAGGCCAAACCGGGAAAAAAAAAATCTTTAGCTGGCTTGAGGCTCTCCAAATACTGCGGTAGACACTTGCGCAGACACTACTTTCGAGCTTGAGGACAAGCTCATCTTCCAAGGGGGTGTAATGTTATGCACGCAATAACATTATTATTTTAGTGTTTTCTTTAATTTACTTTATTTTATTTCAGTTTTAGGTCATAGGGGTATTTTTGGAATATTTTATTTATAGGGGTATTTTTAGAATATGTTATTCATAGGGATATTTCTGTAATATTTTATTAAACCCTAACAGGGTGAACCCTATTTAAGGGGTAAGAGTAATGTGACAAGGAAGCATTGAAGTATTAAGAATTAGGTTAAATCTAGCGTATAGAGGCTTAGAGTTCTCCTCAACGAGCTCTAGGGTTATCAAGCTTCCCTTAGGCTTGATCTTTCGTTTTCATCTTCTCCTTGTCTTCCTACTATCCCTACGGTAATGCCTGGAAGACTCGTAACCCGTGGCAGGCCCCAGATCCTCCCAAAGAATCCATGTGTCAAATCTGGGACCGTAACACCCTAATTTTCTCTTTACATTTGAGGGGCGCCACTATTAGGGTTTGATCATCTTAATCCAAGGAGCATCTCAAGTTGTAGCCTGAGAGATTAGACAGAAACACCTGTAAGTATGTGATTTCTCTTGTAAAGCATTTCCATCTTCATGGTGGATTATTCCAATGGCGGAAGACAAGACATGGTCTCACCTTAAGACAAACCTGTACAAATCTTGTTGTGCTTTTTTGTGCTTATTTTTTCCCTTCTTTCATGTTTATTATTATTTCTCTCATTAGTTCGGAATTAGGGTGTTTAATTCCTAACAAGTTGTTAAGCACCTAGCCAATACTACCAAAAGACTGGCCTGGTAGGTAGCGAAAAGCCAAGTACTTAAACCCAGGACCAATGGGTTATGAGCCCATAAAATCACACCCACCTTCATGTGCCGACGTCCCGGTGGCTTAACACATAATGACAAGGATGGTTGCCTGCGTATGGGATTCGCGATTGCCCATGACAGAATTCGAACTTGTGTCAATGCGCTAGCTCTGATACCAAATATTAAGCACCTAGCCAATACTGCCCAAAAGACCGGCTTGGTAGGTAGCGGAAAGCCAAGTACTTAACCCCAGGACCAATGGGTTATGAACCCATAACACATGTGGTATCAGAGCTTTGATTCGTGATTGAATGCAATGGCTAGCAGGGAAAGATTGACACTAGGTATCAACAAGTTTGATGGTATGGATTTTGTATTCTAGAGGATGCAAATTGAAGATTATTTGTACAGTAAAAAAGCTGCACACACCACTCCTGGATATGAAACCAGAAGATATGAATGATGATGAGTGGATTCTCCTTGATAGATAAGTGTTGGGAGCAGTCTGGTTAACACTATCGAAGAATGTTGCTCACAATGTGGCGTCGGAGAAAACCACAATGGAGATGATGAAGATTTTGTTCGACATGTATGAAAAGCCTTTTGCAAATAATAAGGTACATTTCATGAAAAAACTCTTCAATTTAAAGATGATAGAAAATACATCAGTTGCATCTCATTTGAATGAGTTTAGTATGATTTTAAATCAATAGATATCTATTCAAATTAAATTTGATGATGAGGTTCATGCTTTAATTCTTTTGGCGTCTCTGCCAAATTGTTGGGAGTCTATGAGGGCTATTGTCAGCAACTCCGCAGGCAAATGAAAATTTTATCTTTAATGATGTTTGGGATACAATTCTCGTGGAGGTAGTAAAAAGGACTCTGGAGAATTGTCCATACTAGAGGCAGCAACTTCAAGAAGAATCCAAACAAGGGCAATGGTAGAGGGAAGTCAAAGAATGGTAGAAGCAAGTCCAAATTTGGAAGAAATGTGGAATGCTAGAATTGTAGCAAGTTTTGTCACATAAAGAGGAACTGCAGAGCATCAAAGAAAGATGAAAAGAAAAACGATGATACAAATGCCATGACTGAAGAGGTACAAGATGTTTTACTCTTATTGGTTGATAGCCCTATTGACTCTTGGGTGTTAGATTCAGGAGCTTCTTTTCATGCCACCACACATCATGAGATCATGGAGAATTATGTTGCTGAGAGATCTTTTGGATATTGTCGGTATTGGCAATGTCAGTTTGAAGATGCCAAACGGGATAGTGTGGAAAATTAGCAAGGTGAGACATGTACTAAAACTGATGCATAATCTGATCTCAGTAAGGCAACTTGATGATGAAGGTCATAATATGACTTTTAATGGTGCTGCCTGGAAAGTCACAAAGGGATCCATGGTTGTTGCACGAGGAGTTAAAACTAGAACTCTTTACATCACTTCCAATTGTAGAGACACGGATGCAGTTGTTGATGCTGTTACTAATTCTGACTTGTGGCATTATAGGCTTAGTCAAATGAGTGAGAAGTAAAAGAAAGTGCTTCAGTCCAAAGGGAAACTACCAGGGTTGAAAATTGTAATTAACAATTTGTGTGAAGGTTGTATTTTTGGCAAGTAGAAAAGGGTTAGCTTTTCAAAGGCTGGAAAGGAGCAAAAGACAAAAAAATTGGAGTTAGTTTACACAGATGCGTGGGGGCCTTCAACTGTTATGTCCCTTGGTGGTTCTAACTACTATGTGATATTTATTGATAATTCAAGTAGAAAAGCATGGGTATATTTCCTGAAAAATAAATATGATGTCTTTGATACCTTCAAGAGATGGAGAACAATGGTTGAGAATGAGACAGATTTGAAGGTAAAGTGCTTGTAGTCAAATAATAGGGGAGAGTATGTAGATGATGATCTCAAGCTGTATTGTGTTGATAATGGAATCAAGATGAAGAAGACCAATCTTGTAAAACCTCAACAGAATGGTGTGGCTATGTTATGGACTTCATAGCATCTGGAGTCATTGTTAGGCGTAGAAGTTAAGTGGTGTCACTTTCAAGTTATGTCAAGGGTTGGGTCTAATGTAATTTTGAGTTATGAGTATGGGCCACGTCATGGCTTGGGAAGTGTAGGTTTTGGGAAATGTAAAAGTCATAGTTTGGGAGTCATGGGAAATATATGGACGTCTTGAGAAATGTGGGGACGTCATGGAAAAGGGATTAATTGTATGGACGTCATGGTCCTTCTTGTTATAAGAAGGAAGGAAGTAAGAAGGAAGAAAAGCTTTGATAAATTAAATTAGTGCAAGGTCAGATTCTCCCTTTGAGGTCCAGGTGCAAGCTTCCTTCAAAGCTTGGTTATCCCTCACTTACGTTCACCTTCTCCCTCATGAGCTACTGCTTCACACCTCCTCTCCTTCTTCATCCCGAGTTCCTCATTTCTCACCATCTCGAGCCCTTGTATCCGATCGGGAATTACAAGAACTTCAACCCATCTTCTCAAACGTATTCCAATCAGGACCCGAGAGAAGATCGCCGAGTGGATCGATCCATGGAAATGGGGCATAACAACCTAGTATCATTATGGACTCCATAGCATCTGGAGTCCATACCAGCTGAGAGGATGAACATAACTTTGAACTAGCATGCTAAGAGCATGAGATTACATGCAAGATTGCCAAAGATGTTCTGGTTTGAGGCTATTAGCACTGCTACCTATTTGATTAACAGAGGTTCCTCGATACCATTGGATTGCAAAATTCTAGAAGAGGTCTGGAGCGGCAAAGAGGTAAACTTTTTCTTTCTTGAAAGTGTTAGGTCGTGTTTCTTATCTTCACATTGATTCTGCTGCTAGAAGTAAACTTGATGCCAAATATAAATTATGTTTCTTTATTGGCTAAGGTGGTACCAAGTTTAATTATCACTTTTGGGAAGACCATAGTCGTAAGGTTATCAAAAGCAAGTCGTGATCTTCAGTGAAGGTGCCTTGTACAAAGACAGGTTGAGAACAAAATCTGAGAGCACAAGTGGTGAAGCCAAGAAGTCTGAAGTGATTCAGTTGAGAGATCTTCCAGCTATTGAGATGGAGAATATTGTTCAGAAAAACCAGGAGAACATACCCCCAGAAGTAAATCAGAACATTCTTGTGATTGAACTCAAGAGATTTTCTAGAACTAGCAGACCAGCGTAAAAGTACTCCCCTGCACTTAATTATAATTTGTTGACTCATAAAGGTGAACCAGAAAATTATGAGGAAGTCATGCAAGTTGATGAATCAACCAAGTGGGAGTTGACCATGTGGGATGAGATGGATTCATTAATATCCAATTAGACAAGGTAGTTGACCGAGCTACCAAAAGGAAAGAAGGCCTTGTAGAATAAATGGGTGTACTGAATAAAAGATGAACATGATAGCAGCAAGCGGTACAAGGCAAAACTGGTGGTAAAGGGTTTTCAACAAAAAAGAAGTTATTGACTACATTGAGATTTTCTCTCCAATAGTGAAATTGACTACTATTAGAACAGTGCTTGGCCTAGTGGCAAATGGAGACTTGCACATAGAGCAGTTGAATTAAATTATGTCAATTTACTTTTCATGTAATTTCAATTCGGTTTGGTTACTTTATTTGGTTTCGTTTACTTTGGCTTGGGTCAGTGTAATGTGGAGTCAACCACTCGACCTATGGGTCATCTTGTATTTTCGTCCTCAACCCTATTTAGGGGGACGTGAACGAAAAGAGAGGCAAGTATTGAGAAAATTATATTTTACAGGTCTGATTCTCCCTCAGAGGTCAAGGTCGAATTCTCCCTTTGAGGTCCCAGGTTGAGCTTCCTCCAAAGCTCCTTCGTTCTAATTGAGTTCCACCATTACTCGTTCAAGAAACAAGAATTCTCTTCCAACGTCAAGATCATCCATGGAGGGAAGAGAGGAAAGAAGGGTGACTCGATCCATGGCAAGGGAAGAACCAAACATCTTGGTATCAGACAGGTCCACCCTTGGGGATTCTTCTTCCCCTGACGATTTGAGACAGTTAGTGGAAGATACTAGGCAGAGGACAGATAACCAAGCTCATGCCCTGGAAGAGGTGCGTCAAACAACCTCTGATTTGCGTGAGGCAATAAAATCAATTGATGCTGCCATCCAAGCTCTCCTCCGGCGACAAGAGGACCATAATACTTGAGCCCAACCTCCAGCTGCCTACTCTCCACCGGCCGACCACCATCCATTCCACCCACCACCTCCCCCACAACCACCAATGCGTCAACACCATCCCCATCTGGGGCTTGCCGTTCAAGGACCAAACACTATGCCTAGGTATTTAAAAACTTGACTTTCCTACGTATGATGGGTCTAGGGACCCTTTGATTTGGTTAGCCAAGTGTGATCAATTCTTTTACCATCAAAAAACACCTGCGGATGAGAAAGTGTATTTGGCCGCCTACCACATGCTCGATGAAGCGCTTCTATGGTACCACCAATTCCGAAATGACCAAGTGGTTCAGGATTGGGCAACTTTTAGACAGTCTTGCATGATGAGATTTGGTCCTCCAGCTAGTAGCAATCCATTGGGAGAATTAATCAATTACAAACAAACTGGAACACTAGAGGTGTACCAAAAGACCTTCCAGGAAATGTTAGCCCGAGCAAACTAGTTTGTTACCCACACATAGTATGTTCATATTTTTACTGCTAGTTTGACAGAAGCTATGCGTTTAGAAGTTGAATTACATGCTCCTACAGATTTAGACCACGCTATGAATTTAGCCAGGGCAATTGAGCACAAGCAGCGTGTTCTAAAGGAGTCACTGGTCAGAAAACCAACTTGGCCAGGGAGGCACAATGTCTCAACGCCAAACCCTTCCTCTGGCCCTCCAAGATTTAGAAACAGTGCAGCCCCACGCCCAGACATCTCTAATTCGTCTCCACCTACTCCTTACTTCAAAAAATTGACTAGACAGGAAATGGACCAGAGAAAGGCCAAGGGCCTCTGTTTTAACTACGATGAACAGTATGTCATTGGACACCACTGCAAATGATTATTCTGTATATGTCTATGGGAGGATGGAGAAGAAATACCACCAGAGGAGGAAATTGTGGAAACTGACCAAGAAGATCCAGAGATTTTCCTTCATGCTATGACTGGTCTACGCAGTGCCATCACAATGCAGGTTAAAGCCCAATTACATCATTTACAGTTACTGGCTTTAGTTGACTCGGGTAGTACACATAATTTCATCAGTCAGCAGGTGGCAGAACAACTTGGGTTAGTAGTACAGCAATAGGCTGGTCTTTCTGTATCAGTAGCCAATGGGGCTAAAATTACTAGTGTAGGCATATCACCAGCCACACACTTTGATATTGAGGGATATGCATTTGTTGCAAATTTTTTGGTGATTCCCCTATCAGGATTCGATTTGGTGCTAGGAATTAAATGGCTACAATTTTTGGGACCAATATTATGGGATTTCCAATCTCTAACCATGTCTTTTATAGAGGACCAACATCAGATTATATTGCATGGCACACAAGCACCACTCACCTGCGCACTACAGGTTGCCCAGGTCTAGTCTACCAACACATGTAAGTTATCTCACTTACTTACAGAATTTGAAGATATCTTTCAGGACCCTACTGCCTTACCGCCACTTATGCACTGTGATCACCGTATCCGTTTGAAAACGGGTACCGAGCCGGTAGTGGTGCATCCATATCGTTACCATCACTTACAGAAGGATGAGATTGGAAGGCAGTGCCAGCAGATGTTAGCACAAGGTATTATTCAGCCCAGCAGGTCTCCTTTTTCGTCACCGGTATTACTAGTCCGCAAGCATGATAAGTCATGGAGGTTCTGTGTGGATTACAGACAACTCAATGCCCATATGATTAAAGATAAATTTCCTATTCCAGTGGTGGACAAGCTGTTAGACAAGCTACATGGAGCTACTATTTTTACCAAACTCGATTTGAAATCTGGCTATCATCAAATCCGAGTTCATCCATCAGATGTGGAGAAAACAGCGTTCCGCACACATCACGGCCATTTTGAATTCCTCGTAATGCCATTTGGTCTGTCAAATGCGCCTTCCACCTTCCAGGCCCTCATGAATGAGGTATTTTCTTCTCTCTTGAGAAAATATGTATTGGTATTTTTCGACGATATTTTGGTCTATAGTAACAGTTGGGAAGAACATCTTTAGCACCTTCACCAGGTATTTTCTCTTATACGTTCACATCATTTGGTTTTAAATCGGTCAAAATGTTCTATGGGCACATCAGAAGTGGCATATTTGGGCCATGTTATTTCAGCATCGGGGGTGAAGGTAGACCAGAGTAAGATACAGGCGGTCACAGATTGGCCTATTCCTATATCTATTACAGCCTTAAGAGGATTTTTGGGCCTAGCTGGATATTATAGAAAATTTATTCGTAGCTATGGCCAGCTTGTAGCTCCGCTCAACAATCTCCTCAAGAAAAATGTTTTTACCTGGTCAGAGATAGCAGGTCATTCCTTTCAGCAATTGAAAGACGCCTTATCATCAGCCCCAGTTTTGCAGCTCCCCGACTTTGAGGAATCCTTTGTAGTGGAATGTGATGTTTCGGGGGGCGGTATTGGCGCAGTGTTGCACCAACAGGGCCACCCGATTGCTTATTTTAGCCGTCAACTGGGCCAACCCCACCACAAGTTGGAAGCTTATGAGAGGGAATTGATCGGATTGACGAAAGCTATACAGCATTGGCGCCCTTATCTATGGGGATGTTCTTTTTTTATTCGCACCGATCATTGCAGCCTCAAGTATCTTCTTGAGCAGCGTCTCACTACTTCACCATAACAGCATTGGTTAAGTAAGCTTATGGGGTTTGACTTTTCTGTTGAGTATAAACCGGGAAGTTTGAATGTAGGGGTTGATGCCTTATCTCGCCGGGACGTTCCAGAGCCGCAATTAAAATCCATCAGTTAGCCCAGAGCTCTCTTGTTGGATTCTATACGGGAAGAGGCACAACAGTACCCGAATATTATCTCCTTATGCCAGGATATCCAGCAGGGGACAACGGCACCACATTGGAGGGTTCAGGACAATCTCGTCCTCTACAAAAACATAATTTTTCTACACCACATATCCCCTCTGATTAACAGCATTTTAGCCTCCTTCCATGACAGTACACATGAGGGCCGACAGAAAACATATTTCCGGATCAGTAGGGAATTTTATTGGAGGGGCATGAAGCGCAGTATTGCTGATTATGTGGCGACTTGTCAGACTTGTCAAAGGAATAAAGCTGAAACATTTAGTCCAGCGGGGTTGCTCCAACCACTTCAGCTTCCGTCACAGGTCTGGTCTGATATTTCTATGGACTTCATAGATGAACTTCCCTCTTCATCGGGTAAATCTGTTATCTTTGTAGTGGTGGATCATTTCTCTAAATATGGGCATTTCATTCCTCTGGCGCATCCTTACACTGTAACTCAAGTCGCTCAACTTTTTATGGATAACATTGTCCGATTACATGGGATGCCTAATTCAATTACCAGTGATAGGGATGCAATCTTTACAAGTACCTTCTGGAAAGAACTCTTCAAGTTACAGGGCACAACGTTAGCCTTTTCTTCAGCCTACCATCCACAGATTGATGGTCAGACAGAGGTCGTCAACAGAACCATTGAAATGTATCTCCGCTGTTTCGTGGGGGCCTCACCTAAGAGGTGGGTTAAGTGGCTCGCATGGGCTGAGTTCTGTTACAACACCTCCTACCACAGCGTACTCGGCACAACCCCATTCAAGGTGGTATATGGTAGAGAACCTCCCCATCTTTTAGCCTATGAACTAGGGCCTCTAAAGTCGCAAATTTGGACCAAGCATTAGAGGAAAGAGACACATTCATCACTGAGGTGCGCACTCATCTACAGGAGGCACAACATTCTATGAAAAAAATATTATGACAAGAAGCACCGGGAAGTCTTCTTTTCTCCTGGAGATTATGTTTGGTTGCATCTCCAACACTACAGGTAGCTGTCGTTGACAGCCTCCAAACATCACAAGCTCTCTCCAAAATATTATGGTCCCTTTCAAGTGATGGACCGCATTGGGACAGTGGCCTACAGATTGCAGCTTCCGCCAGAGGCCAGAATTCACAATGTCTTTCATGTCTCACAATTAAAGGCCTTCCAAGGTGATTCGCCTTTGTTTCACACCCTGGTGCCCCCACTCCATGAGGGACGTGTACTTTCTACCCCGGCACAGGTATTACAAACTCGTAGTATTCAGGGTGAGTGAGAGATCTTAGTGCAATGGGTAGATGTTGACACCAGTGACACAACATGGGAGCCATTAGCGGCGTTTCGCACCCTCTACCCATACTTTGAGCTTGAGGACAAGCTCTTTCTCCGGGGGGGGGTGATGTTATGGACTCCATAGCATCACGAGTTATCCATAGGCATAGGAATTAAATTATGTCAATTTACTTTTCATGTAATTTCAATTCGGTTTGGTTTACTTTATTTGGTTTGGTTTACTTTGGGTTGGTTCAGTGTAATGTGGCGTGAACCACTTGACCTATGGGTCATCTTGTATTTTCGTCCTCGACCCTATTTAGGGGGATGTGAAGGAAAAGAGAGGCAAGTATTGAGAAAATTATATTTTACAGGTCTAATTCTCCCTCAGAGGTCAAGGTCGGATTCTCCCTTTGATGTCCCAGGTTGAGCTTCCTCCAAAGCTCCTTCGTTCTAATTGAGTTCCACCATTACTCGTTCAAGAAACAAGAATTCTCTTCCAACGTCAAGATCATCCATGGAGGGAAGAGAGGAAAGAAGGGTGACTCGATCCATGGCAAGGGAAGAACCTAACAAAGTAGGACCCACAATGATTACCAAGAGCTGGCATCCTTATCATATCAGTTGGAAGATTAAGAAGGACTCACAAAAGTATCTTTATCTTAGGCTCACGACCAAGAAGAGTTTTAGTTTAAGTTATATTTGTCTTTTATCAATATTGAGTTACCTAATTATGTTAGGACTTACCTTAAGTGTTAAAGTTCGGGTGTAATTGGGACAATGGTAGTTTTATTGCAATTGGACTCTACTACCTTCCTCTATTATAAATAGAGGTTTATGTACTCTGATTACAATAAGTTATTGATGTCAATGAAGTATTTCACTTTTCCATAAATTCAACAATTTGAAAAGGGAGTTGTCGAAGAAGTTTGCAATGAAGGATTTGGGTGGTGCATAACAAATCCTTGGGATGAGGATTACTAGAGATATTGATGTCTTGAAACTATCACAAGAAGAATATGTGAATAAGGTGTTGAGCAGATTCAACATCGTTGAATTTAGGATCCCATGAATAATACCTCGAGCAAGTGGAGAGAGAAAGAAAAAACAAAAAAGGAGAATTCTCGGGTAGAGAGAGAAGAGAAGGAAAATAAAAGAGCGTATAGAGAGAACACTTCACGCGAGAGAAAAGAAAAAAATAAGAAACTTGCTTGATGAATTCCGAGTTACAATCACCTCTATTTATAGTTGAGGAGGTGATAAAGTTCATGTATAAGTAATTTTAGGACTCTTAATTATAGTCCAACTAGAACTCTCCAAGATAAGCCTATCATGATAAGATTACATTATCTATTTAAGAGACTAATTTAACCCAACGACAAACACCTTCTTTAAGAACATGAATCAAGCTAGAGAGCCAGCTCTTGGTCTAATCTTGTGGGTCCCACATGATCTTCTAGCTCATGTAGATAGAGATACTAGCTCATTGTATCTTTGTGAGTCCTTCTTGATCTTCCAACTTACGTGATAAGGATGCAAGCTTGTGGTAATCATGGTGGGTCCTATTTCTTATGTGGTTGGGCCCATCTAGTGGGCCTTCCTTGGTCGTGTGGGCTTGGGCCTGTCTTCCAACACTCCCCCTCAAGCTGGGGGTGAGAGAACAACATGAACTCCCAGCTTGCTGCATATGATGTATATAATTTTTTTGTATAAAATGGCACATATTTGTTATGGTCCTGGGGTTAAGTACTTATGCCTTTCGCTCCTAATAGGCCAGTCTTTTGGGTAGTATTGGCTAGGTGCTTAACATTTGGTATCAGAGCGGGCTCCCACATCATGAGTTCGAATCCCCGAGGGAAGTTTTTCGGCGTGGGTGATCATGATCCCCAGACGCGGTGGCCGTAAGGGATTATGGGATCCTAACCCGTCGCTAAGTGTTAAGCTGTCGTGGATGTTGGCTCGCGAAGGTGGGGTGTACTGTTATGGTCCTGGGTTAAGTACTTATGCTTTCCACTCCTAACAGGCCAGTCTTTTGGGTAGTATTGGCTAGGTGCTTAACAATATTCCAATATGCCTTCATCTTCCAACACTCCCCCTCATGTTGTTGCATCCTTCCATGAGGCTCTACTGGCATAATATAAGTGAGAGTAAAAATCACTCCTATCCGGTAAGACATTGCTCCATACTCCAGTCCTAATTTTGGATGTAGGGCACACTCCATCTTCTGTAGGTAGTGTGTCTATCGGCATTGCTCTGAAGTGTCCACCACCATGTCCCTCCACAGGACAATGACTCTCAAGTGGTAGGAGTAATAAAATCCATTACAAAGGAGTGGGTTTATTTATAATGGTGTCCCAATCCAGACACCAACTCTCATGGTATCCCAACCGTGATATTTTTTAGAGTTAAATTTATCATGGTGTCCCAATCCGGGCACCGACTCTCATGGTGTCCCAACCGTGATATTTTTAAGAGTCAAATAAATTATGGTATGAGAAAAGGTATTGAGGACACCTCTTCTTCAATAATAATGTCTCATACAAAGAGACATAATAGCAGTATCTGTAATGTAACACGACCCTCTTCCAACACATATAACACAAACCAAAATAATAAACCTTGTAGAAGGACCCATGAAATAATCATAATCCGATATAAATATTTTTTCTTAGATGCATAAGCTTCATCTTTTGTGCTCCCCCTTTATTGAATATTTTGGTCACATAAACTTATCCACAACATATGGAATAAAATACCTCTTTCTTGTACTTCTTCTACTTCTCCCCCTCAAGCTAGGAGGTAATGTGTTGGAAGATAGGTCCCAAGCCCACACGACGAAGGAAGGCTCACATATCCAAGTGTATTAGAAGATGGGCCCAAGCCCATAAGACCAAGGAAGACCCATGCAACCAAGAGATATAGAAGACGGGTTCAAGGCCCACAGATCAAGGAGAAGGCACGTAGGCCCACATACAAGATGGCAAGATGGTAATAAAAGGGTCATGTCATAGAGATGGCATTGATGTAATTAAGTTAAAGTTTTAGGGTTAAAACCCTAAACCCTAAACCCTAAGTTTAGGGGTATTATTGTAATACAATAGTTTCATAAATCTATAAAAAGAGCTTCAGGGGGAGGGTTAGAATCAATTCCCTAACTCATTCTTCCTCCAGTTTTCTCCCAATGGGTTTCTTTCCCTTTTTCTCCATGAGCTAAATTCATGGAGTCCTGAAAATCAACATGGTATCAGAGCTTTGAATTTCAGGACTCTGACTATGGTTTCTCAAGTTCATTCTTCGTTGTGTTCCTTTTTTTTCTTAGTTGATATTTTTTTTGTTTGATTTGTTTTCCTTTTTCTGCTGCTATTCTCTCCGTGAACAAGTGCTAGTTCCTTAATATTTTTTCCTTCCTGCTCGTTATTATTTTTGTCTTTTGTCCTTAAAACTTGTTTGAATTTCTCTTTGGCCATGGCTTCCTCCTTGGTGTAGATGTCCGCGGCTTTCTAGTACACCACACAATTCTCTGTGACTTTTTCGGAGTACTATTGACCGGTAAGAGGCAGGATCATCGTCACTCTCATAAATTTCTTGAATAGATCAGTAACGATGTCTCAAAAAAAGTCATCGCTGGAGTTGAGGGCGTCCGCTGTCTTCTTTTTCTTCTCCTTCGGCCATTTTCAAGTGCGTATTCTCTTTGCTTCTGCTTTCGGCCAAAGTCTTCGGCATCGACATACTATTAGAAGAAATGTTGGGGGATATATGAGATGCACTCCTGCACCATCTCCTTGGCATCCTTGGATATTTTCGTGTTCGCCGGCAACGCCTTCTTCATGATCTGACTCACGTTAGCGACCGGAAGGAACCTGTCCTGCTCCCTCGGTGAGAAGTTGTGTTAGTGTTATTGTTATTTTGTTCCCCCGATTCGTTGTCTGAGTCTGCCATTCAAAAACATTATGGCAGAAGAGTCTCTATTGGATTTTCCAAATCGTCTTTGTTGTCGCTGTGATCCTGTGCTATTCGGGAGCTAGTGCTGTGGGGAAGATGATATCTCTGGAATGTCTATTTTGGAGCGAAGTTTTTTCGGAAAGTCATCTCTGTTCGTAATTGTTGTAGGAAAGTTTCCTTCTGAGCCGAGCTATGTTGCCGCTGAGCTTTCTGAGCGCCAGCTATGTATTGCTGTTTTTGGAAGTTCTCGTTGTCGATGTTCGGCTTAAGTACCTATGATGTCTCTTATTTTGGAAAGGTTTTGTTTTGATTTCGTCATCGAGATTTCTCTATGGTATCCTCCGTCCGAACACTGCTGCTATTCGGAAAGGAAAGTTTCCTTGTTTCGAGCTGTTCGCAGGAGGAAGAAGATGATTAAATATTTCCTAAGTTGAGAAATATTATTTCAGAGCCTAAGTTCGGTAAGGTTAATTGAGCACAATCCTGACTTGCTTGAGGCAACTCAGCACACCCGAGTCAAGCGCACGTCGAATTAACCCAGCCAACCACTCTTTTGTTCTAGACCGAGTCAACTCGGACCAACTCTATCCGGGTCAACTCGGGTCCGGATCAACCTAACTCGGACCCCTTAATTTCTACCACAGGATACGTGCCCAAGATTTTGGCGCGACTCGGTAAAAAAATTCTGGCTGGAATATTATCTTTGAAGAATTGATAAATTATTCCTTGGTCAGCATATTATTTGGTCTAGATATGTGCATTGGATTATTTCATGGGTCATTTTACAAGAATTATGTTGGGTAGTGTTAAGTGGGCCCAAGCTAAGCCCATTTCAGCTGCTGCTATTGTGTCTCTGTTGATGAGACATTATTATTGAAGAAGAGGTAGCCTCATACCATTATTTATTGTCATCCCCGTCAAAAAAAGAATCAAAATATTTTTTGGTTGGGAGTTCATGACGGAGCAACTTCATCATCGTCACAAAAAGAATCAATTTTTTTTTTTTTTGCTTAGGAGTCCATGACGGAGGAACTTCATCCCCGTAAAAAAAAGAATCAATTTTTTTTTTGGTTGGGAATCCATTATGGAGGAACTTCATCCCCATAAAAAAAAAAATCAAATTTATTTGTGGTTGGGAGTCCATGACTGAGGAAATTATTATTATATTTATGTTACTACCCCCATTAATATCATATATTACTCTACCACTTGAGAATCGTTATCCTGTGGAGGGACACGGTAGTGGAGGTGGATACTTCAAAGCAATGTCTTAATGGCTAAGAGTGATTTACTCTCACTGATATTATAGAAGTTGGGCCTCATGAACGAGAGCACCAGCGTGAGGGGGAGTGTTGGAAGATGAAGGCATATTATACAAAAAAATATTTATACATCATTTGCTGCAAGCTGGGAGTTCATGTTGTTCTCTCACCCCCAGCTTGAGGGGGACTGTTGGAAGACAGGGCCCAAGCCCGCACGACCAAGGAAGGCTCACATATCTAAGTGTATTAGAAGATGGGCCCAAGCCTATAAGACCAAGGAAGACCCATGCAACCAAGAGATATAGACGACGGGCTAAAGGCCCACAGATCAAGGAGAAGGCCCATTGGCCCACATACAAGATGGCAAGATGGTAATAAAAGGGGCATCTCACAGAGATGGCATTGATGTAATTAAGTTGAAGTTTTAGGGTTAAAACCCTAAACCCTAAGTTCAGGGGTATTATTGTAATACAATAGTTTCATAAATCTATAAATAGAGCTTCAGGGGGAGGGTTAGAATCAATTCCATAACTCTTCTTCCTCTAGTTTTCTCCCAATGGGTTTCTTTCCCTTTTTCTTCATGAGTTAAATTCATAAAGTCTTGAAAATCAACATAATGGCAGTGATCCAGATCTTTCGTTTGATATATAATTCTCCATATAAAGACTCATTTTTTATAGCATAAAATACCTCGGACGTTGAAGCTTTCTGATGCTCCTCGAACCTTTTTTTCAATCTGACCTTTGTTGCTTCAAATATCTATTTCTCTTAGAAGTGGAATCTTTTTGCAGTTGCTTGAACCTCTTTTGCAATCTGACCTTTGGTCATTCAAATATTTATTTCTCTCTATAGATAACTCCGATTGGAAAAAATCACTTTTCCTTGGAAAGTAGACTCGAATATCTTTCCTCTGTGGGTTGACCACGTCAACTTACAGAACCTGCTCTAATACCATGTTGAATTTATGAAAAAGAGAAATATACTTCATTGACTTCATTGACTTCATAAACTTATTATAATCAGAGTACATGAACCTCAATTTATAATAGAGGAAGGTAGTAGAGTCCAATTATAGTAAAACTACCTTTGTCCCAATTACACCCAAACTCTAATACTAAAGATAAGTTTTAGCATAATTAAATAACTCAATATAGATAAAAGATAAACATAACTCAAACTAGAACTCATGACCATAAGATAAAGATGCCTTTGTGAGTCTTTCTTGAACTTCCAACTTAAGTGATAAGGATGCCAGTTTGTGGTATTCGTGGTGGGTCCTACTTCTTATGTGCTTGGGCCCATCTTGTGGGCCTTCCTTGGTCGTGTGGGCTTGGGCCTATCTTCCAACAAACATAAATGATGCAAACCCAATGGATACTCCTTTGGCTAGGCACTATAGGCTATCTAAGGAGAACTCGCCTTCTGTAGAGTAGGAGTGAGCCAACATGGCCAATGTGCCTTATGCTTCGACTATTGGCAGTCTCATGTATGCCATGGTGTAACTAGACCAGACATAGCTCTTGCAGTGGGAGTTGTGAGCAGGTATATGAGTAATCCAAGTAAACAACATTGGGAAGCAGTTAAGTGAATTCTCAGGTATTTGAAAGGCACTGCAGACTCTTCAGAAATTTAGACTTGGGATTACAGGATTATGTAGATGCTGACATGGTTGTAGACTTTGATGATAGGAAGAGTACCACTAGATATGTATACACGTTGGGTGGCACAACTGTTAGTTGGGTCTCTAAGTTGTAGAAGATAGTTGCGCTTTCCACTACTGGGGCAGAATATGTTGTCGTGATCGAAGACAGCAAAGCGATCATATGGTTGTAGTCTTTCTGGGAAGAATTAGGACTCAAGCATGGGAAGAATGTGTTGCATTGCGACAGTCAGAGTGCTATTCATTTATCAAAGAATCATGTTTATCATGCCAGAACAAAGCACATATAGGTGTATTATCATTTCATCAGATCGGCTCTAGAAGATGGAGTCTTAGCACTTGAGAAGATTCAAGGAAGTCAGAATCCAGCAAATATGTTGACAAAGACTATTACGATCGAGAACCTGAAGTTGTGTTCAACTTTAGTTGGACTTCTCTCTAAGGATTGAGAAGTTGTTGCCACTGTAGAGGAGATATTGATGATGGATTAGTCTCCAAGTGGGAGATTCTTAAGTAGTGGGAACCTAATTAATGTCCTACACTGAGTTGGTCGTGGGGTCCACGATATATTAATTGTTATTTCATTAAGGGCAGTTTGGAAATTTCACTCTTATAATGTTGTTGCCCTAATTTTCTCTTTATAATTGAAGGGCATCGCTATTAGGGTTTGATCATCTTAATCTGAGGAGCATCTCGAGTTGCAACCAGAGAGGTTAGAGAGAAACACTTGTAAGTGTGCGATTTCTCTTGTAAAGTATTTCATCTTCATAGTGGATTACTGCAGTGGCAGAAGATAGGACGTAGTCTCACCTTCAGGTGAACCTATAAATCTTGTTGTGCTTTTTTATGCTTGTTTTTCCCCTTCTTCCACGTTTATTATTAATTCTCTCATTAGTTTTGAATTAGGGCATCTAATTTTGAATACCTCTCTCTTTTAAGCTAAAGTTTTCTTTTCCTCTCTCAAGCTTGGCACACTCTCTTTCCCCTTTCTATCTTCTTCTTCTTCTCCTTCTCTTCTCTTCTTACCACTAACCTCTGAAATGGATTAAGACCTAAAATATAACATTTTATCAGAGCAAGGATTCTAGGGTTTAAGTTCTAAAACTGCTCAAATTTTTCATGCAAAGCTAAGAAGACAATCTCAGCCATACAAGCCTCCAATGTAGAATTTTTCAAATACAAGTGAGTGAGAAAATTCTTCTCCAACCATGATAAGTTTTGGTAATCCTTTTTCCAACCTTAATTTTTCTTAATCTATCAAGTTATTCATTGATTGAGCAAGGCATATGGCTGTATCCTTCTTTCATGCCAGTGAAGTCTTAACTTACTAAAAATTTTCAATTTTCGTTTTTTGCTCTAACCATGCCAAACCAGCATTTTGGGTCTCTTTGAATAGCCATATAAATTTTGAAAACTCCCCTTGGAGGATGTTTCAAGTCTCCTTCTAATTTATGAGATTTTTAAAAAAAAATTTGCATGAAACTCTAACTTAGTGTTTGATCATTCTGGCTATTGAATTGTATTTCATGTGGCTTCAAACCACTTAATTACTTGGTCTGCTTCAATGTCACGGTCTGGCTCATGGATCGAGTAACACGGCGTGAGATTTGTGAATCCAACACTGGTACTGAGTGGCAGGACTCGGTAAGGAGGGTTAAAGATCCCTTCTTTGGCTAATCTTCCACCCATGATCAGTCTCCCTTTTTATGAACCCACTCTAATGCTAAAGTTATAGCTAGAATGGAAATAATTCATGTGGAGAGATAATGGAAGAAGTACCTTTTCTTGCTCATGTAAATCAGGGTTTCAACCCTGATTTGGTTGTTGCTCATGCTAGGATTGAAGTCCTAGCTTATGTGTAGCCCTTGGCTCACCTTGGTAGACGTTGATGCTAGGTTTCAGTGATGCTTCCAAGTTAGGAAGGGATGCATCAGATCTTCACGTGGAAGAACCAGAAAATTCTTCCTTTTTCTACTCATCAAGAGGGTTAGAACCCTTGTTGATTGTTAATGCTGAGAAGGAGGGAAGACCCTCTCTTTGGCCTCGGAAAAGGGGCAGGAAGCTCCTCTTCCTAGTATGGAAGATGAAGGATGAAGATGGACGAATTTGGATAAGGATGGAGGGTGAAGGATAGGTTGGATTTTTGGAGTAAACCCTAAACTCGAGATCAAGACAGCCTGTTTACACTAGGTTATTCTAAAATCTCAAAGCTTACCTATTTCATTCATTCTTTCCTTTGAATAGATCACGTCATGGAGTTTTAGGGTTAGGGTTACAATAATTTCCCATAATGCCCCTACATATAAAAGTAATTAGAAATAACTCCTACTTAAAACAATATAAGAAATAAATCCTATTGAAAGTAATATAAGAAATAAATCATATTGAGTGAGTTGTTGTTGCCTGCTTCGTTGTGAAACTCGGTGTGCTATTGAGTCCACAACATCTGCCTCCCCATCGAGAAAGAGCTTGTCCTCAAGCTCAAAAGTTGGGTAGACTTGTTTGAAGATGTTCACATGTTCGCATGTTGCAGTGTCGAGGTCAGTGTCTGTCCACTGAAAGAGAATCTCCCAATGGTAATTGGTCAGTTGTGGGTGTAACACCGCAGCTGGGTTAAGAATAACCTCACCATTATCAATCGGTGGTAGGAATGGAGTGGATGTAGGTTGTGCCTCTGAATGTGGCTTCAAAAGAGAGACATGAAACACATCATGAATTTTGGTCGTGTCTGGTAATTTGAGCTGATAGGCGACTACTCCCACGCGTCGAAGAATGGGAAACGACCCAAAAAATCTGGGAGAGAGCTTATGACATGGAGGTCCTGTAAGAGACTACTGACGTTAGGGCTAGAGCCATAGCCACACATACTCCCCAACGTCAAAAGAGACCTCACGGTGGCCTTTGTCGTAGACTTCCTTCATCCGAGCTTGGGCGCGTAGTAGCCATTCTGTGATATTCTGTAGCAGCAGATCCCGGTTCATGAGTGCCTGATCAATCGCGTCCACGCGGGTGGACCCTGGGTTGTACGAGAGAAGGCAAGGTGGATCCCGGCCATATATAACCCGGAAAGGAGTGGATTGCAAGGCAGAGTGGAACGAAGTGTTGTAACAATATTCGACACACGGAAGCCATTGAACCCATTGTCGCGGACAATCACCCACCAAGCACCGTAGATACATCTCGATGGTGTGGTTCACCATCTCTGTCTGCTCGTCTGTCTGTGGATGATAGGCGGAGGAGAACTTCAATTTAGTCCCGCTCATGTGAAAAAGTTCCTGCCAAAAGGTGCTCATGAAAACTGCATCTCTGTCACTCATAATAGATTCAGGAATGCCATGTAAGCGGACTATCTACTCCAGGAAAGTCTGAGCAACCCGTGTTGTTGTATAAGGATGAGCCAACGGTATAAAATGTCCGTACTTGGAGAATCTATCAACCGCCACGAAAAGTACTGATCTTCGTGAGGACAAGGGTAGACCTTCCACAAAATCCATCAAAATGTCGGCCCAAACCTGCGTAGGAAGGGCCAGAGGCTGGAGAAGACCGGCTGGACTCAAGTGCTCGGCTTTGTTGCATTGGCAGACCTGACAGTCGCCCACATAAGTCACAATAGAGGGTTTCATAGCTTGCCAGTAAAAATCAGCTCGAATTCTGTGCAAGGTCTTCTGTATCCCCTCGTGTGTACTATCATGGTAGGCTGAGAGAGTAGCTGGAATCAAATCGGACTCAGGTGGAAGGAAAAGTCGTTGCTTGTAATAAATAAGTGAATCCTGGATGGACCACTTCGAATTCATTGTCCCTTCTGAAATCTTCTGATGCATTTCCTGCATTGTAGGGTTAGTGGCATGTGTGTCTCTCACCAAGTCTAGGATGAGAAATCTCGGCCGGCTAATCGAATAGACTGACTGCTGATCCTCAAAACACTGTGACAAGGTGTCTGCCGCCTTATTTAATCTCCCCGCAAGATATTCCACTGAGAAGTCAAACTCCTACAACTTACTGATCCAGTGTTGTTGTGGCGACGTCGTCAAACATTGTTCTAGTAGGAATTTAAGGTTGTAGTGATCCGTGCGTATGAGAAAAGCCCGGCCCCAGAGATAAGGCCTCCAATGTTGGACCGCCTTGGCCAACCCAATCAATTCGTGCTCATAGGATGCCAGCTTGTGATGACGAATTGCCAACTGTCTTCTAAAATATGCAATAGGATGGCCCAGCTGCTATAAAACGGCTCCAATGCTTGCCTGAAGCACTGCACTCTACCACGAACAATTCGTCAAAGTTGGAAAATTTTAATACTGGCGTGAATGCGAGGGCAGCTTTGAGTGCCTCAAACAACTTGGTGGCCTCCTCATTCCAAATAAAGGAATTTTTCTTGAGTAGACTGGTCAATGGTGCTGCTACCGGCCCATAGTTCTAAATAAATTTGTGGTAGTAGCCCGCAAGACCCAAAAAACCCCGTAATGCAAAACAAGACTGTGGCTGCAGCCACTTGTGAATAACTCGGATCTTCTCGGGATCCACCGTAACCCCCTCATGTGAGATAATGTGTCCCAGATACCTCACATGTGATGCCGCAAAAGAACACTTGGAATGTTTCAAATAGAGCTGATGTGCTCGTAACTCGAAAACAATCCTCAAGTGTGCCAAGTGTTCCTCAACCGACTAGCTATATATAAGAATATCCTCGAAAAACACAAGAACAAATTTTTGAAGATAGGGGCTAAATACCTCGTTCATCAAAGCTTGAAAAGTGGAGGCTGTATTGGATAACCCGAACGGCATGACGACGAACTCAAAGTGGCCATGGTGAGTGCGGAACGCCATCTTCTAGATATCAGAGGGGTGCATCCGGACCTGATGGTATCCCGAACGGAGGTCGAGTTTAGTGAATAACCATGACCCATGTAACTCATCCAGGAGCTCATCCACTACCGGAATTGAAAACTTGTCTTTTACTTTTTGGACGTTCAACTCCCGATAATCCACGCAGAACTTCCATGTCCCATCATGTTTCTTCACAAGTAAGACGGGTGACGAGAACGGGGAGTGACTAGGATGAATAAGACCCTATTTCAACATCTCCTGGCACTGACGTTCTGTTTCATCCTTCTGAAGGTGTGGGTAACGGTATGGTCGCACGACCACTACCTCAGATCCTATTTTCAGATAGATCTTGTGGTCACAGTGCCTCAGGGGAAGCAAACCCGAAGGCTCCTGGAAGAGGTCAGAGAACTCCTCAACCAGACCATCACTAGTACTGTCAGGTTGTTCCTGTGTCTACAAAGTGTGTATGCGGTGGGCCCTGTCCACCTGATAGCCCTGTAAGAGCACCCAACTCCCAACCAAATCAAAGTTCATGGTTAAAGCCGAAAAGTCCCACAGAATGGGCCCCAACATTTGTACCATTTAATGCCTAATACCATATCAAATCCCGCCAGGGGAATTACAAAAAAATCAGCATTAAACGAAGTAGAGCCAATGAAAAAAGTTACCGCCTTACTAATCCCATAGCTAGGGACCTTCTCGCCATTGGCCACTGAGACGGTGACTATCGGATGAGTGTGTATCTGGACCTGGAGATGTTGTGCAGTTGTCAAACTCAAAAAATTGTGTGTACTCCCCGAGTCGACTAGTCTTACCAGTTCTTGGTCGATGACATGAGCTCAAACTTGCATTGTATTAGGCGATTTCTGCCCAGTAATAGCATGCAAGTATATCTCTGGTGGTTCCTCCTCGATAATATACTCTGGCTCCTTTGACTCCTCTGAATCCTCCACTTCGAGCCAAAACAATCGTTTACATTGGTGCCCTACCCGATACTGCTCATCGCAGTTATAACATAAATTTTTGGACCGCCTTTCTGCCATCTCCGCACTCGTTAATTTTTTTATAAAGTTTGGTAGGGGATTATCAGGGTGGGGATCGGCTACTCAAGTCGTAGTTGTAGTGTGTCCGGATGGGGCTGTTGGAGATGCTCCCTGAGCTGAAGTATAGCGGTGCGCTTGCCATGTGGAGGAAGTGTTCCTCTCACCTAACCTACCTGGCTTACGTTGTTGCAACTGTTGTGGTTGTTCCATTGCTCGGGCCATATTCATTGCATGAGCTAAATCCATAGGCATAAGGAGTTCTACCTCTAGCCGTAGATACTCATTGAGACCCGCTGTGAATAGGGAGACCTGTTGGTCAACCAATACCCTCTCACCAGCACTAACCAACTTTTCCTAGAACAGTTTTTTATATTCTTCCACGGAACCAGTTTGTCGCAATAGGACTAACTCCCCCAGGGGGTTGCTGTTGGTCGGAGGGCCAAATCTAACTGTGCATAGATTTTTAAATTCTCCCCAAGTCATCCCTGACCTCTCTTTCTCTACTTAAGTAACCCATAACATGGCTTCATTTGTCATATGGAAAGAGGCTAGTTGCACCTTATCCCATTCAGTTGTCCCTTGGTTCAAAAAAAAAAAGATTCACATCTATGCAACCAAATTAAGGGATCAACTGAACCATTGAAAGAGGGAAACTCTAACTTGGTGTACCTTGGAACTGTGCCTCCATGCTGGGGTCCTTGGAAAGCAGTGCGCCTAGGCCACTACTCCCCTCTTCTGTGATATGGTTGAACAACCTCTCTCACCTCTGGACTCTGATGTCTCTCTGCCCTCAACTCTGTTAGCATGCTGATGACTCGGCTCATCTCTTCTTCCAAACCACAAACCTTCCCCAACACTAGTTGTACTGTTTCAATGCTATCTTCTATCTTTTGTATCCTGATTTGGATTTCTTCATTATTGAGAGTATCCCCCATGTTACCCTGCTCTGATACCACGTTGTTATGGTCCCGGGTCATGGATCAAGTAACAAGGTGTGGGATTTGTGAATCCAGCATTGGTACTAAGTTGTTGGACTCGATAAGGAGGGTTAAAGATCCCTTCTTTGGCTAATCTTCCACCCGTGATTAGTCTCCTTTTTTATGAACCCACTCTAGTGCTAAAGTTATAGCTAGAATGGAAATAATTCAGGTGGAGAGATAATGGAAGAAGTACCTTTTCTTGCTCACGTGAATCTAGGTTTCAACCCTGATTTGGTTACTGCTTGTGCTAGGATTGAAGTCCTAGCTTATGTGTAGCCCTTGGCTCACCTTGGTAGACGTTGACGCTAGGTTTCAGTGATGCTTCCAAGCTAGGAAGGGATGCATCAGATCTTCATGTGGAAGAACCAGAAAATCCTTCCTTTTTCTGCTCGTCAAGAGAGTTAGAACCCTTGCTGATTGTTGATGTTGAGAAAGAGGGAAGACCCTCTCTTTGGCTCGGAAAAGGGGCAAGAAGCTCCTCATCCTATTATGGATGATGAAGGATGAAGATGGATGAATTTGGATGAGGATGGAGGGTGAAGGATAGGTTGGATTTTTAGAGTAAACCCTAAACTCGAGATCAAGAGGTTATCTCAGCCTGTTTACACTAGGTTATTTTAAAATCTCAAAGCTTACCTATTTCATTCAT
Organism: Aristolochia californica; assembly: GCF_029961685.1. Taxonomy (NCBI): domain Eukaryota; kingdom Viridiplantae; phylum Streptophyta; class Magnoliopsida; order Piperales; family Aristolochiaceae; genus Aristolochia; species Aristolochia californica. Next base: position 9,201,888 of record NW_027182214.1, on the reverse strand, counting down.
TCTTTCCTTTAAATAGATCACGTCATGGAGTTTTAGGGTTAGGGTTACAATAATTCCCCATAATACCCCTACATATAAAAGTAATTAGAAATAACTCCTACTTAAAACAATATTAGAAATAAATCCTACTCAAAGTAATATAAGAAATTAATTCTATTGAGTGAGTTGTTGTTGCCTCCTTCGTTGTGTGACTCGGTGTGCTATTAAGTCCACAACATTCAATCATGTTTTAGACCATTAATTTATGTGGCTAAACTTGTCCCTTTTATTGAAAACAAGGATTTTTTTTCTGCTCATGATGTACACAAATTCAGCATAGCAATATAATTATTCTCTTTAGGTTCCTAAGTTGTTGAAGAAGGAACTTGTTCTCTTACTTGCATGTGTGCCTACATAAATTTCTTTCTTTGTTTTCAATTGAGTTTCTTCTTTTTGAATTCCTTGAGTCCATGTTTTGATTATGGCTAAAATTTCTTATTATTTTTTTACTTTGAGAAACATGATTACTTAAAAATTACTACTATTCCTTTAATTAGTGTATCTAATTAGTTGCATTGGTCTCATTTTTTCAAGAGATTTCTCATTACATGTGACTTGGATGATAACTTAATCATGTCACCTCCTTCTATCAATGAAGAAGATATTAGCTACACAAAGTGGCTGAAAGAAGAAACCTTGGTGATCAATTGGCTGATAAAGAGTATGGAATAATTTGGGGCAAACAGTGTGGCTCATCTTGAAACCGCTAAAATCATATGGAATAAATGTTCCAAACTTTATTCAAGTATTGACAGTCTCCAAAGACTTGATGATGGATTTTAGACCATGTACAACACCAAGCATTTAGACAACCTAAATGAGTATTTTTCCCAATTCAGAGGCTTCTTACAAGATTGGAAGTTAGCTCAACCTTATTCCATAGAAATTATTTTTCTAGAAAAGTAAATGTTGTCTTGCCAACCTTCAACCTTATCATGATGTTATCAAAACACAGATTATAATTGCAAATCCTACTTTTGATGATATATGTGCTACCATACTCCATATTTCATCCAAGCCACAAGAACCAAAGATATTGTTGAGTCATCTACTATGATTTCTCAAGGCAGAGGATAGTTCGCTTCAAGGAGAGGCCAAAGCAGCAATAATGGTAGACACATAGATAGAGGTGGGAGTTTTGGAGAGGCATCTATTCCTCGATATGCTCTTATTAAGGATTGACTAATTATCTCGCTGAGAAGTATTGGAAGTTGCCTGGAAAACTAGCTCAAATGAATCAAGCATATAATTTTATAGAAAATAACCACTGAAAATCTCATAAAAGAGGACTATGATGTACTTCAAAAGTTGAAATAGATGTTGGTTTCATACTCAAATACTACTCCTACCACTATTTCTACTACAAGTATGTCTCTCTATTTTTTATGTTCTTCAAATGCTTAGAAAGTAGGTAACTTGACCACATTATTGTCCTACTGATTAGTTTGTTTCAATTTTTTATGGCTCTCATACCAAGGTTCAAGAAATTGGTTCTTCATCACCATCCCCATCTTTGTTTACGTCTAAGTTTTGTTTGTTCTGTTGGAAGAAGGGCCCAAGCCCACAAGACCAAGGAAGGCCCACATGTCCAAGTGTGTTAGAAGATGGGCTCAAGCCCATAAGACCAAGGCCCACACAGTGGTGGCATGATGGTAAATAAAGAGTCATCTCGTTAAATATAACACTGATGTAGTTAGTTTATTATTTATGTCTCTTATCCACTCTTACTAGGTTGAAGGGCATTCTTGTAATAATAGTACTTTTGATATCTATAAATACAACTTAGGGGGTAGGGTTTGGATAAGTCCATTACCCTAATCCTCCTCTTCTTTTCTCCAAATTTGCCACTCTTCCTCTTCTCCTCCTAAAACCTTCTCTCCACAATTCTTCTTTTTCTCACCCCTTAATCCTCTTCTATTGTGATTATACATCATAGAATCTTCAGTTTCAACATGGTATCAAAGTGGGTAATGATTTGAGATGTAAAAAGAGAAGAAGATGGAGAAGAAAGGGAGGAAGAAGATGTTGTGGACTCAATAGCACACCGAGTCACACAACGAAGAAGACAACAACAACTCACTCAATAGGATTTAATTCTTATATTTCTTTGAGTAGGATTTATTTCTAATATTGTTTTAAGTAGGATTTATTTCTTATATTGTTTTAAGTAGGAGTTATTTCTAATTACTTTTTATGTAAGGGCATTATGGGGAATTATTGTAACCCTAACCCTAAAACTCCCTATTTAAGGGATAGGTATGAATGAAATAGGTAAGCTTTGAGATTTTAGAATAACCTAGTCTAAATAGGTTGGGATCACGTCTTGATCCCGAGTTTAGGGTTTACTCCAAAAATCCAACCTATCATTCACCCTCCATTGCCATCCATCTTCACCCAAATTCATCCACCATCATCCCTATTAAGAAAAGGAGCTTCCTGCCCCTTTTCCGAGCCCAAAGAGGAGGTCTATCCTCCTTCTTGGCAGCAGCAACAAGAGAGGCCCAATTCCTCCCTTACCAAGCAGCAAAGTGAGGATTTTTATCCTCAAATCTTGAGCAATTCCTGGTGCAACGTGGGAGCTGATCATAGCGTCAAAGAAGAGGTATTAATCTATCCCAAACTCTTGTTTCAAGTTATTTAAGAAAGAAGGATTGCATTCTTAGCTAGAGCAGCAACAAAGAGGGCCAAACCCTCTTTGCCGTGACCAAGAAAAAGAGCACCTTGCTCTAGCAAGGTCAGCATTGTTGTGGGGTCTTCTACCTAGCACAACAACTCGGTAGGACCCTCAAAAGAGGATCTTTCCTCCTGGCCAAGCATTAGTTAAGGAGAAATACTCATACACAGACCCTTGACATGAAGTGAGTAAATTCTGAGTGCTGGATTCACAAATCCCACGCCGTGTTACTCGATCCATGACTCGGGACCGTAACAGAAGAATAAGAAGAAAAAGAAAAAGAAAAAAGAATAGTTTCTCAGTTTTCCTTAAGTCTTATTTCTCAGTTTCTATATTTCATTGGATTTTCACTGTCTTTCATTATTTTTCATGTAGAAAATTATTATATCGTAGAAAATGTATTTGATTCCAGTTTCCAGCTAAAAAGGAATAATTGAAATTGGATTTTTCTGGAAAGAGAAATCGACATCAGAAGCAGTAAAGGTGAAGCAACAGAAAAGTTTCGTGGAGTAGCAGAAAACTTCAACTTTTGAGCCATTTAATGCCTTCAAGAGCGAGAATTTATATGGAGAATTATATATTAAGCAAAATATCTATAAGTCTATTTTCTTAACTATTCAACCAATTCTCATTCTGAGTTTTTTATATGGAAATATCAATATCGGAAGAGTCAATGGCCATGTTGGGCAAAGAAGAAAGAGTACTCAAAATAAATATAATTTATGAAAGGAAGTCATAAATATTTTAAGCCTATTTTCAGAAGGATAAAATTTCATGTCAATCTAATCTATATTTATGGAGATATTGGCAAAGGAAGAATCAAAGTCATGCTTGTATATTGTTGCATGCGAATATCTGGATTTAAGCCAAATTTTTTCCTTAAATTTTTGAATTTTTGTTATTTATCAAGAATATCAGGAAAGTATCTCATGATCTACCCTTGGAAAGAATCTTTTGAATATCATCTTATTTTAAGAAACTCTCCTTGATTTATTTGTCAAATATTACCTTGCCTAAAGATTTCAAGAAAAAAAAAGGAAAGAAAGGTGTCTTCTTTGATTGCTAAGTATGCACAAATTGAAAGAGGAAAATACATTATTTAGAAGATTTTTCCAACCACGAATTTTGTGATATTTTTTTAGTATTTTCAAAGATTGTAAAGAATTTTATTTGATATCCTTACCAAAAGAAATGAGGCAAAAAAATATTGAAATATTTGGCTTTGCATGAGTTACTTGGTTTACAATATTTCAGCTAGTGAAGTTGTTGATACTAGCCTTTTTTTTACTTGATCATACAAGAGGTGGATTAGCACTTGAGCTTGCAAAATATTTGTTGACTTCAAGTTGGAATTATTGACATTATCTCCCAACTTGAGGGGGAGAACAGAAGGAGAAGTATGAAGGATGAGCACATTGGAGATTGTTTGATTTTTTTGATTATCAAACAATGCTTGGTTCAACTTATTATTGGCAGTCTATTACTCGGTTTGACTCACTCACTCAATGTAAAAGCTACTATCTGCTATCTGCTACCGGCTTGACTCCGGCTTGATTATTACCCTGGATTATTACCTTTGATTATCCTCAGCTTATTACTTGGTGCATACCTTCCTTATTCAAGGATAAACTTGTTGTGAAGTATCTTATGTGTCCTTATTGCTCTTAAGGACTTTTACTACCTATTGGTTATCCACTGCTATATAACTACTAATTTGGTATGTGTTATTTGGGCATTGCCTCATTACCACTGCTGTTATTATGTCTCTTTGATTAAGATATTATTATTAAAAAAAGACTTCTCAATTGTTGATTGTTGTTAGCATTGGTTATTCCGATGAAAAAGAAAGCATATGGTGGCCCCATAATATTATCTTCCGGTGATTACCTTTTACACCCCCGCCCCCCCCCCCCCCCCCCTTATTTGGCTTTTTTACTCCTAGCATTTGAGAGTCAGTGCCCTACGAAGCGACACCATGATGAATGAGTTTATTACTACACTTTTGAGCAATACCTATAGACCCACTCCCTACAGAGGATAGGAGTGTGCCCAACATCCAACTTCAGTTAAGTCTATTATTAACCCAAGAGGTGTTTTCTTATTTACCCTGAGAAAGCGTGTACACTCTATGCCCCACAGTAAAGCTACTTTTCCTCTTGTAAAAATAAGCGGAAAGTATTTTTTACTATGACCTTTTGAATGGGGTATGAAACAATGTCTTATGGCTAGGAGTGATTTTACTCTCTCTTATATTATGCCAGTTGGGTCTCTTGGTAAAGAACAAAAATACCACCAGCTTGAGGGGGAGTGTAGGAAGATATTGTGGAGTCCATTTTATATGGGAAGATCCTATACACTATTTACAGCAAGTTGGGCGTTCATGATGTTCTCTCACCCCCTGCTTGAGGGGAGTGTTGGAAGATAGGCACAAGCCCACAAGACCAAGGAAGGCCCACACGTCCAAGTGTGTTAGAAGATGGGCTCAAGCCCATAAGACCAAGGAAGACCCACACATCCAAGAGAGGTGGAAGATGGGTTCAAGGCCCACACGCCCACACAGTGGTGACATGATGGTAAATAAAGAGTCATCTCATAAAGATGACACTGGTGTAATTAGTTTATGATTTATGTCTCTTATCCATTCTTACTAGGGAGAAGGGTATTCTTGTGATATTAGTACTTTGGTATCTATAAATACAACTTAGAGGGGAGGATTTGGACAAGTCCATTACCCTAATCCTCCTCTTCTTTTCTCCAAATTCGTCACTCTTCCTCTTCTCCTCCTAAAACCTTCTCCACACAACTCTTCTTCTTCTTCTCACCGTTAATCATCTTCTGTTGTGATTATACATAATGGATTCAAGTTTCAACATGTTCTAAAAAGTTTCTTCAGTCTTATGTATGTTAGTCAAATCACAAAAAAGCTTAATTGTTTTATCACCTTTTATCCTTCTTATTGTGTTTTTTAGTATAGCTAGACTAAACAAATGATTGGTAGTCGCCATGAAAGAGGGGGAATTTACTTTTTAGGTGTTGATGAGTAGGTATGGAAGATTCTTACATAACTCTCACAAAAAGAAGTCTAATTGAGCTTGAATTAATATGGTGGAGTCTTAGAGGAATCTCACAGGAGGAGGTCTCATAGATTAGTCTCAGTTAAAGGTGTTTTAGTTATGTTAGTCTTCTATTTATTTTCAATTGTTCAATTGTTCTAGGACTTATCTTGTAGTATTTAACTTTTGGTGTAATTGGGGCACCAATAGTTTAATTGTAATTGGATTATACTAGTTTTTTCTATTATATATCAAGGCTCATTGTATTCAAATTAAAACAAGTTAGTGAAGTTTTCTTTTCCTGAAATTCAATAATATTCAGTTACACATATCTCAATCTCTCCCAAAGATATTCTCATACAACTAGATTTGAACTCTAGTGGGTAATTCTCTTCTAGAACTAAATGGTCTAGAAAACATCTCAAATAAAATAGAAAATACAAAAGAAAAGTAAAAGTAAAAATTTACACCTTTTTGGAGAGAAAACCTCTTCCTAAAGAGATACAAGCTTCAACCTTTAAGGATGTGGAATGAAGTATGTGGAACTATGGAGGAACTAGAAATGCCAAAAAATGTAAGAAGATTTGAAGAGATTTGGTGGAAATGAGGTTTTCTCTTACAAAAGGGTAGAATTGGAATTTTCTACCCAGAACATTTTTTTCAAAGCTTGGGTTTGCCAATAAATGCTCAATGAATGATAAGGGACGAGTTTCTTCAAAACTTATGTTGGCTCAGGCGGCTTCTCAAGAGGGGGATAAATTGAAGATTACAAGTTAAAAATTTACTTAAGGCATGAAAATAACAATCATGCAAGCATGTAGTTTTAAATATAAAAGTATTCACATATCATAAGATAACACAAGATGTTTTTTTATTGATGTTACCCTATTGGTAGTCATTGTCCAAGAACCCGTGCTTCACAAATTTCACTAATTTAGTTATATAAGACGGAATTTACATCAAAGAAAGTATTGCTCTCTTTAAGCCACGTATACTCGAGTACATGCATTTACAAAAAATCTCCCCACGGGATTGGCTAGTTTCTAGCTCTAGCTAGGCCCTTTCAATCTAGATTTCGATAGGTTCTAAATGAACCTTCCTCGAAAGAAAAATACAAAAGAAATGATAAAAGTTACACCCTTTATCACTTGGAGAGAATCTTCTCCTTGAGAAATCCAAGTCTCCAACTTTATAGCATAATGGAAATGACGGAGTTTGTCCACTGTAGATGTAATGGAGAGGATTGGAGAAAAGAGTATGGAATTTTCCAGTGTAGGCACTCTGTCTTACAAAAGCAATTCGAGATATTTTCAAAGAATTGAGAGTGAAGACTTGTAAAAGTACTAATAAATGCTCATTAATTTCTCAAAGGGAAGTTTTGTGGGCTATTGATATGTTCTCTAAACCAAACTAGCCGTTTTTGCCCATTTACAAAAATCAGAGTTTTGATCGATCAGTGTAAAGTCATTGATCGATCGATCAAATGTAATGACTATTTTTCTGTTAGAATATATCTTATTGATTGATGGTATGATTGATCAATATCTTCCTATTGGATTTGACATTTTAAGTTGATCAATCAATGACATGGTATGATTGATAAATCAAGATTCCCTCTAGCAGTATATTGTAGGTATGATTGATCAATGAACCTCTCGTTGGGTTTGACATTTTAATTTGATCAATCAATGAAATGGTTTAATCGATCAATCAAAATTCTTGTTAAGTTGTGGAGTCTAATTAAAGCTTTTCGTAGAGTCATTACACGGATCATTGATTGTTGTTTTATTAAGGGTAGTTTGAAGATTTCACACTTGTATTTTGTTTGCCCTAGTTTTCTCCTAGCATAAGGAGGTGTCGTTATTAGGGTTTATTGATGATCATGAGTTGAGCATGAGAGAGGCCAAAGAAAAACGTAGAGAGAATGGTGTGTGCGATTTTCTCTTGTAACATCTTCTTCATCATAGTGAATGATTGCAGGGGTAGAAGGACAACACGTAGTCTCACCTTGAAGAGAACCTGTATAAAACTTGTGTGTTCATGTTTGATTATTTCTTCTTCTATGATTATTAATACTCTCGTTAGTATTGAATTAGGGTATCTAATTCCCAACAATTGCCTCTAGCAATGTATTGCAAGTATGATTGATCAATAAACTTCCTATGATTGATCATGCTATATGTCCTTGACTGAAAAAGTTCTGTATGATCAATCAATCTTATAGGTTGATCGATCAATTAGCATGAAATTCCTTTTCCAGGACACTATTGATCGATCAGTCATAATGCAATGATCAATCATGTTTTATAGCGTGGTTTGGTAGTATTCTAGCTGATTGGTCAACTTATGTTGATCGATCATGTTTTGTAATTATGGCATGTGCACTTTTGATGATCAATCATTGGCAGATGTTGATCGATCATTACGGTGCCAGTTCACTTAAAGTGCTTTTAAAACATGGAAAAGAATAATCCTAAATACTTCTAACATGTTTGAAATGTGTATATGATAGTTTTAAAACATGTTTGAATCCATGTTATGTCCTAAAGTGAATCAAGCTTCTCAAAGACCTCAAGCATCATGGAAAGTCAAAAAATCTTGAAGAAGCACCCTAAAAAAATGAAGACAAATTGAAGACTAGAGTTTTAGGACTTACTAAGAACTATCAAAACTCAATCTATGTAAAAGAGAGTTGTCCAACTCCTTCAAATTTAAGGTATAATACAAACTTTAGACTTTGAAATGAATGTCTTTTGAACAAAACATGTTTGAAATACTAGATTTACAGTTGTCAGGTCTATTAAATTTTATTGTCATCAAAATGAAGAAGGGAGTCAACGCACGATCAACAACTTACATTCTTGTTGAGAAAAGACACTGTTGCTAAAACCCCTTTATGGGTTTAGGCAACACTAACTAAATCTTTTTGTGGTCTAGACAAGAGTGTCTAAATCCTTTTGTGGGTCTAGGCAAGAGTGCATACTGAGCTACTAAAAAAACTCTGTGGGTCTAAGCAAGAGTGCCTAATTAACTACTAAAAATCCCTTTATATGTTTAGGCAACATTACCTTGTTAGCTATTAAAAAATCCCTCTATAGGTCTACATTAGAGATCCTAATTGGTTGTTATAAATCTATATGAGAGTTTGCATTGTTAATTGGTTGCTATAATCAATTGAGTAACATAAATTTTTATGTCTACATCATTATAATTAGGACTTTGTGTGGCTATCTTGTAAATGTCGTTTGGATCCCAAACATAGTGAAATTACTCTAAGATACAAACACTTTGGGAATGGATTAGCAAACTGAGTTTGGGTTGTGAACCACTATAAGTCATCGTGGGTTTATTGTGTGATTTATTATTTATATGTATGATTTTCTACTTTGAAAACTATATTTAGATTAGAATTCCAATGTGAGTACACAATATCAAGTAAAAATATATAAAAGTGGGAAGCAAAATTAACAAATATATTCACCCTCCTCTAACTTTGTTCTTCACAGGACCTAACCGTAAAAATATACTATGCCATGCACAAGAGACAACTCCACCAACCAGCCATGCAACTACCCATGCATGGGACGTCCCTTCGCCAACACATATTCAAGCTCTCAATCTACTAAATCATGCTCAAGACAACAAAAATTCTAGCTAAAGGAAATCACCTTGAAACAAGGGATGGACGTCAACTTAGATTCACACAAGTCTCCTACCTACAATCTGTTAAGGTGGTAATACATGGACCTCCACCCAAATTGTTCATGTCTAGGAACCATAAAAGAGGGCCTACACATAATAGAGAGTGTTAAAAAATATTTTCATATAGATTAGTGAGTACAAAAATCTTGGATTTATTAATTAGGAAAAACGTTTTCTAATTTGGTTAGTCATTTTGGTATGGGCTTTTGACCCAACTTCTCACATTCAAGCAAATCTCAATCAAGAGGAAAGAGGAAAAATAGGACATCCTCTCACTAGAAATGAATGTAGAAAAGTATGGAAATGATCAATAAAGAATCTGTCTTTAAATCAAGCAAGAATCGACCATTCCTCCTAAATCAAAGGGAGAACAGATAGAAGGCAATTCAAAATCTTGCCTTAAATCTACACGATGATATGTTTCGAAAGAGGAGTTGTAAAACGTGTATTCATTTCCTAGATTAGAAAAACTAAAGTTGGAAAGTTATATATATATATATATATATATATAGAGAGAGAGAGAGAGAGAGAGAGAGAGAGAGAGAGAGAGAAACGTCAATCAAGTATCAATAGAATTCTTTCCATTGGTAATGTTTTTAAATTCAAATTGAGACTACCGAAGGTGTGCCTCTTACATGTATACTTAAAGATTTTAAGCCAACATAAACCCCACCCTCATGGGCAGAGTCATTGAGGGGGACAACAAACAAATCACTGAAAAGCTGCATCAATCTCTTTCCAGCTCCCGCTGAGTCCACTTTTTACATGAAAAATGAGTAAAGCTAAATATTCTATCAAGATAGGAATTAGATTCCAACGCCACTTTCATTCGTATCTAAATTGCATGCATATGAAAGATTTGTGTGAGTAGCTTTGCACGCTCCTCATTATCTACTTCCTCTTCCCTTCCCTCTCCACTGGTTTTTTTTCTTTACTTTTTCCTTGCTTATCCCACTTGCACGTGATGCATTAAAGATCTTCACCTGATCTGGTCGCCTATAACACCTCCACACGTGTCTCTCCAGTGGGTTCCATCTTCTTCATTGCAAAGAAGATTGCAGTCCCAGTAAAAAAAATCTCAGGTAAAGAGACGACGCCGGGAGTCACCAGTAACTTGATGAAGTTACAGAAGAGAGTGGAGTGCGCGGCTCTTTCTCATCTTTCATGATTAATTATGCAGAAATCAATCCGTGGGTGTGGTAGCAAAGTAAAGTATCAGTCAACTAACATTACTTTTGACCGAACTGCTTAAATCTAGTAATCGTCAACAGTCGCTTCCAAAGGTTAGTTTGTGGGAGCTGTTGCTACTACTCCTGATGCTTTCCTTCTTACTTCAGCAAAGCTAAAGACAAATACGACGTTCAATATCAATTACGTACATCACTAACTTGCCTTAAAAGTCCTCTTCTGCGTTCATGAATTTAAGTTTCTGCTTTTCTCAAGTTTCTTCATAAATTCTGTTATTCTTCGTGAAATGATTTAGTCACCTTGGTCTTTGTCAATTTACGGCACCTGTAGTTTGCAGCCTCTTCACGTTATAATTTTGTTGATTTCACGACTTGGGACTGAGGTGTAGTCAAATTTTGAACGCTAAAAGACGAAGAAGACGGTCAAATTCACTCTTCTTTTGGCCAATTGATGATGTAAAGTTGGAGAATTCATTTGGGAGACCTTTGACACTCACTTATGTCACCCTAACCCTTTTTCTTTTCTTTTTTTTACTTTTTTTTTTTTTTTTTTTTGGTGGTCGATCCTCGGACACGCTCTGACTGGCTGCATAAAATCAAATTTGTAGAGAGGGGCCTCTCCCAAATCATGACACAGTATTGTTATGTCAATGAATGCTGATCAGACTGAATATTCCAGGTTTATGGATTTTTTTTTTTGACAAAGTATGACATTCAAAATAGTAGGAACCTTCCAAATTATATTTAGTTCAAGCCAAAACAAAAACAATAATAATATCTTTCAATTTTATGTTGGTGTAGGCATCATGGCCGATACATGAGGCCTCTTAGATCCCATACAAAATTAACCATTACATCCTAGATAAATTGAATTTTGACAAAACTGATTTGTCTTGAAAAACTAAGATGCCCACCCTTGACTACAAGAGTAGGGGGAAGTGCTCACCTCCACATCCTGAAGAAAAATCAGAAGAAGGAAGAAATTTGTCATGCTTTACATTAATGAATCATAGGTACTTATAGGTTACAAATTTACAAGATAAACATTATCGCTAGATTACATGATGAAGGTTATCTACAAGATAAGTGTTATCATAGAGATAGCAGATAACCCCCCTCTCAAGCCTTTTCAAATGATTTTGCAAGGAAAGGGTGCTCCTGCCTCCTTTGAGTAGAAACTTTTCCATAAGTAATTCCCTTATTTGTAGAGAGAGATATTCTTTCTTTTGTAAGAAATGAAGGCAGACTAGTGTTTTGCGAATTGATTTTCAGTTAGAAAGAGATTTTCTGCATTTCTTTTAAAGGGCATGTACTAATTACTAACCATAAGAATTTTTACTTACATTTTGGTAGTAGATAAGATTTACTTAATCTCATATTTCCATCGTTTAATCATCAGGATCAATGGAATCTACGACTATTCTTCTCTTAACTCCCACAATGTGTTAGATGTTGAACTGGACCACAGTAGAGGGTGAACTAAATGTAGTTTGGCAAGGAAATTTTGAGTCATGGGTACAGGACCCTTTACATGTAAGACCAATTGCTCATGCAATTTGGAATCCTCATTTTGGTCAACCGGCGGTAGAAGCTTTTACTCGAGGGGGTGCTCTCGGCCCAGTGAATATCGCTTATTCCGGTGTTTATCAGTGGTGGTATACAATCGGCTTACGTACCGATGAGGATTGGACCACATTACAGGATGAACCAAACCATACCTTTACAATTGATTAAGGGTGGTATTTATATAATTTAAAATAAAAAATATTAACTTTACATAAGAAGATAATTATAACATGAGATAAATCTAATGGGATTTTATCTAATAACTGAAGGTTATCCATTATCACAGTGAAAGTATAAGAGGCTGATAATGACAAGCATCAAAATAAAGAATCCCTTAATTGCGCCAACCTTCGTGACTATGAGTTCTCATAATGCTGTGGCTCGTGTTAACACTTAAAAACCAAATCAGTAAGTGGTAAGTCAGATGCTGTTTGAGTTGGGATTTGGACATTCTCGAGAGTGAGACAGCTTCATAGAATCTCCGCCACTTTACTCTAAATGACACTTACAAATCCAGCATTTCCACTATAGTCTAAATCCCCCTACGAAATTCCCACTTTCTATAATTGGTTAATCTTCTCTTTAAAAGCTTAACAATGAAAGCGACCACTTGACTCGGTGTCACCACCTCGACAGCTCGAGATTCAGGCTTTGGGTCTGGGAAGTAGGAAGGGAGGACGAAGGTGCACGGACGGTGGAAATTCCGCGGACTATTGGATGTGACCTCACCTCATCATCCGAGTGAAGGAATGAAAGAATAAACTAAGTTCCGAGGAGCTTTTTCACCGACCGACGCACATATATATATATATATATATATATATTCTGGTCGATTAGAAGGTGGGGCCACATGGATCCGACGTGGCGCATGAGATGGAGGAGAATCCCCGACCGCGAGCATCTGATGACGACAGCCCTCGCCCCATCCCCCCCCCCACATCTCGCCGCTACCAAACTTTTTCACGTCCCCCGATTCGACCCGACTCGGAATTTCGGCCAGATAAAACGGTGTCTTTGTTTCTCGGCTTTTTCTACGAGAATGTAATGACTTGCGAGCCGGCGTTCACTCATTTGAAAATTTCGTAGTGGCGTTTTGGTGATACTGAAGAATCCGGATGGGCGATTTGGGTACTTTCATGGGAGGAAAAATTGACGTAGAGGAAGAAAACGGTAAGTTCATGCAAATGGGGATTTCTGGTATCCCGCAGACCATTTCGATTCTATGCTCAGTAACCGGCATGGGTTATCCAAACAAGTGTTAATTATATAAATTTTATTCCTTGGCTGTTGAGATGCCTGAGAATGCACCATCAGCGAATGGGTGGGTCCTCATTTCTTATAGCTAGGGTAGTAGCATGCAGTGGTCTGCAATGCAAATGTAACTCTGATATTTGTGCGAAGAAAAAAATCTGTAATCAAATAAAAAATAAAAAACTAGGGCGGGCTACTGGATTTTGAAGTCTCGCATTTGAATTAGTTTCCATTCACATGCACAAACCACCGGAGGAAAAGCGAAGGAATGAGTGTGACCCTCCACACCACCAAGACTCAACTTTCCTTCCATGGTTATTTAATTTTTGTGCTTTGTTTATTTCTTCTAGGGTTTCCATGGCCTCTTGAAGAGCAGTCGTTTATCCTTTTTTTTTTTCTTGTACCTCCACTTTCCATGCAGGAGAAGCCGCTAACCTCATTTCCCCGAGCTCTGCACCACGGCAAGCCAAAGAACCTTACGGGTTAAGAAACTTGAAACAAAAAAGCAATTAAAGGAAAGAGAGAAAGAGAAGCTTCTGCTTTTGCATATCTTCTCCATCTCTTTCTGTTTCTCTCTCTGTCTCTCTCCTCTCCCTGCAACTCCTAGTCGATGTGATTCTCCACCAGCTTCAAACCCACCAACCTTTTGTAACGAAAAGCACAAAAAACCATGGTTTTTCCATCGGTTCCTGTCTATCCAGATCCACCCATCTGGCAGCAGGTAAGGTTCTTGAATTCAATTTCTTTGCATAACTTCCTCTTGTAAAAAGCAAAATAAAACAAAAAAATATTCCTGCGCTTTTCCTAGAATTTTTTGAATATCCTGTGGATTTGATCTTTAATTTGCTTTCCTCTTACAGAGACAAAATTACCAACAAGGAGGCGAGAATCTGCAGAACCCGCCACCGCCAGCACCTGCAACCGGCCCTGCTGGCGCGGCTTCGATCAGGCCAGGTTCCATGGCCGATCGGGCCCGCCTAGCGAAGCTGCCTCAGCCAGAAGCAGCACAGAGATGTCCTCGATGCGAGTCGCCCAATACAAAGTTCTGCTATTACAACAACTATAGCTTCTCCCAGCCACGCCACTTCTGCAAAACTTGTCGCAGATACTGGACTCGAGGGGGTGCTTTGAGGAACGTCCCTGTTGGAGGTGGTTGCAGAAGGAACAAAAGAAGCAAAGGCAGCAGCTCAAAATCCCCCGCTCCCTCTGACCGCCAAACTGGTTCAACTTCTGCAAGCTCAGTTTCCCCCAATAGTTACACCTCCGACGTACTAGGCCACCTAGCACCTCCTCCCCCACCTCAATTGCCTTTCATGTCTACTTTACATCACCTAAGTGACTACGGTGTCCCTGATATTGGGCTGAATTTTGGTGGAATTCATCCAACTGTGGACTCAGCCACTGCCGAAGGCGGAAGTGACATGGATTTTCAGATGGGTGGGGGTTCAGGCAGCGGCGGAGGAACTATCTTATCACGTGGAACTACGGAACAGTGGCGAATACCCCAAGTCATGCAATTCCCATTCTTGACAGGCTTGGAGCCGCCACCACCGTTGTATCCATTTGAAGGGGAAGGGGTGGAACATCCTTACGCTGGCGGTGCTGCTTCCCATCTACGGGCAAAGCCACCATCTTCCAGCGTTACTCAGATGGCCCCAGTGAAAGTGGAGAGCAATGATCAAGCACTGAACTTGCAAAGACAGTTCCTGGGCATCCCCGGAAATGATCAGTACTGGGGTGGCAATGCATGGACCGATCTCTCTGGATTCACATCCTCTTCCAGCAGCCACATGTTGTAACCTTACTCAGGAAGCTTCTTTTTTACTACGGCTTCAATCGAAGAAACTCAACTAAGTGGAAGCACATACCATTAGAATCTTAACTGGCAAAAGTTACAAGCCAGGAGTCTTAAGTAGTTGAAATTGAGCTCCGATCCGAGAACTACTACATGGTAGGCTTCTAGTTTTCATCTTTCTGATGTTAGTAATTTTTTTCTTTTTCTTTTTTTATTTCCTGTAGTATGTTTACAGAACTGGGTGCATGAGTTGTTGGACTATCATATCTGATAGAAGGGCAAATTGTTAAAGACGAGAAGGAGCACTATTTTGTGTGATTTCTCTTCGCTATTTTCCATGAGAAGTGTCTCATATGTTTTCGAATTTACATAGAGGTGTACGGCATTTCTCATTTTTCCTTCAATCCTGGCAACCTTGTATACTTACTAAGGCTACCAGAATTCAATACTGATACCACCGGGCGCAATTGCCTAGCCTTTCATGTGTAAGTAGAATCATTATTCGAGTGAACTGGAATACTCACATCCAATACTATTTGCTCTCAAGACTCCAAGAACTAAGTTTCAGTCAGGTGACTTCCATTGACATGATTTCAGACAACCAAGCACAGAGAATGAGAGAGAAATCACAGATATATCTTTCTCTTCATTTCCAACGACAATGTTCCTCGGAAGAGAGCCCTTCCGTTGCAAGGTTCTCTATCAGGTCTTTCAGTGACACTCTCAAGGAGCAAAGCTATTTTGTGACTTCTCTTGCTAAATTAATGAAATTTTCACCCTCATTTTCTTTCAACTGAATCGACTTACGCAAATAGTTGCTTCGCCTACTTCTTATCCTGTTAACCTTAAATAAGCAAGTCCCTGTAGCATTCCTGAACTGTTTTTCATTCCCTTCTTAAACTCTGATTCTATTCTATATATTTCGGCTTTGCTGCTATCTGTTAACATCTCCACTACCTCTGATGTATGAAGAGAGCAGAGGAGAAAATTGAACGTTGAATTAGTGTTTGAAGAGGAGTATGATTTTCCATCACTGGTATCCCTTTTTTCATGCTTTGGCGGAAAAAGTTTGAATAATGCTTATAGCTAGAGCCAAATAGTGACTCTAATTGTTAGAATTTTGTTGGAAATTTTCACTGAACATTTGACTCATGTCTGAACATGATTCTCTCTACTTTCTTCGTCACAATCATGAATAAGTTTATAAACGGTTATGAAGTTTAGCAGTAGAGTTGTTGGGGTCGGACTATGGGACTTGCATCCGAGACCTAGAGAAAACTGTATTTGTTTATTAATTAGTTGAGGAGGAAGTAGATATGTGTCTAGCTTGAGAGAGATTGGATTCTTAAAAACGCCAAAATCCCACTCAAACCCATGCAATCAATCCGTTATAATAAATAAGAGTTCTAGAGTCAAAGAATAGAACTACTACTGGGTCTCTGTCATTCTCTCATCACCTTGGTTTCTATCTGTTTCTGTGTCCCTCTCATCCCAATAAGACACTTCGAAACAACCAAAAAATTCTTCCCTGTATCTTCACTCTCTCGCTCTCGCTTGGAATCTGTTTAGTTTTTAGCCCTGCTTTTGCAAGAACCAAGGAGGCTTGGAGAATAAAGCAAGCAAGCAATAAAAAGCTAAGAGACCTCAATAGTTGGGTCTTGGGTTCGTTTCTGCGGGTAGTCCTTACACGGTCTACAGAGATGCATCTCGCGTCCAGTGTGCAGCAGAAAAGAAGAAAATTCCTCCAGTCGTTAGTCAGGAAACCCCAAGGAAATCAGCAAGATGGGTCTTCGAGAAATAAAGAAAAGCGAATGAAAACATCGATCGCAGAGTACGAATGCAATCAAAGGAGGCTCGGAATTCCACGCATCGTCCTTGTTTGCTCCCCCACATGGATAGGCGTGAGGTGTTTCTTCTGTTTCCTCAGCAGCTTTCGCTTTTGATACTTACACATCTCTCTCCTTCTTCTCTCTCTTCCCCTCACAAAACAGGAAAAGGAAAGACACGCAGAATTCAGAATTCAGAACCGTTCACTCAGAGGATCCGGGTTCCACGTTGCCTCACATGTTCCCAATCATAGATTTCCAGATTCTCCCTCCTCCATACCACGAAAGGGTGGCTTCCAGGTACACTTACAGGACAATGCTTCCTTCTTCTTCTTTAATCTCACCGAGCTAGAGTGTGTATTGGGCTTATCCTAAGCTAAGACCAAAGGCAATTGCATCATGGCGCAATTAGTGGCATCCATGCATGGCCCACCACTCGTCTTAGTGTGGTGGGCCATGCATGGATGCCACTAAAGGGGCAATTACTGTAACCCATGAATTAAGGTCATCTAAGCTAAGTTTAGACTAACAAGATGGGAATTTGAGAAAGTTAGTTGTAGGCAGATCTTTTCAGCAGAAAAGTGAGACTCTCCTCTAATTAGTCCTACGTATGGAACAGATTCACTCTATCTTTATCAATCCCATTCATGAGATCCATCAAAGTTCTATGTTTTAGAGAATCTCTCTATCTTTCTTTTTATTTTTGTTTCAACAGATCTAATCTCCTCCAAGTGAGCGTGCTTGACTTAAAAATGAATAGCTTTTATTTATTTTAGTGAAAAGCAAATGGTCCCCATAAGATAAGTAAGCTTAAGAAACTTAAATCAAGCTGGAAGTTGATGCAAGATCATAATCATGGGTGAGCTGTATAGAAATGCTTAAGCCTACCAACTACAGGGATGAATTGTTTATAAATTGCTTCTTCTTCCAGAGTAAGAATAGGTTCATTGGTATTCGATATGCATTTTTGTGGTTGTGATCTCATCTCTTTCATCATCTGTCACTAAGGGTGGCATTCAAGTATTCGTGAGAGACCACTTAAGTTACTGGAATAATTAATTAGCTTTGTATTCTAGTCATATTAAAATCAAGCAAGCAAAAAGAAAGATAGACACTGTGAAGCACTTCTGATCTCAATGAGTTTGTTGTTTTTAATTGTGCATGCAGACGATCTTTTATGGGTTTATTCTACGTCACTGACCTTCTATCACATTCTCTGTGTAGTTGTTTATTTGCCTCTTTGCTCGTTTTTGAATGTGGAAGAGAAGAGGATTTTGTCTGCGTTTACGTCTATGCATGTCAATAGTCTGCAAATCATTGATGATGTCTGTGTGAGTTTTTAAGTTGTAGCTTCTGTTGATCGAGTGTTGAGAGAGAGACAGAGGGAGAGGGGGATTTGACCAGTCTAGACAAATTTAGGGGACAAAACCATGTTGCCTTTTCCAAAGGTTTATTTTGGCACTAATTAAAGGAAACGAGGAGGACCATCGTCCATATCTTTAGGAACAACAGTGTATTCATGGCAAATTTCAATTTTCTTTGCGTCCTTTTCAGTTTTCTTTATATAGTTTCTCAATTCAGTCAAAAAGATAAAGAGAAAATCCTCAAAAATCCACTCATCCACACGCACGTACTCATTTCGGAATAGTTTTCTCTGGAATTCTCTCTCCTTTAGGTTTTCTTTATTCATCCACACATCTTGTAAACAGTTTACACTACCAGCCAATGCCAATTTGCATGAAAATAGGATAGATTCGTAAGTTGTCCTCTTCGATCAAGTTTTCGGCAACGCGTTTTGCATAGAAAAAAAGTCTCACGGGATCCACCGGAAAAAAAAAATGGTGGGGTCATGTCAGATTGATAGTTCGTCTTGTTTTCTTCTAACACATCACAGTCCACTACATGTCGTGGATTGAACATATTTCCAAAGGAGAGATCCAGAACAGTGCTCTGCAATTTGCCTGCTGCTTTTGCCTCCTCTGAACTTCAGTAGAATTTTAAACAGTTTTTGGGTCCACTTACCATCTTTACTTTTGTTAATTAAATCCGTTTTGGGTTTTGATTTGAGTGAAGGGGAGATTAGTTTTTTAAGGGTTTGATCACTCAATTCTCATTGATTGAGAGTTTTTCCTGTTGCAAGTGTTTGGTAGATGACCAGAATATCGTTTTCTGTCCTCTCTTTTGTTTATTTATTGACAGGGATAAGACCATGTTATATTACTGTTTTGTGCCTCTAAATAATCCTTTCTGTCAGTTTTCTTTTGCAAGTCCTGGATCCACCACTGTTTAGTCATTGCTTAAGCTGAAGGGACAAGAAAAACTGAGGAACGTTGCTGTGCATGAGCGGTTAAAACGGTTTCACACCCATACTGTAATTGTGTAAGCGAGAATAAGTGCAATGGTGTTGTTGGACAAAACAAATCATTTACCAGGCTTTTCCATGAATTAATGAATGTTGATTGTAAAAAAAATACTACACTTAACTATTCTAAGAACATAAAGAAATAGTAAATACATGAAATATAAGATTTCTAACATTTCATACTCCCCCTCAAACTGAAGTACATAAATAAAATAAATCAATTTTTTTACAAAAAAAATTCAAATAAATTTCAAGAAAGAGCTTAAATAAAGAAATCTTCAAGCTGATCGGATAACCTTATATGTAGTACTTTTGGTACCTCTCATTACTGTATCTCTAATGAAATGGTAATCTTCTCTCAATATGTTTTGTTCTTTCTTAGAACAATTGAATGTTGATAATATAAATGTCATTTTGATTATCACATGCCATTTCTATAGGACATAAGGTTGGAAATCCAAACTCGTTAAGCAAAAACTTGGTTGGCATCATCTCACAAGATAGCCCTATACTCTGCTTCTCCACTGGACCTTGCTATAACTATTTATTTCTTCCTTCTCTGTCTTACTAGATTTTCTCCAATAACGGTACAAAATCCAGTGGGAGACCTTCTACAACCTTATACTTGACATAATCAACATCTGAAAAACCATTGATCACCACATTATCATTCTTCTAATAAGGTAATCCTTTTCCTGGAGCTTCTTTCATATTCTTTAGAATTTTATACACTGCATCAAGCTGAATTTTTTTAGGTTTATCCATGAACAAACTTACTATATTCACAACAAAAGCATTGTAACAGTAGCATAAATTAGCTTTGTAACTATTACATCAACCACTTAACTAAAAGCCATGCAAGGGAAGACGTCCACTTCCATGAATCAAAGGCAAACCATGCAAAGGAGGATGTCACCATGCATGAATCAAACTCAGTCAACTCAAGAAAATTCTAGAAGATCTCCTCCTACAATCACTCACTCAAGGGACCCGAACAAAGATCCTCTTACAAGATCTACTCCTCAATCCTCTCAATCAATAGAAATAAATCAAGGGAAATTATCTCCTTAAATTACTTAACTCATGGAAGAGTTTTGTCATTCTCTCATGGAGTTTTAGAAGTTCTCATTGTATCGAGCAGACGGTCTCATCCAAGGAAGATTCAATTCGATGAAGAAAATAAAGTTATTCCCTTTTCTACACATCTTACTAGAGTTTCTTTCTCTCATTGTGCACATTATTCTAGCAATTCTCTTCTTTTTGTCTCTCCAACAATTTTTTTCTTACCTTCTCTAGCCATCATGAATACCAACATTATATCATCTCATGTCAGTTAAATCTATCACTGCTCTTATCTCAATTAATTTTTCAGCCAATAACTATGTTCTAGAGAAAATGAATTACGTGTTGAAATCTGATTGCCCTACAGGATTAATTGATGGATCTATTTCACCTCACACCCAATTTCACAATGAAAACATTATCCCTTTCCTGATAATCCCTAATTTAAAGAATGGGAACTTCAAGATCACTTACTTCTTAGTTGGTTCAATGCCACAATGGTTGCAAGGCCCTTTGCTATGGCATTGGCTTAAAGAGATGTGTGGCAGAAGTGTGAAACCATCTTTGCTAACCAATCAAAAGTCCACGAAATGCATATCCACCAACCATTGCAAACTATGAAAAAGACCAATGATCAGACATAAAATGATGGTGTCACCAAATTTAGAGTACGTGACGCCTTAGCAGTAATACAAAGTCCCATATTTTAAGAAGAAAAAAGTTTTTGGCTTCTCCATGGCCTAAACACCCCAAATGAATCCTTGGTCACAACCATGCTTACTTGTCCTCCACTTCCATTATACAAAGAAATTCCGCTACTGCAAAGTCATGACCTTGGATCAACTAGATACTCAGGCATTCTTTCACAGCGATGGTGGCAAACAAAACTTTGGTCAACAAGTCACCGAGAAATAAGAACAATAATCAATTGTTCAATAAAACCCTGGGTAAGTCTTTCAAGCATTTGTAGAATTTAGGACTCATTCATATTGATCTTGAGCCAAAAAGGGAGAGGAGAAGGAGAAGAAGGAGAGGAAGAAGAGATTAAGAGAGAAGGGAGAGGAGAGTTTGGACGAGATTGAGAAGTGAGGAGAGAACTTAATGCACTACCTCTTAGCCAAGGGCCTCTATTTATAATTTTTAAAATGCCCTTAGGGCTACAACATAACAAGAAAAGAGACATAAATAGATAAGTAATTACATCTTCATTTCATCTTTATGAGAAGTCTTCTTATTTACCAATATGCCACCTCTTGGACATGTGGGCTTGAGCCCATCTTCTAACACTCCCCCTCAAGAGAAGATGTAGAAGGATGGCCAAGATGGTTGTGACAAAGTTGTGCCTCAGATGGAGAGGATGAAAGTACAGCTAATGGAGGCAAGTCCAAGTATTACAAACCCCTCTTTTCATGTCCTCCACCAATCAACCGCTTCATTGTTAGACCCTAAAATACATAAGAAGAGGGTGAGAAGGTGACAAAGCAATTTAAATATTTTGTGAACTGACTTACCGAGAGTAAATTTAAAGGGAAATGAGGAACAAATAGGATATCTCAAAGTGGGATAGAGGGTGTGATAGAAGGTGATCTCTTGCCAAGTACTTTTGTTTGGGTACTATTAGCTATAATAACAAACCTATCGAGAATACATGGAGATAAAAAATTTAGCATATGTTTGTTACCTAAGAGATGTTCCCAGGCCATGGAGTCTATTATCCAAGATGAAGAGGAGGAAGTGGAAGAAAACATACCCAAAGCAATAGTGGTAGCAGTGTTAGTAAAGATGAAAGGGAAGACCCCATGAATGACTTCATTTTCTAAAATGTTTCATAAACATGAGTGAGAGTCATCTTCCCAGTTTGTGAATCGGCATTTTCTTCCCATTTATCATTGGTAACGGAGACTGGAGTAGCCGTGGCCCATTCTGGTTTGCCATGAATCTTCCAACAAGTTTCCATAAGGTGGTTTTGACTGCCACAATAAGTGCATAATCGAGGCTATATGTGAGAGTAGCTAGGACCGATTTTACCATCTCTTGTTCGATTTCCTCTAGAATTTCTGTTTTGGCCTCAGTTGGAGGATGATGTACCTCTATTACTAGAATACATAGCAGATGAACATCATTATTTAAGTTAGGAGACTGATCAAAGATTCTCAACAATGTGGCACTTATATCATCAAAGGATAGAAGTAAGGAGGAGCTAAGAAGTTGGGTCTTAGTAACTTCAAGGTATGGTTTGGTATTTGTCAAACAAATTGTTGCTGCTAAAACTTTCCTTTGGCTTTCTTGAACTGAAATATCGGTGAAGTATGGTTGAGTGATTTTTCCACTCTTGAAGTAAACCTCAAAACCGAGCCAAAAATTCATGAATAGTGTCTCATTGTTTAGTATTAAGCATGTTTTACAATACATCAAATAACTTTTATAAAGTCTCCATACTGGAGTATAACTTAGTACAAGTGTCTCAAATCTATTTGGCTGACTCTAAGTGGACAACATTGTTGGCTACATGCTCTTCCATACAATTAATAAGCCAACTAATCACCAAATTTTCATCCTTAACCCACTTTAGATTAGATTGACTTTCTTCATCAATCGGTGGTGAAGGCTTGGTTAAGTGACCGAGAAGGTCTCGAGTAATAAGAAACCTTCTAACCAATTGAGATCAACTAAGATAATTGGATAATCGTCTTAAGGGAATGGTAGTAATTTTGAGTATGTCACTCTTACTACTTTGATTTCCTTCAACCATCTTAATTTAACAAATGCTTAGCAACTCACAAACAAGAAGAGTTTTAATTCCAATTGAGATCCAATCAAACTAAAATCCCAATTTAGATGGTGCCTATTACTATAATTCACTATTTAAGAGCTTATTGGGACTGAATTAAGGTCACTTTGTAAAGCTTGAGAACCACTTAAAGCAATGATTTGTTGTCCAAACAAATAGTAACCCGAGTGACGGAATTTTCCTTCCAATCCAAATTTTAACTCAAGAGGGACTTTTAAGGGTTCAAAATAATTTGAACTTTTACTCAAACTGAGACCTCAATCTTGGGAGGCTCATGTTTGCCGAAAAAAATCCATAGTTCAATTTTGAAAATAGTCCTCTTAATCAAAATTGAACAATCTTCTTTCAAATACCTGCCACTTTCAAATAAAGATAAGTTCTTTATTTTCTTTCAAATATCAGCCACTTTCAAACAAAGATAAGTTCTCATCTGTTAGGAATTAGATGCCCTAATTCCAAACTAATGAGAGCAATAATAATAAACGCGGAAGAAGGGAAAAACAAACACGAAAAACACAACAAGATTTACAGGTTTGCCTCAAGGTGAGATTTTGTCTTGTCTTTCGCCACTACAGTAATCCAATATGAAGATTAAATAGTTTATAAGAGAAATCACATACTTATAGGTGTTTCTCTCTAACCTCTCGGGCTGTAACTCAAGATACTCCTCGGATTAAGATCATCAAACCCTAATAGCGACACCCCTCAATTTAAAGAGAAAGCTAAGGCAACCGCATTACAAAAGTGAAATTCCAAAACTACCCTTAATAAAACAATAGTCAATATATCGTGGATCGGATGGGGGCTCTGCCCCCGCATCCCTAGGATGGGGGATTCCCACCCCCTTCCAAGCCCCACGAAGACCTTACTATGAAGGTCAGTCCTCGACCAACTCAGCTTTAGGCATTAATTAGGTTCCACAACTTAACATTATCCACTATATTAGCGACTAAATCAGGCTCCAAACACACACAAAATCATGCCTTAAGTGGAGTAAATCAATTACTCATTCAATATCAAATCAAATCCTTTTCTTTCCTTAAAAAATTCAAGAAGTCATGGCAGGTTCTTCACCAAAGCTTGGCTTAATTTTTTCTTATGATTGGTGTCATATTTATCATTTAAAAAGACACCTTTCCCTTACTCATTTTGAAAAAAAATCTTTTAGGCAACGAAATTACTCATAAGTCTTAAAGGGTTGGAGAAGGAATTAGCAATTTTCAAAATTCATAAATCACCAAAACCAACTTTGAGCTTGGAAAAGTCCCACAAACAAATTATTTATGTTTTGGAGAATCCGAGTACCATAAATCATAAAAAAACTTGGTTTAATCCAAAAAAATCAAGAAAACTTCTGGTCTTGAATAATGAGAGATCAAGCTCTCATGAAAGTCTCATATTATTCTTCCATCATATAACCATCAACTTCATAATCCATAGATCATCAAACTTGAAATATTTGAGTGCAAGAAGATCAAGGTCACAATATCCTTTAAACACCAAGTATTAGCTTTCACAACTTCTCATATGAAAGCCATTTGTTTCTTGATGAAATATATAGATTAAGGGCTCGGTACATAGTACGAATATATGGAAAAAATAACCAAAAATCCCTTATATTTCCGTGGTTGAATCTCTTCCTTCAAGACAACCTTGCATGAAACCTTCAAAGGTACTTAAGCATCACTTCAATGTGGAAGTCTTAAATACTTAGCTCTGATACCATGTGGAATTTAAGACTCGTTCATATCGATCTCAAGCCAAAGAGGGAGGGGAGAAGGAGAAGAAGAGAGAAAGGAGAGAGAGTGTAGAGATCGAATTCCAAGAGAAGGGAGAGGAGAGTTTGGATGAGATTGAGAAGTGATGAGAGAACTTAATGACCTACTTCTTAGCCAAGGGCCTCTATTTATAATTTTTACAATGCCGTTAGGGCTACAACATTATAAGAGAAGAGACATAAATAGACTAGTAATTACATCTTCATGCCAACATTATGAGAAGTTTTCTTACTTATCATTATGCCACCTCTTGACGTGTGGGCTTTTGTTATAGTCCTGGGGTTAAGTACCTATGCCTTCCGCTCCTAACAGGTCGGTCTATTGGGTAGTATTGGCTAGGTGCTTAACATTTGGTATTAGAGCGGGCTCCCATGTGGCAAGTTCGAATCCCCGAGGGGAGTCCCGGTGAGGGTGTCGCGAGTCCCAGACGCGGTTGCCTTAAGGGATTATGGGATCTTGACCCGGCACCCATCTTTAAGTGTTAAGCCTCTGTGGATGTCGGCTCACGAAGGTGGGGTGTACTGTTATGGTCTTGGGGTTAAGTATGTTAGTTAGAACTGGGGAAGCTTCATGAAGGTCAACTGGATTGCGTGCAACAGCTATTGCGTGAAGCAACCATAGCATGCAGCAACCATTGAGTGTTGCAATGCTTATAAATAGAGGAGTTCTTCAGCAGCATGAGCCATCCAGAATCAGATCTCTTCCTTGTTACTCTGTTTTGTTTTAGTTTCTTCTCTTGTATTTTTGTTCAGTCCAAAAGCCATTGAAGCTCTTCTAAGAGCATGTGGTGGGACGAAACCTTCTTGTATTTGTAATAGATCAGTGTTGGTTTTCTTCTTGATTGTTGTTTAGACGTTCCTGGGTTGAGCTTACTCTGTTTTACAAAGTACCTATGCCTTCCGCTCCTAAGCTTTCTTCCTTGGATATGTAGGCTTGAATCCATCTTCTAATAGCACTTAAACTTCAGCCAATTAGACACCACCATGTCCACCACTTTGGAAACTAAAAGCAACAGTCATCCCCCCCTCCATCCAATGGTTCATGCTGCCAAATTTTTCAAAAACCAAACCATACCATTGGAATATGTTAGCACTATTTTAACTAAAATAATCAATCCAAAAATATTCCCCATGCTCTAGCAAGCCTTTTCATTTTCAAATCAAAGGACCCACAATGGTTCCTTGACACTGGTGCTACTGCTCACAAGAAAAATGTTGAATTCATGGAAAAGGGAAATACTTATTGACTTATGATCAGATTACATGAACCTCTATTTATAATAGAGGAAGGTAGTAGAGTCTAATTACAATACAACTGCCTTTGTCCCAATTACACCCAAACTCTAACACTTAAAGATAAGTCTTAGCATAATTAAATAACTCAATATAAATAAAAGACACACATAACTCAAACTAGAACTCTTCTAGGACGTGATCATAAGATAAAGATACCAGCTCATGGTTATCTTCGTGAGTCCTTCTTGATCTTCCAACTTATATAATAAGGATTTGAATCTGGCCTCTAGGTCGCCCCCTCCGGGATTCAAACTCCAACTTGGGAACCCGCTCTGATACCAAATGTTAAGCACCTAGCCATACTACCCAAAAGACCGGCCTGTTAGGAGCGGAAGACATAGGTACTTAACCCCAGGACCATAATAGAATGCCAACTCGTGGTAATCATGGTGGGTCCTACTTCTTATGTGTTTGGGACCATCTTACAATATTCTTAGATATGTGGGTCTTCCTTGGTCGTGAGGGCTGGAGGCCATCTTCCAACACTCCCCTCAAGCGGGGTATGAGAGAACGTCATGAACTCCCAACTTGCTAGAAATGGTGTGTAAGATCTTTTTTTGTATAAAATGGCAATCCTCCACATCTTCCAACACCCCCCTTCATGATGGTGCTCTCTTCCATGAGGCCCAGCTGGCCAATTAAGGGAGGAGGGGGGGGGGGGTAATTGAGTTCCTCCGTCATGGAATCCCAACCATTGCTATTTTTGATAGAGTATTAAGTTCCTTCGTCATGGAATCCCAACCGTTGATATTTTTATGGGGTTTTAAGTAATGATACTGAGGCCACCTCTTCTTCAATAATAATGTCTCATCCAAAGAGACATAATAGCTGCAGCTGAATATAACACGACCATCTTCCAACACATATAATAAACTTTGTAAAAGAACCCATGAAATAATCTGATATAAAATTTTCTTCTTGGATGCACAAGCTTCATTTGTGCTCCCCCTTTCTTGAATATTTTTATCACATAAAACTTATCCACAACATATGGAATAAAATACCTCTTCCTTGTACTTATTCTACTTCTCCCCTTCAAACTCGGAGGTAATGACAATGATCCCAGCTTGAACCAAATATCATAGATGTAGCAATAAGTCCAAATAACAGAGATGCATAAATAAGCCCTCAAACTAGGGATAAGTGAGATATTTTCCTGATATATCAACTCAAAAAGTGACGCAAAACAATGGGCTTAAATTTGGATTTTTCAATGCAACAAAATACTAGCATGACCTTTGGTTCTTTCAATGAGAATATATCTTTAAATATAGATCAGATTGACATAAAAATTTCTCCTTATGAAACTAGAATAAAATACCTTTCATCCAAGTATAACTTCTCTGCATAAAATATAATTATTAGAAAGATAATTAATCTGATAGATTTCGGTCTATATCATTTGGCCGAACTAAGCACTGTTTCTCCTTTTTTTTTTTCAGCATGACCATTGAATCTTCCAAGATCAATATCTCCTTATAAAAAACTCAGATCGAGAATTGGTTGAATAGGTAAGAAAATGGACTTATAGATATTTATTTTGATATAGATTCTCCATATAAAATCTCATTCTTTATAGCATAAAATACCTCGAAAGTTGAAGTTTTCTACTGCTTCACCAACCTTTTTTTCAATCTGACCTTCACTGCTTCAAATATTGATTTCTCTTTGTAGATAAATCCGATTAAAAATTTATTAAATATTTAAAAGAATAGACTTAAATATATTTCTTTTGATATATATATATATATATATCTCCATATAAAGTCTCATTTTTTATAGTATAAAATACCTCGGAAGTTGAAGCTTTCTGCTGTTGATCGAACCTCTTTTGCAATCTGACCTTTGCTCCTTAAAATATCAATTTCTCTTTGTAGATAACTCTGATTGGAAAAATATGGTTTTTATTAGAAATTATACTCAAATATTTTTTTTTAAATAGATAATTTTCAATATTAAAATCTAAGTATAGAGGTGAAAAATTCAAAGCAAAATACAGGTGTAGTGACTGAAAAAAAAACTATGAACCTAGACTTAGAGTTTAGGGTTTAGAGAAAATGATCTCATTACCTCTGTGGGTTGACCAATTCCCACAGAACTTGATCTGATACCATGTTGAATTTATGGAAGAGGAAAATGTTTTTTGACTTATAATCAGATTACATGAACTTCTATTTATAATAGAGGAAGGTAGTCAAGTCCAATTACAATAAAACTACATTTGTCCCAATTACACCCAAACTTTAACACTTAAAGATAAGTCATAAATAATTAAATAATTCAATATAAATAAAAGACACACAAAAACTCAAACTAGAAATCTTCTTGGACGTGACCATAAGATAAAGATGCCAGCTTATGGTTATCTTTGTGAGTCCTTCTTGAATAGTCATTGGATCTAAGGTTAGAACCTTGCTTCTTGCTGGCCTTGAGGCTTAGAACCTCTGACTTGTGGCTGCTCTTCTCTTCGGTATGGAGCAAGGTAAACAAAAATAAAAATAGGGAAGAAAGAAATTCAGATTTAAGAGGGAACCTAGACCTAGAGCTCATCAAGGAGACCTCCAAACCCTAGAGCTTGTCAAGGAGAACTCCAAACCCTGTTTTAACCTAATTCAAAACTTAACTTTTCTCATTCTCCTTGCCCTCTAAGTTGGGTTGATGCCAACCATAGTTTTAGGGTTAATTATTACAATACTGCCCCTATGACAATTTAACTTAAATAATGCATAAAAAATGAATTTAAATCAATATGGATAGAAAGCTATTAACTCTATGATTAACTTTGTGACTCAGTGCACCTCCGTTGTATGACTCGATTAGCTATTGAGTCCTCAACATCAGCCCCTCCCCCCTTCGGTTCCTTTGGAGAAAGAGCTTGTCCTCAAGATTGTAAGCTGAGTAGATCTGTTTGAAGGTGTCCAACTATTCCCATGTCACTACGTATGGTTTGGTGGCGGTCCACTGGACTAGAATTCCCACTGGTCATTAACCAATCAAGCTCGTAACACTGCGGCTGGTGTAAGGATGACATATCCGTTGTCCACCGGAAGAAGGAACGGAGTGGATGTGGGGGGTGAGCCCGTATAAGGTTTTAGTAGGGATACATGAAACACATCATGCAGTTTGGCCGTGTCCGAAAGTTGTAGTTGATAGGCCACTGGTCTCACGAGTCGAATAATGGAAAAGGGCCCAAAGTACTTGGGTGAGAACTTGTGGCGTGGCGGTCCGGCAATGGAATGTTGTTTGTATGGTTGGAGTTGTAACCAAATGTAGTCCCTTACCTCGTACGAGACGTCTTTGTGTCCCTTGTCGTAGAAATCTTTCATGTGAACCTGAGCCAGCTGGAGGCGATCTCTAATATTCTATAATACCTGGTCGCAATCTATGAGTGTCTGATCAATGGCGTCCATGCGGGTGGAAGTTGGAGTATAAGAGAGGAGCCGAGGGGGATCCCTGCCATATAGAACCAGGAATGGAGTGGATTGCAAGGTAGAGTGGAATGAAGTGTTGTAACAATATTTAGCCCAAAGTAGCCACTGAACCCATTATTTAGGATGATCACCCACAAGGCACCGTAGATACATTTCGACGGTGCGGTTAACCACCTCGATTTAGCCATATGTCTAGGGATGATATGAGGAGAAAAAATTTCAACTTCGTGCCACTCAAACTAAAAAGTTCCTGCCAGAAAGTGCTAGTAAATACCGCATCCCGATCACTGACAATGGATTCTGGAATGCCATGCAAGAGGACTATATGCTCAAGGAAGGCTGTGCCACTCATGATGCTGTATATGGATGTGCCATAGGAATAAAATGTGAGTACTTGGAGAAGCGATCGACCACCACAAATAATATTGATTTGTCGGCTGACTAGGGAAGACCCTCAACAAAGTCCATCTAAATATTGGCCCAGACTTGTGTAAGAAGTGAAAGAGGTTGAAGAAGACCGGTTGGACTTAAGTGGTGAGCTTTGTTGCATTGACATACCTGCCATGCTGAGACATATGTGACTATGGTGGTCTTCATGGCTTGCCAATAAAAATTTTCTTGAACACGCTGCAATGTGTTATGGATGCCTTCATGTGTGATGTCAAGGTAGGCAGAGAGGATGGCTGAAATCAATTCTGAAGTGTGTGGTAGATAAATCCGTATTTTGTAGCAAATAAGGGAATCTTGGATGGACCACTTAGAATCCATTGTCCCCTCTGTAACTTTTTTGTGGAGCTTCTGTAGGGCAGGAAGAGTGGCATGGGACTCTCTAACCAAGTCTAAGATGAGGAAACAAGACTGGTTGATCGTATATATGAGCTTCTGGTGTTCAAAATGCCATGATAAGGCATCCACTGCCATGTTTAATCTTCCCGAACAGTACTTGACTAAAAAATCAAATCCCGTCAACTTACTAATGCAATGCTGATGTGGAGAAGTAGTGAGGCGTTGTTCAAGTAAGAATTTAAGGCTGTAATGATCAGTACGGATGAGAAATGCACGGCCCCATAAGTAAGGTCGCCAATGTTGGACAGCCTTGGCCAACCCGATTAATTCCCTTTCATACATTGCCAATTAGTGATGTCGTGCTGCCAACTGCCTACTGAAATATGCAATGGGGTGGGACTGCTACTGTAAGACAAGCTCCAATGCCCCCACCGGATGTGTCGCACTCTACCACAAATAAGTCCTCAAAATTGGGAAGTTGTAGGACGGGTGTGGAGGCGAGAGCTAGTTTGAGGGCCTCAAAGGATTGTGTGGCCTCATCATTCCAAATAAAGGAATTCTTCTTGAGGAGACTGGTCAATGGTGCTGCCAAGGGTCCTTAATTCTTAATGAATTTGCAGTAGTATCCGGCTAGGCCCAAAAATCCTCACAAAGCTGAGTAAGACTGAGGTTGTGGCCAATCATGAATTACCTTAATCTTCTCAGAATCAATAATTACCCCGCATGTGATATAATATGGCTGAGATAGGCGACATGTGACTCCACAAAAGAGCATTTGGATTTCTTCAAATTGAGCTAGTGGGCTCGTAAAAATTCAAAAAATATCAGTAAATGCGACAAATGCTCTTCCCCTGACTTGTTGTATATGAGTATATCATAAAAAAAAAAAACAAGTACAAATTTTTGAAGATAGTTGCGAAATACCTCATTCATCAGTGCTTGAAAAGTTGATGGGGTGTTTGATAACCCAAACGACATGACCACAAACTCAAAATGGTCGTGACGTGTGCAGAAGGCCGCCTTCTCATTGTCAGAGGGGTGCATACGAAGTTGATGATATCCTGAGCGTAAATTCAGTTTAGTGAAGACCCATGAACCATGTAATTCATCCAGGAGCTCCTCCACTACAGGAATAGGGAACTTATCCTTCACGGTCTGGGCGTTTAACTACCTATAACCGATACAAAATCTCCATGTGCCATCATGTTTCTTCACGAGCAAGACTGGTGAAGAGAAGGGGGAACGACAGCTGCGAATAAAGCCATGTTGTAACATGGCCTGGCACTGTCGTTCGTTTTCGTCCTTCTAGAGGTGGGGATACTGGTACGATCGAACTACCACCACATTAGAATATGGTTTTAAACAGATCCTATGGTCACAGTGCCTCAACAGAGGCAATCCAGAAGGCTCATGGAAGAGGTCTGAGAACTAGTCGAGATGTTTTTCAATAGTGTTGTCCGATTGGTCTTGTGTGTGAATGGTATGAAGGTGGTGGGGTTTGTCCACCTAACTGCCCTATAATAGCACTTGGCGTCCGCTCAATACAAAGCTCATAGTTAAAGCAGAGAAGTCCCACTGTATGGGTCCAAATGTTTGTAACCATTTGATGCCTAACACCATATCAAATCCTGCCAAAGGTATGAAAAAAAAGTCTGAATGAAATAAAGTCGTACCAATTGAAAAGTTTACCGCTTTGTTGATCCCGTAGTTAGGGATTTTCTCCCCATTGGCCACTGAAGGTGTGGCTGTCGGGTGTGGATGGATCTGTAACTGAAGATGTTGAGCAGCAGTCAAGCTAAGAAAATTGTGTGTACTTCCCGAATGCACTAGTCCCACAAATTCCTGGTCAATGACTCGAGCTTTGACTTGCATAGTTTTGGCAGATTTCTGCCCAGTAATGGCATGCAGAGAGATTGTTGGTGGTTCCTCCTCAACAAGATCATCACTATTTTTTGTATCCTCTATTTCATCCACTTTGAGCCAGAACAACCATTTACATTGGTGGCCTGCCCTGTACGGTTCATCACATTTGTAGCACAGGTTCTTGGAACTCCTCTCGGATTTGGTTAAATTTTTTATATACTGAGGTGGGGGGTTACTAGATTGTGTGTCGGCTGCCAGAGTAGTAATTAGATTATTTTTGGGCGGTGGTAATTATGGATATGGCACTTGAGGAGAAGTACTTCGTCTCCCTTGCCAATTGGAGGAAGTGTTCTATTCCCCTTGCCAAATTGGGGATTGGATGTTGCCCGAGCTAAATCTTAAGGTGATTGAAGTTCCACCGCTAACCTAAATTCATTGATTGATCTAAATTCATTGACATGCTGATCAACTCGTACCAACCGGCAAACGCGAGCTAATTTTTCTTGGAACTATTTTTGATACAATTCAACAGACCCAGTTTATCTCAACAAGACCAAATCTCCCAAGGGGTTGCTGTGGGCGGGAGGGCCAAATCGAATTGTGCATAACTCTCTAAATTCATCCCAATCCAGCACTAATCTTTCTAGTTCCACCTGATGAAACCATAGTTGTGCCTCATCTAACATGTGGAAGGCGCCAAGTCCCACCTTGTCAAACTCAGCAATCCCTTGATTTGAATAAAATTTCTCACATCTATGCATCTAAATTAAGGGATTGACTAACCCAGTAAATGTGGGAAAATCCAATTTTGTATACATGGGTATTATACCTCCACTCTGCAGTGCCTGGACAGTGGTGTGCCCAGCAAACTGCTTGTTGTGGTCTCTGACCATGGATTGAGTAATGCGATGGTGGGAGAGGTTTTCCTGGATTTCTGAGCCTAAATCAGGTTTTCGACTTCTCTCGGGACTACCCATAGTGACGAATTTAGGGATAGCGAAATGGAAATGTGAGGGGAAGGGGAAATCGAAATGGAGAATGGGGATTAAGACTCGTCGAAGGGAGGCTTCACCTTGGGTTCCAGGGTAACGCCAACCCTGGTTCCTTTGGGAGAACACAGATCCCGTAATCTTTCTTCTCTTTTTCCCATTCCTTCTCGATGGCCTAATAAGCAAGGCTCGAGCATATGAGTTTTTGA
Organism: Aristolochia californica; assembly: GCF_029961685.1. Taxonomy (NCBI): domain Eukaryota; kingdom Viridiplantae; phylum Streptophyta; class Magnoliopsida; order Piperales; family Aristolochiaceae; genus Aristolochia; species Aristolochia californica. The sequence goes on along the minus strand of NW_027182214.1, from coordinate 9,168,229 downwards.
ATATTACAAATCATGCCCTTGTGGGCTACCTACTTGAAAATAATCAATTTAAATGACATAAACTAGCTAAGTTACTAAACTACTCCATTGAGTCACTAACTCGTCCACGTCGCCTCTGGACTACTCGTTGTGCTATGGAGTCCACAACATTACTCCCCTCCTAGAGAACGAGCTTGTCCGCGAGCTCGAAGGTAAAGAAGGTGTGCCGAAATGGCTATACGGTATCCCACATAGCCGGTTCTCCCTAGGAGACGTAGGTTCCACCTGCAAGGAGGAAACACAATTTTGTTGATTTTTTTTTTTTTTTGCCTGAAATCCTTTTTTCCCGGGTGCCCTTTCTGTAGTGTTTATCCCATCCAAGAGACCAGCCACAATGGCCTCATAAGCCGCTTCATGCAAGGAAGCCACCAACAACCATGCCAAAAGTTCAGTGAGATCCTCTGCTGTAGGGACTCCAACCAGTAGCCCCTGTATTGGTTAATGCCAAGGTCTAGCCATGGTTTTATGTTGCCCTTGTAATGCAATACAGCTGCTTTCTTTATCATTCTATATCTACCCAGTAGTTGTAGCCCAATCCTGACAATGCCCATGAATGGCCTAATGCATCAATCCGAGTCTGAAATGCAAGCAAGTTTGCAGGCAAGGTTCCAGCACACTTCAAATCCTTAGCCTCGCCCTGTGGCTTTAGGTGCCTCCAGTAGGTTTCTGTGAGATTACTCTCTCTCCACCTTTCCAGCTCGATCACATTTAGACCAGACATCCATGCACATGAGTTGCTGTCAAGAATATTCTGACCCAGATAACTTCTAAGCTGACCACGCCTCACCCTCCAGTACTCTACTGCCCCTTTAACCTTTCCTGCCATATCAAGGCTCCACAAAGGCGACAAATCTCGTTTAACAACGATATCATCACCCAAAACTACCACCCTGACCACCCCGTTCCTACCACCCTTTTCCAATTTGGAAATATTCAGGACATCAATGAGCGCATTTTTGTATTTGTGTCTGAAAAACCAAAGCTTCATTGCAAAATAGTTCTGCCCATCAGTGGCCACATTAAAAACCTGGTTTACAGTCTCCGCTGCTGAGTGAGAGCTGAAGTATTCTACTGTCACGCTCATTGACAAACAGTGGCGAGTCTTTGGCACAGTATCAACACCAAGTTGGTATAAGAAAGCACTCTGTTTCATGTGAAAATGAGCTTCATCCTCAGTTAGATCAACTGCTTAAATTTCTTATCCACATTACTGGTGGATACAACATGTTCTTTCGCTTTGGAAATTACTGCATCCATCTTCTGCATCTTTTCTTCAACATGAAGTGGAAAAGCAGAATCTGTGGTCGTTTCACTGAGCATGCTCGCATATTCTTGAATGGTCATCTGCATTGCCCGTGACAGCTTATCCTGTGTTGGAAGTTTATAAACACCAGGGGAAGAAGCTCTGGCCACAAAAAGCTGATTCGTTAACTGTTTTACTTGAGAGTGCTGCATTCGTTCTTGATGCTCATCACGCCAAAGGCAGTAGCTACCAATTTCAAGTTGACAGGAAGCTTCAGTTTCATCAACAGCAGCACCTGACACATCTGGGGTACTCTCTGCCACACTTGCATCATGTCCAGTAGGATATTCATTAAGAGATTTCAGTGTATCAGCTGAAGGTGGAACTGGTACTCGTATTGGCTCAACTGTAGTGTCTTTCAGTTGAGTAGATGTGGCTAGAGTACTTTGAGAAGTGCTAGTGGTTGCTTCCTTGGCAATACCTGCAATAACTGCCTTAGAGATGTTTGGCTCTAATCTTCTCATTAGCTCATCCACGCGTCTTGATTGGTCCTTCTGCTCTTTCTGTTGAGTAAGAACCTCACCAAGGCCAGTGGTACCAGGTAGGAAGGGAAGTCTTCCCCATTTTGTTGAGTGCAACAGTTTAGTAGGACTTTCAATTTCAACACTGGTCTGAATCTTGCTGAGCAGTGCCCCATCTGGTGTGGAGGGTACAGCAAAACCCACGGTGAGTGGCTTTCTGCAGAACCCCTGTGCTGCAGACCAGCAGGTCCTTCGCTGGATTCACTCTTGTCTTGGTCCAATTTGTCAAAAGACGTATACCAGTGGTGTGCATTTGCCACTGTATTCAGAGGCATCTCAGCGGCAACAGTAGGCTCATGTTCCGCCTTCAACCTTCTATGCAATTCAAGGCTAACTTCAGCCCCTTGGAATGTTAAGTGGTGGCCGGCTCAAAACTCACAATTAAAGCGGCGAAATCCCACAAAATCGGACCCAACGTGTGGAGCCATTTAATTCCGAGAACGATATCGAATTCTGCTAGAGAGGTAATAAGAAATTCTGCCTTGAACTGATGACCTTCAATGGAAAACATCACAACCTTGCTGATTCCAGAACTCGGAAATTTGTCACCATTAGCCACTAACACTGAAGCTGCTGGCCGAGTCTGCACTAGTAATTGCAACTGCTGGGCTGCATTGAAGCTAATGAAATTGTGGGTACTCCCAGAGTCAACCACACTGAGGAGTGGGTGATCATTGACGAGGGCGCATAGCTGCATTGTGTTAGTGGATTGTAGACCTGTAATGGCGTGTAGGGAAATTTCCGGTTCTTGTTCTTCTGCCACGGTCTTTGTGCTCTGTTCTTCTACCACTGGCTCCTCATCAGTCTCCACTTCTAACCAAAACAATTTCGGGCATTGATGTCCGAAGGTATATTTTTCATCACAATTGTAGCATAAGCCGCAGGACCATCTGTCTTCCATTTCTGCCTTATTCAATTTGCGGATGAAGGGCGGTGGTGGTGGGCTTGTTTTGGGCACCTAAGGAGAGCTTGAATGGGCTGGAGTGCGCCATGATGGTGCTGTGTGGGAAGTGGATGTAGACGGCCTGCCTCCCTGCCATGGAGGTCTGCGTGCCTGAAATTTTTGCTTGGCTTCAAGTGCTCGTGCCAAATTCACTGCTCTAGCTAAATCGGTTGGAGCCAAGAGCTCTACTTCCAGGCGGAGGGCCTCGGACAAACCTGCTGTAAACAAACTAACCTGCTGCTCGATGCTGACTACCTTATTGGTCTGGGTGAGAGTCTCTTGAAAAGCCTTTTGGTATAGTTCCACCGTGCCCGTTTGACGTAACAACACCAAGTCCCCTAGGGAGTTGTTTTGAGCCGGAGTGTCACGCGGTTAGATTTGGGCTAGGTCTGTCTAGCCAAGCGGAATATCTACCCCGTGCGGCCTAGCTCTTTCGAAGAACTAGTCAGCCTCCTTGAGCCTCGGATCCTCCAACCAATACTTCACACAAGAAGTTGCAAGCCAAATGGGACAACGAAAACACCAAGGTATAGAAGAGAAAAGCCTACTTTGTATTGAGAATACAAGATTACAAAGGGTGGCCAAACACTCTTGAAGGCCAAGGCTAAAAACTCTCTCTATACACTAAAAGATTAAAGAAGGCTAAGGATTTTTCGACCCTTTTACAATGGGAGATGCCTCTCTATTTATAGTCTCTCCCTAGGCCTTTTGAAATCTCTAAAAACGCTCAAAAACCCGTCAGATCCCAAAAATTCGGTTTTTGGTGACCTGGTCGCCAAGAAACCCCATTTTGTGCGGGGCGCCTGGCGCCTCAGGAAACCCCATTTCGCGTGCGGGCGCCTGCGCCGGGACTCCTGCCGCGCGCGCGCCTGCGCCTGGCGTCCTGAGGAAACCCCATTTCGCCCCACTTGGAGTCCTGGTCGTGCGCCAGCAACCCCATTTCGCCCCGCCAGGATTCCTGGTTGCGCCTAACCCCATTTCGCCCCGCTAGAAGTGTCTGCTGGCGTGCTGCCTTGTGTCTGAGCTGGCTGTTGGGGTTGTTGTGCACCTTGTTGCTTGGCCATCCGTTTGGCAAGCTCAAGTGTGTCTTCTTTTGCTGAAGTTGATGCCAGGCCGGCCATATGTGTGCGCCCCTCTGGGCCATGCCATTGCACTTGGCCTTGGCCATTGCTTCTATTGTTGTGCACTGGACTTGCATAGTCTTCCACCTTGGTGTTTGGCCACACCATGGCTTCATCCTCCGTCTCATACTCCCACCGCCATAAGGCAGACGCCCTCGTCTGCAACCCCTGGCGATAGTCATCTACCTCCTTTTCGAACTGCCATAACTCGGCAGCGTCTTGCCATGTTGCCTCGCTTTCCGGTTGACCTTGCCATTTGACCAAGCATTGCGTCCTCCGGGGCTTGCCCCTTTGGCGCTCCTCTCGGTCTACAATAATATACTCTACCCTATTGTCAAAGGTAGTAGATATATCCATGGGAGCTCTTGGGTCAACTACTCTGTCCGGGTCCGGGTCTTCAAAATAGGGTTTAAGGTTCGATACATGAAAAACATTGTGGAACTTAAACCTTTTTGGCAGCTGCAATTTGTAGGCGAGGTTGCCCACACGTTCAATGATAGGAAAGGGTCCTTCATATTTCTTCAAAAGACCTTTGTTCCTGCTTCTAAGGTGACGAAATTGCTCAGGTCTGAGTTTGAGAAGGACCTGGTCACCGATATTGAAAGAAGACTCCCTCCTCTTCAAATCAGCACGTTTCTTCATCTTTTTGGCTGCCTTATGCAATAAGACCTGTGCCAGCTCCGTTTTCTCTTTCCACCTCTTCGCCAGCTGATGAGCTGCTGGACTTTTCCGTGAAGTGTCTGAAAAGAGACCCATGGGAGCCAAAGGCTGTCGTCCTGTCACCAACTCGAAAGCACTATGCCCGGTTGATTCCGATTTCTGCAAATTGTATGAAAACTGGGCCACGTCTAACAAGTCTGGCCAATTTTTCTGATTTGCTGCAACAAAGTGGCGTAAGTACTGTTCTAACAAAGCATTTACCCGCTCAGTTTGGCCGTCACTTTGAGGATGAAAACTAGTGGAAAAACTTAGAGATGTTCCCATTAGTTTGAATAACACGGTCCAGAATTTTCCTGTGAATCTGGGGTCACGATCACTGATGATCATTGTGGGCAATCCCCAATGCTTCACCACATGTGCCATGAATGCTCTAGCTGCTCCGTTTGCTGTACAATCACTCGACACTACTACGAATGTTCCATACTTCGTAAATCTGTCTACCACCACCATGATAGACGCCAGCCCATCTTTCTTACGTAATCCAGAGATGAAGTCCAACGAAATAGACTCCCACGGCCGCTTTGGAATAGGTAAGGGCTGTAGCAAACCCCTAGGCTTGCGTTGTTCGATCTTATCTTGTTGACAGATAAGACACGTGCGCACAAACTCCTCCACATCATTCTCCATGTCTGGCCAATAATACTGGCCAGACAACAAAGCCAACGTCCTTCTTTGACCTGGGTGTCCTGCCCACAAGGTATCATGGCATTCCCTCAAGAGGTCACGCCTTAGGTTATCGAACTTAGGCACATAAAGTCGATTACCTTTCGTCTTGAGCAATCCGTCGTCAAGCCAAAATATTCTCGTCTCTCCCAAGGCAGCAGCTTGTACAATGCTGTAAGCCTGGGCATCTTGGCGAATTCCAATGCGAATCTTGTCTAGCAACTCCATACCAACTTGTGTAATTGCTGCTAAGGCTTGTAATCGCAAAGTTTCATTTTCTGTTTCTGTGCCAAGATGGTCTTCCATGCGCACGCGCTTGCCTTGCGTAAAGCGCATATATCCTGCGCCTACTCTTGCGCCGCGCACCTCTTCGTGTATTGCTGCTACCGCACCGCGCGTGGTGCGGGTGAAGCAAGTGCCGTCTGCTGCGGTATGCGGGGATTCAGCCGCATGCGTCTTCTCCTCTGCCGCTTGCGTGCAAGGTGCTGGTCCTTGGGCCATGTGCGCCAAGCTCTGGCTGGTCTCTACCTCGTAAGAGATAGGTGCGTCCACCTTCCTGCTCAGTGCGTCGGCAGCACCATTTGTCTTCCCCGCCTTGTACATCATCTCAAAATCAAACTCGGCCAAGAAATCTTGCCACCGGGCCTGTTTTGGACTGAGCTTTTTCTGTGTAAGAAAGTAACTAGAAGCAACATTGTCAGTTCTTACAATAAATTTGGAGCCTAAAAGATAGTGCCTCCAAAGACGTAAACAATGCACTACTGCCGTCATTTCTCTTTTTTGTACAGTGTACCATTGCTCAGTTTCATTGAGCTTCCTACTCTCATAAGCGACTGGGTGTCCTTCTTGTTCTAGCACACCCCCAATGGCATAATTTGAGGCATCGGTATGTACTTCAAATGGCTTGCTGAAATCAGCAAGGTGAAGCACTGGTTCAACCATTATGGTATCCTTCAGCCACTGGAATGCTCCTTGGCATGAGTCCGTCCATCGCCATTTTTGGTCCTTCTTTAGGAGATCTGTCAAGGGGGCTGCTATAGCTGAGAAACCCTTGATAAACCTCCTATAATAGTTTGCTAAGCCAAGAAAACTTCTAAGCTCACGCACCTTGGTAGGGATAGACCAATCACGCACATCCTCCACCTTCTTGCTGTCCATCCATATCCATCCTTCCCCTATCCAATGTCCAAGAAAGGACATCTCTTGCAACCCAAATGAGCACTTCTCCTTCTTGACATAGCTGATTGTGTCTCAATTTCTTGAACACTTTTCAAAGATGTTCTTTGTGCTCTTCCATACTCTTGCTATACACCACAATATCATCCAAATACACAACGACAAATTTGTCTAAGTACTCAGAAAATACCTCGTTCATGAAAGTGCAGAAAGTTGCTGGTGCGTTGGTTAGGCCAAAGGGCATAACCATGAACTCGTAAGCCCCATATCTCGTTACACAAGTAGTCTTCCCCTCGTCTCCTTCCGCAATTCGAACGTGGTAGTAACCACTTCTCAAATCCAGCTTGGAGAAAACTCTAGCCTCCTTCAATTGATCAAAGAGATCAAAGAGGAATAGGGTACTTGTTTTTTATGGTTACCTTGTTGAGCGCCCTATAGTCGATGCATAGTCTCATACTTCCATCTTTCTTTGTCTGAAATAGTATGGGGGCCCCATAAGGTGCTTTGCTTGGCTTTATGAACCCAGAATCCAGCAGCTCGCTGAGTTGTCTCCGTAATTCATCCAACTCTTTGGGCGCCATCTGATATGGTGCTTGTGTTGGCTTCCTTGCTCTGGGCTCAAGCTCTATGTGATGGTCTACCCCTCTCCTAGGTGGTAACCTTGCTGGAAGTTGCTCCGGCATGACGTCTCCATACTCATGCAAAACGGTTTGTATCTCCTTAGGGGTAGGCAATGCCTCATTCTGCTCCATAGCACAAAGAGAAGCAATGTAAGTAGAACAACCCTGCTAAGACCTTTCTTAAGCTGGAGAGCTGATAGCATTAAATCCTTGTTTGTTACATCTTTGTTCTCAACTTCAGAAATTGTACAAGGACTTTGCTTGTCCATAATTCCCACTACCCCCACATGTGGCATTATAAATGCCTTACAGACTTTGAAGAACTCCATTCCCAAAATTACCTTGAAATCGTCCATGCTAACAATGGTAAAGTTCTGAAATCCAACCCACTTGCCTATCACCACCGGTACATTCCTAGCAACGCCTTGGACTTCACGAGCAGCAGAATTTACCGCCTTCATCTTGCTTCCATCTTTCTCTCCTCGTATTCTTAGGCGCCTAGCCTCCTCCTCCGAAAGGAAGTTGTGGGTAGCGCCCGTGTCCACCATTGCCTTAACAGTGTGTCCAGCAAGTGTGAGAGAAATAAAAAGAAGTTCTCTTGAGGGTCGTACCGGAAGTGGAGCAACCTTCTCCTCCTTGGAACGGACAACAGCATTGAGAAGGGTTAGAGAACCCATCCTAGGCTCAATTCCTCCATTGTCCATTTCTGCTTGAGCAGCGTTGAGGAGTCTCTTTTTAGGACAATCCCTCGCATAGTGCTCTCCCTCACAAATGAAACAATGTACCTTCTTCCTCTGTTTGTCCCCTCTCTTCTTTTCTTCCAGCCTAGCCTTGGTATCCTTTACCCATGGCTTCTTCTCCCCTTTCTCCTTCTTCTTAAAATTTGTTTTACCATTATTTTCCTTGGACACCTAGTTAACTGAATCATTCCTCCTCTCGTATTCGGTTAACTTTTTAGCCGTAGATAACGCTGAAACTAGTGTCTTTACCTCCCTCCTTCTCAATTCTTGCTCAGCCCATGGACGAAGGCCAGCAAGAAAGGAGAAGAGACGGTCCTCATCCGTCATGTTGGAGATACAAAGCATAAGAGAAGTGAAGGATTGTACATACTCTTTAATTGTACCTTTCTGCATCAATGCACGTAGTTCCTTCCTTGCTTAGTACTCGACATCCTCCGGAAAGAACTGCCTCCGCAGCTCCCTCTTGAAATCCTCCCAAGTGTGGACGGGGTCCTCTCCCTCTTGCTCATCTCCCATGCGTCTTCTCCACCAAAGAATAGCATCATCGGATAGGAACATGGCAGCCGTACTAACCTTAGCTTGCTCGTCGGTGAGCTTGCTTGCATGGAAGTATTGCTCCACTTGCCATAGAAAATTATCTATGACCTTCGCGTCTCTCCCTCCATTGAAAGACTTCGGCTCGGGTACCTTTATCTTCGCTTGTGTGTGAACAACCCCTCCATTTGCTAAGGCTCGTTCGCACAAAGTGAGTCTTGCCCCAAGCTCTCCCTAGAGATCTTTGACATCCTTCCCCAATCGTTCCATTTCCATCCTCATGACAGCCATGGCCGAATGGACGTTCTCAAATCCTCTTAGCCAATTCGGAGTTGGCTGATGCTCCTCAATAGTCTTTTGAACGGATTCCTCCCAATTCGTACAAAGGTTCTCAACACTGTCCAAACGATGTTCAAGAGTAGAAAAATGAAAGTTAACATCATTTACTTGATCTTTGCCTCTTGAAGCATCTTCTCCACTTGTGGAAGCCATTGATTGCAACGTACGCTCTGATACCAGTTGTCACGCGGTTAGATTTGGGCTAGGTCCGTCTAGCCAAGCGGAATATCTACCCCGTGCGGCCTAGCTCTTCCGAAGAACTAGTCAGCCTCCTTGAGCCTCGGATCCTCCAACCAATACTTCACACAAGAAGTTGCAAGCCAAATGGGACAACGAAAACACCAAGGTATAGAAGAGAAAAACCTACTTTGTATTGAGAATACAAGATTACAAAGGGTGGCCAAACACTTTTGAAGGCCAAGGCTAAAAACTCTTTCTATACACTAAAAGATTAAAGAAGGCTAAGGATTTTTCGACCCTTTTACAATGGGAGATGCCTCTCTATTTATAGTCTCTCCCTAGGCCTTTTGAAATCTCTAAATCGCTCAAAAACCCGTCAGATCCCAAAAATTCGGTTTTTGGCGTCAAGGGGCGCCCTGGTCTGGCGGTCGACCTGGTCGCCAGTAAACCCCATTTCGCGCGGAGCGCTTGGCTCCTGGCGCCTCAGGAAACCCCATTTCGCGCGCGGCCGCCTGGCACCTCAGGAAACCCATTTCGCCCGCGGGCGCCTGGAGTCCTGCGCGCGCGGGCGCTTGCTCCTGGAGTCCTGCCGCGCAAGCGCCTGTGCTTGGCGTCCTAAGGAAACCCCATTTCGCCCCGCTTGGAGTCCTGGTCGTGCGCCAGCAACCCCATTTCTCCCCGCCAGGATTCCTGGTTGCGCCCAACCCCATTTCGCCCCGCTAGAAGTGTCTGCTGGCGTGCTGCCTTGTGTCTGAGCTGGCTATTGGGGTTGTTGTGCACCTTGTTGCTTGGCCATCCATTTGGCAAGCTCAAGTGTATCTTCTTTTGCTGAAGTTGATGTCGGGCCGGCCATATGTGTGCGCCCCTCTGGGCCGTGCCATTGCACTTGGCCTTGGCCATTGCTTCTATTGCTGTGCACTAGACTTGCACAGTCTTCCACCTTGGTATTTGGCCACATCATGGCTTCATCCTCCGTCTCACGGAGGCCCAAATCGGATGGAGCACAATTCTTTAAATGCTGGCCAATCTAACTCTAGATATTCCAATTTTATCTAATGGCCCCATAGCTGCGCTTCATCAAGCATATGGAAGGCGGCCAAAGAAAATTTATCACTGTCGGCCGTTCATTGGTGCGAACTTTTTTTTCACACCTGTAAAGCCATATCAACGGGTCCTTTGACCCTTTAAAATTTGGAAATTCCAATTTAGTGTACCTGGGGCTTGTCCCTCCCCCTAGACCAAAGGTTCCCCCTGTCGTTGGGGGCTCTATGCACCCAACATACGGGTGCCCCTGTCTGGGCGTAGGGCTCCTTCCCCATCCCGTGGGTTGGAGCTTCTTCCCCCAAAAAAAATTTTTGAATTGGATTTGTACATGTTGGGCCACTCTACTATCAAGCAAAGCAACCTGACGTTCTTCGGTTTCCTCCCTTGCTTCTGCTGCTTTGATGTCGCTGTGCTCTCTCTCAGCTTGCATCATATCTCTGAAACCAGCAAGCAAATCGGTGTTGGTTGATGATTCTCCCATATTGACTTCCTCTGATACCAAGATGTTGTGGTCTCTGACCATGGATCGAGTAATGCGACAGTGGGAGAGGTTTTTCGGGATTTCTGAGCCTAAATCAGGTTTTCGACTTCTCTCGGGACGACCTATGGTGACGAATTTAGGGATAGCGAAATGGAAACGTGAGGGGAAGGGGAACTTGAAATGGAGAATGGGGATTAAGACTCGTCGAAGGGAGTCTTCACCTTGGGTTCCAGGGGAACGCCGACCTTGGTTCCTTTGGGAGAACGTAGATCCCGTAATCTTTCTTCTCTTTTTCCCATTCCTTCTCGATGGCCTAATAAGCAAGGCTCAAGCATAAGAGTTTCTGAATATTAAAAATCCTGCCCTCATGGACTACCTACTTGAAAATAATCTATTTAAATGACATAAACTAGCTAAGTTACTGAACTACTCCACTGAGTCACTGACTCGTCCGTGTCACCTCTGGACTACTCGTTGTGCTATGGAGTCCACAACACCTCTCCGTGTCACCTCTGGACTACTCGTTGTGCTATGGAGTCCACAACACCTCTCCTCCCTTCGGCTGTGCGAATGATTCTCCTCCCTTCAGTCTGGGATAGAGTGTCTCTCTGCCATGAGATCCGATATCATGCTAGAGAGTCTCTAGAAATTCAAACTCATGCCAGGAATTTGTTCCAACTTTTCTCGTGCTTCAGCTTGTTCATCTTGCATCCCTTTGATCATGCTTCTAAGTTCTTCATTGTTGGATGTATCCCCCATGCTACTCTTCTATGATACTAAGTTTTTATGGTCCCTAGTCATGGATCGAGTAACTCGGTGTGGGATTTTAGAATCTAGTACTGTAATAGAGCAGGTACTCTCATTAAGGATGGGAAAGGAGTCTTTCTTTGGTCTGATCTCGGATTGGAGGAAAGCAACCTCCTTTGTGGAACTATGATGCTGCTCTCGGTAAGGGCAGAGAGCCCTTACTGCTGCTGCTTGGACAGGATGGGAAAGGTTTCCCTTTTGCTCACGATTGAGAGGGTTTATGTTACGGTCCCGAATCTGACACATGTATTCGTAGGGAGGAAGAAGAGAAAGATGAAACTCAAGCCAAAGGGAATCTTGAAAACCTTAGGTTCGTTAAAGAGAACTCACACCCCTGAGCTCGTTGAGGAGAACTCAAAACCCTATTTAACCTAAAATCAATGCTTCCCTTTCTTATTACTCTTACCCCTTAAATAGGGTTCACCCTTACAAGACTTAAGATAAAATATTACAAAAATACTCCTTTAAATAAAATATTCCAAAAATGCCCCTATGGCCTATTACTACTTTAACTAAAATAAAATAAATTAAAATAAATAAATAAATTAAAATAATAATGTTATTGCGTGCATAACATTAAACTCCCTTGGAAGAAAGTGCTTGTCCTCAAGCTCGAAGGTAGGGTCAGCTTGCTCATGTCGACGTCTCCTCAAGTATCAGTCATGGTATTTGTGTCAGCCTCTAGACTACAAAACTGGAGCATCCAACCAGAGAAATAATTTATTTATTTATTTATATTTGGGACACTGGCATCATTACTTGCGGTAGCAGACCACCATACAGTTAAGCAACCAAACAACAGTTTGTGTCTGGTTTCCACTTCTTGGTATTGGGTGTCCTATAATAGAGAGCAGCAACATGAGCCTCACAAGCATATTCATGCAAGTAAGCCATCAATAGCTATGCACAAATTTCAGTGAGAACCTCGGCTTCTAAAAAGCAGCGTGGGGCAGTTAAAATCTCTCTTGATGTAAGCCTGTAAGAGTTTCCCTTGATGTAATGCACCCAGATTGGCGCTAGCTGTGAGTAAGCCTACTATAGTAAATGGATCCTGAATTGATGGTATGTGCATCACTGGTTTGTAGGCAGCAGTAAAAACCGTGGATGATTTGCTGGGCCAGCAACCGGTTCGGCCAGTGTAATCCTCCATTACTTTGGTTGCTGTTGCAAAGTACCCACCATGGCCATGCAGGTCAACCATGCAAGCTACATGATCTTCCTCCCCCTTGAGTCCATTGGTGTCAAGCGCAAGCCCAGTTGTAATTGTGCTACACATTCCCAAAACTGACACAGAAAGTCCATATATGATAGCAAGACTAAAACCCACGTAGATGGCTACTGCACTAGCAAAAATTTGAATTATGACAGACTTGTAGCCTAGTGTAAGGTCACTGAGGACATTTGTTGCTGGCTGCTGCTGCACCTGCAGTTCTGAATTGTGAATAGCGTGACGAATTTCAAGCAGCAACAACGAATGGAATGTCACAAGCATCACAAGCAGCTACACCTCGGACCAATTTTGTGAAGTGGGAGCTGTCACAGCCCTAGCATGGGCACCAATAGCTACAAGTGCAGCTACCATTTGTATCATGCCTTGATCTTGATTGGATAAGGAACTATCTATTACCCCATCCCAATCTTGGATTGTTGATAAAGCCCAGCTCTGCAACTTATCCTTTCGTAGTTCTTCCACCCTCCATGCCAATTTCTGGATTGAGGTTGCATTGCCAACAATAAGTGGCTCTAGGATAGGATTAGAGGAACTATCTACAACAGATTATGTGCTCAAATTTTCATTGCCAACAATTGTACTATTGTCAAGGCTTGCTTCAATTGATTTGTCTAGTGTAGTACTGGTTGAATCTCCATAGTAAAATTTGTTATTGGAACATCAACCCACTCTGATGGTTGAAGTTTAGCCTGCAACTTAGGCACCTCAGTTGCACCACCTATGCGCTCTACAACATATAGTTCATCAACTCTCAAGCCAGAATGTGGAAGCGCTTCTTTTACAGGAACAAGTGCTTGCTCCCACAGATCAACACAGAGTTCTTCAAAATTTTCACAAGAGATCAAGCCCCTAAAATCACGATCATCTGTTACAGTCCCAGCAGCATACATCCCCAAAAAAAATTCATCCTGTATTTCAGAGATACAATCCAGAATTTCGTCAAAATGGTTCAGTTTTTCTGCCTCCTAGAACAGAAACTCATCAAGCCAAAAATTCGAATTTGAAGTTTGTGGCCGAGCAGCATACATGGGATCCAAAAAATTAAACTCCACATTGTCAATTTGACAACAAACATACGCACAAGGACTGTGCTGAGCAACAAAAAAACAAAGCCCCCCCAAAAAAAAAATTTCTGAGAAACTTCTTCAAAGAGATGCACGAATTTTCCTATATTTCCGCAATATTGGATGAAAAATTTGGGTTGCTGATACTTACCCCACCCAATTTATAAATTGGGTTTCCTCTATTCTATCGAGATGTGGATTGCGAGTGGGAGGTGGTGGGCGGAAGTCAAATCCCACCGGACTTGTTTTCGACGGAGCCTCCTCCTCAGTTTTTGATGGTGAATAGCAGCAAATCGTGGTCTCACTTTTTTCTAATGGTGAATTGCTGAATCGTTGCCAAAATTATGAATCAGGCTGGTCCAAAAAACCTTGATGTGGGACGACGAACAGGCCTCTTGGTTCCTCTACAGCAGACTGACGTCGGATTTGAGGTCACACCCAAATCAGTCATTACCGACGTGATTGTGGCACAATACCCTTCCGATTTCAGTTCCAAGGTCCTTCTCGGAATTTTCATAGTTGTCGAAGTTGGATTTGGGGTCGCACCCAAATCGTTCATTACCGCCGACGTTTTGGTAGAAAACCCTTCCATTTTCCCCAAATCTTGGTCCCCACTATTCGGCTTTGGATTTCCCTACGCGGAACTATTGAAATTTTTTGAAGCTTGGCCTTGTTGAGACAGCGTCCGCTTTCTTTTGTTCTTGTGAAATTTTTGTGCTCAGAGATTTTAGGTCTTATGACCTTCATTTCTACTATATGAGATTGTAACCATCACTCAAACCCTATTCCTAATACCAAAAAAAAATTATATCCATACTAGTTCAATAAATAAATCCCTTCTCAACTCTTCCCCCTTTTAAAAACAATAAATAGCGGATTTTTTTAGAAAAAAAATGGTGAAAATCGTTGAAGTAGTTAGGGCATCCAAACCGGGGGGGGGGGGGGGGGGGGGGGGGTGTGGAGTGGGGAGAAGGGGGATAGTGAAAGGAAACTCAATTTAGCCATCAAGCAACAAAGGGTTAGGAAAGTTTTAAGAGGAACAAAAGGCTGAAGTCAATTCAGCAAGTTATCTCCTTAATTAGACCGATTTCACTGTATGTTTCACATTATGAGGGATTCAATTCAAGTTTTTGATATTGTGACAAGGTTGTTTTTACTCAAGCCTAATTATCCCCTTCAAAAAAATTTTGAAGATAGGCTCATGCCCACACTACCAAGGAAGGCCCACATATCTAAGAGTATTATAAGATGGGCCACACAACCAAGGAAGACCCACAAGATGGGCCCAATCACATAAGAAGTTGGACCCACCATGATTACCACAAGCTGACATCCTTATCACATAAATTGGAAGATCAAGAAAAACTCACAAAGACATCTTTATCTTATGGTCACGTCCTAGAAGAGTTCTAGTTTGAGCTGTGTTTGTCTTTTATCTATATTGAGTTGTTTAATCATGCTAGGACTTATCTTTAAGTGTTAGAGTTTGGGTATAATTGGAACAAATATAGTTTTATTGTAATTGGACTCTACTATCTTCCTCTATTATAAATAGAGGTTCATGTACTCTGGTTATAAGAAGTTAATGAAGTCAATGAAGTATTTCTCCTTTCCATAAATTCAAAAAAAAATCATTTTTTCTTCATATTGAATGGTTAAAATCACCTTTTTTTTTCATGTGCATGAGTTTCCTTCAATCCTTGTTTGTTTGATTTAATTTTTATGCCAAAAATTCCTCCTCAGGAATTCTAAAAGTCCTTTTGAAGCTCTTATTATGTTTTGGTTTGTTGAAGGAGTGACTACTCCATTAAATTGGTAAAACCCTAAGTTAGGGTTTTAAGAATAGGTTTGGAAAGTAATCACTAGTTCTACTTCATTTTTTTTTATTTTTTCTTCCAAGCACCTAGTTTGTTTTATTTTTATTTTATTTTTGCCTTTTTAATCACTATTAGAAGATGGGCTCAAGACCATAGACCAAGGAGAAGGCTCACACGTTCAAAAGTGGTGGGATGATAGTAAATAAAGAGTTATCTCATAAAAATGGCATTGATGTAATTAGTTAAAGTTTTAGGGGTATAATTATAATATTTTAGTTTTATTCATCTATAAATTGAGCTTTATGGAGAGGGTTAGGACACAAGTCTATAACCTCATTCTTCCTCCTATTTTATCCCCAACATGCTGTCTCTTCATTTCTCCGTGAGCTAATCCTTGGAGTCATGAAAATCAACATGGTATCAGAGCCTTGATTTTTAGGACTCGTAGCTATGTTGTTTTTTCTTTGGTCATATTGATGTTTCATTTTTAGTAGTTACTGGAACTTCATTTTTATATTACTGCTCCTTTTCTTCTACTGACTGGCAACATGGACAATGGTCACTGGTGGGTCATTCTGATGAGTTGTGGAAGGCGGCAAAACTAAGAGACAACTTGACGGATACACATAGTCAATTTTGGGATTGTTCAGGGCATTCGGTCGGCCACACCAAGCTCTTGCTACTTGATCTACTGCAAAGCCTACTAAGATTCTTATCTCCTACATTCCTTCTCAGGCACTGGGTAGCAACAGAGACAACTGGCAAAATGGGACTCCATCACAATCTCTCGAAGAAACATGCACTGACAACGAATTCATAATCCTTCACATAGCTACAACTGTTACTTTCGAACAAATATTAGAATTACTATTGGAGGATATGAATATGTTGGAGAGTCATTAATTTAATTAGTTTATGATTTTTGTCTCTTATCCACTCTCACTATGGTAAAGGGTGTAATTGTAATATTGGTACATTTATCATTTATAAATTGAACTTAAGGGGAAGGTTTGGACTAAAGTCCAAGACCCTAATTTCCTACTCTTTTCTCCTTCTCCAAATTCTTCACTCTAACTCTTCTCCTCCTAAACCTTCTTTCCACAACTCTTCTTCATCTTCTCAACCCTTAATCCTCTTCTACTTTGATCATACATCATGGAATCCTAAGTTCTAACATGGTATCGGAGAAAAAAAAGATCTGAGATGGAAAAGGAGAAGAAGATGGAGAAGAAAGAAAGAAAGAAAGAAAGAAAGAAGAAAAAGAAGAAGAAGAAGAAAAAGAAGAAGAAGAAGAAAAAGAAGAAGAAGAAGAAAAAGAGAAGTTTCTCGTTTTTCCTTAAGTCTTATTTCTCAATTCCTATTTTTCATAGGATGTTTAACTCTCTTGCCATATTTTTCATATAGAAAAATATATACAGTTGGAAAGATATTTGAGTCTAGTTTCCAACTCAAAAAGAATAGTTCAAATATTTTTTTTTGTAAAGATAAATTGACATCTGAAGCAACAAAGGTCAAGCAGCACAAAACTTCCGTGCAGTAGTAGAAAGCTTCAACTTTCAAGCCATTTTATGCCATCAAGAATGAGACTTTATATGGAATATTATATTTAAAAATAAATATCTATAAATTTATTTTCTTACATATTCAAAAAATTCTCATTCTATGTTTTTTTATGGAGATATCTATCTCGGAAGTGTCAATGGTCATGCAGGCAAAAACAAAATAAAAATAAAGAAAGAGTACTAAGTTCAGCAGAGTCTGAAATCTATTAGATTATTTATATTAAATAAGTATATTTTATAAAGAGAAGTTATAATTCGTTGAAAGGAATTTATTTCTAGTTTCATAAGGAGAAATGTTTATGTCAATCTGATCTATTTTTAAGGAGATATTCATATTGGAAGAAGCAAAGGTCATGCTGGTATCTTGTTGCATGTGGAAACCCAAATTTACGCCAATTTTTTTGCTTCATTCTTTTAGTTGTTATTATCGATAAAAAAAATATTAGGAAAGTATCTCATGATCTACCCTTGGAAATTTTTTATTTTTTAACTAAAAATATCTGGGAAGAATCTTTAGAAAATCATATTTTTTTAAGAAACTTTCCCTGATTTATTGGTCAAAGAGAATGAATTATGGCAACTTCCCCAAAAAAGTAATTACTTGATTTAATGCTACAAATTACAAAAGTATCTTGTTAGGAATTAGACGCCCTAATTCCAAACTAACGAAGCAATAATAATAATTACAGAAGAAGGAAAAGCAAGCACAAGAACAAACAACAAGATTTATACAAGTTCGCCTCAGGGTGAGACTACGTCCTATCTTTCACTGTTGTAGTAATCCACTATGAAGATGAAATATTTTACAAGAGAAATCACACATACTTACAAGTGGTTTCTCTAACCTCTCTCGGGTTGCAACTCTAACTCCTTCTTGGTGATGATAATCTTAAAACCCTAATAGCACCCCCGCCCCCGCCTCCACCCCATTATAAAGAGAAAACTAGGGCAACCGCTTGACAAGGGTAAAATTCCAAAATTATCCTTAATGAAACAACAGTTAATATATCATGGACCGAGTGTACGGATATTTGGATCTAGGATTAGATTCAAAACGTGTGTTTCTTCTCTAGTTATGAGAAATCCTTGCAACATATTAACAACAAGTTGGAGCAGCACTTGGCGTACTTATCTCCTTATGAAGAGACCAACCTTGTTCAGCCTATCACTCAGTAAAATCCTTTCAAGCTATAACTAGTCTAGCCTTAAGGTTTGCCTTCGGTTTTTATCTTGCCTTTCATAACAAGTTTCATTCTTACATCTCTAAAGCGTGGGCTATATTCAGAAACAAAACACTTATCACATTGGCTACTAATTAGTTAGATTAATATGGCTAGCTCTCAGTTTGGAGTTTTAATTAATCACTGACGCAGTAAGCATGAAAGAAACATCTATAAAGAAGCCTAGTTTCAGAAGGAGCAAATTTCTTGTTAATCTAATTTATATGTAAGGAGATATTCACATTGGAGTTGGTAAAGGTCAAGCTACAGAATGAAGCAAATCAAGAGGTCATAAAAGATTCAAGAATGATGTTTTTTTTTATGTAAAATTAGGTATCAATCTATATATTTTTGAGTCTAGCTTCTTTATCAACAAACCGTATGTGTTTCAGAGTTATAATATAGGATAAATCAAAATCAGAATGACCAAAGGTCCGTTTTGAGGAAAGTCTCTCATTTTTCTATTTCCTCTCCTATTCTCTATCTATGCATTGATGTGAATTGAATTCCCTTTTCTCCTAGAATCTTAGATTTTTAGCCAAATTTTTCTGTTAATCAAAGAGTTTTGGTCATACTTAATCACTCCATGATATGCTCTTTCAAGGTATGTAATATTCTGGTTCAATGTTGTTTTCAAGTTTTGTGTTTTAGTTACTTGGTCGTGTATCTTTTGCATCTTCAACTCTAAAAAATTATGGCCACTCTAAAAAATTTATATTTGGTCAAATATATTAAGTTATACCATTATATTCACCCCTATTTTTTTATAAAAAGGTCATATTTGTTGGAAGATATCTCGAAGTGGCATCAAAGTAATACCTCCTCCATGACAATGATGTGGCAAAGGAGATAATTTAAAGGTCTTCTCATAAGGATGGCACCAGGGTATAATTATCTAAGATGATGTGTGTCTGCTTGTGTCTTTTTTTTTTCAAAGCTTGTAATACTAAGGGCATTGTAGTCACTGTAAAATTTCTTCCCTAACTATAAATAGAGGCTCAAGGCATGGGGTAGATCATTAAGTCTCCTCTCTTCTCTCTAAAATTCATCCTTAGAAATGTCTCCTCTCCCAAGCTCTCTCTTTCCATCTCTCTAGCCAAGTTCTCTCTTACTTCTCTCTTCTCCTTTCTTCTCCTCCTTTTCTTCCACTCCTCTTTCACTACCTTGGCCAAGTACTTTGTCATGGGATCCTAAATTCAATATGGTATCAGAGCAGTAGATTTAGGATCCCTACGTCAAGATGAAAATTTGAAAGGCTTCATTGATCAAGCTTCATGTAGAGTTCTTCTAGTTGATGAAACGGTTTTTTTAGGCTGTACCAAGATAAGTTTTTTTTCTTATGAGATTATTGCTAATAGGTCATTATCTATAAAATATGGTTTATGGATGGATTTCTTGTCTAATCTGAATGAGAAGTTTGTGATTATATTCTTGGCTTTTAAAGTAGCTCACCCATAGTGATTATGCTCAGGTTTTATTCTCCATGCAAGACCGATTGTGTTATTGCTCTCTTGCATACTATGCTGATGTTTGTGACTAGAATATGAAACTGAATCATGGTTCACTATATCTGTTATTGGAATCCAAATTTACTATGATTTAATCTTTCTTTTATACCATTTTTTGAGTTATTATATCGATTAGTTGCTGCTTCTCTTGTTTTTTTCCCAAAGAGCTCGAAAAAGGACTGTTTGAGAGGGTGCCGAGGAGAAATTGTTTTTGATAAGGTTGGTGGTCTTTGCAACTTTTTTTTGAATTTCATTAGCTGTCTTATCCTCTCTAGAAACTTACCTAAAATATTTGAGAAAAAAGTAAAAAAAGAGCCAAAGAAGGCAAAATTCTGGTGCATAATTAGAGAAGGAAAGTTTCCTTCTTGAAGCTAGCCGAGAGTTGCTATTTTAAGAAAAGAAAGTGCGACTATTTTGGGTTATTTGGACCTTTTATTTATTAAAACATTTAGTGCCATTTATTTTCTAATTAGTTTAAGGAAAGAAGAAAAAAAATATTGTGATATTTTTCACTTGCTAGGTGGCGCATTTTATAAAGAAATCAACTTTCCCTTTTAAAAAGATTTTATTGGATTTGAGATCAGGATTCTGATTTGATTCAAGTTTAATTCCAGATCCGATTTAACTTGAGATAATCTCCTAATTGAGGAAGATTGTAATCCTCTCTAATTGGCATGAATAGTAGAAGAAAAATCAAGCACAAAAATACAACAAGATTTATACTGGTTCGCCTCAAGGTGAGATTACGTAGTGTCTTTTGCTGCTGCAGTAATCTACTATGAAGATGAAATAGTTTACAAAGAGAAATCACACACACTTATAGGTGTTTTTCTCTAACCTATCTCGGGCTACAACTCAAGGTCCTTCTCTGTGATACTCCAGGTGATGATCAAACCCTAACAATAATGCTCCCAAATATAAAGAGAAAATTAGGGCAATCAGATTATAAGTGTGAAATCCCAAAACTACCCTTAATGAAACAACTGTCAATATGTCGTACCTACTCAGCGTATGGCGTTTATTAGGCTCCACAACTTAACAATCTTGCTCTTGGAGACTAATCCATCATCAATATCTCCATTGCGGCGGCAACAACTTCTCAATCCTCAGAGAGAAGTCTAACTGAAGTTGCATACAACTTTAGTTTCTCAATCATAACAGTCTTTGTCAACATATCAGCCGGATTCCAACTCCCTTGAATCTTCTTTAAGTGCTAATATTTCATCCTCAAGAGTTGATCTAATGAAGTGATAACGCATCTGTATGTGCTTTGTTCTGGCATGATAAACTTGTTTATGATTAGCACTCTGACTGTCACAATAAAACACATTTTCCCCGTGCTTGAGACCTAATTCTTCCAAGAGAGATTGCAACTATACCATCTCTTTGCTGGCTTTGGTCACAACAACAGATTCTGCCTCAGTAGTGGATAGAGCAACTATCTTCTACAACTTAGAGACCCAACTAACTGCTGTACTACCCAATGTGTATACATATCCAGTGGTACTCTTCATGCCATCAATGTCTCCAACCATGTCAGCATCTACATAACCCTGTAATCCCAAGTTTGACTTTCTGAAACATAAGGCTAAGTCTATAGTTTCTCTCAAATACCTGAGAATTCACTTCACTGCTTCCCAATGTTGTTTACCCAAATTACTCATATATCGGCTCACAACTCCCACTAGATGAGCTATGTCTAGTCTAGTGTACACCATGGCATACATGAGACTGCCAATAGGATATGCATAAGGCACATTGGGCATGTAGGCATGCTCCTGCTCTGTAGAAGGTGACTGATCCTTAGATAGCTTAAAGTTGTTAAGTTGTGGAACCTGATCAACTCCTAAAGTTGATATATTGATTTTTGTTTCATTAAGGATAGTTTTTGGGGATTTCACACTTGTAATCTGGTTGCCCTAATTTTCTTTTTGTATTTGGGGGCTCCTTTGTTAGGATTTTATCACCTGGAGTATCATCATCGGAGAAGGATCTTGAGCTGTGGCCCGAGAGAGGTTAGAGAAAAACACCTGTAAGTGTGTATGTTTTCTCTTATAAAATATTTCATCTTCATAGTGGATTACTAAAACGGCGAAAGATAGGACGTAGTCTCACTTGGAGGCAAACCTATATAAATCTTGTTGTATTTTCGTGCTTGCTTTTGCTTCTTTCGTGATTATTATTATCGCTCTTGTTAGTTTGGAATTAGAGCATTTAATTCCTAATTAAAGTGACTAGCCAAAGGAGTACTCACTGGTTTTGAATCATTCATGTTGAATTTGCTCAGCACCTTCTTCACATATTATTCTTATGATAATTTCAGGACATCAATATCCTTGTAATCCTCATCCCAAGGATTTGTTTTGCAGTACCCAAATCCTTCATTGCAAACTTCTTGGACAACTCCCTTTTCAACTTATCTATTTCCTATTTGCAAGCACTTGCTATCAATATATCATCAAATATAGCAGTAAGATGATGTAGGAGTCATCAAAGTTCTTCACATAATAGCAATGATCCACCTAACACCTCAAGAAACCAATACTACTCATGAAGATATCAAACTTCTTATAGCATTGTCTTGGACCCTGGTTAAGACCATGCAAACTCTTTTGAAGTTTGCACACCATTTTCTCCTTTCCCTGTGCTTTGAAACCCTATGGCTGCATCATGTAAATTTCTTCCTCCAAATTATTGCCTTTACATCCAATAGCTCTAAGTGAAAATTTTCAACTCTAATAGTAGTCAATTTCACTACTTAAGAAAAAATCTCAGTGTAGTCAATGCCTTCTTTTTGTTGAAAACCCTTTTCCACCAGTCATGCCTTGTATCGCTTGCTGCCATTGTGTTCATCTTTTATTCGGTATACCCATTTATTCTATAAGGACTTCTTCCTTTTTGGTAGCTTGGTCAATTGCCATGTCTAATTGGATAACAGTGAATCCATCTCATCCTTCATGGCCAACTCCCACTTGGTTGATTCATCAATTTGTACGACTTCCTTATAATCTCTGGTTCACCTTTATCAATCAACAAAATATAATTCAATGTAGGGGAGTACCTCTGTGGTGGTCTGCTAGTTCTGGAAAATCTCCTATGTTCAGTCAAGGGAATGTTCTGATTTATTTTTGGGGTTGTGTTTTCCTGGTCTTCCTGAGTAATATTCCTCATCTAAATAACTGGAAGATCTCTCAATTGAATCACTTCAGACTTCTTCGCTTCATAACTTGTGCTCTCAAATTCTGTTCTCAACCTATCTTTATATAGGGCAACTTCATTGAAGATCACATCCTTGCTTTTGATAACCTTAATACTTTGGTCATCCTAGAAGCGATAACCAAACCCGGTACCACCACAGCCAATAAAGAAACATATCTTAGATTTAACATCAAGTTTACTTCTAACAACAGAATCAATGTGAATATAAGAAACACAACCGAAAACTTTCAAGAAAAAAATGTTTACCTTTTTGCAACTCCAAACCTCTTCTGGTATTTTGCAATCCAATGGTGTTTAAGGACCTATGTTGATTAAATAAGCAGCGGTGCTAATAGCCTCAGCCCAGAACATCTTTGGCAATCCCGCATGTAATTTCATGCTCGTTCAAGATCTTGGTCATCCTCTAAACTACACCATTCCATTGAGATTTTCCAGGAATGGTCTTCTTCATCTTGATTCCATTATCAGTATAGTGCCGCTTGAAATCATCATCTATGTATTCTCCCCCATTATCTGACTGTAAGCACTTCACCTTCAAATTTGTCTCATTCACAACCATTGCTCTCCACTTCTTAAAGGTATCAAGGACATCAAATTTATTTTTTAGGAAATAAACCTATACCATTATGTTTTCATCATCAATAAATGTCACATAGTAATTAGAACCACCAAGGGAGGCAACAGTTGAGGGCCCCCACATATCTGTGTCAACCAACTCCAATTTTATTGTCTTTTGCTCCATTCTAGCCTTGGAAAAGCTAACCCTTTTCTGCTTGCCAAAAATACAGCCTTCACATAAACTGTTGTTTACAGTTTTCAACCCTGGTAGCTTCCCTTTGAACTAAAGCACTTTCATTCCCTTCTCACTCATGTGACCGAGCCTATGATCCCACAAATCAGAATCAGTAACAACATCAGTAATTTTAACAATGTCACTGCAACTAGAAGTGATGTAAAGAGTTCCAATTTTGACTCCTTGCGCAACAACCATGGCTCCCTTAGTGACTTTCTAGGTAGCACCATTAAAAGTTGTTGATTTTCAGAACTCCATGAATTTAGCTCGTGGAGAAAAAGGGAGAGAGACCCATTGGGAGAAAACTGGAGGAAGAAGGGTTATGGACTTGATTGATCCTAACCCTCCCCCTGAAGCTTTATTTATAGATTTATGAAGCTATTGTATTACAATAATACCCCTGAACTTAGGGTTTTAACCCTGGAACTTTAACTTAATTACATCAATGTCATCTCAATGAGATGATCCTTTATTTACCATCCTGCAATCACGATATCTTGCAGCACTTGAGTTCTTCCACCAATTATTTTGTGCTGCTGCTATGGCACTGCAGCAACCAGTGCTGCCAGCCAGCCTAGCAAACAAGGCTTCAACACTTTAATGTCCACTGAGCAACCAAAGAAGCAACGGTAGAATCCTCTTGAAGCCCTCCAATGGCTTCAGAAATAAGTTTTACATCGCCATTTCTGTTGGTCAAGCTATCTTCATATGCAAACACACTGGTAGCAGTACTATCAAATTCCACCTTCACATCATCAAAAAGTGCAAGAGGCTTATACTCACTGTTTTCCACACTGTCTTTTTAAAATTTGGCCTCTTAACCAAAACCATCAACAGAGACAGCAGGCCCATCAGTAGTTTCAACATTAATAGTAGAATCATTCAGTACTAATTCACCTTTCTTAGCAGACCCATCAGTAGTTTCAGCACTAATAGTAGAATCTAATCTTTCTTCTTTGACAAAAAATTTTCTAGTATTTGTGTGCAATGCTTCCATAATAGATGCATCTGAAGTTTCACATACAATTCCCCACTTTTGACAAAACATTTTGTGTTTGCATTGCCAATTTGTGCCTCACTTGTAACAAAACCACTCGTGTTTACATCAACAACTATCTTCACACACTCAAGGGAGACAATTGTATTGTTGGTTTCCGTAGTCGTATCAGCCGTGATCAATTCTCTAATAGCAGCCGAGTCTGAAACCTCACTATCTAATTTTGCATCATCTATAACCTCTGTGACCAACTCCAGAAAACCCAAACTGCTAAGCAGTAAATTGAAGTATTCGCCCTGTCTGCCAGGCATATCACCATTCCACTGCCCGTCCTCTTCCAATTTTCTTATCACTGCTGAAGTAGCTCCAACCTGACTATCTACTGGAGCCCATATCTGCACTGTAATTGCAGCATCATAAAACAATTTGTGGAAGAACCCAATTGCTACAAAAAAACAACAGCTTCCTCCTGTCTCCTCCCCTGCTGTTTTGACATCTCCTTAAAGACACTCAATGCTTCCCTGACATTCCTGGTTTGGCAGAATCCAACTATCATGGCATGCCAAACATCCACATTTTGACCCGGCAATTCAGCAAATGATTGGAAGTTGATTATGGTGATGTACTCCTTGATCTCTTTCGGTGCAAACTTGGGGCTGATGTGATATTTAGGCAACATTTCTTGAAAATACTTTTGGCTGTCTGAAATTAATCATGAACGAACACAAGAACCTAACAAACCCATAAAGGTAACTTCAACGGTCAACCTTTTATCTTTTGATGTTGTCTTGGCACCCGGTTTGGTGCTGGAACCTTGTCCTACCATTTCTGCAACTAAAGTGAGACCATCTGCAGGATATCCATGAATACAGTGTCCCAAAATCATTGCATTCCAAGACACGACATTCAGATCTATCCAATGGATTCCAGAGATTCCAATAGAATTTCCAGTAAAGGAATACGGTGTAAACTCATATACACCTCGGCATAGAGAAAAACTAGGAAAGATCTCCATCACTAAATCCCAGTCTCTTGAGAAGCTTGGATCTTCAAAAAAAAAAGGTGAAATAGAGAGCCTCCCAAGAGTCCTTATCCAAAGACCCACACATAGTCAATAAATGAAGCAGATTTTACATTTGAGAAAACATTCGCAGACAAAAACCCAAGTGCAATCTGCAATTTTTTATGAATGAAGAAAAACACAAACTGGATGTTGTAGTCGTTCACAGTGAAAATATTCAACCTGATTACGTTTTCATAAGCAGCAACATATCTGAAACACTCCGAATGA
Source organism: Aristolochia californica (assembly GCF_029961685.1). Lineage (NCBI taxonomy): Eukaryota > Viridiplantae > Streptophyta > Magnoliopsida > Piperales > Aristolochiaceae > Aristolochia > Aristolochia californica. Next base: position 9,142,296 of record NW_027182214.1, on the reverse strand, counting down.
CTGCAGAGAAAGTCTCCAGTTATAAGAACCTTAGTTCGTTCACCACTATACCCCAATTCAGGGGATACTTCTCGCATATGGAACCTTTGAACTTCTACTGCTAACTTCATGACTGTCTCATTAACAAAATATACTTGTGGAGCCCATTCAACACAACTTTTAGGAGCATGCACAACATTAACATCCTATGCGTGATTTGCCACAATTGCTTCACCAGGAAAACCACAAATGATGAAACCCAAAAAATTAAGCCCCACCTTTTCAATTTGACAACGAACATACCCACAAGTAATGTGCGTGTCAACAGAACAACAAAGCCCCCCAAAATATTATTTCTATGAATCCCGGCATCCTAAAAAAAAATTCATCTCGAAATTCATACACCCAAGCCGGAATTCCAGCAATTGGGCACTGGTTCTCTGCTTCACGGAACAGAGAAGCTCCATCCCCAAATTTTGAGCAACGTTGCTGCTGCTCAGGCCCTTGGAGCCCCATCAACCCCATGGAACAAGCTATTTGACCTAAAAATCGAGGGTGTTTCAAAAGCTTACCCCCATTTGCGTTGAAGTTGTTTCCCCACTGGCCTGCCAAGAGCGAGATTGAGACTGAGAGTGAGAATCCGGAAGCCAAATCCCACCGGATTTGTTCCCAATGGAGTCTCCTCTTTTTCCGGTGGCTAATAGCAGCAAATCGTGGTCTCACTTTTTTTTGATGGTGAATAGCAAGATATCGTGATCAAAATTTAGAATAGGATTGGTCCAAAAAAACCTTGAGGTGGGACGACAAACATGCCTCTTGGTTCTTCTACAGCAGACTCCGACTTCGGATTTGAGGTCACACCCAAATCAGCCTTTACCGAAAAGATTATGGAAGAATACCCTTCCGATTTCTCAAAATCTGGGTCCCGACCGTCTGATATTAGAAGTTTTGAGGCCAATTTTGGATTTGACGTCAACTCTGATTTCTGATGTGCAAGGGTTCTATCATCTGATTTCCATGACTAGGAGATTAACTTTTTCTGGCCCGTCGTTGGACTTCCCTACTCAAAAATATTGGAATTTATTGACCCTTGGCCTTTCTGCCCGTCCAAGACAGCTTCTTTTGCCTCTCGTTCAATACTTATTTTGTGCTCGGAGACGGTGAAATTTTCTGCGGCATCGAGATCCCTCTTAATTGCAGAAATTTCAGTGGAAGTTCTACGCATTCCCTCCTGCAAAGATTCTTTCCATTCTATAAGTCCTATACATATTTTTTTTTCCAATGAATCGAGAATGGCAATAATTTTTTCTTCAAACGAAGAATGGCTCATTGTGTTCCGGCTCTGATACCAGTTGTTATTGTCCCGGATCTGACACATGGTTTGTAGGGAGGAAGAAGAGGAAGACGACAATCAAGCCAAAGGAACCTTGAAAATCCTAGGTTCGTTAAGGAGAACGCACACCCCTGAGCTTGTTGAAGAACTCAAAACCTTGTTTAACCTAAATCAATGCTTGACTTTCTCATTACTCTTACCCCTTAAATATGGTTCACCCTTACTAGGTTTAAGATAAAATATTACAAAAATACCCCTATAAATGAAATATTCCCAAAAATGCCCATGTGGCCTATTAATTATTTAATTGAAATAAAATAAAGTAAATTAAAGAAAAAAATTAAAATAATATTGTTGCGTGCATAAAAATACCTTCCCTTTAAATATTTTATCGGCTAGTCAGCTCACCAAACATTTTAATTGCTCAATCACCTTCTCACCCACTTCATGTGTTTTTCAGGATCTTATAATGAAGCAAGTGGGTGGAGGCTGTGAACAAGAGGGGACTCTACTGCCCTAGATGTGCCAAAAATAAATATTATTTCCACCAGTGAAACTGAGACTAGGTTATGGCACAATCGATTGGGACATTCGTCTGCAAAATCTCTTCATCATATGTTTCCTACTCTTAAAGCAAGTTCAGAGTTTCAATGTGAAGTCTGTCAAATGATCAAACTATTGGAAGATAAGCCCAAACCCACACGACCAAGGAAGGCCCACATATTTAAGAGTATTATAAGATGGGCGACACGACCAAGGAAGACCCACAAGATGGGCCCAAGCACATAAGAAGTAGGACCCACCATGATTACCACAAGCTGTCATCCTTATCACATAAGTTGGAAGATCAAGAAGGACTCAACAAAGCATCTTTATATCATGATCATGTCCTAGAATAGTTCTAGTTTGAGTTATGTTTGTCTTTTATGTATATTGAGTTATTTAATTATGCTAGGATTTATCTTTAAGTGTTAGAATTTGGGTTTAATTGGGACAAAGGTAGTTTTATTGTAATTGGACTCTACTTCCTTCCTCTATTATAAATAGAGGTTCATGTACTCTGATTAAAAGAAGTCAATGAAGTATTTTTTTCTTTTCCATAAATTCAACATGGTATCAGAACAGGTTCTATGAGTTGACTTGGTCAACCCACAAAGATAATGAAATCCTTTTTCTCTAAACCCAAAACCCTAAGTTTAGGTTCGTAGTTATTGTTTTTAGTCCCTACACCAGTAGTTTGCTTTGAATTTTTTACCTCTATATGGAGTTTTTCATATTTCAAATTATATATTGAAAGAAATATATATTTGAGTCTACTTTCTAAATAAAAATGATTTGTTCCAATCGGAGTTATCTACAAAGAGATATCAATATTTTAATGAGCAAAGATCAGATTACAAAAAGGTTCGAGCAACAGCAGAAAGCTCCAAATTCTGAGGTATTTTATGCTATCAAGAGCTAGTATTTATATGGTGAAATATATATCAAAAGAAATATATGTAAGTCTATTTTCTTAACTATTCAACCAATTCTCATTATAACTTTTTTATATGGAGATATTGATCTTGGAAGTGTCAATGGTCATTTTGGAAAAAAAGGAGAAACAATACTTAGTTTGGCCAGATGACAGAGACCAAAATATATCAGATTATTTATATTCTAATAATGATATTTTATCAAGAGAAGTTATAATTGGATGAAAGGTATTTAATTCTAGTTTCATGGGGAGTAAATTTCAAATCAATTTGATGTATATTTAAAGATATATTCGCATTGGAAGAATCAAAGGTCATGTTGGTATTCTGTTGTATTGAAAAATCCGAATTTATGCCAATTGTTTTGCGTCACTTTTATAGTTGATACATCAGGAAAATATCTCCCTGGTTTGAGGGCTTATTTATACATCTATGATATTTGGGGTTTTTGCTACATCTATGATATTTTGTTCAAGCTGGGATCACTGCCATTACTTCCCAGCTTGAGGGCGAGAAGTACAAGAAGTACAAGAAAAATGTATTTTATTCCTTATGTTGTGGATAGGTTTATGTGACCAAAATATTCAAGAAAGGGGGTGCACAAAAGATGAATCTTCTGCATCTAAGAAAAAATATTTATATCAGATTATGATTATTTCATGGGACCTTCTACAAAGTTTATTATTTTGGTTCATGTTATATGAGTTGGAAGATGGTCGTGTTATATTCAGTTGCAACTATTATGTCTCTTTGGGGACATTATTATTGAAGAAGAGGTGGCCTCAGTACCTTTTCTCATACCATAATTTATTTGACTCTTAAAAATATCACGGTTGGGACACCATGATAAATTTAAGTCTAAAAAATATCACGATTGGGATACCATGAGAGTCTGTGTTCGGATTGGGACACCATTATAAATAAACCCATGACCCCCCCCCCCCCCCCCCCTGTAATGGCTTTTTTTACTCCTACCACTTGAGAGTCATTGTCCTGTGGAGGGATATGGTTGTGGGCGCTTCAGAGCAATGCCAATAGACACACTACCTACAGAAGACAGAGTGTGCCCTACATCCAACATTAGGACTAGAGTATGGAGCAATGTCTTATCGGCTAGGAGCGATTTTTTACTCTCAGTTATATTTTTCCAACTGGGCTTCATGGAAGGATGCAACAGCGTGAGGGGGAGTGTTGGAAGATAAGCATATTGGAAGAAGTGTCATTTTATACAAAAAGATTATATACATCATTTGCAGCAAGCTGGGAGTTCGTGTTGTTCTCTCATCCCCAGCTTGAGGGGGAGTATTGGAAGATAGGCCCAAGCTCACATGACAAAAGGAAGGCCCACATATCTAAAAGTATTATAAGATGGGCCACACGACCAAGGAAGACCCACAAGATGGGCCCAAGAACTTAAGAAGTAGGACCCACCATGATTACCACAAGCTGGCATCCTTATCACATAAGTTGGAAGATCAAAAAGGACTCACAAAAAAATATCTTTATCTCATGATCACGTCCTATAAATGTTCTAGTTTGAGTTATGTTTGTCTTTTATCTATTTTGAGTTATTAATTATGCTAGGACTTATCTTTAAGTGTTATAGTTTGGGTGTAATTGAGATAAAGGTAGTTTTATTGTAATTGGACTCTACTACCTTCCTCTATTATAAATAGAGGTTCATGTACTCTGTTTAAAATAAGTCAATGAAGTATTTTTTTTATTTTCCATAAATTCAACACAAACATTAGAGGTCCACATACTCACCTCGTCTTGAAGTTAAAATTGTCACTCCTTTTTCCTTAATTCATACTAATGTATGGGAACCCTTGATCGTCTCAAACATTTCACAAGTTAAATATTTTATCACATTTATTGATGACTTCACTCGTACCACTTGGCTATTTCTATTTAAAGAGTGTTCTGAAATGGCATTGATTTTTAAATCTTTTCATGCTATGGTACTCACTTGGTAGGGTTAGAAAATTAAAATCATCCGGTCTGGTAATGCCAAAGAATACACCTCCAAAGACCTTGACTCTTTTTGTCAAGAAAATGACATTATTCATCAAACATCACGTGCTTAGACCCCTCAACAACATGGTGTAGCTGAACGGAAGAACTGTCATATTCTTGAGGTAGCTTGCGGTTTACTATATGCCATGAAAGCTTCTTACTTTTATTGGCCACATGCAATCCTTACTGCATGTTTTCTTATAAATCGGTTACCATCTTCCGTTCTTGGTAATAAATTCGCTTACTCTCTATTATTACCCAATGATGATCCCTTTTCAGTGCCCTTGAGTGTCTTTGGGTGTCAATGTTTGGTCCATATTTCTTCCCCCAAACAATGTAAACTTGACCCAAAATCTATCAAGTGTAGTTTTTTAGGATACTCCTGCACACAAAAGGGTTATGTTTGCTATAATCCCACTCTTCAGCGTTTACTCGTGTCCATGAATGTCACATTCTTTGAAGACTCTCCATTTTATTCTAACCATGCTCCTCCAGGTTTATCCTCCGTACTAGGGTCTCCTCGACCGGTTGTGCCCTGTGCTACATACACTATTCAGCCCCCTGACAGTGGCTAACACCACACCTGCTGAGTTTACGGATCCCACTGAGGTAAGTCCATCTTCTCCAGTTGTTTTTGGCCCATAATACGATACTCGTCCTATTGCCCCCAGAAAAGAACCTCGATCACGCACCATGCCCTCTACTTCTCATCCCATAATTTTTTTTGTGTCTTATCATCGTTTGTCTCTTGTATGTTGTCAATTTCTCTATGATATTTCTTCCATCTTTGTACCACAGTCCTATCAGAAGGATCTCACACATCTAGGGCAGAAGGAGGCAATGGATGAAGAAATGCACGCTCTTTATGAAAATCAGACATGGGCACTAGTCCCACTACCATCAGACAAGAAACCTTTCGGCTGCAAATGGGTGTTTACTAGTGAAACACAATCAGGATGGGTCTGTGGATCGGCTGAAGGCTTGCCTTGTTGGTAAAGGTTATACACAATGCTATGACATTAATTATGAGGAAACCTTCTCTCCAGTGGAAAAAATGAACTCAGTACGTGTATTTTTATCTCTGGCAGGTCTATCAACTTGATGTCAAAAATGCCTTTTTGAATGGGGATATCAAAGAGGAAATTTATATACAACAACCACCTTGGCATGTGATTGAGAGGGAGTCCGTATGCTGACTAAAAAAATCCCTTTATGGTTTGAAACAGTCTCCTCGTGCATGGTTTGAAAATTTTAGCCAAGCACTTATACAGGCCGAATTTCACAGATGCTCTGGAGATCACTCCATATTTATTTAAGACACACCGACGGGCAAAGTTATTCTAGCAGTATATGTTGATGATATTATTATAACCATTAGAGATCCCGAGGGCATCCAGAAAACAAAAGAAAGGATATGTACTAAATTCAAGACAAAGGATCTCGGACTACTCAACTATTTTCTGGGTATTAAAGTACTACAATCCAAACATGAAATTATATTATCTCATAGGAAGTATGTCCTTGACCTACTAGAGGAGACCAGAATGATGGGATGCAGATCAGTAGAAACTCTTATGGACCCAAATACAAAATTATGTGCAAGTGAGGTAGATACCATAATATATCAAAGATTGGTGGGAAAACTTATTTACCTTTGTGTAACAAGGCTAGATATTTCATATACAATCAGTGTAGTAAGTTAATATATGCACAACCCACAACTAAGTCATTGGCAAACACTAGAAAGAATATTGCAATATTTGAAAGGAGTACCAAGAAGAGGGCTTCTCTATAAAAATCATGGTCACTTCATCATCGAAGGATTCTCGTATGCAGACTAGGCCTGATCCAATGATGACAGAAAATCTACTTCGGGATATTGTACGATGATTGGAGGGAACTTGGTTACATGGAGAAGCAAAAAAAAAAAAAACATAGTTGCACGGTCTAGTGCAGATGCAAAATACAAAGCCATGGCACACACGGTCAGTGAAGTCCTATATATTAGGTCTCTTATTACTAAACTGAGATTCTACAAAGAAGTTCCAGTGGTCCTAGATTGAGATAATCAGGCCGCAATACACATCACATTGAATCCAGTCTTCCATGAGAGAACAAATCATATTAAAGTAGATTGCCACTTCATACGAGAAAAATTTACTACAAGCATATATCTTCTCAGAACCAAGTTGCAGATATTCTCACCAAACCAGTCACTCAAAAATTTTTGTCCACCATCTACAACAAGTTGGGCATCTATGATGTTTTCTCACCACAAGCTTGATGGGGAGTGTTAAAATGTGAGACCCACCATGGTTGCATGAATTGGTGGGACCCACCATGAGGACATGAAAAGCAAGAGGAGTCAGCATACAAGCTGGCATGATCTAGCACGAGTTGGCAGAATTGAAGATCTAGTGGGACCCACAAAAGATACCATGAGCTGGTATCTTTGACACATGAGCTGTAAGATTAAGTGGGACCCACCAAATATATCACACTTGCTGTCAAATCCAGCTAAGAAGTCACGTCCTTATGGAAGACTTAGAATTTAAGTAAGTCACAAGTTAAGGAAGTTAGAATTTGGGTAAGTTCTAAATTGAGTTGAATTATATTTGGAAAGTGTACATAAATTCTATCACTTCTCCACAATAAATAGAGGAGCTTGTATTCATAATAAAATCATCAAGGCAAGGAGTTCTCTCCTCTCCCTCTATCGTGTAGAGCTTCTTCTTCTCCCTCTTCTTCTTCCTTTTCTTCTTGTTTCACCTCTACCTGAGAGCTCTCTCTCTCCTTCTTGGTTTTTTTCCCTTTTCTCTCTCACCTTGCTCGAGATATTATTAATGGGGTCCTAAATTCAACAAATATTTTGAGCACATAATGTTGAATTTATAGAAAAGAGAAATACTCCATTGACTTGTTATAATCAGAGTATATGTGATATGCCCCATTTCCATGGATCAGCCACCAGACGATTATCTCTTCGTTCCGAATTGGAAGACGTGAGGATAACCAAGCTTTCGAAGGAAGCTTGCACCTTAGGCCTCGTGAGAGAGAGAACCCGATCTCATTTACTTAGACTAATGATTAATGCTTGTCTTTCTCATTACTCTTATCCCCTAAATAGGGTTCACCCTTACAGGGTTTAAGATAAAATATTACAAAAATACCCATATAAATGAAATATTCCAAAAAAACCCATGTGGCCTAAAACTAAAATAAAATAATTTAAATTAAATACAAAAATTAAATATTAATGTTATTGCGTGCATAACATTACACTCCCCTAGAAGAACGAACTTGTCGTCAAGCTTGAAAGTAGGGTCGGTATGCCGACGTCTCCACCTGTTCGGAAGGAGCATCCGCGGAGCTGTGTCCGCCCATGGTACGCCCCAACGCTATAGCATTCCATCGAAGTGCTGCCCTGTATCAGTCTTGGACTGGTGTGAAATAGCCCGTCACAATTCCCCCACGTTGGCAAGGTGGCACTGCCCACAATTTCCCAGCATGGCAGCAACAATTGGTAATGCAGTACCAAAGCACTGGAAAATACATCCCATGAGAAGCATTTGTCCCATATTGGGATCCATATCAGTGCAGACCTTACCAGCAAAGGAATGCCCAAAGGCAATAAATCGACCTTTATCAGAGGCAGGAATCATCTTAGAAACAGAAAGGATAAGTGGACCATCCAGAGCACAGTCGTCCAGGTATCCCAAGTACTGCGACAGTACCACCCATCATGTAGTCATAACCATGATCACCAACCCCTTCAACCACAGCTTTAGTCCCATTGTGACGCATACAAAACCTCGCAGCAGCAGTGCCATTCATAATCGGCACCAATTCCAGAAAACCCAAACAACTAAGCAAGAAATGACAGTAGTCCCCCTGTCTGCCAGGCATTTCATCAACCCACCACCCGTCCTCTGCCAATTTGCTTATCACCTTTGAATTAGCTCCAACCTGACGATCTAGTGGAGCCCAATTCTGCACTGTAAAAGCAGCAACACTCAACAATTTGTGGAAGAACCCAAGTGCTGCAAGATATCCCCGAAGCCAGTGGTCCAACATGATTGTTGTCCAGTGCTTTAAAGTCCTCCATGCTAATTGTTTCAAAACTGTTCTATCAATCACTGTCCATGTGTCATTGAAGTAAGCATAGTCTAGGTACCAAGAGGTCATGTCAAACAAGCCAAATGCAATAACAATAGTGATAGATGTTATGGACTCAATAAGACTGAGTCATCTACTTTACTTTTATTATTTATGTTGCTTTTAATTTCGAATTTTATTGATTTTTAATAAGACTTAAAGGTAGGGGTAGAATTGTGTTTTATAACCCTAACCTATGTTGATATTAATTACCCTATTTAAGGGGTAAGGATGGAGAAATAAAGCAAGTTCGGAATTAGCATAAACTAGGGTAATTTAGGTTCTTTCTAGGCTCTCTATTCTAGGGTTCTTGGTTTGAACTCTCTTGGGGGTTTGCTGCATCCATTGGGGAGTCTTTGAGGAGATCTTGGAAGGAAAAGGAAGAGGAATTACCTTTCTCTTCTGAGCTTCAAGAGAAGATCATCTCTTTCATGAAAATTCCAGAAAAGGAGAGGTCTTGACGTGAGTTTACCCAGGAAGGAGGACGGGTTCTTGTTGCTGGTTGGGAGTTCCGAATTCTAGGCAGAGGAGTTCCGAATTTTGGGCTTAAGAGGAGTTCCGAATCTGAGCAGAGGAGGAGTTCCGAATTCTGGGCAGAGGAGTTCCGAATTTTGTGCTGAGGAGGAGTTCCGAATTCTGGACAGAGGAGTTCCGAATTTTGGGCTGAAGAGGAGTTCCGAATTTTGGGCTGAAGAGGAGTTCCGAATCTGAGCTGAGGAGTTCCGAATTCATTCAAAGAGGTAACTCGAGATTCTATTTTCTTAAGTACAGCAGGTTAGAATTCTGTTTTAATTTACCTGTGTGATTAGTGGTTAAATCCATACGTTAGACAAAAGGGATTCTGTTTCAACTTACCTGCGTGAACAGTGGTTGGAGACGAGATTCTTGGTTCCTTACAGTGTTCAAAAACCTTGTAACGTGCTGGATTCATCTATATCTCACCGAGTTACTAGATCCATGGCTAGGGACCATAACAATAGAGGCGTTAATAACTCCATATTCTGGTTTCTTCCCGGTAGACAGTACGTCACCACTGAAAGGTGTATTTATCCCATATGGCCATGTAGGGCCTACAACAGATTTGCTGAGGACTTCCCAATGTCTGCAACCTTCAAGCTCCATCAAGCATTTACTGCCTTGAGACACCCACCCAGCAACAACAAGGGACTTGCCATCCTTTGTGCAATTAGACGTTAAAGTTTCCATGGCTGATAGAGTAGTAGATTGCACAGTACGCGTATACATGAACCAAAGATCACAGTAAAAAATTTGGGTTGAAAAACCATGTGGGTTGCTGTGCTCCCGTGCTGTCCATGTACTCAGATAATTATGTGCACCATACAAGTCTTTTGTTGCACCCGTTGTACAAATTGATTGTATGTTGAGCAAAGCAGTAACAATGAAGGGAACCATCACGTCTGAAGGTTTAGATTGAACAATGGTCGTAGGAGTACCCACCAGTATATCCATGTGAAAACCACAAGCAACCTTATCAGCAAGGTCCTCTTCATCCTCAATATCTAATCTTGCTTTTGATTGGTTAGGAACAACACCGTCCCACTTTATCATGTAAAGCATTTCTGCAATTGGATCATATATGTTGTTGGGCAGAGAATGGTCACTATCATCAGCAAAGACCGCATAAATCAGGGAATTTCGTGACACTAAATCTTGCATAACCAGTCTATACTTGGGACCCAAAAATTTCAGCCCAACTAAGTCAATTAGATCAAGAACCAACTCACTACTGCTGGTCCCATCAAGAGAAAAACAATTCATCCACAAAAATATCACAGCCCTGCTTTGAATACCCAACAAAATTTTATCACCTAGTTGAAGCATTTTGACAAATAGTGGTCGAGCAGCATAAAAATCATTCAAAAGATTAAACACTAGGTCGCCAAATGGATATGGCACATGCATATTGCTGCTGTCCTCCTCAAGAAAAAGAGAAAACATCATCCCAAAAATTATTTCTATCCTATCCGGCATCCCCAGAAAAAATCCATTTCGGACTGCATGCACACGAGCCCAAATACCTTCAAAGGGGTACTGTTTCTTTGCTTCACGGAATAGAGAACCTCCCGGCCAAAAATTCAAGCAGCGTCGCTCAGCCCCTTGCACCCCCTGTACCCCCATGGAAAAATCATGTAGACATAAAATTCGATGGTGTTTCAGAAGCTTACCCCAAAATACATTGAAGTGGGTTCCCCGCTGGACTGCCGAGAGCTGGATTGAGAGTGAGAGGTGAGGCCGAAAGTCAAATTCCCCCAGAATCGTTTCCAACGGCACCAACAGAGCCTCCTCAGTGTCCGGCGGTGAAGGGCAGCCCTTTTGGGTTTCGCCACTTGGGAATTTTCCGAGACAAAGGGCTCTCAGAAACACATCCTAGTCCGATGAATTGATGGGAATATTACCCTCCTGATTTGGGAGACATTCTGCTGGCTGTGAGGAGGTCGAACCCACAACAGCCATTACCGACGAGGTTGTGGCAGAATACCCTACCAATTTCCCAATCTGGGTTCCCGCCTCCCAATTTCGGAAGTTTTGTGGCCGATTTCGGATTTGATGTCGAACTCCATTCTGGAATTTCCGAAGGAGGAATTTCTGAGTACCCTTCTGATTTCGGAATTTCGGTGTCCCAATATCTGATGTCGTCGTCGTTGGAGAGACAGAGGGCTCTCTGATTTCTCTAATTTTGTTTCTACGGCAGTACCCGGACCCAGAAAAGCAGAAGTCTGAGCAATATCTGCTTCAAAGCGAAGACGGATTTGAAGAATAATCTCCCTGATGTTCTTAAGATCAGTGCGGAGTGTGGTGTTTTCACTCTGAAATTCCTCGATCTGCTTCCGACAATCAATTAGAAAAGAAGAATCGCCGACGGCGGTCGGCTCTGATACCATGTTGATATGCCCCATTTCCATGGATCAGCCACCAGACAATTATCTCTTTATTCCAGATCGGAAGACGTGAGGATAACCAAGCTTTCGAAGGAAGCTTGCACCTTAGGCCTCGTGCGAGAGAGAACCTGATCTTATTTACTTAGACTAATAATCAATGCTTGTGTTTCTCACTAAATAGGGTTCACCCTTATAGGGTTTAAGATAAAATATTACAAAAATACCCCTATAAATAAAATATTCAAAAAATACCCTTATGGCCTAAAACTGAAATAAAATAATGTAAATTAAATAAAAAAATTAAATATTAATGTTATTGCATGCATAACAACATGAACTTCTATTGATACTAAAGGAAGGTAGTAGAGTCAAATTACAATAAAACTACCTTTGTCCCAATTACACCCAAACTCTAACACTTAAAGATAAGTCCTAGCATAATTAAATAACTCAATATAGATAAAAGACCAACCTAACTCAAACTAAAACTCTTCTAGGACGTGACCATTAGATAAAGATACTTTCTTGAGTCCTTCTTGATTTTCCAATTGATGTGATAAGGATGTCAGCTCATGGTAATCATTGTAGGTCGTCCATCTTATAGGCTTATGCCCATCTTGTGGACCTACCTTGGTCGTGTGGCCCATCTTATAATACTCTTAGATATTTGGGCCTTCCTTGGTCGTGTGGGTTTGGGCATATCTTCCAACATTCCCCCTCAGACTGGGTGTGAGAGAACAACATGAACTCCCAACTTGCTGTAAATGATATATAAAATCTTTTTTTTTTTTTTGTATAATGTGGTAGATCTTCCAACACTCCCCCCACGCTGGTGCTCTCATTCATGAGGCCCAGTCAGCATAAGAATAGTGATAGTAAAATCACTTCAAGTCGTATGACATTGCTCTTTAATCTAGTCAATTAACTCCTATCTTATATAGGTAGTGCCACTCCTATCTTCTATAGGTAGTTGGTCTATATGTTGGATGTTCGACATACTCATATCTTCTATAGGTAGTGCCACTCCTATCTTCTATAGGTAGTGGGTCTATACGTTGTTTGGAAGTGTAATAATAATAAAAACTTCTCCATCACCATGTCCCTCCACAGGACAACGACTCTCAAGTGGTAGGAGTAACAAATGCCAATTCATGGGGGTATAACATAGAGTTAGTATTAAACTCTTCCATCACGGTGAAATAACATAGATGTCCTTACGGGTAGTGGATAGAGTAATAAGCTCCTTCATCACGGTGTTGTAACATATACTGAGGCCACCTCTTCTTCAATAATAATGTCCCCAAAGAGACATAATAGTTGTAGCTGGATATAACATGACCATCTTCCAACATATATAACATTAACCAAATAATATACTTTGTAAAAGAACCCAAGAAATAATCCGATATAAAAATTTCTTCTTAGATGCACAAACTTCATCTTTTGTGTTTCCCATTTCTTGAATATTTTTGTAACATAAACTTATCCACAACATAAGGAATAAAATACCTCTTTCTTGTACTTCTTTTACTTCTCCCCCTCAAGCAGGGAAGTAATGGCAGTGATCCCAGCTTGAACCAAATATCATAGATGTAGCAATAAGCCCAAATAACAGAGATGTATAAATAAGCCCTCAAACCAGGGAGAAGTTAGATATTTTCCTGATATATCAACTCAAAAAGTGACTCAAAACAATGGGCATAAATTCGGATTTTTCAATACAAAAGAATGCCAGCATGGCCTTTGATTCTTCCAATGTGAATATTTCTTTAAATATAGATTAGGTTGACATGAATTTTTATCCTTATGAAAGTATACTTAAATAAATTTCATCCAAGTATAACTTAACTTCATAAAATATAATTATCAGAAGATAAATAATCTGATATATTTCGGTCTCTGTCATCTGGCTGAACTAACTACTGTTTCTCCTTTTTTCCTGAATGACCATTGACTATTCCAAGATCAATATCTCCTTATAAAAAATAAAACAGATATTTGGATTAATATCTAAGAAAATAGACTTACTTATATTTATTTTGATATATAATTACCCATATAAAGTCTCTTTCTTGATAGTATAAAATGCCTCGGAAGTTGAGGCTTTCTGCTACCGCTTGAACATCTTTTTCAATCTGACCTTTTCTGCTTCAAATATCGATTTCTCTTTGTAGATAACTCAGATAAAAAATTGGTTGGATAGGTAAAATAATATACTTATAGATATTTATTTTAATTTTTATTTCTCCATATAAAGTCTAGTTATTGATAGCAAAAAATACCTCGGAATCTGAAGATTACTACTGCTGCTCGAACCTTTTTGCAATCTGACCTTCGCTCATTAAAATATCAATATCTATATGTACATAACTCCAATTGGAACAAATATCTTTTCTTTGGAAAGTAGACTCAAATATATTTCCGTCAATATATAATTTGTAATATGAAAAACTCAGTATAGAGGTATAAAACTCAAATAAAAGTACAAGTGTAGGGACTGAAAAAAAATAACTACGAACCTAGACTTAGGGTTTAGAGAAAATGATTTCATTATCTCTGTGGATTGACCAAGTCAACTCACAGAACCCGCTCTGATACCATGTTGAATTTATAGAAAAGAGAAATACTTCATTGACTTCATTGATTTGTTATAATCAAAGTACGTGAACCTCTATTTATAATAGAGGAAGGTAGTAGAGTCCAATTACAATGAAACTACCTTTGTTCCAATTACACCCAAACTCTAACACTTATAAGTCCTAGCACAATTAAATAACTCAATATAGATAAGAGACAAACCTAACTCAAACTAAAACTCTTCTAGGACGTGACCATTAGATAAAGATACTTTCTTGAGTCCTTCTTGATCTTCCAACTGATATGATAAGGATGCCAGCTCATGGGAATCATTGTGGGTCATCCTTCTTATAGGCTTGGGCCCATCTTGTGGACCTTTCCTGGTCGTGTGGCCATCTTATAATACTCTTAGATATGTGGGCCTTCCTTGGTCGTGTGGGCTTGGGCATATCTTCCAACACATAAAAATTACCACAACATGTGGAATAAATACTTTTTTCATGTACTTCTTCTACTTCTCCCCTTACATTGAGGATACAAAGGACATAGAGACCCAGTTTGGATAAAACACAACAATGGGAAAAAAATCACTCCTAGTCATACACAAAATCTACATACACAAGTCAAAATGGTCATAGTCTGAAAGTCACTTTGCTCAATTTTAAAGGAGGAAAAACGGCCCAACTTTAGGACACAACAAAGAGACTACTCACTTTTTAAAGGTAACTCAAAGAGAAATCACCTCTTTGGTGAAGAATAAAAGACATGACTCAAGCAGAATGTTGGGCTCACTCCTATAGTTTTTAGGCATTGCTCTTAAATGATAACAACATAAGATGAAAAAATGAAGAAATACTAAAGGAAAACAACTTTTACTGGAAGGAAGCGACTATGCAACACTCATACTTTCAAATGAATCAAGAATATTTTTGAATTTAGGTTCCCATGACAAGGTCCTTGACCAAGGTAGTGAAAGAGGAGAGGAAGAAAAGAAGGAGAAGAAAGGAGAAGAGAGAACTTGGCTAGAGAGATGGAGAAAGAGAGCTTGGGTCTAAGGACACATTTGAGAGAGAAGAGGGGAGACTTAATAGTCTATCTTTCGCCTTGTGCCTCTATTTATAGTTATAGAAGGAAGATTAAAATGACTACAATGCCCTTACGGCTACAAGCTTTGAAATAGAAAAGACATACGTAGTCTTAGATAATTACACCCTTGTGCCATCCTTTTTGGAAGACCTTTAAATTGCTTTCTTTGCCACCTCCTTTACGTGGGGAAGGTAATTACTTTGATGCCACTTTGAGATGTCTTCAAATGCTCCCCCTAAAACTTGGTGAGATATAACATTGTAAACACCTAGAATGCCTCATATAGTGAGTTACATAATTAGGAGTGAACTAGGTGAAAGTTTCACTTGTAGTTCTTCTCTTTTACCTCTTGTATGTAGACAACCAAGATGAGTCCTGTACTAGAGGGGTGATGAATTGGAGAGCTCCTCATGAACTATATACTCTTCCATTAGATGTTTCACTTTCTTGCCATATGTTTCATATAGCAAATTATATACTATTAGAAATATCATTGAGTCTATTTTCCAAATCAAAAGGAATATTTGAAATCAGATCTTTCTAAAAAGTGAAATCGACATCTGAAGTAGCAAAGGTCAAGTTGCAGAAAAGTTTTGTGTGGCAGCTGAAATCCTCTAAAGAAAGATATGTGAGTCTACTTTCTATCCCACTAGATTGTTTCTCAATATGTTCTTACTAGAGAGATATCCACATTAGAAGAATCAATGGCCATGAGGTATCATGTTTGATGCGAAAATCCAAATTAAGCACTTTTTTTTTGCTTCACTTTTTGAGTTTTTAATGTTGGTTAATGTTTATTTTCAGGACTCCATGGATTTAACTCATGGAGAAAAGGAGAGACAGCATGTCGAGAGAAAACAGGAAGAAGAAAGAGGTTGTGGACTTGTGTCCTAACCCTCCCTTGAGGCTCAATTTATAGATGAATATAGTCACAATTTTCCAATAATACCCCTGAAACTTAAACTAATTACATCAATGTCATCTTTATGAAATTACTCCTTATTGACCATAATATTATCACTATGTGGGTATGTGAGTCTTCTCCTTGGTATGTAGGCCTTGATCCCATATTCCACCTCTCTTGGATGTGTGGGCCTTCCATGGTCTTATGGGCTTGAGCCCATGTTCTCACGCACTTGGACATGTGGACCTTCCTTGGTCGTGTGGGCTTGGGCCCATCTACCAATAGTTAAGTTTCATATTTGTTTTCAAATATAGTTATGATTTTACCTACTTGAGTATTGTTAGACAAGCCCACACGAGTATAGAGAAAGTCCACACGTCCAAGAGGGGTCGTATGATTGTAAATAAGGTGTCATCTCATAAATATGGCACACAAGGGTATAATTAGTCAAGGTGAACATGTCTACTTATGACTTTTCTGATGTAAATGTTGTAGAGTCAATAGCACACTGAGTCACACAACGAAGAAGACAACAACAATTCACTCAATAGGATTTAATTCTTATATTTCTTTGAGTAGGATTTATTTCTTATATTGTTTTAAGTAGGAGTTATTTCTAATTACTTTATATGTAAGGTCATTACGGAGAATTATTGTAACCCTAACCCTAAAACTCCTTGACGTGACCTATTTAAGGGAAAGGTATGAATGAAATAGGTAAGCTTTGAGATTTTAGAATAACCTAGTCTAAACAGGTTGAGATCACCTCTTGATCTCGAGTTTAGGGTTTACTCCAAAAATCCAACCTATCCTTCACCCTCCATTGCCATCCATCTTCACCCAAATTCATCCCTCATCATCCATACTAAGAAAAGGAGCTTCCTGCCCCTTTTCCGAGCCCAAAGAGAGGATCTTCTCTCATCACCAGTGTCAACAAGAAGTTGGGTTCAATCCCCTCTTAACGAGCAGCAAAAGAGGAGTAATTCTGGTTCTTTCACGTGAAGGGTTAGAGCAACTCTTCTTGCTGGGAATTCATCACGAAAATAGAGCAACGACAGCCATCAATGTGAGCCAAGGCTGCCCCATCAAGCTAGGTCTTCAAGTCCTAGAATGAGCTGCATCAAATCAGGGTTGAAACCCTGATTAACTTGAGCAAAACAGGTATTTCTCCATTCTTTCTCCACCTGAATTACTTCCATTCTAGCTATAACTTTAGCACTAGAATGAGATCATAAAAAGGGAGACTAATCACTGGTGGAAGAGTACCCAAAGAAGGGACCTTTAACCCTCCTTACCGAATCCATCAACTCAGTACATGTGTTGGATTCACAACTCCCAGCTGTGTTACTCGATCCATGACCCGGGACCGTAACAACTTGGTATCAGAGCAGGGTAACATGGGGGATAATATCAACAATGAAGAAATCCAAATCAGGATACAAAAGATAGAAGATAGCCTTGAAACAGCACAACCAGTGTTGGGAAAGGTTTGTGGTTTGGAAGAAGAGATGATCCGAATCATTAGCATGCTACAGGAGTTGAGAACAGAGAGACATCAGAGTCCAGAGGTGAGAGAGGTTGCTCAACCATATCACAGAAGAGGGGAACAGTGGCCTGGGCGCACTACTGTCCAAGCACCTCAGCATGGAGGCACAATCCCAAGGTACACCAAGTTAGAGTTTCCCTCTTTCAATGGTTTTGTGGATCCCGTAATTTGGTTGCATAGATGTGAAATTTTTTTTTAACCAAGGGGCTACTGAATGGGATAAGGTGCAACTAGCCTCTTTCCATATGACAGATGAAGCCATGTTATGGGTGACTCAAGTAGAGAAAGAAAGACCGGGAATGACTTGGGCAGAATTTAAAAATCTATGCACAGTTAGATTTGGGCCACCCGCCAATAGCAACCCCCTGTGAGAGTTAGTCCTATTGAGACAAACAGGTTCGGTGGAACAATATAAAAAACTATTCCAAGAAAAGTTGGCTCGTGCTGGGGAGAGGGTATTGGTTGACCAGCAGGTCTCCTTATTCACAACAGGTCTCAATGAGTATTTACGGCTAGAGGTAGAACTCCTTATGCCCACGGATCTAGCTCATGCCACGAATATGGCCCGAGCCATGGAACAACGACAACAGCTACAGCAATGTAAGCAGGGTTGATCGAGTGAGAGGAACACTTCCTCCACGTGGCAAGGGCACCGCTATAATTCATCTCAGGGAGCATCTACGGCAGCACCATCCAGACACACTCCGACTATGACTCGGGTAGCCGATCCCCGCCCTGGTAATTTCCTACTGAGCTTTATAAAAAAATTGACGAGTGCGGAGATGGCAGAAAGACGGTCCAAAAATCTCTGTTATAACTACGATGAGTAGTATCGGGTCGGACACCAATGTAAACGATTGTTTTGGCTCGAGGTGGAGGATTCAGAGGATCCAAAGGAACCAGAGGATATTATCAAGGAGGAACCACTAGAGATATCCTTGCATGCTATTACTGTACAAAAATCGCCTACAAGTCCGAGCTCATGTCATCGACCACGAACTGGTGGGACTAGTCGACTCGGGGAGTACACACAATTTTCTGAGTTTGATAGCCACACAACATCTCCAGCTCCAGATATACACTCATCCGACAGCCACCGTCTCAATGGCCAATGGCGAGAAGGTCGCGGTAACTTTTTTCCATTGGATTTACTTCATTTAATGCGGAATTTTTTGTTATTCCCCTGGCACGATTTGATATGGTTTTAGGCATTAAATGGTTACAAGCGTTGGGACCCATTCTGTGGGACTTTTCGGCTTTAACCATGAGCTTTGATTTGGTCGGAAGTCGGGTGCTCTTACAGGGCTGTCAGGTGGACAGGGCCCACCGCATACACACTTTGCAGACACAAGATCAGCCTGACAGTACTAGTGATGGTCTGGTTGAGGAGTTCTCTGACCTCTTCCAGGAGCCTTCGGGGTTGCTTCCCATGAGGCACTGTGACCACAGGATCTGTCTGAAATCAGGTTCTGAGGTAGTGGTCGTGCGACCATACCGTTACCCACACCTTCAGAAGGAAGAGATAGAGCGTCAGTGCCACGAGATGTTGAAACAGGGTCTTATTCGTCCCAGCTGCTCCCCATGCTCTTCACCCGTCTTACTTGTGAAGAAACATGATGGGACATGAAGGTTTTGCGTGGATTATCGGGAGTTGAATGTGTAGACAGTAAAAGACAAGTTCCTGATTCCGGTAGTGGATGAGCTTCTGGATGAGTTACATGGGTCATGGTTATTCACTAAACTCGACCTCCGTTCGGGATACCATCAGGTCCGGATGCACCCCTTTGATATCGAGAAGACGGCATTCCGCACGCACCATGGCTACTTTGAGTTCGTCATCATGCCATTCGGGTTATCCAATGCACCCTCCACTTTTCAAGCTTTGATGAACGAGGTATTTAGCCCCTATCTTCGAAAATTTGTTCTTGTATTTTTCGATGATATTTTGATATATAGCAAGCTGGTTGAGGAGCACTTGGCACACTTGAGGATTGTTTTCAACTTGTTAAGAGCACATCAGCTCTATTTGAAACATTCCAAGTGTTCTTTTGCGGCTTCACATGTGGGGTATCTGGGACACATTATCTCACATGAGGGGGTTATGGTGGATCCCAAGAAGATCCGAGCTATTCACAAGTGGCCGCAACCACAGTCGTGTTCTGCATTACGGGGTTTTCTGGGTCTTGCGGGCTACTATCGCAAATTTATTCAGAACTATGGGCCAGTGGCAGCACCATTAACGAGTTTACTCAAGAAAAATTCCTTTATTAGGAATGAGCGGGCCATCACGTCGTTTGTGGCACTCAAAGCTGCCCTCACATCTGCGCTCGTGTTACAACTTCCCAACTTCGACGAATTGTTCGTGGTAGAGTGTGACGCTTTGGGCATGGGCATGGGGGCCATTTTACAGCAGTTGGGCCATCCTATTGCATATTTTAGCCGATAGTTGGCAGTCCGCCATCACAAGCTGGCAGCCTATGAGCGCGAATTGATTGGGTTGGCCAAAGCTGTCCAACATTGGAGGCCTTATCTCTGGGGCCGGGCTTTTCTCATACGTACGGATCACTACAGCCTTAAATTCCTACTAGAACAGTGTTTGACAACGTCGCCACAGCAGCACTGGATCAGTAAGTTGTTGGGGTTCGACTTCTCGGTGGAGTATCGTGCGGGGAGATTAAATAAGGCAGCATATGCCTTGTCACGGTGTTTTGAAGAGCAGCAGTCGGTCTATTCTATCAGCCAGTCGAGATTTCTCATAATGGACTTGGTGCGAGAAGCACATGCCACTAACCCTGCACTGCCGGACCTGCATCAGCAGATCTCAAAAGCGATAATGAATGTGAAGTGGTCCATCCAGGATTCACTTATTTATTACAAGCAACAGATTTTCCTTCCACCTGAGTCTGAGTTGATTCTAGCTATTCTCTCGGCCTACCATGACAGTACACACAAGGGGATCCAGAAGACCTTGCACAGAATTTGAGCTGATTTTTACTGGTAAGCCATGAAACCCTCTATTGCAACTTATGTGGGCGACTGTCAGGTATGCCAGCACAACAAAGCCGAGCACTTGAGTCCAGCCAGTCTTCTCCAGCCTCTGGCCCTTCCTATGCAGGTTTGGGCCGACATTTCAATGGATTTTTTGGAAGGGCTACCCCTGTCAGTCGGCAAATCCGTACTTTTCGTAGTGGTTGATAGATTCTCCAAGTACGGGCATTTTATACCGATGGCTCATCCGTATACAGCAACACGGGTTGCTCAGACTTTCCTGGAGCAGATAGTCCGCTTACATGGCATTCCAGAATCCATTGTGAGTGACAGAGATGCAGTTTTCACGAGCACCTTTTGGCGGGAACTATTTTGCTTGAGTGGGACGAAATTGAAGTTCTCCTCCGCCTATCATCCACAGACAGACAGGCAGTCTGAGGTGGTGAACCGTACCATCAAGATGTATCTACAGTGCTTGGTGGGGGATCATCCACGGCACTGGGTTCAATGGCTTCTGTAGGCCGAATACTGTTACAACACTTCATTCCACTCTGCATTGCAATCCACTCCTTTTCGAGTTATATATGGTCGGGATCCACCTCACCTCCTCTCGTACAACCCAGGGTCCACCCGCGTGGACACGATTGATCAAGCACTCATAGACAGGGATCTACTGCTACAGAATATCACAGAACGGCTACGATGTGCCGAAGCTCGGATGAAGGATGTATACGATAGAGGCCACCGTGAGGTCTCTTTTGAGGTTGGGAAGTATGTGTGGCTATGGCTCCAGCCCTACCATCAGCAGTCTCTTGCGGGACCTCCATGTCATAAGCTCTCACCCAGATTTTTTGGGTCGTTTCCCATTCTTCGATGCGTGGGACCAATCGCCTATCAACTCAAACTACCGGACACAGCCAGAATTCACGATGTGTTTCATGTCTCTCTTTTGCCTACATCCACTCTATTCCTACCACCGGTTGATCATGGCGAGGTTATTCTTAACCCAATTGCGGTGTTACGCGCACTGCTGACCAATGACCATTGGGAGATTCTCGTCCAATGGACGGACACTGACCCCGATGCTGCAACATGGGAATGTGTGGACATCTTTAAACAACTCTACCCAGCTTTTAAGCTTCAGGACAAGCTCTTTCTCCATGGGGAGGCAGATGTTGTGGACTCAATAGCACACCGAGTCACACAACGAAGAAGACAACAACAACTCACTCAATAGGATTTAATTCTTATATTTCTTTGAGTAGGATTTATTTCTTATATTTTTTTAAGTAGGAGTTATTTCTAATTACTTTATATGTAAGGGCATTATGGGGAATTATTGTAACCCTAACCCTAAAAATCCTTGACGTGACCTATTTAAGGGACAGGTATGAATGAAATAGGTAAGCTTTGAGATTTTAGAATAACCTAGTCTAAACAGGTTGAGATCACCTCTTGATCTCGAGTTTAGGGTTTACTCCAAAAATCCAACCTATTCTTCACCCTCCATTGCCATCCATCTTCACCCAAATTCATCCCTCATCATCCATACTAAGAAAAGGAACTTCCTGCCCCTTTTCTGAGCCCAAAGAGAGGATCTTCTCTCATCACTACCATCAACAAGAAGTTGGGTTCAATCCCCTCTTGACGAGCAGCAAAAGAGGAGTAATTCTGGTTCTTTCACGTGAAGGGTTAGAGCAACTCTTCTTGCTGGGAATTCATCACGAAAATAGAGCAAGGACAGCCATCGACGTGAGCCAAGGCTGCCCCATCAAGCTAGGTCTTCAAGTCCTAGAATGAGCTGCATCAAATCAGGGTTGAAACCCTGATTAACGTGAGCAAAACAGGTATTTCTCCATTCTTTCTCCACCTGAATTACTTCCATTCTAGCTATAACTTTATCACTAGAATGAGATCATAAAAAGGGAGACTGATCACTGGTGGAAGAGTACCCAAAGAAGGGACCTTTAACCCTCCTTACCGAATCCGACAACTCAGTACCAGTGCTGGATTCACAACTCCCACGCAGTGTTACTTGATCCATGACCCGGTACCGTAACAATAAAGCTTGTATCCCTAAAGGCATTGTATGCATTGTAAATACCTCTCAAAAGCTATAAATAGAGGCCTTTGGCTTGAGGTAGTGCATCAAGCTCTCTTCTCTTCTCACTATTTGTGGAAGACTCTCTCCCTTAGCCTAAAGGCTTTCTTTCTCTCTTTTCCTTTCTCTCTTCTCTACCCGAGTTCTCTCTTTGCTCTTCTCCTTTCTTCTCTTCTCTTTTCCTTCTCCTCTCCCTCTCTTATTTTGCTCAGATTCTAAGCATGGGGTCCTAAATTAAATATGGTATTAGATAATTGAATTTAGGATTCCCACATCAAGAAGGTGTCGTAAGGAGGTTATGATCAAAGCTACTCATAAAAGATTCTTTGTGAAGGAAGATTGAAGCTCGTTGAGATAAGTTTATCATTCTTGTTATTATCAACCCCTCATGGCTTCATCCACATTTTTTTACCTCTGGAAGTTGATTCATAGATCATTCTTTTTATTATATGAAATTATTTAGATTTATATATCTTGGATTGGAAGATGCTTGTCAAAAGTTGGTTTTTTTTTAGTCGGTTTGCATATTTTCGGCTGAAAATCAGTTTAGTGTGAGATTTTTTGCATGAAAAGTTATTGTTTTGTGGGTGAAAGATTTTATGATGAAGAGCAATGTTCTTGAAGCCTATTATGAGTGTTTTTATCCATTGGTTTTCGAAAATCCTATTGAATTTATGGAAAAAAAGAAATACTTCATTGACTTTATTTACTCATTATAATCAGAGTACATGAACCTCTGTGTATAATAGAGGAAGGTAGTAGAGTCCAATTACAATAAAACTACCTTTGTCCCAATTACACCCAAACTCTAATACTTAAAGATAAGTCCTAGCATAATTAAATAACTCACTATAGATAAAAGACAAACATAGCTCAAACTAGAACTCTTCTAGGATGTGACCATAAGAAAAAGATGCCTTTGTGAGTCCTTCTTGATCTTCCAAATTATGTGATAAGGATGCCAACATTTGGTAATCATGGTGGGTCATACTTCTTATGTGGTTGGGTCCATCTTGTGGGACTTCCTTGGTCATGCGGCCCATCTTATAATACTCTTAGATATGTGGGTCTTCCTTGGTCATGTGGGCTTTGGCCTATCTTCCAACACTCCCCCTCAAGCTGGGGGTGAGAGAAAAACATGAACTCTCAACTTGTTGCAAATGATGTTTAAATTTTTTTTGTATGAAAAGGCACATCTTCCCATATGCCTTCATTTCCCAACACTCCCCCTCACGATGTTGCATCCTTCCATGAGGCCCTACTAGCATAATATAAGTAAGAGTAAAAATCACTCCTAGCCGGTAAGACATTACTCCATACTCCAGTCCTAATGCTGGATGTAGGGCACACTCTATCTTCTGTAGGTAGTGTTTCTATCGGCATTGCTCTGAAGTGTCCACCACCGTGTCCCTCCACAGGACAACGACTCTCAAGTGGTAGGAGTAATAAAAGTCATTACAGAGGTGGGGATGGGTGGGGCAAGGTGTTGACTCAAGATGTGAAGAGAGTGTATTTCCTGTCTATATCCTCTAAAGTCTCCATCATGATGAGTTACATAATTTGGAGTAAACTAGGTAAAAGTAGCAGTTGTAGTTCTTCTTTTTTGCCTCTTGTATGTAGACAACCAAGATGAGTCTTGTACTAGAGGGGTGATGAATTGGAGAGCTCCTCATGAACTATATACTCTTCCATTAGATGTTTCACTCTTACCATATGTTTCATATAACAAATTATATACTATTAGAAATATCATTGAGTCTATTTTCCAAATCAAAAGGAATCTTTGAAATCCAATCTTTCTAGAAAGTGAAATCGACATCTGAAGTAGCAAAGGTCAAGTTGCAAAAAAGTTTTGTGTGGCAACAGAAAGCCTCAAAATAAAGTTATGTGAGTCTACTTTCTATCCCACTAAATTGTTTCTCAATATGTTCTTTCTAGAGAGATATCCACATTAGAAGAATCAATGGCCATGATGGTATCATGTTGGATGCGAAAATCCAAACTAAGCCAATTTGTTTGCTTCACTTTTTGAGTTTTTAATGTTGGTTAATGTTTATTTTCAAGACTTCATGGATTTAACTCATGGAGAAAATGAGAGACAACATGTCGGGAGAAAACAGGAAGAAGAAAGAGGTTATGGACTTGTGTCCTAACGCTCCCCTAAGGCTAAATTTATATATGAATATAGTCACAATTTTCCAATAATACCTCTAAAACTTAAACTAATTACATCAATGTCATCTTTATGAAATGATTCCTTATTGACCATAATACTATCACTATGTGGGTCTACGAGCCTTCTCCTTGGTATGTAGGCCTTGAGCCCATCTTCCACATGTTATGGTCCCAAATCCCACACGGTTATTCCAGGGAAGGAGGAGGAGAAGAAGATCAAGCTCGAATAGGAGCTTGAAACCTTGGGTTCATTTAGGAGAATACCGATCCTAGAGTTCATTGAGGAGAACACCGATCCTACGTTTTTGGGTGAAAATAGACTTGCTTCATTCATTTCCAGGTCGTCCCTTAAATAGGACTCAATGTCTACAATAAGAGTTACCAAAAACCACAAAATTACATCTATGCATTAAAGGTAAAAAGCCAAGTTAAGCTATGAATTGTAAATTAATGTAAGTATGGCGCCTCTGAGTGACATAGTTTGCAATTGGATCCACAACATCACCCTCCCCTTGAAGAAAGAGCTTGTCCTCAAGCTCGAATTTTGGACAGGTCGAACAAGAGTTCTTTTTTTTAACCTATGGAAGTTGATTCGTAGATGATTCTCTTTACTATATGAAATTATTTAGATTTATATATTTCGGATTGGAAGATGCTTGTCAAAAGCTGGGTTTTTTAGTCAGTTTGCATATTTTTGGCTGAAAATCGGTTTAATGTGAGATTTTTTGCATGAAGAGTTAATGTTTTGTGGGTGAAAGATTTTATGATGAAGAGCAATGTTCTTGAAGCCTAATATGAGTGTTTTTATACATTGGATTTCGAAAATTCTGTTGAATTTATGGAAAAAGAGAAATACTTCATTGACTTCATTAACTCATTATAATCAGAGTACATGAACCTCTATTTACAATAGAGGAAGGTAGTAGAGTCCAATTATAATAAAACTACCTTTGTCCCAATTACACCCAAACTCTAACACTTAATGATAAGTCCTAACATAATTAAATAACTCAATATAGAAAAAGACAAATATAACTCAAACTAGAACTCTTCTAGGACGTGACCATAGGATAAACATGCCTTTGTGAGTCCTTCTTGATATTCCAACTTGTTGGAAGATGGGCTCAAGCCCACGAGCTCAAGACAAGAAGCCCACACGTCAAAGGAGTGGCATATGTGTAAAATATGGTACTTTCCATAAAGATGGCATAGAAGTGTAAATATGTTTTCCTTTTATGTCTTTTGTTTTATCAAGTTGTAGTCCTCAGGGCATTGTAAAACTATAAATAAAGGAATTGGCTAAGAGTTAGGGCATTCAAGCACTCTCCTCTCTTTCCAAAAATCCGTCCAGCTGTCATTTTTCTTTTTGACGTAACCCTCTTCTCCCTTAATCCAAACTCTCTCCTTCCACGTTCTTCTTCTTCTCTATTATTCTTCTTCTTCTTTCTTGTTGATCTAAAGTTCCTTTCATGAGATTCTAAATTCTACATGGTATCAGAACATGGAGTTTAGGATCTCTCTTCATGGAGTTATTATGAAATTTTTTCAAGAAGTTCAGTCATGAAGAGATAAGTTCATACTCTTCTTATTTACGTTTTTTTTTTTGTTTCCTTTTCTTATTTACATAGTCCTTTTTACTTGTTTTTATTTACTTCTTGAATTTTGAGTCACATCAAGTTAAGATAAATCTTTATATATTGTAAAGATTTATTTCTATGACTAAATTGATGTTATAATCTTGACTCCTTGTAAATCAATTACAAGAGTGATCAAGATCATTTTCTGTTTGCATCATATTAAGATTGATGGGTAAAATTCAATTACCTTTATGTAATTTGGATCCATCTCATTTGAGGTAGAATTCCAACATATGTTGCTGTATTTTCTCCTACTTAAGGTTACTCAAGGGTTTGTGTTATGTTGTTGGATGCCCATTATATGTTTGATGAAATTCCAGCAGTCATTTACCCTTTGTAGTTCCGATTTTTTTAACTTCAACAATTGAAATTTTTTTTTACATTGAAGTCTCCCATGAGCTGAAGGTAAATCTCTTCCAAATGTCTTGGTTTGTCGTTAAATTTTTGTCTATTGCTTGTTTGTGTTGGAGTTTGGATTAAGGCCTAATCAGTTGCATCTACTTTCTTCTCTTTGTTCTTATGAATACAAGAAAAGTTGAGTGATGGCTGGATGTTACTATCACTTTCTAAAAGCACAAATTTGTTGATAATTTGGTGCTTGCCCATGTGAAAGAAATTTTTTCTTGTTCTCTTTTGTTGGTGATTGATTTGGTCTACGGGTTCTTCAAATTACATTGAGTAATTGTTCTTCCTTTTCCCTTGACCTCCATATTTTACTTGCCTCATCATGGAGATTGGATACAATAGTAATAAGAGTGATATACTCCGTATTACTAGAATTCCACTTAGAGGTCTCTCCAATTACATGAGTTGGTCACAATCAGTTCGGAGGGTTCTTATTACTCGTGACCTCTTGAGCCACATTGTTAACTTTCCTCCTCCGATTGATGAAGAAGATGCGTCCTACCACAAGTGGGTTAAGGATGATAACATGGTGATAAGTTGGCTCATTAATAGCATGGAAGAGCAGGTGGCCAACAATGTGGTCCACTTGGAAACCGCCAAGAACATATGGAACACTTGTGCCAAGCTTTACTCAAGCACTGCTTCATTACAAAAAAATATATGATGTATTACAAAACATGTTGCATACGAAACATGGAGATAATATTCACGAATTGTTGGCACGGTTTTGAGGTCTTCTTCAAGAATGGAAACTAGCTCAGCCATATTCCACTGATATTACCGTTCAAGAACGACAAAAAGAAGCTTTGGCACTAGCCATTTGCTTATCGAATATTAAACCATACCTTGAGGTGGCCAAAACTCAGCTTCTAAGTTCTTCTGCTCTTCCCTCCTTCGACGATATTAGTGCTACATTACTTCAAATAACGGATCCATCCCCTCTTTCTCCTATTCATGCTCCATCGGTGATGTTCTCTGGCAATCGGGGAACATCTTTCTCATCCCGAGGATGGGGCAAAAATATGAGAGGGGGTCAAACTATGAGAGGGGCTGAAAATAGAGGTGGTAGAACGGGTCAGAATTCTTTCCATACTGAGCCTCAACTTTGCACTTATTATGGCCGTCAGAACCACCTTGTGGCATCATGCTGAAAACTTCATGGCAAGCCTGATTGGGCCACAGCTAACCCAATCTCGGTTAACATTGAGAAAAATGAAGATAAGGCTGAATCTTCATCCGGAAATGTGATTCTTACGGCTGAGGACTATGCTGCATTTCAAAAAATGAAGTCCTTCAAGGAATCCTCTATTCCCTCATCATCTACTATTGCCACTACTATTGCCTCAGGTATGCTTTCTTCCTCTTCTTCCTCTTCCTCTTGGATCATCAACTCCGGGGCCTCCGAACATCTATCAGGTAACAAACACTTGTTGCAGTCCTTATCTCCTTGTTATCATCATAAATCCGTTACTATTGCTGATGGTACCCAAACCAAGGTCCTTGGCAAAGGTTCTTCCTCTCTTACTTCATCTATTCCCCTTCAAGATGTTTTTTTTGTTCCTCAATTTCCTTTAAATTTTCTTTCGGTTAACCAATTGACCAAACAATTAAATTACTCTATCACCTTCTCACCGTCTTCTTGTGTTTTTCAGGATTTCACTACGAAGCGGGTGATTGGTGGCGGCCATGAAAAGGGGGGTTTATACTACTTCACTCTTCCACCATGAGTTGCATTATCGTCCACTACATCTGAGGCCCAACTTTGGCACAACCGACTTGGTCATCAGTCTACCCCTTCACTTCGTTCTTTGGTTCCATCTTTAAAAGGACTTTCTAATTTTAGTTATGAGGTTTGTCAATTAAGTAAACATGTCAGGAGTACATATTTTCCTCGTCTTACAACTACAAGTACTGCTCCATTTGAGTTAATACATTCTGATGTATGGGGCCCTTTATGTGTCTCAAATATTTCCCAAGTTAAATATTTTGTCATTTTTGTTGATGATTTTACTCGAATGACTTGGTTATATCTATTTAAAGAGCATTCCGAAATTCTTCCTTTGTTTAAAAATTTTCATGCTATGGTCTTGACACAATTTTGGAAGAAAATTCAAACCCTTAGATCTGATAATGCTAAGGAATACATGTCTCATGACTGCAAATCATTTTGTGAGATTAACGGGCTTATTCATCAATCATCACGTGCCTATACTCCTCAAAAAAATGGTGTTACTGAAAGGAAGAATCGTCATCTTCTTGAAGTTGCTCGGGGCCTCCTCTACTCCATGAAGGTACCCTATTTCTATTGGCCTCATGCTATACTTACAGCATGCTTTCTCATTAATAGGTTACCTTCATCAGTTCTTCATCATAAGACTCCTTACTCTGTGTTATTTAATGGTGAAGATCATTTTTCTCTTCCTTTGAAAGTGTTTGGATGTACGTGTTTTGTTCATGTTACATCTCCACAAAAAAATAAACTTGATCTTCGGTCTATGAAGTGCATTTTTTTGGGATACTCTCACACCCAAAAAGGTTGTCTGTTACAATCCTACCCTTCGGAGGATGTTTATCTCTAGGGATGTGACTTTCTTTGAGGACACTCCCTTCGACTCCTCCCATGATGCTCCTCCAGGATGGACTTGTCCTTCTACTACTCCTTGTCCGCTTGTGCTGTTTAATCTTGAAGTGGACCCATCCCCTGATGCACCGGTCGTACCTTCACCTACGGAGTTCTCGGATCCACCCGAGGTAAGTCCTTCTCCTCCTATGTATAGGCCTGAATTTGATACTCGGCCTATTGCTTTAATAAAAGAACGTTGCTCCTGTACTACTTCGCATCCTATCTCAAATTTTATGTCTCACCATCACTTGTCTTCCGAGTGCTTTCAGTTTCTTGCATCCCTTTCTTCTACTTCCATTCTGCAGTCATATCAGGATGCTCTGAGACATCCAGGATGGAAGGCGGCTATGGATGAAGAAATGCATGCCTTATACGAAAACCAAACCTGGTACTTAACATCACTCCCGAAAGGTAAAAGACTGGTTGGTTGTCGATGGGTTTTTTCGGTGAAACATAATTTGGATATATCAGTTGCACGTCTTAAAGCTCGACTGGTTGATAAGGGCTATATGCAGTGCTATGGGATAGATTATGAGGAGACCTTCTCTCCTGTTTCAAAATTGAATTCGGTATGCATCATCTTATCTAACTCCTAATGGCCTGTCTATCAGTTGGATGTTAAAAATGCTTTTTTAAATGGTGATATCAGTGAGGAAATTTATATGGTTCAACCACCTGGTTATGTGGTTGAGGGGGAGTCAGTATGCCGGTTAAAAAAGTCTTTATATGGGCTTTAGCAGTCCCCTCGGGCTTGGTTTGAAAAATTTAGTCAAACACTCCTATGGTTTGGTTTTCATCGGTGCTCAGTTGATCATTCCGTATATTATAAAGATACGGTCAAAGGGAAAATATTATTGGCTGTATACTTGGATGATATTATCTTAATCGGTGATGATGTTTTGAGCATACAAGAGGTGAAGCAGATGATATGTCAGGAATTCAAGACTAAATAACTTGGTATGCTTAAATATTTTTTGGGTACAGAAGTTCTTCAATCCAAACATGGGATAATATTGTCTCAAAGGAAATATGTCTTAGATCTCCTTGAAGAAACAGGAATGAAGGGTTGTAGACCAGTTGACACACCTATGGATACAAATGTAAAATTATGTGCCACAAATGAAGAAGATATTGATATTGGCAAATATCAAAGACTTGTGGGAAAACTGATTTATCTCA
Source organism: Aristolochia californica (assembly GCF_029961685.1). Lineage (NCBI taxonomy): Eukaryota > Viridiplantae > Streptophyta > Magnoliopsida > Piperales > Aristolochiaceae > Aristolochia > Aristolochia californica. The sequence goes on along the minus strand of NW_027182214.1, from coordinate 9,111,217 downwards.
CGGTAACTAGGCCAAATATATCATATGTTGTACGTGTGGTGAGTCAATTCATTCACAAACCACAAATTACCCACTAGCAGGCTTTAGAGAGAATATTACGTTATCTAAAAGGAGCTCCAAGAAGAGGATTGCTGTATAAAAAACATGGGCACTTCAACATAGAAGGCCTCTCAGATGCAGATTGGGCTGGATCTCCTGATGATAGAAAATCTACATCAGGATATTGTACTCTGGTTGGGGGAAACTTGGTTACATGAAAAAGTAAGAAGCAAAATGTGGTTGCAAGATCTAGCACCGAAGCAGAATACATAGTTATGGCCCATACCGTTAGTGAACTTTTATGGATTAGGACCCTTCTTACCGAACTAGGTTTTTATAAAAGGGGTCCATGAATCTGCATTGTGATAATCAAGCAGCCATTCATATCACTTCATATATAGTTTTTCATGAAAGAACTAAACATATTGAGGTGGATTGTTATTTTATACGGGAGAAGTTTCAAGAAGGAATAATCTCTCTCAAACATGTGTCATCTCAAAAGCAAGTAGCTGATATTCTTACTAAACCCGTTACATCTAAAATCCTATCGTTTATAAATGGCAATCTAGGTATTTATGATGTCTTTTCTCCTCCAGCTTGAGGGGAAGTGTTGGAAGATGGTCTCAAGCCCACGAGCTCAAGACAAGAAGCCCACACGTCAAAGGAATGGCATATGTGTAAAATATGGTACTTTCCATAAAGATGGCATATGTGTAAAATATGGTACTTTCCATAAAGATGGCATAGAAGTGTAAATATGTGTTCCTTTTATGTCTTTTGCTTTATCAAGTTGTAGCCCTAAGGGCATTGTAAAACTATAAATAAAGGCATTGGCTAAGAGGTAGGGCATTGAAGCACTCTTCTCTCTTTCGACAAATTCGTCAAGCCCTCATTTTTATTTTTGACGCAACCCTCTTCTTCCTTAATCTAATCTCTCTCCTTCCACGTTCTTCTTCTTTTCTTCTCCTTCTCTCTTCTTCTTCTTCTTATTTCTTTTTGATCTAAAGTTCCTTTCATGAGATCCTAAATTCTACAGGGTAGAACATTCAAGCCTCTTAGGCTTGGCTCAAATTCGTCCATACAACTTTCTCTCTTTTCCTCTTCTTTCACTCCCTTAGTTTCCCCTCTCCTCTCTGCCAAGAGCTAGAGTTCCTCTCTTCTTTCCTTTCAATTAGATATCTTGTGCTTATGTCTTGGCCCTATAAATCAACACATCTTGCATTTTGAGCAATTTGTGTCACTTCTTTGGTAGAGGATAATTCTTTGTTTGCTTGAAACAATCCAGTTTTCCATGAAGATTGCAACACTAGTCAACTAGGTGGCTATTTAGGCCACAAAAAGTACACTTACTTTGTTGCCCCGATTTAGAGGAATTGGAGTTGGGTTCAATACTTCCTCTTCCTCTAAATTTGCCATATGACCTACCAACTTTTATTTTTCCTCTTCCATAAATATTGTTCCCCCTTCTTTGGGAGAACATGGCTGAGTTTTCCATTTATTCCAGCCTAGAAGTAGATATCTTAACTTGCACCCAAAGCATTTTTGCACAAGCATCATTAAAAAAAGGTCTAGCCGAGGAACTGAGTACCTGAATCTTTGCAACATCCAAGTATGGCTATAGATTTTCTGGACATTTGGTAGAAACAAAATCTTCTCTTTGTTTGGTTTGGGTTTCTATATTAGCAAGGTAAGGTTGAGCAAACATCCATTCTTCCAGTAGTCCTCGGAACCTGGCAAAGGTTGACTTCATGCTTTATTTTACACATTTCTTGAAAAATGTCATAAATCTTTTGAAGGCCATCGGGTGAAAAATATATTTGAGAACATGTATCCCAGATTTTTTTGGTTGTGGTAACATGAATTAAATTGTTAGCAACCACCTCTTTCATACTATTAATCAGCCAACTTATAATCAATGTGATTTCCTTCAACTACTTGTAATAGGAAGCATCATCTACATGAATTGGTGGCTGGTCTATGTGTCCAGCAAGGTCCCTCGTTATTAGAAAATGTTTAACTAATTGAGTACAAGACATATAGTTACTCAATCCCTTGAGAGAAATCAAAATCATTCTCAAAGAATCATGTTTGTTGAAATCAAAGTAACTTCAAGAAGAAGATGAGTTACTTAAAATTTTTTCCATGGGAATTCAACTAAAATGACTCTTCTTTAAAGAAAAAAAAAAACACAAAGCACTACCTTTGACTAACACTTGAGGTAAACTCAGCCAATTTTATCAACTTCACAAACAACTAACTTAGATAGAATAATTCATGCAACAACATATATATGCATGAGAGGAAAACTTAGACTTGACAAGTCACGAGCATGGATTTTTTTCATGAACTCTTAATGACTTGTATCAATACCTTTAATCAGCCTTGAATCAATAATAATTAGGCTAATTAACACAAAACACTACTGGTTTAATCAAGTAATCCCAACCACATAAATAATGATAATACTTTCTAAAAAACATCAAAACCCCAACTTAAGGTTTGCTTCATACAAGATGCAAATTGAATCCTCAACTAGAGAGGATTAAACCCCAAACTTCAGAAGATTTTTGTTGAATTTAGGACCCCATGATTGAAACCTCGAGCAAGATGAGAGAGGGAGAAGAAAAGAGCAAAGGGAGGGAGAGAGAGCTTGGGAAGAGAGGAGAGAAGAGAAAAGAAAGAAAAAGGGTTTAGGCTAGAAAGAGATTCTTCATGAGTTGAGAAGCGGAAAGCTAGATTGAACCCTTCAACCAAGACCCCTATTTATACTATTTTCATTACATATTTAGAGATAAAATAAGATCCCTAATATCCCTAATTACATCAATCATGATTATCCAAATCTACATAAATCAAGGGAAGATAAATTGATTACATTAATCAAAAAAGATTACCAAATCTTCCAACTCAAGTGATAAGGATGCTAGCTCGTGTGATGACTCATCATGCCACCTCACATGATCATGGTGGGTCCGACCTTGTAACAATTTTTTAATTTTCAATTTTGAATTTTTGGCATAAAAAATCAATCAACCTAGGCAGAAATGAAGAATTTCAAATTCTGCCATAACATGCATTCTAAGCAACTTAATTTTGAATATGAGGGAGGAAACAAGTTAGATTTTTTTCCTTCAGTGATCTAAACATGACATTGAATTATTCTAGGAATAGAACAAGGAACTAGGAATAGTTATTTGTGGAGCCTTGCTGAATTTGAAAAAAAAATAGCACTTTTTCCTCCTCTAATGGTTGGAATTTTTCCTCCTTTGTACTCTTCAACACCTTTTGAGCAGCTTGGTTTTGAAACCCTAGAATCCCTGCTTTGATACCATATTAGATTCTAGTATTTCATGCTTAGAAGACCAAGGGTTTAGGAGAAGAAAAGGGAAGAAGAAAAGGAGAGAAAGAGATACTTGAGAGACTGGAGAGAGAGATAGGCTAGTACAAGTTTGAGGGAGAAGGAAAGAGCCCTCCCCCTTACTTCTTATTTATAGATGTGAGGGCAAGAAAAATGACAAGAAAAAACTTCAACTTTACATAATTACATCCCATGCCACTATCTCCTTTAACACTTTTATTGGTTTGCATGGCCATCTTGGTCAAAGGTCAAAATGTCAATTCTAAAACTCTTCTTGAGCTTCAGTCAATTGTGCTTAGTGAGTCAAAGAAAGAAATGCAGCCATCTAGACATTAGTTGATGGTCTCTAATCAAGCAAATGTATGAAGTAAGTGTTCACCAAGGTTTGGCTACATGCCTCAAGCAATATAGGTCAAGAATGGGAGCAAAAACATAAAGTTTGGATGAAAATCATGTTTTGCCTTTTATTGTCATTAATCAACTTTGATTTTGACATTTGTTGCTTCTAGTGCTAATAACTTTCTGTAAAAATATAGAAATAATAAACCACTTCTTGAACTAGAAAGTTGACTGATTGAGCTTTCTTTCGATGTATATAATATAAAAAAATTCTTGATGGTGGAATCTAGTAGTGGATAGAAGATTATTTTACCAACAGTGAGGGTTCCTTAATATTTGACCTCTGCCATTTCCAATGAGGATTTCTCTTTGTTAAGAAAAATCGAATTGATGTAATATTTGACATGTTAATAACTAGACTGTTAGAGCTATCCAAGAAGCTATAATATCAAATACGAAAAATAATATTTTATATTTTGAATGCACATGATATTCGAGTCATTTATTGGTGGAAAAAATATGATTGATGAAAAAGTACCAACTTTCACTCCACCAAAGCTTGGTGTCAATCTTCACTTTATCCCTCGAATTGCACTACTCTGATACATGAACCTTGGAAAGGAAAAAAAAAAATCAAAATTAAGGTTTTTGACACAAAAGGGAAGAGAGAAAGAAGGAAAGAGGGAGAGCCACAGATTTGGAGAGGAAAACAAAAATAAGCAAGTTACTTTAGGCTTGTGTTACAAGTCTAATACAACTTCTTAAGGAGAGAATATAACTCTTAATCCTATCTATGTCCATCATTCATCTTGGACTAAGCCATCATTTTAATTATCTTTTTAATATCCTTTGACCACTTACACCCAATTTCCCCATCATACCTTTACATATTAAATTACTTGTCTGTGGGCTGACTACTTGTACCAGTGTTACTAACATTTATTTAAGTGAATTGAAATAAGGTATGTTGGTCAAGGTGTGAACACTAAAGTAACCTAAATACCGTGCATTAGGCTTTATGAGTTAACTCTAACTTTGTATAAATAGACTAAAGTACCCTTAAAGTGATATTATGACTTGTGACCCTTTATATGACTAATTCCATGTAAAACATAAAGATAGAGTTAAGTAATATTATTATTTTAAATATAGGTCTTCAGCCAGGTGGATATAATGAGTGATGGAATGGCCAATAAGTTAGAACATGGCTTGTTGAAAGGGTGCTTTTTTTTCTCTTTTATTTATAAAAACTAAAAGTTAATCTAGTAGATACAAATGTAGGCCAGTTTATTTATTTATTTTTTCTTCTTTTCAGACCAAGTCTTGTGGTTCATTTCGTGAGAAGTCTTTTCAAAGCCAAAAAGATGTTCCCAATAATAAACCCAAGCCTAAATTAATCAGAGTTTTATGTGGGTAAGTTTTCTTTGGAGGAAGTTCCCCAAGGGTGTCAATTCATGAGTTGAAAGATGTAAATCAAAACACATCTCATCCGATTGAAAATTGTCATTTTCTCTTTTGTCTTTCATTGTCCATTGACCAAAAGGAATCCTACAATAGAGCCCGAAACCACCCAACAGATTAGAAAAATTGAAACAATTAGAGACGTGGGTTTGTAAGGGAATGATCTCGTCTGTTCAAAATCACTGTTTCGCATTCACAGCAGCTTTTCACACAACGAAGAAGCTTTCTAAGATAGGAGGTTTGCAAAGTCAAAAGATGGGAGGGTTATTTAAGTTGAATTCTCTCTTGGGCGCAATGCAAGCCGTATATCTTTGAAACAATGGCATTGAAAATAATGCCACATTGCACGATTTACAAAACGGATTAAAAACCTTAACAAATCATGCAAAACGTGAAATAAAATAAATTATGGGCATTGTCGATATAAGCGTGGAAACTTTCCGTGGAAAGGAAATTTATGTTGATTCTCAATTCTCGTGTACCAACAGGAAATACAGTAAACGGAAACATTGCATAGTCTTAATCCAAGCATCTGTCAGTGTAGAAGCTGTACTTCTTCCATCAAAATCAATATGCTGTAGAGAAGAACCAAGATTGTCTAACAGAAACCCGGAAAACCACGCAAATCTTATTATATAAATCTAATAATCTGCCTTGCATTTGTAGAAAGGCAGTTCATATATATTCGTCTGATATTTTCCTCATGAGAATTCCGGCAAGTTTAAAGAGAGTAACAATGGGGAACATTGAGATAAAGAAAAAGTAACAAGAAGAAGAAGAAGAAGAAGAAGAAGAAGAAGAAAAAGAAGAACAGAGATCCAAAATCATGAAAAAAAGCAAAAAGAAAAGAGAGAAAATGCCTGGCTTTCCCTAGTACGCCATCAACCCTTTAAGAGATCATCATCGATTTCATTGCTGGAACGTCGAGAAACATGGATAAGAGAGAGCTGCCGTCGGTGACCGGAAACTCCGATGCATGACCCAGATTTCAAACAGAAATCTCCACCAGAGAAGGCTCTCTTCTTCTCTCATTTTAAAGAAAGAAATATAAGATGATGCCGATGAGAGTGAAAGAAGAGAGGAAGATGAAAGGTTTTGTGAGGGTTGAGATTGTCTGCATTCAGAGAGAAGCGGGACTGCTAACGTGTTTTCCTTTTCTGGATCGGATTTTTGGGAGTACTGAGTGAGAAAGGAAAGAGAAGAGGTGGAGAATTTAAAGGCTTCGAGAGAGAAAGAGTAAAATAATAGACGACAAGAGGCGTTTTGTGAGGGAGAAGAGGAAGAGTGTTCCCAAGAAGATGACGAGCGTTTTTCTCTCGTCAAAAGTGGGGGCCGCTGCTGCAGCCCTTTTTGTTTCTCACGTCCTTGCCTTCCCTTTGTCTTCCCCCTTTTTCACAACAATCAAACCATCTCAGGCTCTCCCTTTTTCCCCAAAATGCCCTTATTTTCTCCGATATTCGCTATCCAGTTCAAATAATCAAAACGTCTAATTGACACTTTTTTTATGGGGCAATAGGTGTATCAATTAATACTGGTTAGGTTTTCAAACAGAAGAAGGACAGCAAAGACACAAGTAAAGTCCTCAATAGCCACAAACAATCTAAAACACATACGCAGTTGGAGGCAGTCGAACGAAAAAGAAAAAAAAATGAGAATTTGATCATTATTAATCCAAAAATAGTTAGTGAAAAGAAGAATTTGATTATTATCTTATTTTTACAAATTATTTTTATAAATAATAATGATCAAGTTCTATTTTTTTTGTTTTTTTCTTTTCTAGAGTTTCCAAATAGACCCCCTTAATGAATAATTTTTATAAATAATAATGATCAAGTTCTATTTTTTTTGTTTTTTTCTTTTCTAGAGTTTCCAAATAGACCCCCCTTAATGAATATCCATTGCCTCTGGGAGGGAGAAAGAAATCAAGATAACACTAGTACCGCAACAGTTCATGGTTTGATATCTCATAAACCAAAGAGACACTTACAAGATGTTGTTAGAGGGTTTAATAATATAATAATATAAGATCTATTTATAGAAGACGAGGAAGAGGGAAGTAATTACCATATTTTTCATTGAAGAGGAAGACGGTATTTATAGAGACAGTAACAAATATCGTGACAATTACAAATATTACATCTCTTTGTCTACGTATCATAGCCGGATACAAGATTTATAGTTTGAATTGGAGTGTGTGTCTAACCGGATCCTGATCTCAAACACTATAGCATAAAAAATGTATCAAGCTTTTGCCCAAAATATAATGTCCATATCATGATAGCTTTTACTTTGATAGAGTTGAGGGCAAGAGGGGACTGAAAAGTACGTGTGAGTAGAAAAGGCCGTCTCAAAGAGCTAATATCCGTTGGGGTTGGACTATTTAAGGTTTCCTGTACGTTTAAAAAAGTGCAGAGTGGCGACACGTACAAGTGTCGGTTAGGAAGTCCGACTTTATGCCAACAACTAAAAAAAAATTGAAGAGGTCCAGGCAACATCGGCCGGTCAGACCCGGAATAGAAGGGGGTGGGAGAGTGGAACCCGTTTTGACTCGAATTTTTTTTCTTTTCGAACTCAGAAATACCAATAAATAATGAGCATCTCCTTCCCAACCTGGTCCATGCTAATCCGAGACGAATCGGTATTTGTTTTGCTCACCGAACCAAATATAGAGAAGTCAAAAATCCGATAAAAGATCAAATGATGTGTGTTACATTCAAATTAACCATACGTCATTGCACTTATAGAAAAAGAGAATTTCAGCCCTCAATAGAAATGTCATGTGACATTGATAGTCAGCTATGATGATTCAGAAAATATACGAAAACCTTAGATGATGCTAGGAAATATTAGGTTTTGTTGAGTATTCTAATTTAGATAGAAATCTTGTGGGTTCTCTTAACACCAAATGGAGTAGACATGGAGGCTACTATAGACATAAACTTGGATTACATCTAATTTTTCATGTTATGATTTTCAGCCATTACCCATTTTAGACCAAATTGGAAAAAGTATTATTAAAAAGAATAACTCATATAGCTAGAATAATGAAATATAATCATTTTCATTTGTATAGGGTAGGGCCCTATTAGTGCCCTTTCTAGGAAAAGCAACAAAAGCCTTTCCAAGTAGAAATGTGTTTCCCAAATTCATTAAAGCCCCATTTTTCTAGGAAATGCATAGCTACCTAGAAAACCTTACTTGAAAACTTGAATGATTTTCCACATAAGGTTTTCCAGCCATCAGACACCAAAAATCGCCTACCTGGAAAAACATCGAGCTCCAATTTGTTTTACACCTCGACTGAATCTGCAAAACCGATTCCTTTTCAGATTTCTCCCTAATGTTCTCTCCTCCTATCAACGCGTTCTTCGGTCCTCGATCAGGTAATACTCTCTACCACTACCGCTCCTCTGCACCAGTTTCCCCCCTCTTCTATGATCTTCATCAAACACACTCATTTCGTTCATTCCCTCCCTCTCCTCCCTCTCCCTCTCCTCTCCACCGGTTTCCCCCCCTTTTGTGATCTTCATCAACCCCTCTTATCCCGTTCCTTCCCTCCATCTCCTCCCTCTCCTCTCCCTTCCTTGCTCTTCTTGTCCTCTCTCCCTCGGTTTGGATTGCTGGCTCATTTTGTTTAATTCATGATCCTATATGATTTTTTTTTTTTTTGTTTCATTCTACTTATCACTAGAGACATCTCACAACTCTTTCTCAACAAAATATGTTTGAGATAGTCTTCAACAGAATAAGAGAGCTCCTTGTTGTTGTTTCAAGGTACTGGTTCTTCCAAATTGTGAATTGGTTGATTCGGTTCTCACTCTCCAGGGATCACCTATTTGTTAATTCCACTATTTCTTTGCTTCATTCCAATATTACTTTTGCTTCCGGTGCTACTATCTCCTCACTTTTATTTTTTGACAATTTTTAATTTGTGATTCCAATACAAAACACATTTCGTTGAATTATGTTTTGTGGTTCATTTATGAATTATGCCTTTCTAGTTGATTGAAGAGAATGTTTGCAATTAGGTTTTGTAGATGATTTATGGCGATTTTCATCTTTAGAAAATGGTTTTCGATTTATGGATATTTTACTTCTTCTTTTCTTTAACTTAGTGGACTTTCTCTTCATCATAGTGGAAACGAGTAAGTTTTGGGTGCCTAGGAATCCAGTGACCTAAATTTTCTAGGTTTTGTTTCACGAGGATGGACTTAAATTTTTGAATACCTATATTGGATTCTGTAACTTTAGGATGGACTTAAATTTTCTAGGTGTTTGACTTAAATTTCACGAGGATGGACCTAATTTCTCTGTTTCATGGATTTTGTAATTTAATGCTGATGAGGATTTTCAAGGAATACCCATATTGGTTGAATTTGGATTTGGGGCAACTATCATATTTGGTTCCAAGTTTTCAACTTTGTAGCATACATGTAAGTTTAGTTTCTCTCTAAAGTTGTAGAACAATACTGATGCAACCTATTTGGAGAATATCAAAGCAATTAGGTTTTTGAAAAATGAAGTTTTCTTGTCTGTTCTATCTAAAAATTAAGAGGCTTGATTTTGAAAGGAACTTTAGTGTCCTCAAGATACTTAGTTTTTAGTTTACAAGGTTTTTTTTTCATTGGTTTTTAGTTGGATTTACCAACAAGCTTACACACATGTAAACACAATTGTAGGATCAGGACCGGGAAATGTTAGGTTGTCATTTTTTTTTTTAATGATCTTGATGCGTCAGTAAGCGGTTTTAAGCTTTTTGTTCAGTGTCCATTCAAAATTGGTGTATTATGTGTTCTTTGGAAATGAAACTGGCTAGAAAGAATATGGATTTAACAGCAAAAAATGTTGCACTACTGCATTGGTCTTTCCATTGATGGAGCATTAAACTTAATATTGTGAATTCAATACTTTCGATTTTTCTTGAAGAATATTTCTATAAATTTATGTTTTTTCAATGAACAAATTGTTGATGCTATGTGAATGGTTCCAATGAGCACTTTTCAATCTAAAAATTCTCCCTTAGTGCATTTTATGTCAGGTGTTTTCCCCCTGGGACATGGTTCTCATTTTTTGAGCAAACATATGATAATTAATCTTTTTTTTAATAAGTGATCTTTCTTGAACTCACGATCCACATATGTTGGTTCACAAGCATTGCCTTTCTCTCACCCCGACTAACGTATATGGTATATAAATTGATATCCTCACAATGGAATTGAGCATTTATGTTGTATTTTGGATTTCAATACTTAACCTATTGCTTAGTTTAATAGAATTATGTTGTTGTCTTCTCAGGTGATTGCAAACTATTTATTTGCATTGCAAGAGATCTAGAACTTAGAGGCAACTTCTTCTGAGGAAGCATCAAGAGAGAGAGAGAGAGAGAGAGAGACTTTGCTTAGCAAGCCAATAATATACTATCTTCTAAACCGGTATGATGTTATCAATCTTTTCATTCTATCATAGGTTCGTAACTAAGTACCCAAGTAGTTCATGATCCAGTATATGATGCGAGACATCTCATCCTAGGTGTGAAATATTTTAGCTAGATGTGAACCCATGTGTGTGTCCAAGATATTTTTCCTTAGTTGCTATATATATTCGCAAGACTCGTGTATTCTATGTTGATACATTCTCTAAAACTAACTTTGTTATTTTTTTGAACTTCTTCAGCAGAATTTTTTATGTATGTATATATAGGGTAACCTTGGTTTAAACTTTGAAAGAGGAGTTGAAACTTTTTTTGATAATGACTCTGGAGGATTAGTCACTCTCTTGAGACAAACATCTTGATGCTTCAAAACTGATGATCTTCCTAATATATTGATGGGCTTGTAGACTTGGTAATTGAGAAAAATGAGTTGGAATAGTTTAGAAGAACTCAACTTGATTTGCCCTCTCTAATTTTATTGCTGAAATGTGATCTTCTTTGGAATGTCAATCCTTTTGTTTGGAACTTTTATAGCAAATTTAAGTTAAAGGGCATTCAACATCCACATTGATGACATCACATGTATGTTTGATATTTGTGCTTATTTTATATCACTTTCATGGGATAAGGAAATTTTAGTATTCCAAGAAATGGCCAATGGACGGCATCATGTAATCTATATAGCATGCATATAAGAATATAGCAGCTCAAATGTGGGACAATTATGTAGAGTATAAAAGTTGATTTAACAAGACCTATTTGTTTTTAGATAAAAAAGTTTTTAAATTATGTATTTGACATTTTATTTTACTAAAAATTTATCGGATAAGTATGATAATGTGTGAAGTTGATTATTAAATTTTATTTATCTCCCTAGAAAATGTACTAAAAGGTCATTTAATTTTCCTTGGAAAAAAATTAAATTTTCCATGTAATTTCCTAGTAAAGCACTAATAGGTTTTCTTGGAAATGACTATCCTATGAAAAATATTTCTAGCTTTTCCTGGGATATAAAATTTCAACTAGGGGCACTAACGGGGCCTAATTGAACACCTGAGTTAATAAGAAGGTGTCATACCTTTTCGCACTAATCCATCAAATTTCAAAAATTTAAAAATAATTCAAGATCACTCAAAAGCCAACATTTTTTGTCTTTAAAATAAATAAACCTCATCAATTGCACATAATATTGATGTTCTCTCTCTAAGATATATTGAATCATATTATTGGGAGATGTTAGTTTCAAGATCCTCACTTTTCCTACTTTTATGGCCTATTTGAAACTCATATAAAATAAAAGAAAAGAAAAGAAAAGAGGAGATAAATGTATTTTCTGTTGTTTGGTAGCATAAAATTATTAAGAGAAAAAATATAAGAGAGAAAATCACTTTTTCTCTTAGTTAATAAAATTTCTCTCACAAAATGATGGAATTTGGGGAGAAAAGAAATATAAATAGAAACTTGAGAGAAAATTTTAATCATCTAAATTTTAAAAATATTAGTGCTTTTTTTCTTTTTCATTTTCCAAGTGTACCCAACAAGAGAAACTACATTTTCTTCCATTTTCTATGTTATTTTCCATGGGCATCCAAACAAGAGAAAAGAAGTCTCTTTTCTTTTCTTTTCTTTTTTCTTTCTATTTCTCTTATCTTCCTTTTCTTTTCTCTCCACTTTTTGTGTTCCAAACACTGCTAGTTTATAATTTTTCTCTCACAAAATGATGGAATTTGGAGAGAAAAGAAAAAAATAGAAACTTGAGTAAAAATTTTAACCATTAAAAATTTAAAATATTACTAATTTTATTTTATTTTAATTTTCCATGTTTATCCAAACAAGAGAAACTACATTTCTTTTTCATTTTCTCTCTCCTTTTCCAAGGGCATCCAAACAAACAAAAAAAACCTTTTTTTATTTTATTTTCATTTCTCTTTCTCTTCTCTTCCTTTTCTTTTCTCTCCACTTTCTATGTTCCAAACATAACCTTAAGGATATAAGAAATTGGAACCGACCATGTGCTTGGATAAAGCTATAAATAGTTTTTCAAAACAATTTGAAGCTTTAGCAACAATAATTGTTCAAATAGTATGCTTAATATTTGAACTATTCAGTTAATAAAATTAAAAAGAGAAATATTGAAAGTCTAATTGTTCGAACAATGTCTCAACCATTCTAACAATCCATAAAAACAAATTAAAGTGGTCAGACCATTCAAGTAGTTTCCCAACATTTGAATGCTGCATGAAAAAAAGTTGTTTGTGTTAGAATCCGTAATAGTAAATTCAAAACATACCTGGATCCATTCCGTGACTTTCGTCTTCTGATGCGGAAGTTACTGTGACGAACGATAAGAATGGATATTGATGTCGTGGTCTTCCTCAACTAAATCACTTTATTCCTCAATGGGACCTTCTTCTCTCTTTCGGATGGGGAGGAGGAAACTGTGTGTGATTTAGTATATTGGGGACCATAACCATATTGTGTCTCTTTATATAGGGTTCCCATAATTCCCAATGGTATCTACTCAATTGGCCCATATCCATGACCCATTCCTTAATGGGCTTAACAAAATTAGATCACTTAATTTCAACCCATTCCATTAAAAATAGAAAATATAATTGTATAATAATTATGTTACCCAAATTAGAATAGGAAATGTGAATTTCCTAACAATCTCCCACTTGGGTTACATATCATTCCTGAAACAATTATATCACAAATTCTTGAGGCGTGCATCTATATACTATTAAAAATGGAACCACCGCAATTTTCATCACATTACATTCGTGACTAAACCACATTGATCACCATACTAATACACTCAATGACATAGATCAAATATGGATGAGTAACATGGAAATTACATGCAATGTGATCTCAAACATGCCTATTTCCAACTGGTCCTTTAGTCTTTAGTGAGATCCTTCCATAGTCCTTAATGTAATGTGAACATTGCACATAGAAAAACACAAGCAAGTTCATAAATAAAATAATAAGCAATCAATTTTATTAAAAAATCGAATAACTCAATGTCTAAAGCAAACATATAGTACAAAAAATGACTCCCACTAAACCAAGGTATCCTCAGAAATAACGCCCATATGAGTAGTGTGCTCATGAAAGACCTTAGGCTGTAAACCCTTGGTTAATGGGTTTGCTAGCATAGAGTCTGTCCCTATATGTTCTATAGAAATCTGCTTATTCTGAACTCTCTCCTTAACAACTAGAAACTTGATGTCAATAAACTTTGACTTCATCGAGCTCCTGTTGTTGTTGGAATAAAGTACCGCCAAGTTATTGTCACACTAAATCTTTAATGGCTTGTCAATGCTATCTACCACTCGCAGCCCAGTGACAAAGTTTCACAACTATATTCCGTGGTTGGATGCCTCAAAACAAGCAATGAACTCCGCAGCCATGATTGAAGAAGCTATGAGAGTCTGCTTAGTAGACTTCCATGAGATAGCTCCTTTACCCAACATAAAGATGTAGCCTGATGTGGAGCGTCTACTATCTTGGCATCTGGCAAAGTCGGAGTCAGAGAACCCAATGATCTCTAAACTGTCTGATCTCTAATAAGTAAGCATGTAGTCTTTTGTTCTCCTCAAATAATGCATCATGCATTTGGCTGCCTTCCAATGTTGCATACCCGGATTACTCAAATACCTGCCCAGAATTCCTACTATAAATGTTATGTCGGGACGAGTACAAACTTGAGTGTACATTAAACTCCCTACTACTGATGCATAGGGAATTTTCTGTATCTCTGTTTTTTCAAGATCATTTTTAGGGCACTGTTTGAGACTAAATTTGTCTCCTTTAGCGACGGGTGTGTCTCCTAGTTTACTATCTTTCATGCCGAATCTGCTCAACATCTTATCAATATAGCTCTTTTGTGACAACCTAAGGTTACCTTGAGAACGATCTCTAAGTATCTGTATACCTAATACAAAAGAGGCATTACCAAGATCTTTCATCTCGAATTTCTTTGTCATAAATTTCTTAGTTTTGTGCAGTAAGACTATATCGCTACTAGCGAGCAGAATATCATCGACATATAATATCAGGAAGATGTATTTACTCCCACTGAACTTAAGATATACACAGTCATCAACAACATTCGCCTCAAAACCGTACGAGGTTATGACTTGATGGAACTTGTGATACCATTGACGGGAAGCTTGTTTGAGACCATAGATGGATTTCTTCAATTTACAGACCATAGACTTTGGATCACCAGATACAAAGTTTTCTGGTTGTACCATATAAATTGTCTCATCAATGTCTCCATTGAGAAACGCAGTTTTGACATCTATCTGATGTAGCTCTAGATCTAAATGAGCCACTAGTGACATTATTGTTCTAAAAGAGTCTTTCGAAGATACCAGAGAGAAAATCTCTTTATAGTCTATGCCTTCCCTTTGAGTAAAGCCTTTAGCGACTAGACGGGCCTTATATCTCTCGACATTGCCCTTTGAATCCCTCTTGGTTTTAAATATCCATTTACAACCAATGGGCTTCACACCTTTAGGCAACTCGATGAGATCCCAAACGTCATTGTCATTCATAGAATTTATCTCATCCTTCATGGCATTAATCCACTTTTGAGAGTTAGAATTGCAAGGCTTGACATAAGTTAATCGGGTCATCCTCTGTCAATATGACGTCATCCTCATGTTCTTGGAGAAATATGATATAATCATCTGGAATCACATTTCTCCTCTCCCTAGTGAATCTCCTTAATGGCACTTCTTGAGGTTGTTGAGTTAGTACTAAAGGTGATGTAAGAGGAAGAATCTCATTGTTGTCTTGATCTGGAACAATGTCAGGAATAGGAGCCTGGACATTGTCCTCTAGTGCCTGAACTGCGTCTTGAACAACAATAGGTATGAAGACCTGATCACTATCAATAACAAATTCTTCTTCAAAGACAACATTCCTTATGTTCTCTTCCCCTCCAAACTCAATATCCTCAAGGAATCTCACATTTCCCCTTTCAAAGAAGGATCGTGATGTGGAATCGTAAAACTTATAACCCCGAGAGCGTTCAATGTAACCAATGAGAAATAACAGCTAACCGTCTTTGAGTCCAGTTTTCTTTCATGTGGCCTATAAGACTGCACCTCAGTTGGACAACTCCAAATGTGCAAGTGCCTAATGCTAGGCTTCTTGCCTGTCCAAAGTTCATAGGGGGTTTTGGCAACTGCTTTGATCGATACCCTTTTAAGGATGTATACTGCGGTCTTGAGAGCTTCTCCCCAAAGTGAATCTAGCAAAGAGGAATGATTGATCATACTCCTTACCATAGGCTTAAGAGTTCGGTTTCGTCGCTCTGCAACACCATTCATGTTGAGTTTGCCCGGCATGGTGTATTGCGGAATAATTCCACACTCTTTGAGGAAAATCGCGAAGGGTCCTGGACATTGTTCTTCTTATCCATCATACCGTCCGTAGTATTCACCACCACGGTCGAATTTGACAGCCTTGATTTTCTTTCCAAGTTGAATTTCAACTTCAGCTTTGAAAGACTTGTAGATGTCTAGGGATTGTGACTTATCATGTATTAAATATAGGTAACCAAATCTAAAGTAATCGTCTATGAATGAATGAAGTATTGTTGGCCATTCCATGAAGTTGTAGGGAATGGACCACAGATATCTGTATGTATAAGTTCTAAGACATCTTTAGCTCTTTCGGCACCTAATTTTCTAACGTTTGTTTGTTTCCCCTTGATGCACTCAATACAAACTTGGAAGTTTGTAGTATCTAGGGGTTCAAGAATTCCATCCGACACAAGCCTCTGAATTCTCTGTTTATAGATGTGTCCTAAACGTTTGTGCCATAATGTGGCGGAATTCTCACTGAATTTTTGCTTCGTACCACGTGAACTAATTTGCAATATTTCTCTATAGGAACTAACAACATCAAGCATATATAAATTATCAATTAAGGGACCAGAACCAACAAAATTTGAATTTTAGTAGAGACTAACTTTATTATTTCCAAAAGAACAAAGAAAAACCTAATTTGTCCAAAATGGTAATAGAAATTAAATTCCGCCTAAAAGACAGTACAACAAATGTCTCAAATAAATCCAAATAAAATCCAGCGTTTAATTGTAATATGAATGTTCCTATAGCCTCTACTGCAACTTTATTGCTGTCGTCCACAAAGATGAATTTTTCAGCATCACTTGGCAGTCGGCTCCACAGGAAACCCTACAAAGACATACTAATGTGAGTGGTAGCACCAGAATCCACCCACTAAGTGTCTTTAGGTATAGAACTTAAATTAACTTCAGAACAAACTTAAAGTTAGAGGCATACCCTTCTTTACATGACAGGCGGCGTACATGGGACAATCCTTCTTCTTATGTCCCGACATCTTGCAGAAGTAGCAGGTAAACTCCTCAACCTGCTTCTTCTGTTTCTTAGTCTAAGAAGAACCTATCGCAGTATCCTTACCTCTCTTCTTCTTCTTGTATTGAGAAGTTGAGGCCAAGTGAGCACTTTCAGTTTGATCCCGTTGCTGCCTCTCTTCCTCTTGCACACAGTGAGATATAAGCTCATTTAGGGACCATTTGTCCTTCTGAGTGTTATAACCCACTTTGAATTGGCCAAAGTGTGCAGGAAGAGAGATCAGAACCAAGTGCACTAGCAAGTCCTCAGACAGCTCTAACTTAAGTGAGTTGAGTTTTGACGCGAGATGAGACATTTCCATGATGTACTCTCTTATGTTCCCTTTGCCTTTATACTTCATCGAAATGAGTTTAACCAAAAGGCTACTCGCCTTCGATTTTTCATTCTTGGAAAAATATTGTTCAATTTCTTCTAGGAACTTCTTGGCACTCTTGCTCTTTGTCATAGAGCCCCGAAACGCCTCCGTAATGGAGCGTTTCATGATCATCA
The DNA here is from genome assembly GCF_029961685.1 of Aristolochia californica. Lineage (NCBI taxonomy): Eukaryota > Viridiplantae > Streptophyta > Magnoliopsida > Piperales > Aristolochiaceae > Aristolochia > Aristolochia californica. Next base: position 9,093,684 of record NW_027182214.1, on the reverse strand, counting down.
AGCACATTCGGTTAGAGCGCTCCCACTTCTCAATTTTTAACCACATTGAAGTTATCTGGAGTAGAAATGGGTGGCTCTGCCTGAAGTGCAAGATCCAAATCCATACAACCGAGGACAATATCCACGGTATCTCTCTAGGCCTTAAAATTCGTCCTGCTTAACATTGGAATGATGCTTATTTGAGCAGTAACATTTGAAGCAGTAGTAACAAAAACTGTATAAATAACAAAATAAACAAGTATACTCACATTAACTAGCATGTCATATAAAGAAAAATAGACAAGTAAAAAATAAAATCCAAATTGGGGACCCATCTCAAGATACCTAGTACAACATTAATTCCTAGTCTTTGGACAGAGAAATTAATTGTAAGGTACTCTCAATGCAATGATCAAATACTGACAATCAGTTCTGTCAAACAATAGCCTTTCTTTGGAGCGACTATTGTTCACATGAAAAGTTTTTATAATTGTCATGCATTTATCATCACAGGTACGTTGTTGATTTGGCCAAATTGTGTCTTCCTTTGGGCCGAGCACAATTTGCATAAATAACTCTGTACAAACATCTATGTATTTCTAAGTAAATTATTCTACACTACAGAGGCTACTTTGGCAACATGTAACTTCAAACAATTTGATTGAAAATACTAGCCCAACTAACAAAATATATATATTTTTTATTTTTTTATTCAGTTGCCCTACACTGTGGCACCGCCCCATTGGTGTCGCGGTGTTGGCCTTTATTTCCTTGGAACTGTAGTGAATATTTTGTAATTTAATATATATAAACAAAACATTTATCCAAATGTAACAAAAAAATACGAGCAGCGTTATTGGGCATATGCGCAAACGCAAGAGTCAGCTCGGTTGAGCTAGCTCAGCCCGAATCAACCCAATCTGTAGAAACCGGTTCAAGTTGACTCACCCGAGTCAATCTCGTTAGGTAACTCTTAAAAACCCAGAGTAGTTTTTTTTTTTAAGTAGGCATTGCAGTTTGTCCAGCGGACATAGCAGCACACCCGTTGCTTTGAACGGGCACATCAGTTGCCCAACGGACGCATGCCCACTGTAGTTGCCCAACGGGCATGGCAGCGTGCCCGGTGGAGTGAACAGGCGTTGTTGTCGCCCAACGGCGACGGCAGCGCTCCCGACAGACGTTGCAGCGGCGGACTCTCTGTTTTCGGCGCTGCCATTCGCCCAACGGATCTGGCCCGCCGATCACTGTTTGGATTCTTTCGAGACAGAAAATGACGGTGATGACGGAAAACACGATACCCAACGGAGAGCGTTTTGCCAAATGCCCAGGTTTCCTCTGTCGCCACCTCCTTTTTCCCGCAGACGATGTGGATGCTGCAGCGCACGTACCTCTTTTTTTTGTCTTTCTTCATTTATGCGCGCGCTGGAGGTCGTCTTCAACCTCCAGCCACGCGCAGTGGAGGGTTTGGCTTCCACCGGTGGCCCTCTGGCCGATGTCGCCGCAGCGTTTCCCAATGAACGCAGCAGCGTAAGCCACCACAGTCGGACGTCGGCCTCCGTCTTCTGACGGTGATTCTAGCTGATGTGAAATTTTTATTACATCGGCTTTTATACCTCGCAAGCATACGAATCGTTCATGTAATCTAGCGGTAAGCGAGGGTCATATCCACAGGGAGGACTGAATTTTGTGTATTCGTCAGTCAACTAGCCTAACCAAATATGATGAATTAATCTGAACTAAACACTAATTATATCCTAAATTATCAAACAATAATCTAATTAACTACTTGCACAACAGGAAATGTCAACTCTGGATTTTATCATGATTCGTGCCTCTCTCGAGCGCCACGTAACCATGAATCCGGATTCTCAATCCTTGCGTCAAGCCCGTCTCTGGCGCCTAGAGTTAATGACAAAGATCAGATTACAATAGAATGCAGAGAATCAATTTCCTATTGTGATGATGCTAAAATTATCAACTCTGGATTTTACCGTGATTTGTGCCTCTCTCGAGTGCCACATAATCACGAATCCGGTTTCTCAATCCTTGCGTCTTGCCCCTCTCGGGTGCATAGAGTTAACGACAGAAATCGGATTAAAATACCAGAATCCAACCTAAATTACAATCCTACACTAACTAGCTAATTTAATCAAATATTCGATAAACATTAATTCTCAAATCAAATTTAATAAACATTCAAAACCTAAGTTCAAACTATTGGAAATTAAATTACAAAATGACGGATTACTCCCCTTCTCCTTCCTCTCACTCGGGCAGCAAAGGATCGTTCTCACGGGTGCTAAAATTTCCAGAAATTGATGGCTTCAGGTTGCAAGAGTGAGTGGCCGGAGGTAGAGACGATGCTGGCGAAGAAGGATCGAAACCCACGGATGGAGGTGGTGCGGCGGATGACGGAATGCAGCCGAAGTCCTCTGACCGGCTCTCTCGAGTCTCGGTCGGAGTAGGAATAGCTCCAGAAATGGTCTGAAATGCGGAATCGGCGCCAGAGGAGCCCTCTCGGGTCACTCTCGACTTGGCAAGCAGAAAATGGCAGCGTCGAGCTTGCCGCAACGGAAACTCTCTCGAACTCTCCTCGGGTCAGTTCTCGGTTGCCGGATGGTGGTGGATGACGGTGACGAACAGTCGGCGGCTGGAGGGAGACTCTCTCGAGCTCTCCTCCCCTTTCGGTCGACGACTCCTCTTCCATCCTCAATACAATTTTGCCCTAAAAATCCCATCCCCCACTGATGGCAATTTTATAAATATCTTCTTCTCCACACAAAATTCTCCTAAAATTCCATAATTAAATCCATAAAAATCATTTCAGGAAGAAATAAACCCTAAAACCAATGAAATATAACTCAGGAGAGAAAAATATGCAATATAAGCAGTGATTAATACCAAATTCAATAAATTCACATTTCAAATGAAAACCGATAAATGGTTATTCAATTATAATTTACCTAGTTCTCATGTCAGAATCTGGCATCTATCACACCCCCAAACCTAAGTCTTTGCTAGTCCCTAGCAAAACAACAACAGAACCAAAATTAAGCCTAGGAAAATATAATGCCACTTTCGTAGGGAACATGATTGCATTTAGCGCATGCAACAAGCCGTTAAACCCCTACTTTACAGTAGTGGACGTGTTGTGTCTCGTGAGGGTTTGCATGGAATTTACCCACAAAATTCATCTAAATCAACAATATAAAAAGAAAATTGAAGAAAGTTACTCCTCATTAGCATATGACTAACACTTAGTATCGTAAAATATCTGAAAAATCATTTGAAACCCTGCTCAATTTGAAAACCTGTGTAAAATATAGCACATTATCAATCCAAATACACTCCTTGTTACTCCACCTGAACCAATGTGACCCATAAGCAATTACTTCAACAGAACAAAGAGGCAACAAATAACAATAAAATCCTGGTCACATCACAATTAAGAGAAAATAGTAGAGTAAGCCTATTGTCTGACAATCTCACAAAAGAAGTATACCAATTTCAATCTTGACCTGTAACTTCTTTGAACTTACAATTCATCATCAAAGTTAAGGAAACTCATTGCTTCCAAATTTAAACCCATTTTACGCTATTACTAGTGCATTTTTTCTATTACCAACGTAATTTTTGTTTCACTGAATACTTTTGGTATTACCACCATTTTGTATTCGTCTTCACTGCACATGCACTTATTTTTAAGTAACCGATTGTTTCGATGAATGTCCCTGGGTTTGCCTAGGATGTTTCTGAGGTTATCTGTCTTTTGCAAGCAAGAACATTTCCATTTGCATTCATACATTACAACAAGGAATTTCACTGAGATATAAAAAAGAATGAGTTCAAACAGGCATACAAGACTATTTAGACTAACATAGATCAACACTAGATTTACATGTTCTCTTTTGAAACTAAGTTCCAAGTCTAATGCAATAGTAAGTTATCCCACTGAATTCTCATGGATCACAACAAATGATATCAGATTTCTAATAGGCATATTCTACACAGTTTTATGAAAAATTTTGAAACACATTTGAGCAACTTATTTGAACTCTACTAAAGTTAACCACATACTAAGAGGAGTAATTTGAAAACCATGAACAAAAATCAAAAGAAAATCATTGCTAAGACATAAAAGAACCGTTCCCCGCCCCCCCCCCCCCAAACCTAAACCTTACATTGTCCTCAATGGGGAAAAGTTAAAACACCAGAACGACTACAAAAAGGAATAATAGCTAAAGAATAATAAAACTCATGGAAACCACATGCTCCATTGGCACACAAGAAGAAAAGCAAAGCAAAAATAGTGCAAGGAAAAGAGATATCAGCAAACACCCCCAAACCTAGAGCATGACACATCATCAAACAAACCAACTAACAATCACTAAAATATCTAATTTACTAGATGATTTATTACTGGACTTAACGTCGGTTCTGGTGCCAGTCTTATCATCTAGTAGCTACTAGTCCAGTTGACTCACAACTTAGCTAGTTATACTCCAGCAAAGTAAGGGTTAAGCTCCCTCAGGGCTCCTAAATCCATAGGTGGGACCATATGTGTTTGGTCATCAATAATAATACCGAAGAGTCAATAAAGACCCCCAGGAATGATACATAGTCTCCTCGAAGAAAGTTTACTCGTATCAACCGTACCCGTAGGTAATCATCCGTAGATGAAACCGCTATCCCACATCACACTTTGAAGAAATCTCCATGTGACCGGCCACTAAAGGCAGTAGGAATCACGCGTTGAACACAAGTACTTGAGTTACTCACCATAAGGTTTTCATTCAATACTTCAAGTTCGAACTAGTCAATCCCAGAACGGTTGTTTGAGTGCATACCTCTCAAACTAGGGACCAAAAGTCTGGTCATCGACTACTAGAACCATTTATGCTCTCAGCCGGCAAGAGAGTACCCCGAGTCCATGACGGGGCCGACATTGCCGGGGGACCTCCAATCAATCAAGACCAGAGTACACCAAAGGTTATCCCAATAAGAATGAATAAGCCAAAAATAAAAATTGTAATGTACAAAGGGATAGAAATGTGGGGTTTGCCCACAATGTGCTAAGTTTATAGTCGTAAGCAACACTCTGACGTAGTCAAGATGAAAGGACAGGTTCCTCCAAGAAAATCACCATCACCTCCTCCAGTGTGGGGACATTCTCACGATACGTTTTGAGCCTCTGACCGTTAAATTTGAAGACCGACCCGTCTCCGTGATTGTAGATCTCAACAGTGCCATGAGGAAACACCTGTGTAACCTCAAATGGACCGGACCACCTAGATCTCAGCTTCCCTGGAAACAAATGCAATTGTGAGTTATAAAGTAAAATATTCTGCCCAACAGTAAAAGACTTGCGAGAAATAGATTTATCATGTAAAAGCTTTGTTCGCTCCTTGTACAGTTTGGCATTCTCATAAGCATCATGACATATCTACTCCAACTCATTCAATTGCAATTTCCTCTCCTCACCCGCTTGAGCCAAATCAAAATTCAAAGCCTTAATGGCCCAATAAACTCTATGCTCAAGCTCAACAGGTAGATGACATGCTTTGCCGAACACTAGGCAAAATGGAGACATCCCAATAGGAGTCTTATAAACGGTTCGATAGGCCCATAAAGCATCGTCCAATCGAGTGGACAAATCTTTCCTATCAAAGCGAACCGACTTCTCCAAAATCCGTTTGATCTCCCTATTAGAGATTTCCACTTGACCACTGATGTAGAATTTTAGTTACATCAACTTTTATACCTCGCAAGCGTACGAATCGTTCATGTAATCTAGCAGTAAGCGAGGGTCATATCCACAGGGAGGATTGAATTTCGTGTATTCTTCAGTCAACTAGCCTAACCAAATATGATGAATTAATATGAACTAAACACTAACTGTATCCTAAATTATCAAGCAATAATTTAATTAACTATTTGCACAACAGGAAACGTCAACTCTGGATTTTATCGTGATTCGTGCCTCTCTCGAGCGCCACGTAACCATGAATCCGGATTCTCAATCCTTGCGTCTAGCCCCTCTCGGGCGCATAGAGTTAATGACCAAGATCAGATTACAATAGAATGCAGAGAATTAATTTCCTATTGTGATGATGCTAAAATTATCAACTCTAGATTTTACCGTGATTCGTGCCTCTCTCGAGCGCCACGTAACCACGAATCCGAATTCTCAATCCTTGCGTCTAGCCCCTCTCGGGCGCCTAGAGTTAAAGACAGAAATCGGATTAAAATACCAAAATCCAACCTCAATTATAATCTTACCCTAATTAACTAATTTAATCAAATATCAAGAAAACAAATCTTAAATAAACCTTAATTATCAAATCAGATTCAATTAACATTCAAAACCTAAGTTCAAACCATATAAAAAATTAAATTCAATAATGACGAATTACTCCCCTTCTTCCTCCTCTCGCTCGGGCAACAACTCGTTCTCACGGGTGCTGCGATTTCCGGAACTTGGTGGCGTCGGGTAGCAATAGTGAGTGGCCGGAGGTAGAGACGACGCCGGTTAGAAGCCGACGGACGGAGGTAACGTCCGGCGAAGAACGAAACAGAGCTGACGTTCTCCAAACGGCTCTCTCAAGTCTCGGTTGGAGTCGGAATGGCTCCGGGACTGGTCGGAATATGTAAACGACGCCGGAGGATGGTTGGAAAGCGGAAGTGGCACCGGAGAAGCCCTCTCGGATCACTTCTCGGCCTAGCGAGCGACTGTCGAACTCACCTCGACGGAGACTCTCTCGAGCTCTCCTCGGGTTTGTTCTCAGTTGCTGGACGGCGGTGGACGGCGGTGGACGACGGTGGCACGGCGAAAGGTATTGGCCGGCGAACAGCGGTGGGGAACTCCTCTCGGGTCCTCCCCTGTTTCCGGTCAAAGTCCTCTCTTTTGGTCTCTGTTTCTCTTCTCTTCCGCTCCCTTCCCCCCTCGGGTTTTCCCTCTCGGGTCCCCTTTCGACCCCCTCTTTGGACGCCCCCCTTTTGCTTTAAATAATCTTATTTATTTTAAAACGATTTGACCTAAAAATCATCTCCATTTCACTAAGGGTATTTTGGTAAATATCTCCTTCTCCACCATAATTCTCCTGAAATTCCATAATTAAATCTATAAAAAGCATTTCAGGAAGAAATAAACCTTAAAAACAATAAAATATAATTCAGGAGAGAAAAATATGCAATATCGACAATGATTAATGCCAAATTCAATAAATGCTCATTTCATTTGAAAACCGATAAATAACCACCTATAACACAATTATAAAGGTTATTCTATTATAATTAACTTAGTTCTCATGTCAGAATATCAACCACAAGTTTGCGGGTGGTACAGAGTGGACATCCGATGAGTGATGGAGTATTTCTTCAATAAGGTCTCAAATGCTCTGTTACAAAAATGAGATCCCCCATCACTGATGATTGCTCTCGGGGTACTAAACCGATTAAAGATGTTTTCTTTTAAAAACTTTACCACCACTTTGTGATCATTTGTCTTACATGCAATAGCTTCTATCCATCTAGAGATATATTCAACAGCAACAAGGATGTATTGATAGTCGAACGAGACAGGAAAAGGACCCATGAAGTCAATACCCCACACATCAAACAATTCAACAATAAGAATGGGGTTAAGAGGCATCATGTTCTTCCTAGGCAAACAACCAGTAAGTTGGCATCTATCACACACACGACAAAACTCATGGGCGTCGCTAAATAATGAAGGCCAATAGAAACCACATTGCAAGACTTTAGCCTTTGGTGTTCTCCTACAAATATGTTCTACCTCTTCAACAATGGGAGCTAATAGTTCACCTAGGGAGAGGTGCCCGTGTATAAAAACACAAAAAGAAACAAAACTAACTATCAAATTATGCTAACAAACTAACTACTAAAAATAAGAACTAAATAGAAGAAATAAAAATGACCACACAAAATCATCAAGATAAAACAAAAACATGAAATTATGAAAGCAGAAAAATAAATCTAATCTAAGACCATGGAGAACAAAGAAATACACTTAATACGTGCCTCCCCGGCAGCGGCGCCAAAAGCTTGATATGAAATTTTTATTACATCGGCTTTTATACCTCGCAAGCGTACAAATCGTTCATAATCTAGTGGTAAGCGAGGGTCATATCCACAGGGAGGACTGAATTTTGTGTATTCTTCAGTCAACTAGCCTAACCAAATATGATGAATTAATCTGAACTAAACACTAATTATATCCTAAATTATCAAGCAATAATCTAATTAACTACTTGCACAACAGGAAACGTCAACTTTGGATTTTACAGTGATTCGTGCCTCTCTCGAGCGCCACGTAACCACGAATTCAGATTCTCAATCCATGCGTCTAGCCCGTCTCTGGTGCCTAGAGTTAATGACAAAGATCAGATTACAATAGAATGCAGAGAATCAATTTCCTATTGTGATGATGCTAAAATTATCAACTCTGGATTTTACTGTGATTCGTGCCTCTCGAGCGCCACATAATCACAAATCGGGTTTCTCAATCCTTGCGTCTAGCCCCTCTCAGGTGCATAGAGTTAAAGACAGAAATGGAATTAAAATACCAGAATCCAACCTAAACTACAATCCTACCCTAACTAGCTAATTTAATCAAATATTCGATAAACGGCGTCTGTTCCCGGTTGTCGGATGGTGGTGGACGATGGTGATGAACGGCGTTCGGAGGGAGCCCTCTCGGGTCTTCCCTTTGAACGGTCGACGGCTGGAGGGAGAATCTCTCGAGCTCTTCTCCCCTTTCGGTCGGCGGCTCCTCTTCCATCCTCAATACGATTTTGCCCTAAAAATCCCATCCCCCACTAATGGCATTTCTATAAATATCTTCTTCTCCACACAAAATTCTCCTAAAATTCCATAATTAAATCCATCAAAATCATTTCAGGAAGAAATAAAACCTAAAACCAATGAAATATAATTCAGGAGAGAAAAATATGCAATATAAACAGTGATTAATGCCAAATTCAATAAATGCACGTTTCAAGTGAAAACTGATAAATAACCACCTATAACACAATTATAAGGGTTATTCAATTATAATTAACCTAGTTCTCATGTCAGAATCTGGCATCTATCACTAGCCGACGCATAGCCTTGACGACTTCCATGGAAAAATTCAACTTTCCTCGAGAGTGCCAGTGCCAGTTTTGGACAGAGTCGGCGCTCAGTGTTGATCTCCACATAAGTAATCTAAAAATCTTAATAATCTAATAGTACCGCTCTGATACCACATGTTAAAATCCGTAATAGTAAATTCTAATCTAGAATTTACAACATGCTAGAATATTAGGATTTAAAACATACCTGGATCCATTCCGTGACTTTCGTCTTCTAGTGCGGAATTTACTGTGACGAACGATAAGAAAAGAAATTGATGTTGTGGTCTTCCTCAACTAAATCGCCTTATGCCTCAATGAGACCTTCGACTCTCTTCTGGATGGGGAGAAAGGAAAATGTGTGTGATTTAGTATATTGGGGACCATAACCATGTTGTGCCTCCTTATATAGGGTTCCCATAATTCCCTATGGTATCTACTCAATTGGCTCATATCCATGGCCCATTCCTTAATGGGCTTAACAAAATTAGATAACTTATTTTCAACCATTTCCATTAAAAATAGAAAATATAATTTCATAATAAATATGTTACCCAAATTAGAATAGGAAATGTGAATTTCCTAACAGTTTGAAGTAGAACTGTTCGAACAATCGACCCAAATTTGAATTGATGGAGAAGTAGAGGAGTTTGAGTATTTGAATAGTAATTAAAATATTTGATCAATTTGATCTACAGAAACTGTTCTAGGAAGTAGACTATTTGAACAATGCTCAAACCATTTGAACAATAACAACTCGTAAAGTTCTAAAAGCTATTTTCGAATTTTGATTTAGTCATGATAAGTTTCCAATCATATAACTGACCTACAATTATATTTAATATCTCAAGGCATGAATTTTAAGTATTTTATTATAGTTTTTAGTCAAGATTTTAACCATTGTGATATTAAATTGAATGCCCCCACCTTGTCCTCTTCTTTGGTTCCACTTGCAAGGAGCTGTTGCTTTCCTCGACCATCATGGTTGGGAGGGGAAAAGGGAAATCGAATGCCCCTGTGCGTGGGGAAATAAAACCAGGTGGACCAAGTCACTACTGTCCATTTTCTGGTCAAATCAGCAAACCCCAAGTTTTCCTCTAATACGACTCGGACAGAGGACCAGGTCTAGTTGAACCCAGTTCAACTGGCCGGTCCGAACTGGGTTTTATAACACTGGATATGACAACCTATGCAGAAGAACTAAAACACCTGTAAGTACTACAATGACGCTAACAATCCTGATCTTGGTAGATTTGAACATCCATCCTCTAAACAAAATAAACCTCGAGTGTTTTACCACTGAGCAAAAGATCTATGGAGAAAATTTTACTAAAAAAAAGATTATTTAAAATTTAAAAATTTAAAAATTTAAAAAATAAATCTGAAGTTGAATGGAGGCCAAGATCTATAATCCAATTTGATATTTATACTACTAAAACAATGTTGAAGCATAATAGCTCAAGAAGCCAATGACATTATTGGGTTTAGTTACAAAATATAATCCCATTATTTGTAACAATCAAGCCAACCTAGTGATAAGCATTCCATACAAGTTAAAAACCAATGACACATCAAACAAGATGGTCTTTGAAATGGTTGTGACTGGACTAGTGGGGAACTTGCATTGACTTTTGATATTTTCATAATAAGATTAGTTGTAACCTGCATTATTTCCGCATATTGCAATCTTCGAGACAAAAGTGAATTCAGCTCCTACTACATAGATCTCCGATCCTATAGTTGACTAGAAGAAGATTTGAGCAAATGAGTTTAAAAATGTCTATTCTTAAATACTTCATATTTTTTGTTCATATATCTAATCTAGAAATTTAGACCGGTACGTGTTGAATAAGTAAATATGGAGGAATCTTATATGACTCTCATGATAAGAAGTCTTATAGTGAAGGAATTAATATGATTGAGTCTTACATGAGTCTTATAAAAAAAATCTTATGCTGGAGGTATTTTAGTTCCATTAGTTTTCTGTTTATGTAATAATTATTTACTTTGCTTATGTTTCTTATTAGGAGATAAACTTTGAGCATGATTGGGACATAAGTAATTTTGTTTCACTCCAATTCTATTTATTTTCTCTATTATAAATAGAACGCTAATATGCATAGGTTTGCGTCAAGCAATGGGTTTATTTCTCCCCTAAAAATTTCAATATGGTATTAGAAAAAATCATCTAAGATTGGTCTTGTGTTTCAATCATATTCTTGGCAAGGTGCTGCACTACTTGGCTTTGTAATGTTTTTTTAAATAATTCTAAGAGACTTTAGTTTTGTTGAATTTCTAGAAAAAGAGAAATACTTCACTGACTTGTTCTAATTTGGGTATAATGAACTTCTATTTTTAATAGAGGAAACAAGTAGGATATAATTACAATTAAACTACCCTTGTCTCAGGTACAACTAAAGTTAAACATTGAAAGATAACTCCTAGAATATTGAACAACTGAACATAAATAGAAGAATAAAATAACTAAAACACCTTTATTTGAGACATTTTTGTGAGACCTCCTGCGAAACTTAAGTCTCCACAATATTAATTATGGCTCTGTGAGACTTCTTATTTGAGATTCATAAAAGACTCTTCCATACCTGCTTTTCAACACTACGGCTCAAGCTAAAGTTTATAACATCAGCTTGCAAAGAAAAGTATTCTTGGTCTTCAATCTTAGTCTTCAATCTTCATTGGCTAAAATTTTTTCATAGATATAAAATCTTCATATTTTTTCTCCCCCCTTTTGAATATTTTGCTCACGTAAAAATTACCACAACGTGTGGAACAAAATACATCTTTCTTGTACTTCTTCTTTCACTTCTCCCCCTCAAGAGCTTGATAAAAAGGACATGAAGACCCAGGAGAATAAAATCACTCTGAATCGTACAAGAAAGCTCCATACACTAGTCAAAATGGTCATAGTCTGAAATACACTTTGCTCAAATTTAGAGGTTGAAAAATAGCCCAACTTTAGGGCACAACAAAGAGATTACTCACTTTTTAAAGGTAGCTCAAACACAAATCACCTCTTGGGTGAAGAATAAAATATTTCACTTGAGTTGAATATTGGGTACACTTCTATATTTTTTTAGGTAGTTGGTCTAGGCATTGCTCTAAAGTGATGAAAACACAAGAAGATAAACTAAAGAAATACAAGAGAAGAACAACTTTAACCAGTATGAGGCGACTATGCAACACTCGTACTTCCAAATGAATCTAGAATGTGACTTTTTTTATGAAAAGCTAGGGAAGATTAAAGTAGTAGAACTGAAATAACTTAACAAATTTGTTGGAAGATGGGCCCAAGCCCACACGACCAAGGAAGGCCCACACATCCAAGAATGGTAGAAGATGGGACTCAAGCCCATCGACCAAGGAGAAGGCGATAAATAAAGAGTCATCTCATAAATATGGTATTAATGTAATTAGTTTATGTTTTAGGGATATTATTATAATATTGTAATCTTATTCATCTATAAATCGAGCCCCAGGGGAAGGGTTTAGACACAATATTCCATAACCCTTTTCTTCCTCTTGTTTTCTTCCAATATGTCATTTCTCCTTTTCTCCATCAGCTAAATCCATGGAGTCCTGAAAATTAACATGGTATAAGATTCTTAGCATGAATTTTTTTTCTAGATAGCTAGTCCATGAATTTTCAGGATAGAGGGCAGAGAAAAGGGAGTCCTCTGCTTCGTTTGAGTCACATTCTATAGAAGAAAATATCCTATTAGTTTCTCATCTCGAAGGAATTGATCGTCATGGAAATGGTTCTTCATGGAGATGCACATAAGGAGGACTTGGGAGGAGTTCCTCATGGAACTAGGTTTGATGTTGATTTTCAGGACTCCATGGATTTAGCTCATGGAGAAAAAGGGAGAAAAACCCATTGGGATAAAACTTGAGGAAGAAGGGTTATGGACTTGATTACTAACCCTCCCTCTGAAGATCTTTTTATAGATTTATGAAACTACTGTATTAAAATAATACCCCTAAACTTAGGGTTTAGGGTTTTAACCCTGGAACTTTAACTTAATTACATCAATACCATCTCTATGAGATGACCCTTTATTTACCATCCTGCCATCAATGTAAGTGGGCCTATGGGCCTTCTCTTTGATTTGTGGGCCTTGAGCCCATTTTCTATATCTCTTGGTTGTATGAGTCTTCCTTGGTCTTATGGGCTTGGGCTCATCTTCTAATACACTTGGATATGTGAGCCTTCCTTGGTCGTGTGGGCTTGGGCCGTGTCTTCCAACACTCCCCCTCAATCTGGGGGTGAGAGAACAATATGAACTTCTAGCTTGCTGCAAATGATGTATAAAATATATTTTTTTTTTGTATAATATGCCTTCATCCTCCAACACTCCCCCTCATGCTGGTGCTCTCGTTCATGAGGCCCAGCTGGTATAATATCAGTGAGAGTAAATCACTCCTAGCCACTAAGACATTGCTCCATACTCCAGTCTTAACTCATGCTGGATGTAGGGCACACTCCATCTTCTGTAGGTAGTGTGTCTATCGGCATTTCTCTGAAGTGTCCACCTCCACCACCATGACCCTCCACATGACAATGACTCTCAAGTGGTAGAGTAATATATGACATTAACGGGGGGAAATAACATAAATATAATAATAAGTTCCTCCGTCATGGACTTCCAACCATAAATATTTTTGATATTTTTGATATTTTTGATATTTTTTATGGGGACGAAGTTCCTCCGTCATAGACTCCCAACCACAAATAATTTTGATATTTTTTACGGGGATGAAGTTCCTCCGTCATGGACTCCCAACCACAAATATTTTTTATATTTTTTATGGGGATGAAGTTCCTCCGTCATGGACTCTCAATCACAAATAATTTTGATATTTTTGGCGGAGATGAAGTTCCTCTGTCATGGACTCCCAACCTCAAAATTTTTTATATTTTTGACGGGGATGAAGTTCATCCGTCATGGACTCCCAACCTCAAATATTTTTTATATTTTTTACGGGGATGAAGTTCCTCTATCATAGACTCCCAACCACAAATAATTTTGATATTTTTTATGGGGGTGAAGATCCTCTGTCATTGACTCCCAACCACAAATAATTTTGATATTTTTGTCGGGAACAAATAAATAATGGTATGAGGTTACCTCTTCTTCAATAATAATGTCTCATCAAAAGAGACACAATAACAACAGCTGAAATGGGCTTTGGCTTGGGCCCGTTTAACTGACCCAAAACAATCCTTGTTGTTGGAAGATAAGCTCAAAACCACACGACCAAGGAATGCCCACATATCTAAGATTATTATAATATGGACCACACGACCAAGAAAGGCCCACAAGATGGGCCCAAGCTCATAAGAAATAGGACCCACAATGATTACCATGAGTTGGCATCCTTATCACATCAGTTGGAAGATCAAGAAGGACTCACAAAAATATCTTATCTTATGGTCACGTCAAAGATGAGTTTTAGTTTGAGTTATGTTTTTCTTTTATCTATATTGAGTTATTTAATTATGTTAGGACTTATCTTTAAGTGTTTTGGGTGTAAGTGGGACAAGGGTAGTTTTATTGTAATTAGACTCTGATTACAACAAGTTATTGATGTCAATGAAGTATTTCACTTTTCCATAAATTCAACATGGTAACAGAGCAGGTTCTGAGGTAATGTGATCCTTTTCTCTAAACCTTAAACCCTAAGTCTAGGTTTTTAGTTATTCTTTTCAGTCCCTATGTCCGTAGCTTTTCAGTCTCTATACGGAGTTTTTCATATTTAAAATTATGTATTGAAGGAAATATATTTGAGTGTACTTTCCAAAGAAAAATGATTTGTTCCAATCGTAGTTATCTACATAGAGATGTCGATATTTGAATGAACGAAGGTCAGATTGCAAAAGGTTTGAGCAATAGCAACAATCTTCAGATTCTGAGGTTTTTTGCTATCAAGAACTAGAATTTATATAGATAAATATATATCAAAAGAGATATCTGTAAGTCTATTATTTTACCTATTCAACCAATTTTTTATCTGAGTTATCTACAAAGAGAAATCGATATTTGAAGCAGTAAAGGTCAAATTGAAAAAGAGGTTTGATCGAAATCAGAAAGCCTCAACTTCCGAGGTATTTTATGCTATCAAGAAATAGACTTTTTATGGAGAACTATATCTAAAAAGAAAGATACGTAAGTCTATTTTCTTAGCTATTCAACTAATTCTAGGTATGATTTTTGTATAAGGATATATTGTTCTTGGAAGAGTCGATGGTCATTCTGGAAAAAAAGGAGAAACAGTACTTAGTTCAGCCAGATGCTCGAGACCAAAATCTATTAGATTATTTATCTTCTGATAATTATATTTTATGAAGATAAGTTATACTTTTAAAAGGTATTTAAGTATACTTTCATAATGATAAAATTTCATGTTAATCTGATCTATATTTAAAGAAATATTCGCATTGGAAGAATCAAAGGTCATGCTGGTATTCTGTTACATTGAAAATCCGAATTTAAGTAGATTGTTTTGTGTCATTTTTTGAGTTTATATATCAGGAAAATATCTCACTTCTCCCTGGTTTGAGGGCTTATTTACACATCTATGTTATTTGGGCTTATTGCAACATCTATGATATTTGGTTCAAGCTGGGATCACTGCCATTACCTCCCAGCTTGAGGGGGAGAAGTACAAGAAGTATAAGAAAGAGGTATTTTATTTCATATGTTGTGAATAAGTTTATGTGACCAAAATATTCAAGAAAGGGGGAGCACAAAAGATGAAGCTTGTGCATCTAAGAAGAAATTTTTATATCAGATTATGTCATGGGTTCTGTTACAAAGTTTATTATTTGGTTCGTGTTATATGTGTTGGAAGATGGTCTTGTTATATACAGCTACTACTATTATGTCTCTTTGGGGACATTATTATTGAAGAAGAGGTGGCCTCATATCATCATTTATTTTACCCTGTCAAAAAATATCACGGTTGGGAAACCATGACGGAGGATACCCTATCAAAAAATATCACGATTGGGAAACAACAATGGGACCTGTCAAAAAAAATATCACAGTTGGGAAACCATGACGGAGGATACCCTATCAAAAAATATCACGGTTGGGAAACCATGATAGTCCCTGTCAAAAAATATCACGGTTGGGAAACCATGACAGGGGATCTTATTATTACATCTATGTTATCCCCCCCTGTAATGGCTTTTATGACTCCTACCACTTGAGAATCGTTGTCCTGTGGAGGGACACGATCGTGGATACTTCAAAGCAATGCCGATAGATACACTACCTATAGAAGACAGAGTGTGTCCTACATCCAACATTAGGACTGGAGAATGAAGCAATGGCTTACCGGCTTGGAGTCATTTTTACTCTCACCTATATTATGCCAGCAGGGCCTCATGCAAGGACGCAACAGCGTGAGGGAGAATGTTGGAAGATGAAGGCATAATAGAAGATGTACCATTTTATACAAAAAATTTTTATACATCATTTGCAGCAAGTCGGGAGTTCATGTTGTTCTCTCACCCCCAGCTTGAGGGGGAGTATTGGAAGATAAGCTAAAGCCCACTTGACAGAGGAAGGCCCACCTATCTAAGATTATTATAAGATGGTCCACACGACCAAGGAAGGCCCATAAGATGGGCCCAAGCCCATAATAAGTAGGACCCACAATTATTACCATGAGCTGGCATCCTTATCATATCAGTTGGAAGATCAAGAAGGACTCGCAAATGTATCTTATCTTATGGTCACGTCAAAGAAGAGTTTTAGTTTGAGTTATGTTTGTCTTTTATCTATATTGAGTTATTTAATTATGTTATGTTAGGTTCTCGTGCCATGGATCGAGTCACCCGGCGATCTCCTCTGGCTTCCAGATTGGCTGACGTAGAAGGGAATGATTTGGGGGTTTTAGAACGCCCAATGGTGTAGGAACGTGAGCTTTTGAAGGAACTCCACCCTTAGGCCTCGTTGGAGAGAGTACCTGATCTTGCTTAAACTAATTGGCAAATACTTGTCTCATCTCATTCACCTGACGCCCTATATAGGGAATTAGGGAAAACATCAAAGATTCCATAATTACAATTAGACCCTTATTGAACTTCGATTTAAAATTAAACCCCTAAGATACTGAAATACAAGTTTACTCCATCCGTCCTCTTCTCTGGTTCGCCACTCTTGATGCTCTGGAGTTCATAACATCACCCCCCTCCTGAAGAAAGAGCTTGTCCTCAAGCTCGAAAGTGGGGTATAGAGCCTAGAAGGACTCGAGTGTCTCCCAAGAGGCTTCCACCAATTTTGCATTACTCCACTGAATGAGCACCTCCCATGAGTTGTTAACACGCCTGGCTTGAAGTATCTGTGCTGGAGTTGGCATAGACCGGCCCTCTTTGAGCGGAGGCAGAGGGGTATGAAGCAGTGGAGTCTCCCTTGAATGCCTTGTGGAGGGAGACGTGGAAGACATCATGTAGCTTGGCGTCTGGTGGAAGCTTCAAGTGATAAGCCACAGTACCAATACAGTGAAGAACCTGGAATGGGCCATAAAATTTTGGAGAGAGCTTATGGCGTTTGATGGCTGCAAGAGAGAGTTGGAGGTATGGTTGAAGCTTGAGCCAAACAAAATCTCCGGGTGCAAAGGAAAGGGGATGATGCCCTTTGTCATAAGTGTGCTTCATAATGGCTTGGGAACATTGTAACTGAAGTCGGACTTGAGCAAGCATTTCATCTCTGTCTGCTAAAGCTTGGTCCAGTGCTGCTACTCGAGAAGACCCCAGTTCATAAGATAGTAGACACGGGGGGCTCTTCCATAAATGACTCCAAAGGGGGTAGTACACAGTGCGGTGTGGTAGGACGTATTATAACAATACTCTGCCCATGCTAACCAATGAACCCACTACCGGGGAGTGTCTCCCACAAAGCACTTCAAATACATCTCCAGTGTGCGGTTGACCACCTCTGTATGGCTGTCTATCTAAGGGTGGTATGCTGACGAGAAGGTTAACTTGGAGTCGTGGAGCTTAAATAGTTCCCCCCAGAATTTACTAGTGAATATAGCATCGCCGTCACTAGTGATGGTCTCCGGAAGGACATGGAGCCAGACCATATGATCCATGAACAGCTGAGTGACTTGTGTGGCTGTATAAGGATGGCTGAGGGCCATAAAGTGTGCATATTTCGAGAATCGGTCCACCACTACAAGAATAATAGATCAAATCCATTGAGAGATCTGCCCCTACCTATGAAGGAAGGTGAAGGGGCTGGAGCAAGCCGGCAGGTTGTAAAGATTCAGATTTATTCCGCTGACAGACTTGGCACACGGCAACATAATCAGCAATGACCCTCTTCATACCCCTCCAATAAAACTCCCGGCTAAGGCCGAAGTATGTCTTCTGTTGGCCCTCATGTGTACTATCATGAAAGAAGGCAATAATGTTGGGAAGGAGTGCCAAAGAAGGATGAAAATATATGCGTCCTTTATAGAAAATGAGACCTTCCTTTAGTGTCCAATTAGTGTCCTTGGAATGGTTCTCGATTTGAGCCTCTAAGGCAAGGAGATCTAGAAGATGCCGAGTATCCTGACAGATGGAGTCCAGCAATAGGGACCTGGGTGGCTCAGTGCGTGCAAGTGTGAATCCCCCATTTCTCTACGTGACAAGGCGTCTGCCCCTTGATTGAGATGACCCGGTTTGTATTTCACCTAAAAATCGAATCCCATTAATTTTCTGACCCAATGTTGTCGTGGGGAGGTAGTAAGGCACTGCTCCAATAAGTATTTGAGGCTACTATGGTCTGTCCGGATCACAAAAGGTCTACCCCACAGATACGGCCTCCAATGCTGAACGGATTTGGCCAAGCTGATGAGTTCCCTTTCGTGAGTGGCTAACTTGTGATGGTGGGGAGCGAGGTGGCGGCTGAAATAAGCGATGGGGTGTCCCTGTTGCTGCAAGACTGCGTCTGTGCCTCCCCCGAATGCATCACATTCAATTATGAAAACTTCTAAAAAGTTGGGCAATTGAAGAACTGGAGCTGACACTAATGCTTGTTTCAATTGGTTAAAAGATGATTCAGCCAACTGAGACCATTGAAAGGCATGCTTCTTCAATAAATTGTGCAACGGTGCTGCTAGGTGACCATATTCTCTGATAAATTTTCTATAATACCCTTCGAGACCAAGGAACCCTTTCAAAGCTGTGACGGAGTGAGGTGTGGGCCATTCCATGACAACCTGTATCTTGCTGAAATCAGGTTTCACACCAGAGGCAAAGATCACATGCCCCAAATAAGCTACTTCAGAAGTGGCGAGGTCACACTTGGCTCTGTTGAGAAATAAATGGTGTGCTCGGAGAAGTGTGAAAACCTGTCTCAATTGTTGCAAATTTGCTTCCCAAGTTTTGCTATAAACCAGTGTATCGTCAAAAAAAACTAAGACATTCTTCCGTAAGAAAGGGCAAAATACCTCGTTCATAAGTGCTTGAAAGGTGGATGGGGCATTGGATAGCCCAAAGGGCATCACCAGGAACTCATAGTAACCATGGTGGGTGCGGAATGCCATTTTTTTGACATCCTCTGAGTGAACCCGAATCTGATGGTACCCAGATTTCAAGTCCAACTTGGTAAATAATTGAGATCCGTGTAGCTCGTCCAATAATTCATCTACCATCGGAATTGGAAATTTATCTTTGATGGTGCGAGCATTGAGTTCACGGTAATCCACACAAAAACGCCAAGAGTTATCTGACTTTTTCACCATCAATACCGGGGACGAGAATGGAGAATGGCTAGGCTGAATAATACCCTGTTGGAGCATTTGCTGACATTGCCTTTCTATGTCATCTTTTTGCATATGTGGATAGCGGTAGGGACGCACCACCACTGGTTCTGTGCCCATCTTCAAACGAATTATGTGATCACAAGCTCATATAGGAGGGAGTGTTGCAGGGTCCTGAAACAAATCAGAAGCTAAGTGATCCCGCTCTGAAGGACCCACTGAAAGTGTCTGGATGGTGTATGGCCGTTGGGCGTTAGTCCCCTGGAGCGTGAGCTGATGGTGGTGCTATGTAAACTCATGGTAAGGGATTGGAAATCCCATAAGATCGGACCCAATCGCTGCAGCCATTTAATGCCCAACACCAGGTCAAAACCAACCAGTGGTATGACCAAAAAATCCATCACAAAGGAGTGACCCTCAATAGTAAAGGGCACTGCTAAACAGAAGCCGACAGTGGTGACCTTGTCACTGTTAGCCACTGATATTGATATTCCTGAATTCAGCTGGAGAGATAAACCCAACTGTTGTGCTGCATGTCTGCTGATAAAATTATGGGTGTTGCTTGAGTCCACTAGTGCTAGTAGAATAAGATGATTGGTGGTGGTGTGGACCTGCATGGTATTTCTGCTGTGCAGGCCTATCATTGCGTGGAGGGTGGTTCCTCCTCCTCGGTTTGGTCCACATCCTCCGGAAAGTCACCCTCTTCTGGATCTTCTATTTCGACCCAAAAAAGTCTTTTGCATTGATGGCCCCTTATGTATTTTTCATTACAATTGAAACATAGTCCCTGAGCCCTTCTCTGATCAATTTCTGCTTTGGTAAGATGTTTGATAAATCCCAGTGGTGGTGTAGGGTTGGTGGTGGTGGGGTAGAGGTGGTGTGGGGGTGGGGCCTTGGGGGAGTGGAAAAAGGGGCATTGGAATGTGGGCAAGGTTGCCATGGGGCACGTTTGTTTAATGAATCTCGGAAGAGGAGTTGCTTGGTGTCCAATGCTCTTGCTAAATTCTTGGTGTGAGCTAGGGAGGGTGGGGCTTCCAATTCCACCTCTAGGCGAAGTGGTTCCACAAGGCCAGCAGTGAACAGACTGACATAAAGTTCAGTGCGCACCAAATGGCTTTCACGGGCAAGCTTTTCCTGGAACAATTTCTGATATTGTTCTATAGTTCCAAGCTACTTTAAATTAATCAAATCATCAACTGGGTTGCTGTGAAGTGGAGGACCAAACCGTAGCATGCAATTCTCCTTGAAAAATTCTCAATCATGGACCACAAACTCGTTTTTGAATTGATGAAACCACAAAAGCGCTTCATCAAGCATGTGGAAGGTAGCTAATTGAACCTTGCCCTCTGGCAGAGTTCCTTAAATGGAAAAGAAATAATCACACCTGTGTAACCAAATCAAAAGGTCGGAAGATGAGCTTTTAGAACGCCCAATGGTGTAGGAACATGAGCTTTTGAAGGAGCTCCACCCTTAGGCCTCGTTGGAGAGAGTACCTGATCTCGTTTAAACTAATTGACAAATCCTTGTCTTATCTCATTCACCTGATGCCCTATATAGGGAATTAGGGAAAAAGTAAAAGGTTCCATAATTATAATTATACCCTTATTGAACTTCGAATTACAATTAAACCCCTAAGATACTGAAATACAAGTTTATTCCATCTATCCTCTTCTCTAGTTCGCCACTCTTGATGCTATGGAGTCCATAACATGTTAGGACTTATCTTTAAGTGTTAGAGTTTGGGTGTAATTGGGATAAGGGTAGTTTTATTGTAATTGGACTCTACTACCTTCCTCTATTATAAATAGAGGTTCATGTACTCTGATTACAACAAGTTATTGATGTCAATGAAGTATTTCACTTTTCCATAAATTCAACACTTGTAAAATAACCCATGAAATAATCCAATGCACATATATGTTCTAAATAATATATTGAACAAGGAATAATTTATCAATTCTTCAAAAATAATAATCCAGCCAGAGAAAAATTTTTACTGAGTCATGTTGAAATATGTAGAAAACTTGGACACGTATATCGAGGAAAAAATTTAAGTGGCCCGAGTCAAGTTGACTCGGACCAAGTTGGTCCGAGTTGACTCAATCTGAAACAGAAGTCACGCAAAAGCTGCTGAGTCAACTCGGTCTGGGTCAACTCGACGTTGATTAATTCATGTTTCCTAACTTAGGAAACATGAAATATTTGAACAATGTCATCTTCTTCTCCACGACACCGAATGGAGATCAGAAAGCGTAGTTGATGATCAACACCAAGAACCAAAAATAGTTGGTGAAGGAATTTCTGAAATCAATGGACTCATCGTCCTTCCAAAGCGGCAACCAGGCTGGAGCAGGAAAGGCCAACCGAAAATATCTATGTTCGAAAGTTACTGATGTAAGACATAAAGAATGTTAGACATTAATTGTAACTAATTTTACTTGATATAATAAATTTTATCTCATAGGAATTTTTATTATATTTGAGTTTATTAGTTAGGATAAAATATCAAGTTATTCATAATTTACCCACTGGAATTATGAATTCATAAATAATTTGATAGTCTTTATGATAAAACTCTCAAATTATTAATGAATTCATAATTCCAGTGGGTAAATTATGAATAACTTGATATTTTATCCTAACTAATAAACTCAAATATAATAAAAATTCCTATGAGATAAAATTTATTATATCAAGTAAAATTAGTTACAATTAATGTCTAATATTCTTTATGTGATCCTAATCATTATATATAATTTTTATTAAATTAAAAATGTTGTGGCTACTCTCTAATTAATAAAAATCATATGGATCACTAGACATTACATCTCATAAATTAATGAGAATAGAATGAATTGCATAATTTTCACTTACACTAACATGTTATCATTATGCACAAAATATTCTCATAATATATGTATAATTAAAAACTATAATATTATGCATAACTTTAATTTCATGCACTAAAATATATGCCAAAAATGCATAAAAAAGTAACAAGAAATAAATATAAAAATTTCAATATACATAACAGGCGACGGCCAGTGGCCTAATGGTCACTGGCACCGAAGATTTTTCCAACGCACGGGTACGAATCCCGCAGGCACAAAATCAAATTTTAGTACCGAGTAGGCTCGGTCCTCCCTTGGCGATTCACTTCTGTGAGTTGGAACGATTAGCCAACTCAACCCGTCTGAGTCAACTCCATTTTTTTTTGTACCAAGTTTCCTTGGCCTTACACGCGGTTGCCGAGTTGGAACGGTGAGTTGTAGAAGGCTCATCCCGGGCCAACTCGCCGTATTAACAAAAATACCTTATGAATTTAATTTCATTTTTGCGCGTTGGACGTCGTCTTCAACCTCCAATCGCCCGTAGAGACAAAGGTTCGTTGACGTACCTTAAAGTCATCGACGCTGGCAAACCTGTCGGAATGGTTGTTGGCATCTGCGCTACATCTCGGATGCTCTACGACGACGCGAGAGAGCCGCCAACAGTCCTGCACAGAGATTGTCGGCACTAGTTTTTTTTTTTATTCAATGTCGACACCGACATACCTTTCAGAATGGTCGCTGGCGTCGGCACTGCGTCTTTCTCCGAAGCTTTTCACCGATGTGAGAGCCCCGACTATCACAAGCGGTGAGCGCAATTCTCATACAGAGAGCGCATAGAAAATGCTCATTCTTGGAATCAAAACGCTGGATCAGAGGTTTGCTCTGATACCAATAGTAAGACTTAAATATATATGAATTTCTAACGTCATGAATTCATCATATAAATGTAAACGGAAGCAAAGATCGTACCTCCCTCCATACACTTCAGATTCCGTATGTCTTTGTTCTCTCTATTTGACGCTTCCAATCTCTGAATACTCTCGGCGATGGCTAAACTGAAGGGGGATTGAGTGACAAAATAGGGGACCAAAACTGTATCAAAAACCTTCTCTTTGCCAACCTTCCATCAAGGTATTAATGGCATCATGTTACCAAGGGAGTTGCAACTGCAGCAGTTGCAACTGGAAGCAGTTTGAGATCACCCTTATGAGAAACCGTTTCTCATGATAAAACGGTTAACAACGGAAAAGTAGAGAACCAGCGAGGAGATTCTGAATCAATAGATTCGTTGTCTAGAAACGGCAACATAGAGGGATATAGCCACGAGGCTTTCTAAAAAATAGAGATAACAACAATGGAGAGTGATCTTCTAAAAACGACAACGTTTTCTGGCTGGACTCGGGCGAGTCCGGTTCTCGGTAGAAAGAGTGGTCGGCTGATTATAATTGGTTTCCTAACTTAGGAACCAATTTAAATCGGCAATAGAGCTTCTTCCTTGAAGATCGGAAAATTAGAGCTCTTCGGGAGGCAACTTTCCAGATTAGAGCAATGAACGAAAAATTGAAAGGAAACTTGCTCAGATAGAACCAAACTTTTTCTACCAATATTTTTCAAGAAAATCAAGAATGTCTAGAAAGCAACTTTGGACGAGCAGAGACCGGATAGGCTGGATCAAGCCAGCCACAATCTGCCAAACAAGCTCCAACCGATCAGAATATATGGCTACTTGATATATGCCAACCAGAATATCAGACCAGACAACGATGATCAACAACGAAGTTGCCACTTTTTTTGGAATGATGGCTACTTTCCAAGGTAATTTACTAAGACAATGTTCTTCAAGCACCATGAGAGCGCTTGCAAACTCTCTTCACCATCATTCACTGAGAGATTAGACTTCAAATCTAATACCCACAACAATTTCCAAAGAGAGATAACAAAGAAACAAAGAAAGATGGCTGAGACAATGACGAGCAAGGCAATATGATTTAATCAAGGGAAGCAAAAATAAAAAAAATAATGCACGAGACTAAGAGATAAAAGGGAAAAAAATTCCAACAATGTTCAAGAATAAAACTTAAAAAACCATAGTCGGAGTCCTAAAAATCAAAGCTTTGATACCATGTTGATTTTTAGGACTCCATGGATTTAGCTCATGGAGAAAAAGGGAGGGAAACCCATTGGGAGAAAACTGGAGGGAGGGTTATGGACTTGATTTCTAACCCTCCCCTTGAAGCTCTATTTATAGATTTATGAAACTACTGTATTACAATATCACCCTTGAACTTAGGTTTTAGGGTTTAGGGTTTTAACCCTGGAATTTTAACTTAATTACATCAATGCCATCTCTATGAGATGACCTTTTATTTACCAACATGCCATCAATATATGCGGGCCTATGGGCCTTTTCCTTGATTTGTGGGCCTTGAGCCCATCTTCTATATCTCTTGGTTGTATTGGTCTTCCTTGGTCATATGGGCTTGGGCCCATCTTCTAATACACTTGGATATGTGAGCCTTCCTTGGTTGTGTGGGCTTGGGCCCTGTCTTCCAACACCATCAAAGGTGACGACATATGTAGTGGTGGCTCAAGACGGGAGTGACACGTATCCCACTATTCAACAAGTTGTGGAACGTATCCCACTATTCAACAAGTTGTGGATCATGCATCAGAGCTGAATGGAAGTGCCCTTTATGTGATTTACATCAAATCGAGTAGGTGTCAGGAGAACGTGGTGATCAAACCTCTCAAACGGAATCTGACGTTCATTGGAGATGGAATGGGTAAAACCATCCTCTCTTCAAATCATGGTGAAAAGCTCATTGATTCTACTGGTTAACTTGTGGTTCAAGGAGATGGGTTCCTCGCTATAGGTATTACATTCGAGAACACTGCCTCCTATGATGCGCCAACAGTAACCATGTTGTGCCCTTCGGATCAATCAGCATTCTTCAATTGTGAATTTTTTTTACCATCTACGCCAAGCTCAACTGTCAATTCTACAAAGAATGCGACATCTATGAAACCATAGATTTCATCTTTAACGACACCGCTGCTATTTTTTAGGATTGCAACATAAGGGTCCGCAAACCACGAGAAAACCATTCAAATGAAAACACTGCTCAAGGAAAGTCTAATCAGACCTAAAAAAAGCAGGTACTATTGAAGATAAACTTGAGCCGAATAAATAATGGTTGAAGAAAAATATGATTGGCAAGATGATAATCCTTTTGATTTTATTTATTTTACAAATTTATGTATAAATAAGTAATTTTGTTACATAATAAAATTGGAAAATAATTTTTTTATCATGGTATCAAAGCCTACCTGCCAATTTGAAATCTTTAGTAAACAGAAACTCAGCAATTCCATAATTTTTTTTCCAGCAAGGAATTTTTTCACCATGCAATCTCCTCTGTTTACGACCAACACACACCGTCGACAGGAAAGGATTTCATTTCCCTTCTCTACAAAACACAAACACTGAGGCATCTTGTTTGAATTTTGATTCGTCGTTGTGCCTTCTGCACCAAAGGATTTTCTAATCTGAAGATTCGCCTTCGCCTCCAACATCGGACGTCCATCACTTCTTGTCTTTCCTGGTGGCCTTCAAGTACCCTGACACCGTCACCCGGTTGGACCACAACTCGGTGGCATACTTTCGTCACAGCGCCTTCATTGCAACGCCACCTCCATCGCATTACCACCTCCATCGCAGTGCTGCCTCCATCGCCAAGGGTCCATCACAGTGATCTCTTCCCCTAAGGTATTTTATTTATTAAACTTTTTATTTGTGCATGCACTCCAAAGCATATCTAGTTATCAATATTTTCACTTTTTCCATTGAAAAGTACATACACCTTGAGGCACTTCCAGAAATTAAACTGCACACAACAAGAGTTTTAGCCAAAATCCAAACTCACATGTATCACAAGAAGTGCGTGAGCCCTGGATAGTCGTGTGAGACAAATATTGCAATTATGACATCCAAACTTGTTAATCCTAATCACCCAATGTATCTTCACCATTCATAGTTCATCCTGGGTTGGTTCTCGTACCACAACTCCTCATTGAGGAGAATTATAGTACATGGAGTTATTCTATGACTATGTGTTATGGACTCTATAACATCACGAGTTACCAACAGGCGTAGGTATTAATGAATGTGTTTTTCAATTTCCATGTAATTGTTTCTTGGTTTGGTTTTGTCTTTGGTTTGGGTTGGTTTAGCATTTATTGGTTTGAAACATTGACCCAAGAGGTCTTTAGGGTTTTGGACGTCCTCCACCCTATTTAAGGGGACGGCTAGGGTAATGAAAATTATGAATTGAGTTCACTTTAGTTAACATAATTTAGATAAACAGGTCAAGAGCTCCTTCAAGCTCTCTTCCGTTTTTCCCCCAATTCTCCTTTCCGAAAATCAATTCCCTTCAACCCCTCATTCCATCTCAACGTCAAGCAAGGTAATGGAAGGAAGAGAAGAGAGGAGGGTGACAAGATCCATGGCTCTTGAGGATCCTAACACTATGGCCCTAATAGTGAAGAAGAAATATGGTTTTGTTGATGGATCCATAAAACGACAGACAAGGAAACGACGATGAATTATAACAGTGGATTCGTTGTGACAATCTTGTCAAAACTTGGTTATTGAGTTCAATCTCTAAAGATATTGCGACAAGTGTGCTCTATTGTGATGGGGCATAGGCAGTTTTGAGTGAATTATGCAAACTATTTTTTTAGGTAAATAGTGTTCAACTATTTCAAACTGAAAATGAGATTCATGATTGCGTCCAACATAATATGTTTGTTGGGTCATACTTCACCAAACTCAAAGGCTTATGGGACGAGAGAGATGCTCTTTGTCCTATCTCAAGATGTAGTTGTAGAGCTATGAAATAGGAATTATCCAATCAAGAAACACATAAAATAATCAAGTTTCTCATAGGATTAATTGAGGTCTTTGCTGCAGTACATGGTTAGATATTGACAAAGGATCCTTTGCCCAAACTCAGTAAAGTTTATTCCCTTGTGCTCAGACATGAATGACAGAAAGATGTATCCACACAAAGGAGCATAGTTCAACTTGAAGCAGTAACTTTTGCCGTCAAGAATTCTAACAAGAATGGTGGTACTTATGTGTGCACCAAATGTAACAAAGATGGTCACAACGCTGCAAATTATTGGGCACACTTGAAGTGCACTTATTGGGTATTTATGCTTTGCCTACACTCATGCCCACAAGCCATCCAAATTTGATGCATGTGCAACCCGTTGCATTTTTCTTGGATACCCTTATGGGAAAAAGGGATATAGAGTGTATGATCTTGTACTTCACATACTGTTTGTGTCCCGAGATGTTACTTTCTTTGAAAGAATTCCCATTTGCACACATTTCTGTTGCCAAAGAGAGTCTCCTGATTGCTCCTCCACTTGACTCCATTTTTTATGATATTATCCCTTGCCCACCTAGTCACTCAGAAAGTCATGAAACTACAAACGAAGACGATTCAACACCCCCCCACCCCCAATCAGGCTCACCAAGCGACCAACCTTCTTCCAAAATTTTCATGTGGAAATGACCCTACCGTCACATCCTCAAAATCATATGCCTCCAGCATGGTCACAAAATCTGGTACACCATACAAACTCTCTCAAGTTCTTTCTTATGACAAGTTATCCACTCCTCAAAAAGCTTTTGCCAACTCATTAACCATCACCAAAGAACCAACTAGTTTCTTATAGGCCATGAAGGACCTTAAGTAGCATAAAGCCTTGCATGATGATATTCAAGCACTCCAAGATAACCGCACATGGACTCTCCTGTCTCTTCCACCTGGAAAGAAACCCATTGGATGTAAATGGGTATCCAAGTGAAGCTCAAATCTGATGGAACCATCGAACATTACAATGCCAATTTGGTCGCCAAAGGCTATAACTAGATTGAGGGTCTCGATTATCAAGAGACATTTGCCCCATTGCAAACTAATTATTGTACATGTTCTTCTTAGTGTTTATGCTATACAAGGATAGCACCTTCACCAACTTGACGTCAAAAATGTGTTCTTACATGGTGATCTTGATGAAGATGTGTACATGTCCTTACCTCCAGGATTTGGACGAAAGGGAGAGACTCACGTGTGAAAACTCAACAAGTCTTTATACGTGTTGGAAGATGGGCCCAAGCCCACACGACCAAGAAAGGCCTACATATCCAAGTGTGTTGGAAGATGGACCCAAGCCCATAAGATATGGACCCACCATGATCACATGAGTTGGTGGGACCCACCATGATCACGTGATGTGGCATTATGAGTCTCACACAAGAAGAAATCTTACAGAGCCACAATTATTATGGAAGGAGGTCTCACAAAAGATTTTCAATTTAAAAGTGTTATAGTCATGTTATTCTTCTATTTATATTGGGATATTTAATTATGCTAGGACTTATCTTTAAGTGTTAGAGTTTGGGTATAATTGGGACAAAAGTAGTTTAATCGTAATTGGACTCTACTACCTTCCTCTATTATAAATAGACATTTATGTACTCAAATTACAAATAGGTTAATGAAGTATTTCTCTTTTCCATAAATTCAACATGGTATTAGAGCCAGTTCGGTGAGTTGACTCGGTCATTCCACAGAGGTAATGTGATCTTTTCTGATTTATTATCTCTAGTAGTTTAGGTTCGTATTTCTCTTTTTTAGTCCCTATACTTGTTATTTGATTTACGTTTTCACCTCTATATTGAGCTTTTCATATTGCAAATTATTTATTGATGGAAAGATATTCGAGTCTAATATCCAAAGAAAAATGAATTTATTCACTAAGGCATTGAGTTCATCCCAATTTGTTGCATTACTTGGCAAGTTGGGTATCATCAACATACACTCCAACTTGAGGTGGAGTCTTGAAGATAAATTTGAGCTGAAGATCCTGTAGATAACAATTGAAGATAAAATATGATCGGTGAGATAATAATCCTTTTCATTTGATTTTATCTTACAAATGTATGTATAAATATGTAATCTTGTTACATAATAAACATAAAAAATAAAAAATTATCAGGTACGGTTCTCTTCCATCCTCACTACTGCTTCATTAACAAAGGAAGCTTATGTTTCAGCTACTCACTGTCGTTGTCAGCCATTGATAGCTTGCTTATGAGTTTCTCCATCATCTCTATGTGAATAACTACTCCAGGAATCACCCAAGCATCGTCGTCTTCCTCCAGGTTTGTGCTGATGCTATTTCCTGTTTTGATCTTACGTTCGCTACTTCTCCAAGATCACTTGTCGTGATTGTCGTTCAAGATCTCTCGCTCCTGTCTTGCTTTGTTTGGAAGTAAACAGTGAAGACGAGGGAATATTTCTGATTTAATCCACTGAGCGACCATACGATATTGGTGAATATTTATTTAAGTTGCCAGGTTAACCCAGCGAATCCCGACCAAACTCTCTCGGTTCAGCCATATTAACTCAGACCAACTCGGACCGAGTCAACCCAGTCGGGTCAACCTGACTCGGCCCAACTCACTTGCTTCCTGCTCGATTATACGTGTCTTGAGTTCTTTACCTATTTCCTTCACTACTCGGCTATATTGGTCTACAACTTGACTCGGCTCGACTCGGTCCCTTTGCTCCAATGTGATATTATCTTGAATTAACTAACAACTAATTCCTTGGTCTACATATTATTTGGTGCACAACCTTCTGATGGACTCACAACGGATTATTTCATGTGTCCTTTTTAAAGGATTGTCATTATTTGATCGTGTTATTTGGGCCCAAGCCCATTTCAGTTGTTGCTATTATGTCTATCTGATCGAGACATTATTATTGAAGGACTTATTGGCTACTGATTGTTGTCAACATTGGTTACTCCGATGAAGAAGAAAGCACATGGTGGCCCCAAAATATTATCTTCCGATGATTACATTTTAACCCCCTTATTTGGCAGTTTTACTTCTACCTTTTGAGAGTTGGTGCCTTGTGTTAGGACACTGTGATGGAATAACTTATTACTATACTTATTAGCAACGCCTATAGATCCACTACTTACAGAGGATAAGAGTGTACCAAACATCCAGCATGAGTCAAGTCTATTATTCAGCCAAGAGGTGTTTTATTGTACTACCCTGAGAAAGTGGTCTATGTGCACCATAGTAGGCCTACTTTTCTGCTTGTGAAATTGAGTGGAAAATATTTTTGACTATGACCATTTGACTAGAGCATAGAGCTTTGTCTTACAGCTAGGAGTGATTTTACTCTCTCTTATATTATACCAGTTGGGTCTCTTGGTAAAAAACAAAGAGACCACCAGCTTGAGGGGGGCTATTGGAAGATATAATGGACTGCCATTTTATACGGGAAGATCCTATACACATTTGCAGCAAGCTAGGCATTTATGATGTTCTCTCACCCCTAGCTTGAGGGGGAGTGTTGGAAGATGGGCTAAGCCCACACGACCAAGGAATGCCCACATGTCCAAGTGTGTGGAAGATGGATTCAAGCCTACAAGACCAAGGAAGGCTCACACATCCAAGAGAGGTAGAAGATGGGCTCAAGCCCATAGGCCAAGAAGAAGGCCCATAGTCCCACACAGTGGTGGCATGATGGTAAATAAAGAGTCATCTCATAAAGATAGTATTGATGTAATTAGTTTAAGTTTTAGGAGTATTTTTGTCATTTTGTAATCTTATTGATTTATAAATTTAGCCTCAGGGGGAGGGTTATGACTAGGGGTGGCTTCGAACCGAGCCGTCTCATGAGCGGCTCGTGTTCGGCTCGGTTCGGGCTCAGTTCGACTTGTTACATATCAAGCTTGAGCTGAACTCGAACTCAGAAATGGGCTCGTTTAGGTTAACGAGCCGAGCTCGATCAGAGCCAGGTTCGGCTCTCGAACCGACTCATTAGGATGGGCAAATTTTTGGGAGTCTCGAACTCGCTCTCCCGAAAAAAAAAATTTGGTCTCTCTTCCGCCCTAGCTCTCTTCGTCTCCTCCTTCCCTTCTCTCTTCTTCCTCTAAAATTCCCTCTCTCGGCCTCCATTTCCCTTCTCCCTCTCGCTGTCGGTGCCCCTTCTGCCGCCATTGCACCTAATCCTTCCCCCCGCTCATCGCCTTCTCTACCTCTCATCGTTGTCGCCGTCGACTCCCGTAGTGTCACCCTCGTCTCGTCGTACCCCAACTAGAGCGGCTGCTCTGGACCCTCTCCCGTCGTCGTCACCCCCCTACCACCGCCTGCTGCCGCCGTCAAATCAGCCAGCCACTGCTCTCACCGGAACGGCACAGAACCCCCGGATACCTAAAGTTTGGATATCTAAGTTGAGGTGAGGAGATTATTTTTCCCCCTCGATGCTCCGTCCCGCACACCGTGCGAACTCGCACGTGCAGTTCACACATGCGAGTTTCGCACGTGTGATTTTTATAAAAAAAAAAAAAAACTTGCAAATCCTATTCTCAGCCTGTTTTTCCTTTGGACGATGCAATAATACGTAAAAATATAGTGTGTTAAAGTTAGCATTTGATCAAATTTTCCTGTTTATTTTTTTATTTTTTATAATTAATCACGTACACAGTTAATTGGCTCACGTAATTATTGTATTAATGTATAATAAACTGCAATCATTAAATAATATAATATCTAATTTAACTAATTAATATATTACTTTATTTTAATTATACATTAAATTACTTATTTGTGTTGTTATCATGTTTGTTTTACCTAATTTGGGGTTTAAATATTATGTTTTAATTAAGTATTCTATTATAAGTTACTCATTTTCTTGTTTTTTATATTTTTCTTATTTTGGGGCACTAACACTAGAAACTGTTTTCTAATGTATATGAACTCGTCCACACTAACACCAAGTTTGAAATTGAATTTCATGTAGAGGAATTACATGAATTTGAAGCAAGAGATGAAGATGAACTTCAAATTTTAAGTTTGTTAACTAACCCCCCTTATAATTCTCATATCCACAGTAGCTTCGTAGTCATTATTTAGTGCTGGTGGTAGAGTAATAGAGTCGTATCGTTCTTCCTTGGTACCAAATACATTTCAAACTTTGATTTGTGGTAGCGATTGGGTTCGAACTCTTCACGGTATAAAGAAAAATCAAAAGGTGAATTTCTTTGATTAATTATTTATTACGATATTTTTTAGTATATTTTTTAGTTTTATGTATTAAAATTTTGTTTTATGATTACAGTCTGAGAAGAAGAGTGCAGAGATAATGCTACCAGCTACATGATTTTTCATGTTTTTCTCATCATGGTAATTTTAATATTTTTAACGACATTAAGTAACTAGTAGTGGAAGAGTATTTTTTTATCCGACAATAACTAATTTTATTTTTTTGTTTTTGTCATAGGTGGAGATTTTGCTCAAACAAGGACGTATATTATTTTCTAGCATGAAGAGAAATAACTATAGTTTGTAAATTTATAAGGGATTTATAGTTTTTATATGGGTGATTGTAAATTGAGAGTGATATTTCATTTAATTTTGTTGTGTTTGATTATTGTATGGAATTTATTTATAATATTATGCAGTATATAGAGTGTTTAGACTATTTTATGGAGTGTATAAACAATTTATTGGAGTGTTTATGAAATAAACAATTTTATGGAGTATTTATGCAGGTATTATGTATGTTGATTATGCCCAATTTTAAATAGAGGTCATGTTGAATTTTATACAGGTATTATATATGTATAGATTATGCTCAATTTTAAGTAGAGGTTATGCCCAATCTTATACATGTATTATATATATATATATATATATATATATAGGTTATGCCCAATTTTATGTAAAATGTATGCATAATTTTATATATATTTTATTTGATATATATTTTTTGAAAAGTTTTAAATGTATGTTGAGGCTCGAGTTCGGCTCGAAGCTCAGCTCGAACATAGGCAGGTTCAGGCTCGGCTCGGCTCGATGCCACCCCTAGACTTATGACACAATTCCATAGCCCTTTTCTTCTTCTTGTCTTCTCTCAACATGTCGTCTCTCCTTTTCTCCATGAGCTAAATCCATAAATTCCTGAAAAATTAACAAAATTTGACCAAGTATGAATTTTTGGGCTGACCACAATTTTTTGGAGTTTGACTATGCACAAGATACACAACCTAGTAACAAAAACGTAAAAAATTTAAAACAACATCAAAGCAGGATATGATTTACCTTGAACAAGTGCATCATGAAGTGATTAAGTCTGACCATAACTCCTTGACTAGAAGAAAAATTTGGCTAAAAAACTAGGATTATAGGAGAAAATGAAACTCAATTCACGTCAATGCATAGAGAGATAATAGGAGAGAAAAAAGGAAAAGAGAGATTTTTGGCAAAACATGCATTAGGTACTTCTAATGTCCATATCAATAAAAATAAAGCTTAGAATAAAAAATGGTTGTTTCTCAAGAAACTAGAATCAAAAGAGATTTAATCTGATAGCTAATTTGACATAAAAAGTTTCGTTATTGAATCTATTATTACCACTTGATTTGCTTTATTCTGCAGGATATCCCTTGCAGACTTCAATGAGAATATCTCCTTCCATATAGACCAGATTAATATGAAAGTTGATCCTTATGAAACTAGACTTAAATATCTTTCATTAAAGTATAATATTCTTTCATAAAATATACTTCTTTTTAGACAAATAATCTAATAGATTTGAGACTCACCAATCTAGTTGAACTGAGCCCTAGAATGGGCACCATGGTGGATATGAGAGAGGTCAGGGTCTGAGACGGTCTAGAGGCAGTTACAATCACATATTGACTTGTAGTTATAATGGCACCATCACAATTTCTCTATACTATGTCATTTCTTAGATGAGGTCTACAATGAACACCACTGTGGATATGAGAGAGGTCTGGGTTTGGGATTAATCTAGAGGCAGTCAACATCACACAGCGACTCCCACTTCTTATGGCACTATTACACAACTTACTATGATGTTCAAAGTACATGAGAACAAATAGGAAATTTGCAAGCAAGAGATAGAGAGAGATGTGAGAGATAGAGAGAGAGAGAGATAAGAAAGAGATAAAGAGAGGCAAAGAAAATTGTTACTAGCTACTTAAAAAGTTCTACAAGTAGTGCTAATGGGTGGATATGGAGGACGGTATTGCTTTGATGGACCATCTACTTTGTTTGAGCAGTTCTCTATAGGTACTAGCTTTTTATTCGTTTTCTTGGTGTATTCATTTGATTGCTGCTTTTGTAAACCGCTATTCTGATCTATGCTGATTTATGGAATTGGACCAATAGGGATATCTGGAAATGGGGTTTTCTGCCAGAAGTCTGTAAGATTGTCAACTTCTATTTTAGAGTTCAATTTCCCCTGTATTTGATGCTATAATAGCAACCGTCCTAATTCTAATAACTCCTATCCTTAATCGTGATATTTATTTTAGGAAGCTCAACAAAACTTGGTATCAATTGTGCTAATTCAACAATGAAGCCGAAGTTGAGTTAGTTGAAATTCTGATTTAAGGGTATTTTGGTCATTTTACCATCATATATTTAAGTTAGTATGTTCCAGCATACTAGGTTTCCAAATTAGAAGTTATGTTTCAATTTTCAGATAATTTTTTAAAGTATTGAGAGACTTATGAATGTTTGTATATTTAAGGGTATTTTTATCATTTTATGTAAATATTTACTTAAGGGTTTTATAAATAAGGATTAGGCTCATTTTTTAGTATGAGGAAGGCATCGACTATTTGGTCTTCATTTCCCATCTTTTTCCTCATTTCTTGTTCTAAATCATTTTCTATCTCCCATTTTCACATGGTACCAGGGTTGTGGCGATTGATTTTGGAGACTTTTACACATTTTCTCGAGGTTATTCTCTGATTTCACAATCCTAGAGGGGTCACAAGAGTTGAATATATTCATTTTCTATCTCCCATTTTCACATGGTACCAGGGTTGTGGCGATTGATTTTGGAGACTTTTACACATTTTCTCGAGGTTATTCTCTGATTTCACAATCCTAGAGGGGTCACAAGAGTTGAATATATTCCTGGTACGGTAAAAAAAATCTATTTTTCATATAATTCCTTAACCCCTTTGTTAATGGCCCTTACTGTTATCTCTTCTTGGTACTGTTATTTTTTTTTTCTTCATGTAATGCCATAAACCCATTTTTTTAATGGTCCGTACTATTGTGAAGAGCAATATTATGTGCTACGTTCTTTGAAGGGCTTGTGGTGGATCCCCCTGGCCTACGTAGCCATTATTGGGTTGTGCCATCTTCCATTTTGCCTGCATCTCTGGTATGATGTGCATAATCCCTCAGTCAGTGTTCTATTTGTTGCTTTTGAGCATGTTGTAACTGTATTGAAGTGATTATGCAGTATTAATTGATTCAGCAAGGAGAATCTACCCCTTTTGATAGTGTGGGGCCCACGAGACCAGCTTTGGGTGAATTTCCTTTAATTTGGAGCTATGGGATTTTGGAACTGATCTCTTGCATACAGTTGGAGTGTATTTCATTGATTAACTAGCAGGTTTCAGCAATCAAGTTGTATTGATTGTACGTTGACTTCTACATTACTTCAAGAACATTTCAAGGTTTAAAACATCAAAGCCAAAATGAATATCTCAAGCTCAATTGAAGAACATATCTTAAAGAGGCACCCACAAGGAAGAAGAAAATGAGAAGACCCAAGTTCAAGAATCATAGACAAACATTTAAACTCAATCAATTTTTATAAGAGAGTATTCTAACTCTTATTCCTTTAGCAGTTGTGAAATCAGAGTTTTAGGATATAAATTGAATATAAACATGTTTAGAATCATCATACACATCGCTTAGAAATGTGTTAAAGTACTCAGAGAGAAATTCATATGCTTTATAAAATATACTCTTTTAATTTGGCATTGGAATGATCAATCAGTCACTGACATTGATAGATCATTCAAAATTGTGCATGCAAAAAATATAAAGCATGATCGATCAACCATAGTCGATTGATTGATCATCTAGGACATGACTAATTCATGCTACAATGCATGATCGATCATCCCTCAGTGATTGATCATTAATAGTTGTCCAAGAAATCAAAATTTACATGGAAGATTGATCATCCCTCCAGATTGATCTTTTAGTTAGGACCTTGCCAGTAAGGGACTTCAAACACAATCGATCAAATGAAAATACACTGATCAATCATACTTGTATTGTACAACGATAGGGAATCTCGATTAATCGATCAATCACTGGCAATGATCAGTCACTTAACTTTTCTGGACCAATAGTAACATATTGATTGATCAATAAGTCACTATCTGAAGGAAAAGTAATTGTTATGATTGATTGATTGATCAATCACTTATTACTGACCAATCAAGCAATGGTCTAATATTTGGAAACGGGAAAATAATGGTGTTGATTTCTAGGGGCAGAACATAAACCAAAGAAATATTAAGTGAAAAAAAGAAGAGAGGAGATCTAACTCTTTGAAGAGAGGAGAGAAGAAACCAGGGGAGAGAAAGAAGAGGAAAAGAGAGAGAGGTGTAAGGAAGAATTTGAGCCAAGAGGAAGAGGCTAGAATGTTCTACCCCATGCCTTGAAGGTGTTTACAATGACTAGAATGCCCTTAGGGCTATATGCTTCAAAAGGATAAAGATATAAGAGAAAAAACACTAACTTGGATAGTTAAAATTCTATAACATTGTTAAGTTGTGGAGCCTAATTAACATCGTTCGATCCATGATACATTGATTGTTGTTTCATTAAGGGTGGTTTGGAAATTTTATTCTGGTAACGCGGTTGCCCTAGCTTTCTCTTTAAATTGGAGGGGGGGGATCTGAGTATCTCGAGAGGTTAAAGATAAACAAATGTAAGTGTATGATTTTTCTTGTAAATTATTTCATCTTCATAGTGGATTACTACAGCGACAAAATTCAAGAAGTAGTCTCACCTTGAGGCGAACATGTATAAATCTTATTGTGTTTTTCCATGCTTGTTTTTTCCTTCTTCTGCATTTATTATTATTGCTCCCGTTATTTTGGAATTAGGGCATCTAATTCCAAACATTCATCTCTATGAAAGTTTTCCTTATTTACTAGTGATGTCGCGCCCCTACACACGTGGGTGTCTCTTAACAAACGGTTAGTTTGAGTTGGGGAAGCTATATATACCCCCACAAAACTGTGTAAAGGAGTGAATGAGATTTTATCCGTACATCTTTAAGACACAAAACTTTATCTTATAAATTTCTACCAAAAGTTCTTTAGAGATAAAGAGAGAGAGCCACACATTTAAAAAACCTTTAATCTCTTTCAATCATCCTTGCATACATCATAAGATAAGCTCCTTGATCTATTCACAACGTGCTACAAAGGAGGATGTAGCTTTAATCTCTCAAGGATAAGCACCCCTCCAAGTAAGGGTGTAATTTTTCCCTTTCTTTTTATGAAATTGTGAAAGGTTCATCTAGAACCTGATAATCATGATAGAAAGGCCTAGCCAAAGCTCAAATCTAGCAACAATTTTTGGGAAGACTGGCTTGCGTATAAATCGTGTATTGAACTACATGTGGCCAAAGAGAGACGAAATTTCTTTGCAAAGTGTAATAGTGAAAAATTTCCCAAGCAAAGGTTCTTGGGCAGTGACTACCACTAGGGAACATCGATAACAAAAACTCTTTTTTCCCTTGTGGTGTGTGCATGTTTCTATTTACCTTGAATTTTTTGAATGTCTCAAATCACCACCATCTCACCCCCCCCCCCCCCCCCTTTTTCTGAAGGACAATCTTCAAACCTTCTACCATTATTTAATTGAACAAATTATGAATATAGAAATGTAATAATGGAGTTCTTCCTTGGCAAGTAACCAAGAATGGTGCCATTGAGCCCAAAAAGCTTGAAAATGGCACTCGGTTGCAAAGGAATTTATTGAATTGACTAGGCAAGACAAGGAGCAACTCAAAACAAACCCCAAGGTCATA
Organism: Aristolochia californica; assembly: GCF_029961685.1. Classification (NCBI taxonomy): domain Eukaryota; kingdom Viridiplantae; phylum Streptophyta; class Magnoliopsida; order Piperales; family Aristolochiaceae; genus Aristolochia; species Aristolochia californica. The sequence continues at coordinate 9,054,996 of NW_027182214.1, read as the reverse complement.
AAAATGTTGTTATGTGCCTTAGGACCAAATGAGTTCAATAGGTTCTCCACATGTAAGACTGATCAGAAAATTTGGGAAAACTTGAGGTCACACATGAAGGAACCACTAGAGTAAAAATAATCTAGTGAGATGACTATCGGATAAAAAAAATTTAAGAGAGAAACCTTGTGAAGTTTTCCAACTTGGAAAGTAACACAAAACTTCTATCAAGACTAAGAATGTAGTTTCAACCTCTCGTCCTCTTCAACTAATTCACATGGACTTAGTTGGACTTACCCTAACCATGAGCCTTTGCTAAACTATGTGAAAATTTTCAAAAGGAACAAGTCAATAGAATTATCAAAATTAGGAGTGAACATGGAGGAGAATTTGAAAATTCACATTTCGAGGAATATTTCACAAAGCATGGTATAGACAAAAAATATTCAGCTCCTTGAACTAAAAAAAAATGGTGTTGTTGAGACAAGAAACTGAACCTTAATTGAAATGACTAGAGCTTAACTTCATGCATACAACATAGCACATTGGTTTTGGGCCAAAGTTATGAACACCACATGTTATATCATTAATCGAGTAAGCATAATTCCACTTCTCAACAAAACTTCATATGAGTTGTATATGGACACCCTTCCCAACATTACTTATTTCAGAACCTTTGGGTGCAAAGTATTCATATTGAAAGTACCAAAGGAAAAATTAGGGAAATTTCACTCTAGAGCTGATATGGGAATTTTCTTGGGTTATTCTACTCATAGTAAAGCTTATAGAGTTTACAACAAGACATCCATGAGGGTAGAGGAGTCGGTTCATATTGAATTTGAATAATTTGATTCGCCAAATCCAACTCTAACTCCAATTTCTGATGACTCTGGTGACGAAGAGGGAAACCCATTCGATTCATCCCCAAGATCTCAACCTCAAGACCAAAATCTTGAAGAGAACCCAATTGACCAGAATAACCAAAAAGAGCCACCGATGGAGCCAAACAACTATAAGTTCATGGCTGATCATCCTCCAGAACAAAGCATTGGTAACCCTCACGACAAGATTGCCACTAGAAGAACAACTCATGAAACTTTGGCACATAGTACCTTCGTTTCTCAATTAGAGCCCAAATACTTTGCCAAGGCCAAAAAAATATGACATTTGAGAGTTGAATCAATTTGAAAGAAATAAAGTTTGGACTCTAGTACCTAGACCCGAAAATCATCAAGTCATTGTAACAAAATGGGTCATTAGGAACAAGTGAATGAAGAAACTCGAGTAGTGAGAAACAAAGCTAGGTTAGCTGCCAAGAGATATGATCAAGAAGAAGGTATAGATTTTGAAGAAACCTATGTACCCATGGCAAGACTAGAGGCAATTCGAATCCTCCTAGCCTATGCTTGTCACATGAAATTCCAAGTTGTACCAAATGGATGTAAAGAGTGCTTTTTTTTACATGGGTACATCCAAGAAGAGATATATGTTGAACTACCCGTAGGATTTGAAGATGTGAGTAAGCTTGACAATGTGTATAAATTGCAAAAAGCATTATATGGGTTATAGCAAGCTCCAAGAGTGTGGTATGAGAGATTAAGTGAATTCTTAGAAAAGAATGGTTATAAGAGAGGAAGCGTAGATAAGACTCTATTTACTGAGAACCACGATCAAGACTTGATTATCGTTCAGATTTATGTGGATGATATCATATTTGGTTCTATAACCCTCTCAATGTAAAGAATTTGCTAGTGTAATGAAAAATGAGTTTAAAATGAGTTTAATGGGTAAACTCACATTCTTCATTGGACTTCAAATAACTCAAACCGAAAATGTCACATTCATAAATCAGTCCAAATACACTAAGGGATTGCTTGAGAGATTCAATATCTAAAATGTTAAGTTAATTAGCACACCCATGAGAATGTCCTTGAAACTTCACTCAGACAACTCCGATAGGGCCATAGATAAAAAAAACTTTATAGAAACATGATAGGAACCCTACTTTACCTTTCAGTCAATAGACCAGATAAAATGTTCTTGGTATGCCTATGTGTTACATATCAATCCAATCCTAGAGAATCTCACTTAGTAGTAGTAAAAGGAATTTTCCAGTCTACATTGGACACCCAATTTAGGTGTTTGGTACTCAAACGCTTCAACCTTTGACCTAGTCGATTACTCGGATGCTGATTTTTTCGGTTGCAAAATTGACATAAAGAGTACAAGTGGTAGTTGCCAATTACTTGGAAATATACATGTCTCTTGGTTTTCCAAGAAACAACACTCAATTGCACTTTCCTCTACCAAAGCTAAATACATAGCATGAGTAAGTTGTTGTGTTCAACTTCTTTGGATGAAACAACAACTAGACAATTATGGCTTAAAGCAAAAAGAAATTCTAGTCCATTGTGACAACATGAGCACCATAAGTCTAAGTAATACCACTCTCAATCAAAACACAAAAATTAGACATCATTTTATTAGAAAGCTATTCCAAACCAAGGTTGATAGAATTGAATTTGTCCCCACTGAAAAGTAATTAGTGGATATTTACAAAGCCATTAGGATTTGACCATTCTCTAAGCTTCATCGAGAACTAGGCATGAGCAACCCACCATGATTCACTTCGGTTTAAAAACTTGAGCTTAATGAAGACATCCCATAATTATAGTGCTAAAAGATTGAAATAGAAATCAAAAGATCACATTGCAATCAATCGATCAATGCCTCTTGGTTGATCGATCAACTTAACTGATTGATCAATCAATCAAAACAGAATGATCGATCATTCATGATGCGAACAAAAAAGATGAAGAGTCAAATTCAAAATTTTAAACTCTCTTCATCCCAATTCATTTCAAAACACATTCCAAAGATTTTTCAGAGCTCTAGTGTCCCCAAATTTCTATTTCATTTTCTCTTTTGAGAGATTTTCCATCAAATCCGAGGCTAAAACCCTCATTTCTTCCATTTCCTCTCAAAAACCAAATTAAACAAGATGGTTAGAATGAAGGTCGTTGCAAAGAAGAAGAGTTTGAAGAAAAATAACGACATTTACAAGGAAACACCCAATTGGAGAGAATACTTCCGCATTAGATGTCAATGAGAAGTGTTTCTCTATTTTTGCCCCAAAGAGCGTCATTGAACTGATGAAAGTGGATATTTTCTTTTTTGTTGAATTTATTGAAAAAAGAAATACTTCATTGACTTGATTATAATCAAAGTACATGAATGTCTATTTATAATAGAGGAAGATAGTAGAATCCAATTACAATTAAACTACCTTTATCCCAATTATACCCAAACTCTAACACTTAAAGATAAGTTATAGCATAATTAAATAACCCAATATAAATAGAAGACTATCATGACTAAACACCTTTAAACTAAAACTCTTCTGTGGGTCCATATCTTATGGGCTTGGGCCCATCTTCCATCATTCTTAAATATGTGGGCCTTCATTGGTTGTGTGGACTTGGGCCCATCTTCCAACACTTCCCCTCAAGCTAGGGTTGAGAGAACATCTTGAACTCTCAACTTGCTGCAAATGATGTATACGATCTTCTTGTATAAAATGATAGTCCTTCATATCTTTCAACACTCTCCCTCACGCTGGTGGTCTCTTCCATGAGGCGTAGCTGGCATAAGATAAGTGAGAGTAAAATCACTCCAAACCATATGACATTGTCTATATGCAATAGTCAAAAGTGTAATAAAACTCCTCCATCATTGTGTCCCTCTATAGGACAACGACTCTCAAGTGGTAGAAATAATAAATGCCAATTAAGTGGGGGTATAACATAGATGTAGTAATAAGCTCCTCCATCACGGTGTCCCAACTCGGGCACCGACTCTCACAGGTAGAAACGTGTAATAAGTGGGTAATGTCTATCATTCACAAGATGGTGATAAAAGATCCACGTGTATATATATTAAAAAAAAGTCTCAATGGACTTAAAACACCCAACCATGATGGACTTAAAACTCCCAACTGAAGCAACATGCAAAATATTGGCCCAAAGATATGTGAGAGTCAAATAAAGGATGGTAGGAGAAAGGCTGCCAAATAACCAATGGGTAATGGGTAAAGAGGAAGATAGGATGCCAAGGTCACCACTTCTTTAATACATTTGATTATTGATTTAAGATATTTTTAAAATTTTAAAATATTTGAAATAAAAAAATTAGTTTTTAAAATTTTTATTTCTTCTATTATAATAAACAAATAAAAAATTAGAATAATATTTAATTTAAAATATATTATTTAAAACTAAAATAATATTTAATAAAAAAATTTATTTTATAAAAATTCTTAAATTGCTATTGAAAGGTGTTAATTACATTAAAAATATATTTTAAAATAATTATAGAAGGTAAAGAATCACATACCAATAAATAAGATTTTAAAAAACTTTTACTATTTATTTCAAATTATTTTTTATTCTAAAAATATCTTAAATCGATAATGAAAGGTGTTAAATAGGTAAGAATTTGATTTTTTTATTAATTAATACAAATTTTTTTTCGGTCATTATAAAAAGAAGGTAAAAAATATGTAAAAAAATTAAGATTTTTTAAAATTATTTTTTACCTAATTTTGTGTTAAATTAAATAATATCTTAATTCAATAATGTAAGCAATTAATTATATTTTAAAAATTAAAATTATTAATAAACTGGTTTTATATTTTTATTATACTAAATAAAAGGTAATGAAATATGTAAGATTTTTAAAACCAGAAAATAATTTTTTAAATTACAAAAGAACTTAAATGAATAATGAAAGGAAAATGGGAGAATAAAATGTATGCTAGTGTGGAGTCATAAGCAAGTCTAATGACATTGCGCTTTGATGACTTTTTAGGTGACACATTGTTAATTGTTTCTATTGCCGTGTGGTGCCACATATGAGGTCAACAATATGGTGTCCTCTTGGATGTTACGCATGTGTTGTTGACCGGTCAAAGTTATATTTATTTATATTATTAGAAATTGGTCATTTGTGTTAATGTTTGTATAAAACTGGGTAATATAGTAAAAATCCCTAAATGAAATCACTCCCCTCTGGCTCACTTTCACCGGTATGCTCACTCGCTATGTCACTCTTGTTCTTCTCATTTTGGCCTCTTAATCTACTATTTGGATCTAATTAAATTACTCATTCGTTTAAGTATTTTTATTTTATACACATGATTAAATAAAAGAATCTTAATATTTTTTTTAAAAAGTATTTATTAATTTAAATAAATTGAAATTTATCTTAGTTTATTAAAAGAATAGCTAACTAAAATTATCTTATAAAAATTAAATCTATCAAGGTAATTTAAAATAATAAAATAACCTCTTTTTATTTATATAAAATAATGATTTTAAAATTATCTTATAAAAATTAAATCTATCAAGGTAATTTTAAATAATAAAATAACCTCTTGTTTATTTACATAAATTAATGATTTTAATATTATATTTGATTTCAAATTTAAGTGTGAGAAATTAGATATTACAAAATTAACAATTTGATTAAGCATTTGGATCTTATAAAAGTAAATATTTGTTAATTTTTATGTATTTAAATAATTTTTTTAAATATTTACTAATTTTGAAAATGTTTAAAATATTAATGAATTTTTTTAAAGTTTAAAATATTTTTTAAAATACATATTAATTTAAAACTAGTTAAATTGTATATTAGTTTAGTCAATTAAAACTATCTACCATCAAATTTAATTCTATTAAAATAATCTTATATAATAAAATACCCTTATATATTAATATTATATTTTATGACTATTTTAAGAGTGAGAATTTTGATAATGAAAAGTAATAGTTTGATCAACAATTGGATGTTATAAAAGTAATGATTTGGTTGATCATTTTTTATATATTTAATTAAACAAATAATCTTAAATTATTTTTAAAAAAAGTTAAAATATATTTTTTTAGTTAAATAAAACAATCTTATAAAATATTAATCTTTAAAATTAAATTTTATAATAAATACCCTCTTTTATTTTCGTATAATTATTATTATTAATATTATATTTAATTAATATTTTATGAGTGAGAATTTAGGTATTAAAAAAGTAACAATTTGATTAAGCTTCTTGGATAATATAAAAGTCAATTTTCTTTAAGAATTTAATTTTATATATTTAATTTATATAATAATAATTTTTTTTATTAATTCAGACAAGTTAAAATATATCTTAATTTATTAATGAAAAATTAAAAATACTATCTTATAATAGTTAAATTTATTATAATATTTTATTAATAAATTTCTTATGTACTTTCCTCTATGTGTTTTGTTATACACTAACAAAAAAATTACTTTTCACTAAAGTTTCCGTTGCGTACACTAATACAAAACTTTTACTTTAATTTTTTCATTAATAAATTAAAAGATAGATTTTAACTTGTTATAAATTAATAAATAAAAAAAATGTAAGTAGTTATTTCATTAATTAAATATATAAGAATAAAAATCTCAAAATTGTAATTTTATAATATCTAAAATTTTAATTAAATTATTAATATAAAAATTCTAAATTTTTACTCTTAAACTAGTAATTAAATATAATATTAACCATCATTAATTTATATAAAAATATATTTTATTATATAAAATTAATCTATTAACTCTTATAAGATTGTTGTACTTAAATATTTTATTAATAAACAAAGATAGATTTTAACATGTCATAAATTAATAAATAATTTAAAATAATTAATTAACTTAATATATATAAGAATACAGAACCTCAGATTCTCATTAAATAATGAGAAGCATTACGATTATCATGTAAACCAAATAGTTTTCAGTTTGCGCTGCCACAAGAAATCCTATTGTTTAATGTCTGACTTTTTTTTAAGTTCGAACCTGAAAAACACTACAGCAGCACAATACGAATTTTACCAGCTGTGGCGGCTTTCAGCTATTCTTGAATTTCAAGTTTCATTCTGCTTCTTCGAATTTTAGGAGGATCGATGTGTCCGGTTTGCTTGAAAAATTGCATTAATCGAAATGGAGTTTCGAGTATTATTTGAGAAACAAACACATTCTACGAATTGAAATTAAGCTCGGGATTTGCAGTGTCGTCTTGAAAAATTAGCTCAGTGTTCGACAATAAGCTGCTCATGTTGTGGCTGTACGAACTGAAAGAAAATCTGTAGCAGTCATCAAAGCAGCTAAAACACTAAGAATTCTCAATTTTTCTCTTTTCAAACTAAATTCGAATTCCCATTTTTCAGAACTCAAACACCAGAAACTGGATCTTAACTTCCAATGATAAACGAAGAAACACACAAGTTACTGTCGATCTGCTCTTGAGAATTCTCAAATTGAATAGGTTCAACACAAAACCGAATGGTATCTAACATTTAAAGTTCATCTAGGATAATTCTCAAGAAATGAAAGAATCAATTATACACAAAACCTAATTATAATATATGAAAGTCGAAAAGGATAAGGAACAAAAAAATCAGCAGCAGAGGCACTGGGCGATCGTGAAATTCACCTTTGAAGAACCCACCCCAATACGAAAAAATGGGGTTCTCTTATGCGTCAGAATTTTCTTCGGAGGTGAAGGCGCTCAAAGTGGGAGTCGTAGAAGCCGAGCCACGGGAGCCACCTCTTCGCTTTCTCTTTCCTCCCGCTGCCGATGACGTTAATGTTACCACTGACTTGACGAACATCCCGAAAATCTTGGATTTGATTTGGCCTCTCTTTGGACAAGGATTTCCAGTTGTCTTCCTCGGCGGGGAGAGAGCTTCGTAGGCCATTGCAGCAAGTGGCGAACAGAGCGGGGGAAGATGCTGAATTTGGTGAAGGAGAAGAGAGGATCGCAGAAGGTGTGGAGGAAAAGTGCGAAAGAAGTCTCTTGGGGAAGAGCAGCAACAGAGGAGTTCAGTGAGGGGAGAGTGATTTCAGTTGCGGAACGGCGGGAAGCGCTCTCCTGCGCTTATTTATGAGAGGAAAGTTGGTTGCTTGCTTGCTCGACAAGCAGGTTTGGAAGGTCTGGATCTTACTTCAGACACGTCAACCGATGGTTATATTTCCCTCCTTAGAATTTACGGTGATATTTCCTGGGAAATCCATTTCCATACTTTGCAGTTACCAAATTAGGACTCCAAATCCGTGAAATATTTGGGGGACGAGGGCGGTAGGAATCTCTTTTCCTCAAATAGCGTGGAAATTGGTAAGATGCCTGTAACGTGGCTCCCCTTCCCATATAATTTTATAATTCTGTTCTTTGTCCCTTCCCCGCTTAAGGAGAGGCTTCACCGGAGAGTGAAAGTAAAAATGAGTAAATATGAAATGGAATTTTATTATAATAACCTTGTCTTTATAAATATTAACACAAATAAGTAATTTTCAAACATAATTTAAAAAACACTTCTTTGACCCATCAATTGCACATGTATACCGTCCAAAAATGACATGTCAATTTTGATCACTTACATGGAGCACATCATCCTGCCAAATCAAAATCCAATGGATTTGAGCATCACATTACCGGACACATCATCAAATCCCCATACCATCATCCTTGTAGGATGCCATGTCATCATAACAAGGCATTATAATGACACATCACCACTTTGTCAGTATACCTTTTTTTTTTCTATTTTCCTTTTATTATTAATTTAAGTTATTTTATAATTTTTTTAAAAACATTGATTTCTGGTTTTAAAAATCTTACACATTTCATTACCTTCTATTTAATATAATAAAAAATAAAAATTTAGTTAATTAATATTTTTTTAAAATGATTGTAATTAATACCTTACATTATAGATTGAAGATTTTTTTTAAACAAATTTATTGCCTTCTATTTTATAATAATAAAATATAAAAAATTTAAATTAATTAACTACAAAATCATATACACACCTAGTTAACACCTTTTGTTGTCAATTTAAGATATTTTTAATAAATAATATTTTATACATTTTTTAAATTTTTTAAAAATCCTATTTTTTGGAACACGTTTCATCACCTTTTATTTAGTGAGAAAAAATATAAATCTTGTATATTAATTAGTAAAAAAAGCATTTTCAAATCTAATTAACACCTTTGATTTTTGATTTATGATGTTTTCAAATTTTTTAAAAAATATTTTTTAAAAATCTTATTTGTCGGTACTTATATTATTGTTGCCTTCTATTTGGATTAATAAAATATAAAATTTTATATTAACATATTAAAAAATCATCTTCTAATCCATTTAATACATTTGATTATTGATTTAAGATATTTTAAAATTTTTTAAATATTTGAAAGAAAAAAATTAGTTTTTAAAAATCTTATTTTTCGGTATGTGTTTTATTACCTTCTATTATAATAAACAAATAAAAAATTAGAATAATATTTAATTTAAAATATATTACTTAAAACTAAAATAATATTTAATAATATTTTTTTATTTTATAAAAGGTAGTGAAACACATACCAATAAATAAGATTTTAAAAACTTTTACTATTTATTTCAAATTATTTTTTATTCTAAAAATATCTTAAATCGATAATGAGAAGTGTTAAATAGGTAAGAATTTGATTTTTTTATTAATTAATACAATTTTTTTCGGTCATTATAAAAAGAAAGTAAAAAATATGTAAAAAAAATAAGATTTTTTAAAATTATTTTTTACCTAATTTTGTGTTAAATTAAATAATATCTTAATTCAATAATGTAAGCAATTAATTATATTTTAAAAATTAAAATTATTAATAAACTGGTTTTGTATTTTTATTATACTAAATAAAAGGTAATGAAATATGTAAGATTTTTAAAATCAGAAAATAACTTTTTAAATTACAAAAGAACTTAAATGAATAATGAAAGGAAAATAGGAGAATAAAATGTATGCTAGTGTGGAGTGTTGATGCGGCGAGTTGATGAGATGTCATAAACAAGTCCAATGACATTGCGCTTTGATGACTTGTTAGGTGACACGTTGTTAATTGTTGCTATTGCTGTGTGGTGCCACATAAGAGGTCAACAATGTTGTGTCCTCTTGGACGGTACGCATGTGTTGACCGGTCAAAGTTATGTTTATTTATATTAAATTTGGAAATTGGTCATTTGTGTTAATGTTTGTATAAAACTGGGTAATATAGTAAAAATCCCTAAATGAAATCACTGCCCTATGGCTCACTTTCACCGGTACGCTCACTCGTTATGTCACTCTTGTTCTTCTCATTTTGGCCTCTAAATCTACTATTTGGATCTAATTAAATTACTCATTTGTTTAAGAAAATAGACTTACAAATATTTCTTTTGATGTATAATTTTTCATTTAAAATCTTATTCTTGATATCATAAAATAGTTCAAAGTTTAAACTTTCTACTGCTGCTCGAGCCTCTTTTGCAATTTGACTTTTGTTGCTTCAAATATTGATTTCTTTGTGTAGATAACTTTGATTGCAAAAAAAAACCTTTTTGTTTGGAAAATAAACTCGAATATCTCTTCGTGAATATATAATATGTAATATGAAAAACTTTGTATAGAGGTGAAAATGCAAAGAAAACAACGGGTTTAGGAACTAAAAAGAAAAAAATACGAACCTAAACTATAAGAGATAATATATTAGAAAATGATCGCATTACCTCTGTGGGTTGATTGAGTCAACTAACAGAATCTGCTCTGATACCATATTGAATTTATGGAAAAAAGAAACAATTCATTGACTTGATTATAAGCAAAGTACATGAATCTCTATTTATAATAGAGGAAAGTAGTAGAACCCAATTACAATTAAACTACCTTAGTCCCAATTACACCCAAACTCTAACACTAAAAGATAAAGTCTTAGCATAATTAAATAACCAAATATAAATAGAAGACTATCACGACTAAAACACCTTGAAACTGAAACTCTTCTGTAGGTCCATATTTAATGGGTTTGGGCTCATCTTCCAACATTCTTAGATAGGTGGGCCTTCCTTGGTTGTGTGGACCCATCTTTTGTGGGTCCCATATCTTATGGGTTTGGGCCCATCATCTAACATTCTTAAATATGTGGGCTTTCCTTTGTCGTGTCGGTTTGGGCTTATCTTCCATAATTCTTAAATATGTGAGTCTTCCTTGGTCGTGTTGGCTTGGCCCCATCTTCCAACATTTTGAGAAAGGGAAATCGAAGGCTTTGCAAAGCTCTTTCAGCCTTAGAAAGGCTTACTAAAGAGAGAGAAGCTATTGTATCCACTTCTAGTGAAGGTGTTTTACACTAACTTAGAAATTGAGGAGCTTGGGCCTCAAAGTCTCAAAATTTCTTCCTATGTGAAGAAAACGCTCATCTCCATTGAGACCCACACTCCAAATGATGTCCTTGGCTCCATTGTCATGAGCGTGGTGAGATACATAAAGAAAACTAGCCGATGGATCTCCATGAGGACTTCCCACATAACATTCAAGTTGTTTTCTTCACTTTCTTTGGATAGACAATCGGGAGCTCCTATGAGGTGAGGATACGGGATCTCACCATGCCATAACGAGTCACCATGGAGATAGTGACTCACATACTAAATCTTAGGAAGGTGTTGGAAATGGCCTCAAGGCCACACAACCAAGGAAGGCCCACAAGTCAAAGAGAGGTGTTTTATTAGATGGGCTCAAGGCCACAAGACCAAAGAAGGCCCACACGTCCAAGAGAGGTGTGTTAGAATATGGGCTTAAACCCACAAGACCAAGGAAGGTCCACATGTCCAAGAGAGGTGGAGGATGGGCTCAAGCCCACAAACCAAAGAGGCCCACATGTCCAATGTTAGGAATTAGACTCCTTAATTCCAAACTAACGTGAGCAATAATAATAAACGTGAAAGAAAGGAAAAACAAACACGAAAAAAAATACAATAAGATTTATACAGGTTCGCCTCAAGGTGAGACTACGTCCCGTCTTTCGCCATTGTAGTAATCCACTATGAAGTTGAAATACTTTACAAGAGAAATTGCATACTTAGAGGTGTTCTTCTCTAACTTCTCGGGCTGCAACTCGAGATGCTCCTCGAATTAAGATGATAAAACCCTAATAGCAACGCCCCTCAATTATAAAGAAAAATTAGGGCATCCACGATATAAGAGTGAAATTTCCAAATTGCCTTTAATGAAATAACAATTAATTTAATATAGACCGAGCACCCCTAGGAGAGGGGCTTCCTGCCCCCTTTCCAAACCCCCATGGCGACCTAACCGCACAAGTCAATCTGTGACCAACTCAGTGTAGGGCGTTAATTAGGTTCCACAACTTAACATCCAAGAGATGTAACATGATGGTAAATAAAGAGTTATCTCATAAAGATGACACTGATGTAATTAGTTAATTTTAGGGCATAATTATATTATTTTAGTTTTACTCATCTATAAATAGAGCTTCCTGGAGAGGGTTAGGACACAAGTCCATAACCTCTTTCTTCCTTCTGTTTTCTCCCCAACATGTTTTCTCTCCTTTTCTCCATTAGCTAATCCATGGAGTCCTGAAAATCAACATAGTATCAGACCATTGATTTTGGGGACTCGTAGTATAGTTTTTTAGAATTCCAAACTTTTTTTTTTCTTTATCTTTGTGCCTCGTGCCCTTGTTTATTTTCGTCTAATGGCTGAGGAAGGCAAAATCTACCGAGGAGCCCAAAGCTAAGAAGGCTCCAACAGCAAAGAAGCCCGGGTCTCTGCCATCCCTCCCTCCATATGTTGAGATGATCACTGAGGCGATCACTTCACTGAAAGAGCGCACTAGATCTTGTCAATACGCTATCACGAAGTTCATTGAGGAGATCCTTCCTTCGAATTTCAAGAAGATTCTTCTTTTCGCTTTGAAGAAGGTCGTTGCAGTTGGGAAGGTAACGAAGATTAAGAACTCTTTCAAACTCCCTCCACGCCGTTCTTCCGCTCCCAAGCCCGCTGCACTAGCTAAGCCATATACTGTTGCCAAGACGAAGCCAACAACTGCAAAGTCAAAGCCTGCTGCATCCGCTAAGGCTAAAACTGTTGCGAAGCCTAAGACCGTGGTAAAGGCGAAGGCTGCTAAACCGAAGACAGCTGCAGCAAAGTAAAAACCAGCAGCCACGAAGCCGAAGCCTACATCCAAACCAAAGTCAACTACAAAGCCAAAGACTGTTAAGTCTAAAATTGTTGCCTAGTCGAAGCCAAAGACTACAGCTAAGCCTAGACCAACCAAAGTAACAAACACTTCCACCAAGGCTTCTCCTGGAAAGAAAGCATCCCTAGCCTGTCTATTCTCTACTCAATCAAGGAAGTTGTTGTGTTAGGAAATTCCTCTGGCTGCTATTATTTCCTATTTTGATCTTCCGGGCCTAACTCGAATTATTAAACTCAAATTTACAACTGGTAATCTGGGAAGATTTCTGCTACTTCTCCAGGATTCTCTACTATCTTTGGAAGTTTATTTTCCAGATTAGCCGTCATCATTATCTGTCAGATCGTTGTTGTTGTTTTTGTTGGAAAGATCATTGCCTCTCTGCTGGATTGATTTATTTCAGAAAGTTTCCTTTGCGGTTTTTGCTTCCTCAACGCTTCTGTAGGATCTCTTGTTTGGATATTGTCTCTCTGTTGGGCATGTCCCTCTCTGTTCGAAAGTTGGCATCACGAGGAAGATGAAGACCGAGTTTCTGTTCGTTGGTTATTTCCCGAGCACCAGCTTGGTTGCCGCTTCGCCAGGACGACGACTCTATTGATTGATCCCACCGACTCTAAATTAATCCCATCGTTTTCACTCATCTCTCTGCAATTGTGCCACACCAAACTTCACCGAGTCCATTATAGGTTTTGACGAGGGGGAGGAAGAAGAAGTACATTTTGTATTTAATCTGTCGAGACTCGATCCAACAATCTTCTTGAGCAATTCAGACTTAGTTCACTTGCTCCTTGCCTCTCTGATATATTGGTCCCGGTCCCGAGTTCTCAACAGATTCCTCCCCTGACTCAGCTATATTGGTCTGATACCTAACTCAACTCGACTCGACTCAGACTTAGTTCACTTGCTCCTTGTCTCTCTGATATATTGGTCCCGGTCCCGAGTTCTCAACAGATTCCTCCCCCGACTCAGCTATATTGGTCTGATACCTAACTCGACTCGGTCCCTTGTCTCCAACTGGAGTGTTATCTTGAATAATTGACAACTTATTACTCGATTAATATATTATTTTGGTGCACAACTTTCAGATGGACTCCCTAAGGATTATTTCATGTCCTCCTTAAGGACTTTCATTATTTGGTATGTGTTATTGGCCTAAGCCCATTTCCACTACTACTATTATGTCTGTTTGATTGAGACATTATTATTGAAGAAAAATTTCTCGGTTGCTGACTGTTATCAACATTGGTTATTCTGATAAAGAAGAAAACACATGGTGGCCCCAATATATTATCTTCCTGCGATTCCCCATTACCATCTTATTATTTGTTGAAATCACTTCTTAGTAATGCCTATAGACCCACTACCTACAAAGAATATGAGTGTGTCCAATATCCAACATGAGTCAAGTTTACTATTCACCCAAGAGGTATTTTTTTAACTACCCTTAGAAAGTGAGTAAACACTTGCCCCATAGTTGGGCTACTTTTTCGCGTTTGAAATTGAGAGGAGAGTATTTCAGACTATGACCATTTGACTGGAGTATGAAGTTTGTCATGCAACTTAGAGTGGTTTTTCTCTCATGCTTATATTATGACAGTTAGGCCTCTTGGTAAAGAACAAAGACATCACCAATTTGAAGGGCAGTGTTGGTTGATATCATGGATTGCCCTTTTATACAAGAAGAGCCTATTCACTATTTATAGCAAATTGGGCGTTTATGATGTTCTCTCATTCTCAGCTTGAGGGGGGTGTTAGAAGATGGGCTCAAGCCCACAAAACCAAGGAAGACTTACATGTCCAAGAGAGGTGTATTAGAAGATGGTCTCAAGACCACGAGACAAAGGAAGACCCGCACTTCTAAGAGAGGTGGAAGATGGGATCAAGCCCACAAACCAAGGATGCCCACATATCCAAGAGAGGTGGCATAATAGTAAATAACAAGTCATCTCATAAAGATGTTGTTGGAAGATAAGGCCCAAACCCACACGACTAAGGAAGGTTCACATATCTAAGTATATTAGACCCATACATCCAAGAGATATAGAAGACGGGCTCAAGGCCCACAGATCAAGGTGAAGGCCTATAGGCTCACATACAAGATGTCAGGATGGTAAATAAAGAGTCATATCATAGATATGATATTAATGTAATTAAATTAAAGTTCCTTGGTTAAAATCCTAAACCATAAACCCTAAGTTCAGGAGTATTATTGAAATACAGTAGTTTCATAAATATATAAGTAGAGCATACGAGGAATGATTAGGAATGTCCATAACCTCTTCATGGAGTCTTGAAAATCAATATGGTTTCAGAGCATTGATTTTCAAGTCTCATGGCCATGATATTTTTTTTTTATGATTTGTTTTTCATAGTTACAATTTTATTTTTTTTATTTTTTATTTTACTGCCAGTTTTACTCAGTCGCCGTGAGACAAACAATAGGGCCCTGCAAAACAGAGATTGGGAATCAATTTTCATTTTTTTGCCTTTTCCTGGCGAATCTTTTCTCTAAATCTTTTCTATGTAGTCTACTTTCCATACGAGAAGAATCCCGCAAACGGATTTCTGTTGCGGGAGTGGAACTTGACGAAATAATCCCCTGCTGGCAGTTTTTTTCTTCACTGCCAGAGACCTCTCAGACAGGGACAACGACGAAGGGGCAGGTAACAGAAGCTTGCCCGGATCTTAGTCTCCCCGACTGTCGATCCACCATCACCGAGAGTCTTTGCCTGCGGCTTATGTGGGGTGTTTGGCATATCTTGAGAAGCCATTCTGGCACTTACAGAAGCTCCTTTGCTGTGTTGAGTGTTTTATTTCTGGAAGTCTTCCCGAAAGCCTTCCGTATTGATCGTATTCGATACCCAGTGATCCAGCCTGCTGATTCTACTGATGTCAGAAAATTTCCTTTATTGCTGCTGTTTTTTTGGGAAGTCACAGAATTTTCTCTGGTGGCTTTCTTCGGAAAATACTGATGTCATTTACTCGTCGTTTGTCTCCTCTGTTGAAGCCTGGCTGGTTTGTACTTCCGTAATTTACCAGCTCACCGAATCCAACAAATCTTATCTCCGGAAGAATCAAAATATCATGCTTCACTCTGTTACAGAAGCTGCATTCTTATACGGTAAGGCAACCAACCAGCGATTCTTACCTGGAAATAATCTCTACTGCATATGAGGATTTGATCCCGTGAAATTAATCTGGCAATAAAGTTTGCCTTGCAGTCGTTACTGGTATCTGATTTGCTGTAATCTTAACAATCTGCTCGGCAATCACCAGCCGTGAGTTGCCGTTTCTGGAGCTTGGTTGTTGGTGGACGACTCTGCTGTTCGGCGCCATGGGGAAGAAGGAAACGTTTTCGTTACTATTGCCGATGATATTGGGAAAGAGACCAGAATCCCAATAAAAAAAAAAAATTTGAACAGCCGCGCTGTTCGGCGACGAGAAGAGGAAGAAGACTGTTGCAAAATTTAATGTTTCCTAACCTAGGAAACTGATTTAATTGAGCGCTAGCCCAACCCGGACACGGACCAGGACCAGCCCGAGTTCACCCAGCGACGGTTCTGCTGTCCCGCTCCTATTTCCCTGAGTCAACTCGAACCAACTCGGTCCGGGTCAATTCGGGTCCCGGTCAACCTTACTCAGGCCACTTATTTTCTGCCTCAGTATATGTGTTCGGACCAAAACTAATACATATTTCTGTCGTGACTCGGATATATTGGTCTACGATTTGACTCGGCGCAACTCAGTAAATTTTTCCTTTGGCAGGATTATTATTTTTAAAGAATTGACAGATTATTCCTTGGTCATCATATTATTTGGTATAGATACTTGCATTGGATTATTTCATGGGTCAATTTTTACAAGGATTATTTTGGTTCGTGTTATATGGGCCAAAACCCATTACATTTGCTGCTATTGTGTCTCTTTTGATTAGACATTATTATTGAAGGAGAGGTGGCATCAGTACTTTTTATCATACTATAATTTATTTGACTCTAAAAAATACCACGGTTGGAATACCATTAGAGTCAGTGTCCGGATTGGGACACCATGATAAATTTAACTCTAAAAAATATCACGGTTAGGATAACATGAGAGTCGGTGTCTGGATTGGGACATCATTAAAAATAAACCCACTATCCCCCCTGTAATGGCTTTTATTACTCCTACTACTTGAGAGTCGTTGTCCTATAGAAGGACACGGTGGTGGACACTTCAGAGCAATGCCGATAAATACACTACCTACAGAAGACGGAGTGTGCCCTACATCCAGCATTAGGATTGGAGTATGGAGCAATGTCTTATCGGCTAGGAGTGATTTTTACTCTCACTTATATTATGCAAGCAGGGCCTCATGGAAGGACGCAATAGCGTGAGGGGGATTGTTGGAAGATGAAGGCATATTGGAATATGTGTCATTTTATACATAGATTTTATACATCATTTGTAGCAAATCAGGAGCTCATGTTGTTCTTTCACCCCCAGCTTGAGGGGGAGTGTTGGAAGATAGGGCCCAAGCCCACACAACCAAGGAAGGCTCACATATTCAAGTGTATTAGAAGATGGGCCTAAGCCCATAAGACTAAGGAAGACCCATGCATCCAAGAGATATAGAAGACGGGCTCAAGGCCCACATATCAAGGAGAAGGCCCATAGGCCCACATACAAGATGTCAGGATGGTAAATAAAGAGTCATCTCATAGAGATGGCATTGGTGTAATTAATTTAAAGTTCCAGGGTTAAAACCCTAAACCATAAACCCTACGTTCAGGGGTATTATTGTAATACAGTAATTTCATAAATCTATAAATAGAGCATCAGGGGGAGGGTTAGGAATCAAATTCGTAACCTCTTCTCCTCCAGCTTTCTCCCAATGCAGATGTTACTAATATAACTAGTTTAAGTTTTAGTTTTATGGGTATAATTATAATATTGTAGTTTTACTCATCAATAATTCAAGCTTCAGGGGAGGGTTCGGATACAAGTCCATAACCTCTTTTTTCTTCCTGTTTTCTCCCCAACTTGCCTTCTCTCTTTTTCTCCATGAGCTAATCCATAGAGTCCTAAAAACCAACATAAAGGAACCTTGGCTACCTTCCAGAAGGTCCACTCTAGAAGACACCGTAGATGATGTTTGGGCTACTCAAGTAGTAGTTATGTCCATTCAAGCTTCAGGGGAGGGTTAGGATACAAGTCCATAACCTCTTTTTTCCTCCTGTTTTCTCTCCAACTTGCCTTCTCTCTTTTTCTCCATGAGCTAATCCATAGAGTCCTAAAAACCAACATAAAGGAACCTTGGCTACCTTTAGTTTACTCCATCTTTGAATGAAAATGCTTACTAAGTAATTGTAAGTTGTTTAAGATTGTTTGATCATGATATATTATGAGTTTTGAAGAGCTTGGTTGTTCTTTGTTGATGGTGTTTCAACCTTGGTGTTTTTGGGAAAGTGAATTTGAGTTTTGCCGGAGGACAAGCAAAAGCTAAGTTTGGGGGAATTTGATGAGAATGCAAAAAGTCATATTTTTCTCCTTTAATGGTTAGGTTTTTATAATTATTTTGTGCCTAAATATACTCTTTATTCTTATATTTTTATTTAGGATGTAAATGGAGGCTTTAAGTGCAAAACAAAGTTAATTGGGCGATTCTGGATAGTTTCAATATTGCTTCGTAATCTTGATATAACTCTCCCATCCGAGCTCTTCTTGAGATGATTCAAGATGATATGGAACACCAAGAAACGTTTCTAAAACTTTGATGTTTTACATTTTGAGAGATACTGGCTAAATCTAGGTCAAAATCGGGATTGAAGTCACGACATGGGGGGGGGGGGGGGGGTCCCCTCTTTTTTCCTTCTCTTGTTTTTTCTCCTCTTTTATCTAGTTTTTCCTTCAATTTTCTTCAAGGCCCAGTGTGGCTAAACTTTTAGACTTGGTCAAAAGAAACTGAAGCCATCAGAATCAATAAAACTATGAGATCTGATTTGTTTTCATTGTTCAATTCATGTTTTGAGTATCAGATGTTCTTCTATAATTTTTTTCATGATTGTCTCTTTTAATCACTAGGAGGCCTACTAGTTTATTACTTATTGCAATCTACTGCTGGGTTAGATGTCAAATCCGTAATTGTTGATCCCCCTAACTTGTGATGCAATTGAGATTTTGAATTGCTGCATCAGGAATTATTAGATCTTAAGAAGAATGTTGGACTAATTAAATGCAGTTGCTTGTGCTTGTATTGTTTAGTTTCATCGATCACTTTAATTCTTAAGGCTACTACTAGATTAAACCTTTAATGCTTGTCTCGGGTTGTTTAGTAGTTAGGGTTAATTAGATCGCTTATTTTGTAATTAACTACAACTAAGGAGAGATATGAAGATAGTTCCAACGGTGAATACTCAAGTGCGAATTCATATATGCTTGCAGCGATGATCAGTTGTGAAATTTCGATGGTGGATGTTAACTTAGACCAAGGTTTGTTCTTGTGATTGATTTTGATCCTTTAATTTGAATTGTTTCTTAGTTGTTTTTCTTAAAAGTGTTTTCATTATACTTAAACCCCCCAACCCCCCCTCATCCTTGTTCACAGAGCATAAAATTAACCCCCCCCTCGTCCTTGTTCACAGAGCATAAAATTAAAGTTAATCACTCTTCATGGGAACGTTCCTTACTTGCACTGCTATATATATTTTTAGGAGTATAGGTTTTATTTTTGGTTGTCTATGATAGCACACCATTGCCCAACTCCTTTAGATGTCCTAAACCACATCTAAAAACCTCTGTTGGCCTATCTAAGCTCTTCTCCATTTCTAAAACACTTTTGTCCATATCTCATAAGTCTATTGAGTAATTCTCTCCTATTTGAAACCCTAATTGAGTCTCGTTCTCTCTAATCTCTCAAAGGTCCATTCTCCCCCTAGTAACACTAGTCCCACGTACCCAAGATCCTCATTAGACCCCAACCTAGGCCAAAACTCCAACCCCTCATCTCTCTCTCATCCCTCAATTCATCTGACCGAAACCCTAATTCTTTGTCTACTACAACCTTAACCTTCCTAGATCAAAACTTATGTAGAAAACCACCATATTTCTTACATAAAACACATCCAATAGATCTCCTAGCTCCTAAACTAAGCCCTCCTACCTTTGCATGAATTTAGCAATGTAACATAGCTTCTGTCACACCACGAACCACAAAAAGTAGTTTCCTCATTATTCTACGTCCCATGCTATGTCCCTCTCCAACTTTCCCACCCACACTCTAACCATGAAAATGGGTTTTCAAGAGGCATAAGGTGTTGTTTTTATTTTATTTTATTGTTTTGAATTATTTTTTGGGTAACCACTGCCCGAAGGATTGATTTTTGCCCATAAAACCCATCAACTGAAGAGCCGAGCGCCATTCTTGACGTGACAAAATCATTTCATGCAGCCCATTACAGGAATAAATGATACGGCATATAGGAGTAAATACGAATTAGGTTTTTTTTGTAACTTTGACGAGACATTAATTGGAGGGAATAGATTGGATCATTCAAATAGCATCTGAAATAATTATAAGACTTGGATTAAAAATTTGAATGAAATCGATGCAACTAATGAGCCATCTTCCATACGGCCTCACATGGAAGTCTACATAAAACCCAACTGAAGATTCCTGTCGACATTCACTCAAATTAAATAGCAGAGATAGGAAGCTGTACTGATCTTTCCTTGGGCATTAATTTAGCTTCATTGAGTCCAACCACCCAATCTCTCTAAACCAGACAAACATGTAAAGTAATGGATTGGTGGGTCACCATAGCCATTAACATACAAAATAAGATCTCACTCTTATATACTTTTCTATGATATTCGCACTAATATTTCTTTTTAATGTAACAGTGAAATATTTGTTAAGACCTGTGAGCGTTTGCAGATCTTGTCCCTAACCTCCAACTCTGCTTCTGCTTAGAAATTTCACTGAAATTTTAACACTTGGGAACTAGTGTTGCTGGTTGAAGACGGTGAAGAAAAAATGATCAGAGAAGATACAGTTGAGTTAGTACCAGCTCAAAGCATTTTACAAGTCAAACATGAACTACTAGACGATCATAGTTTGTGGACAAATTTTTAAGAAAAATTTGGAGAAGATACTGACTAAGAAGTACCTTGAGCAGATCCATGGCTTCGGATGATGGACGACAACGCGTTCTTCATAATCACCATTGAGTAACACCCACGGAGGCGGGTGGAGCTTTCGCGGCCGACGACGCCAAAACAAAGAGTAGACGTTGGCGACTGATCGAGATCCTCTTCGTCACCACGGGAGGAGAATGATGAACTGGGGCTCGAGAACCGGCTTCTGGCGTGGTAATTCAGAGATCTAGAAGAGGAAGAAGGGACCGGTGATGATGGGATTGACCAGGATGATGATAATGATGAAGAGATGGAAGACGGAGGGGAAGATGAGAACTGGGATCTTCTGAAATTGAGCTTGGGGAGCATGGTCAAGAAGAGGTTGGACTTGGAGTGCCTCTTCGAGGGATTTTTCTTTGGTTTGAAAAGGTAGGAAGGTGGAGGAGTGAGAGGGGGGAGAGCAGTAGAGGAAATTGGGTTCTTGGGTGTTCCAGGTTGAGATTCCCACAAAAAAGGAACAGCACCAGGAGCAACCCCGTAATAGACTCTACAAGAGTTGTTAGCTGCGGAGGTCTGCCTGGAGAGAAGCCTGCTATAGAACTTCTCATCTTGCACGATCTGGAGAGAGCTTGCAGGAGGATCACCTCTGTTTGTGAGCATCTTTGGGCTGCCGGAGGGTTTGAGGTTTTGGAAGAGCTTCTTTTGCCGGGTCTTTCTGCAGGGAAGATGGGTAATTAAATGAAGAGGCATCTGCATTTTAAATAAACTCTCTTTCTTGCCATAGAAAACGATGTTGCTAGTCAAGGTTTAGTTAATTAAACCAACTGGTATTAACTATAAAACAAAGTGAAACGCAGAAGCTACCTAAACCAAGTGCTTGTTACATTCTTCAATTATCATGAATCTCAATGGACTTCATCGTGACACATGGGAGCCCAAGTATGAGATGAAGATGAACAGAGAGATGTGGCCACTGTTTCTTCTCCAACAGCTGTGTGGTCCAAGAAGGTTTATGCCATTAATGGAGGTGGTTTGACGGAGGGGCATGGCCTGCCATTAAAGTTCGTTGCTGGATACTGCAAGAGAGGTTTGAACTTTAAATAATAAATGTTTATAGTTTAAAAACCTTAAATATTAACATAGTTTAAGATGAGCAAAACCCGACTTCGCCCACTCATTTCCGTAAATGAAAAAACTAATTGAATCTTGACTCGAATAATTAATGGGTGGGTGGGTTACTTTTGGATTGAATCGTATAATCGGGTTAAGTTGCATACCGAACCCATTGATCCCAGGAAACCAACTTTTTAACAATCATCGCATAAAGTCGCAAAACCTATTCAGGATTGAGCCACCTTTCCGGTAGAACAATGAATGTTCTAACTTCCCCTTTGGGAGCTGCAGTTGAAATAAGCAGCAAAGAGAAACGGCGTTGCATTACATTCAAATTTGGAAAAACTGAAGGAAAACTGGGATTACTTCCGGTCTCAGGATTCAGAACTTAAGCAAACGCATGTGGATTTACGGAATGAACGCAGACAGGCTTCGGTTTCTCGAGGAATTGCAATAAATTCGACCAAACTAAGTCTTATATTAAATTTTCAATATTTTATTAAGCTTATTCTCTCTCTCTCTCTCTCTCTCTCTTCTATCCGGTCTCTTTTCTAGATAGTCTATTTAGTCTTTTCTATCCAGTCTCTTTTCTAAATTAATAATCTATTTGCCATCTAGTGTTGTTAAATTATGGATGGCTTCTGAGTTGAAATCAAACTCTTTGTCTTCATCTTGGGAATAACACTGAATAGTCTGAGTTCCAGTTTCTGTGGATCCAGTTTTACTGGAAGCATCTGAATCGTTCTTCTCATAACCTTGTTCTTTTAAATATTATTCAAAATATTCTTTCATCATCTTCTTGATTTCCTCTGGGTCTGTATATTGCTTTTCTGTAGGGTTTATTTGCTGTTTGCCTTTCTTTTTCTCTTCTGACATTTTTGGCAAATGTCCAGCCATCAACGGTCTTGATGAGTCTTTACCGGCTGCCGTTTGAGCCGGACTAGCTAGTGAAAACCCTTCACTAGTAGGGATCTCTCTCTCTCTCTCACTCTCGCTGTCTGCATGTCACTGAGAAACAGTCATCGGTAGACGAGCTATCAAATAGATAAATGGTTTGAATCTGTTAAAAAATATACAGAAATTGCCCACCATTCATGTAACCTTTTGACTTGGAAATTATCAAGTGAACTTGAGAGTTTTTGACCCGCAACGGTGTATATTGAGGTGCTAAAACATGTAGAAATAAATTTGGAAGAGGAAGAATTTACTATTAGAGATTGTTTATTACAAAGTTAATTAAATCACCCTTTATACAAGCGAGAGAATGGATCCAGGCTCTGGGTTAAATCTAATTAGATGGGCAAGAACCAAAATTATTATCTAAATATTTAATTATATTATTTTAAAAAAATTAATTTATAAAAAAATTATTGTTATTATTTAGGGTTTTTAATTATTAATTTATATAATTTAAATAATTCAAGTATTTTTTCATTATAATAATATCCAATTCGAATTTTCCCATAGTTAAAATTCAAAAATAATATAAGTAGAATATCATTAACAATACATTAAGTAATATATATGCAAAATGATAAAAAAAATTAACTTACACAGTAATTTTTCAAAGGTAATTAGGATTGACTTTTTTTGTTTTTCAAGACAAATACTTTAGTATAAATTTTAAATACTTAAATATATGTACATATAATACTTTACATTTTGATTTTTTAAATTGTCCCTACTTTTACATAAAAATTATGGCAAAATATATTTTTATCCTTTATATTAATTTAATAAAAATTATTTTTCGGTGATTAATGGACTCATTCCTCTCTAATTACAAAGCCCTCAATGTAGTTGCCTAACCCTTCTAGGATTGGATAGAAAGAAAAGGAGTAGGGGACCCTAGCATGAAGGGAGGGTCTCCCACCTTGGGTCACATATGGTCTAACATGTGTTCATCATCTAATGAAATAATTGAAGATCGATATAGATCTAAAATCTATTTAATGAAGGTTATACATATTGGTGCCTTAGATGTAATTTATTAATTTAAAAAAATAGGAAGAAATGTTTTATACTTAAATTGCAATTTAATAACCCCTTTAATAATGTATTAAATCATAGCCATACAAATGATACTAAATGAAACTAAATGGTTTTATTAATTTCACTACATCGCATAATAAAAGCTATGTTTGTGTACCTAAATCCAAATTAGTAATCAAAATGGAATTAAACTTCTTTTGAATTATTTGCATGCAAAAGATGATATTTTCTACCATGATGTAAATATCCTACTATAAAATGGCAAAATAAAAAATTAATTAATCAAATAAAAACAGATC
Source organism: Aristolochia californica (assembly GCF_029961685.1). Classification (NCBI taxonomy): domain Eukaryota; kingdom Viridiplantae; phylum Streptophyta; class Magnoliopsida; order Piperales; family Aristolochiaceae; genus Aristolochia; species Aristolochia californica. Next base: position 9,030,403 of record NW_027182214.1, on the reverse strand, counting down.
ATGGAGATAGATACTTATGTAATGAAGTCTAGTTTCATAAGAGAAGTTTCATGTCAATATGATCCATATGTATGGAGATATTCATATTAGAGTTGTCAACCGTCAAAGAGGCCGTAACAGATTCAAGAATGAATATTTTTATGTCAATTTAAGTATCAAATTAATGATATTTAAGTCTAGTTTCTTAAATAGAAAACGGTTTGTGATTCAGTTCTACATTGTGGGAGATATTGATATTAGAAGTACTAAACATCAGTTCTACCAAAACTCTCTCATTTTTCCTATTATCTACGTGAATTGAGTTTCCTTTTCTCGATTTCTAGTTTTGTTTTAGCCAAAATTCGGTTCTAATCATAGAGTTTTGGTAAGATTTAATCATTCAATGTTGTGTTCATTCAAGGTATGCAAAAATTTCTTGCTTCAATATTGTTTTAAAGTTTTGCATTTTTGTTACTTGGCTGTGCATCTTCCACATCGTCAACTCCAAAAATAGTTGTCACCCCCAAAAAAATTATCTTGGTCAAATTTATTAAGTTTTATTACTAACTCCCCCCCTAGTTGGTTTTTAAAAGGGTAATATTCTATATTCGTTTGGAATTATGAGTGTTGCATAGTCACCTCCTTCTGGTTAAAATTATTTTTTCTCTAGTATTTCTTCAGTTTATCTTCTTGTGTTTTTATCACTTTAGAGCATGCCTAAACCCACTACCCAAAAAGCCTAGGAGTGCGCCCAACATTCACCTTGAGTAAAGTCTTTTATTCTTCATCCATGAGAGGTGATTTTTTTTTGAGCTACCCTTAAAATGAGTAGTCTTTTTGTTAAGCCCTAAAGTTGGGGAGTATTTCCGCCTTTAAAATTGAGCGGAGTGTGTTTCAGACTACAATCATTTTGACTAGTGTATGAAGCTTTGTCATATGGCTAGAAGTGATTTTCTTCTCCCACATTGTGTTTTATCCAAGTTGAGTCTCTATGTCCTTTTTATCGCTAGCTTGAGTCGGAGAAGTAGAAGAAGAAGTACAAGAAAGAGCTTTTTTGTTCCACATGTTATGGTAATTTTTATGTGACCAAAATATTCAAGAAATGGGGATAAAAAAAGATGAAGATTTAACATCTAAAAAAAAAATTAGCCAATGAAGATTGAATACCAAGAATCCTTTTCATTGCAGGCTAAAGTTATAAACTCTTGCTTGAAGGAGAGTGTTGAACAGCAAATAGGGTAGAGTGTTACATGACTATCACAACAATAAGTCTCACATAGCTATAATTAATATGTTGGAGTCTTGCAGGAGTCTCACAAGAGGAGATGTTAGGCTCTCTAGCCATGGATCGAGTCACCCCACGATCTCCTCTAGCTTCCAGATTGAATGACGAAGAAGGGAAGGATTTGGGGTTCTTGGAATGCCCAATGATGAAGGGACGTGAGCCTTTGAAGGATCTCCAACCTTAGGCCTCTTTAGAGAGAGTACTTGATCTCATTTAGACTAATGGATTAATGCCTGCTTCCATTCCATCACTTGACGCCCTAAATAGATCAGGGGAAAACATCAAAGGTTCTATAATTACAATTAAACCCTTTTTGAACTTCAAATTACAATTAAACCCCTAAGGTTCTGAAATACAAGTTTACTCCATCTCTTCTCTTCTCCGGTTCGCCACTCTTGATGCTATGGAGTCCATAACATCACCCCCCCTCCTGAAGAAAGAACTTGTCCTCAAGCTCAAAACTGGGGAATAGAGTCTGGAAGGACTCGAGTGTCTCCTAAGAGGCTTCCACCAATTCCTCGTCAGTCCACTGAACGAGCACTTCCCAAGCAATGTTAACTTGCCTTGCTTGAAGGATCTGTGCAGGAGTAGGCATGGACCTGCCATCCTTGAGCGGAGGCAGAAGGGTATGCAGTAGTTGTGAGTCTCCCTTGAACGGCTTGAGAAGGGAGACGTGGAAGACGTCATGTAGCTTGGCATCTGGTGGTAGTTTCAAATAATACACCACAGTGCCAATACGGTGCAAGACCTGGAATGGCCCATAAAATTTTGGAGAGAGCTTATGGCGTTTGATGGCTGCAAGAGAGTTGGCGGTATGGTTGAAGTTTGAGCCAAACAAATTCTCCGGGTGAAAAGAAAAGGGGACGATGTCCTTTGTCATAAGTATGCTTCATTGTGACTTGTGAACGCTGTAACTGAAAGCAGACCTGAGCAAGCATTGCATCTCTGTCGGCTAATGCTTGGTCCAATGCTGCTATTCGAGAAGACCCGGTTCATAAGAAAGTAGGCGCGGAGGTTCGCATCCATAAATGACTCGAAAAGGGGTAGTACCCAGTGCGGTGTGGTATGAGGTATTATAACAATACTCTATCCATGCTAACCAACGAACCCACTGTCGTGGCGTATCCCCTACAAAGCACCACAAATACATCTCCAATGTGCGGTTAACCACCTCTGTCTGGCCGTCTGTCTGAGGGTGGTATGCTGAAGAAAAGGCTAACTTGAAGCCGTGGAGCTTAAATAGTTCCCCCCAGAATTTACTGGTGAAGATAGCATCACGATCACTGGTGATGGTCTCCGGAAGTCCATGGAGGCGGACAATATTATCCATGAAGAGCTTGACTTGTGTTGTTGTATACGGATGGCTGAGGGCCATAAAGTGGGCATATTTCGAGAACCGGTTGATCACAACAAGAATAACAGATTTCCCTGCAGAAGGAGGAAGACCATCGATAAAATCCATTGAGAGATCTGCCCATACCCGTGAAGGAAGTTGAAGTGGCTAGAGCAAGCCGGCGGGTTGTAAGGATTCAGACTTATTCCTCTGACAGACCTGGCATGCTGCAACATACTCAGCAATGACCCGCTTCATACCCCTCCAATAAAACTCCTGACTGAGGCAGAAGTATGTCTTCTGCTGGCCCTCATGTGTACTATCATGAAAGGAGGCAATAATGGCAGGAAGGAGTACCAACGAAGGATGAAGATATATGCGTCCTTTATATAGAATGAGACCGTCTTGTAGTGTCCAGTTATTGTCCTTGGAATGGTTTTCGATTTGTGCTTGTAATGCAAGGAGATCCGGATGATGGCTAGTATCCTGACGGATTGTGTCCAGCAAAGGGGACCTAGGTGGCTCAGTGCGTGCAGGTGTTGCTCCCCAGTTCTTTGTGTGACAAGGCGTCTACTGCCCGATTGAGATAACCTGGTTTGTATTCCACCTGAAAATCAAATCCCATTAATTTGCTGAGCCAATGTTGTTGTGGGGATGTAGTAAGACGTTGCTCCAATAAGTATTTGAGGCTACAATGGTCTGTTCGGATCACAAAAGGTCTGCTCCACAGATACGGCCTCCAATGCTGTACGACTTTGGCCAAACCGATGAGTTCCCTTTCGTAAGTGGCTAACTTGTGATGGTGAGGAGCGAGATGGCGGCTGAAGTAGACAATGGGGTGTCCCTGTTGTTGCAAGACGACACCTATCCCTCCCCCGGATGCATCACAATCTATGATGACATTTTCGACAAAGTTTGGCAATTGGAGAACTGGTGCTGACGCTAATGCCTGTTTTAAGTTGTTAAACGAGGAGTCTGCCAACTGAGACCACTGAAAGGCATGCTTCTTCAGTAAATTGTGCAATGATGCTGCCAGGTGTCCGTATTCTTTGATAAATTTTCTATAATACCCTGCGAGACCAAGGAACCCTTTCAAAGTTGTAACGGAGTGAGGTGTGGGCCAATCCATAACCGCCTGTATTTTGCTGAAGTCTGGTTTCACCCCAGAGGCAGAGATCACATGCCCCAAATAAGCTACTTCGGAAGTGGCAAAGTCACATTTGGCTCGATTGAGAAATAAATGGTGTGCTTGAAGAAATGTGAAAACCTGTCTCAATTGGTGCAAATGTGCTTCCCAAGTTTTGATATAGACCAGTATATCGTAAAAAAAAACTAAGACATGCTTCCGTAAGAAAGGGCAAAATACCTGGTTCATCAGCTCTTGAAAGGTGGACGGGGCATTGGATAGCCCAAATGGCATCACCAGGAACTCGTAGTGACCATGGTGGGTGCGGAAGGCAGTTTTTTCGACATCCTCCGAATAAACCTGAATCTGATGGTAGCCAGATTTCAAGTCCAACTTTGTAAATAATTGAGAGCCGTGTAGCTCATCGAATAATTTTGGAAATTTATCATTGATTGTGTGAGCATTGAGTTCACGGTAATCCACACAAAAGCGCCAAGATTTATCTTATTTTTTTACCAGCAATACTGGGGACGAAAAAGGAGAATGACTCAACTGAATAATTCCCTGTTGGAGCATTTGTTGACATTTCCTTTCTATCTCATCTTTTTGCACATGGGGATAGCGGTAGGGACGCACTACCATTGGTTCTGTGCCCATCTTCAAACGAATTCTGTGATCACAAGCTCGTATAGGCAGAAGGTCTGTAGGTTCCTGAAATAAATCCGCAAATTCGGCCAACAATGAAGCTAAGTTATCCCCCTTTGAAGGACCCACAGAAAGTGTTTGGAGGCTGCATGGCTGCTGGGCACTAGTGCCCTGGAGGGTGATCGGATGGCTGTATTGTTTAAAACTCATGGTAAGGGATTGGAAATCCCATAAGATCGGACCCAATCGCTGTAGCCATTTAATGTCGAATACGAGGTCAAACCCAGCCAGCGGTATGACCAAAAAATCTGCTACAAAGGAGTGACCCTCAATAGTAAAGGGCACTGTTGAACCGAAACCCACAGTGGTGACCTTGTCACCGTTAGCCACTGAGACTGATATTCCTGATTTCTGCTGTAGTGATAACCCCAACTGGTGTACTGCTTATAAAATTATGTGTGCCGCCTGAGTCCACAAGTGCTAGCAGAATATGATGGTTCATGGTGGCGTGGACCTGCATGGTATTTGTGTTGTGCAGGCCTATCATTGTGTGGAGGGAGATTTCTGATTCCTCCTCCTCGGTTTGGTCCACATCTTCCTGAAAGTCAACCTCTGAGGGGTCTTATATTTCTACCCAAAAGAGTCTTTTGCATTGATGGCCCTTGACGAATTTTTCATCACAATTGAAACATAGGCCCTGAGTCCTTCTCTGATCAACTTCTGCTTTTGTGAGACGTTTGATAAATCCCGGTGGTGGTGTAAAGGCTGGTGGTGGTGTTGGAGAGGGGTTGTTGGGTTGAGGCCTTGGGTTAGTGGAATAAGGACCATGGGGTTGTGGGCGAGGTGACCAAGGGGGACGTTTGGTTAATGATTCTCAGAAGAGGCGTTGTTTGGTGTCCAACGCTCTTGCCAAATTCATGGCATGGGCTAGGGAGGTGGGGGCTTCCAATTCCACTTCTAGGCGAAGGGGTTCTACTAGGCCAGCCGTGAACAAATTGACATAAAGTTGAGGCCGCACCAAATGACTTGCACGAGCAAGTTTTTCTTGGAACAATTTCTGATATTGTTCTATAGTTCCAAGCTGTTTTAGATTGACCAAATCCCCAACTGGGTTGCTGCGAAGCGGAGGACCAAACCGTAGCATGCAATTTTCTTTGAAAAATTCCCAATCATATACCACAAAATCATTTTTGAATTGATGAAACTACATAAGCGCTTCATTGAGCATGTGAAAGGTAGCTAATTGAACCTTGCCCTTGGGCAGAGTTCCTTGATTGGAAAAGAAATGATCACACCTGTGTAACTACATTAAAGGTTCAGAGGACCCATCATACGTTGGAAAATCAAGCTTTATGTACCTTGGCACGGTAGGGGGTGCTGGATTGATGCCCCCACGAGTTGGAGGTGTTTGGTTCAGGAGAGGAGGTGGTGGCGTTGGATGAGGGTTGAGATGATCTGCTGGGCGTGAGGAGGATGCCATATGGACAGAAAACTGGGTAAAGCCCTTCTCCATTCGGGACAACAACATCTGGAATTTGCCCTCGAGGCCATTGATTTGAGATTGTAGATCAGCATGGTTCTCGTCCACAAAATTTTTAATTTCTGCAGGGGAAGAGGAATCACCAAGGGTGGTCCTGTTTGATACCACGATGTTAGGTTCTCTAGCCATGGATCGAGTCACCCGACGATCTCCTCTAGCTTCCAGATTGAATGACGAAGAAGGGAAGGATTTGGGGTTCTTGGAACGCCCAATGATGAAGGGACGTGAACCTTTGAAGGAGCTCCAACCTTAGGCCTCTTTAGAGAGAGTACCTGATCTCATTTAGAATAATTGATTAATGATTGCTTCCATTCCATCACTTGACCCCTAAATAGATCAGGGAAAACATCAAAGGTTCTATAATTACAATTAGACCCTTATTGAACTTCAAAATACAATTAAACCCCTAAGGTACTGAAATACAAGTTTACTCTATCTCTTCTCTTCTCCGGTTCGCCACTCTTGATGCTATGGAGTCCATAATAGGAGATCTCTGTTATGGTCCTAGGGTTAAGTACCTATGCCTTCCGCTCCTAATAGGTCGGTCTTTTGTGTAGTATTGGCTAGGTGCTTAACATTTGGTATCAGAGTAGGTGCTACGTCCCGGCTTCGAGTCCCCGCGTGCGCAGGTGGACAGCACGCCCCTAATGGGGTGCCATAAGGGAGTATGGGCCCCTGACCCGGTCCCCGTTGCTGTGTTAAGGCCACCATGGTCGTCAGCTTGGGAGGGCAGGGTGTACTGTTAGGGTCCTGGGGTTAAGTATCTATGACTTCCACTCCTAACAGGCCGGTCTTTTGGGTAGTATTGGCTAGGTGCTTAACAATCTCAAAGAAGAGTTTCAATTAAAAAAATGTTTTAGTTATTTTAATGTTCTATTTATGTTCAATTGTTTAATTATTTTAGGACTTATGTTTAAGTGTTTGACTTTGGGTGTTATGTTATGGTCCTAGGGTTAAGTACATATGCCTTCAGTGGTGGAAGATCTTCCAGTATTAGAGCAGGCGTTACTTCCTACGTTCGAGTCCCAGCGTGCACAGGAGGACCGCATGCCCTTGACGTTGGGCCGTAAGGGATTATGAGATCCTGACCCGGCTCTCGTTGCTGTGTTATTGCCGTTGTGGTCGTTGGCTCAGGTGGGCGGGGTGTATTGTTATGGTCCTAAGGTTAAGTACCTATGCCTTCCGCTCCTAAAAGGCCGGTCTTTTGGGTAGTATTGGCTAGGTGCTTAACATGTTATTGGAACAAAGGTAGTTTAATTGTGATCAAATTCTATTTTTTTCCTCTATTATAAATATAGGCTCATTGTACTCAAATTATAATAAAGTTAGTAAAGTATTTCTCTTTTTCATAAATTCAACATTCCTCATGACTTCTTTACTTAACTCTGACCTAGTTTATCTTGTTGTTTGGTGAGTTTCTAGTGTGCTGCTATGTTTTGTTTTTTGTAGTCTTGGAGTCCTTGAAAAAAATTCAAAATATAGAGCGTAGTGTTCAATTAGTTGAAGCCATTGTTGTCCTATTATAATGTGTTCAATTCCTTCTCTCCTTGATATTAAGATTGGTCACCTTGTTAGGTTCTATCTTATTGGAAGATGGGCTCTAGCCCACAAGACCAAGGAAGGCCCACACGTTCAAGTGTGTTAGAATATGGGCTCAAGCCTATAAGACCATGGAAGGCACACACATCCAAGAGAGGTTGAAAATGGGTTCAAGCCCACTTACCAAGGAGAAGGCCCACAGGCCCACAAGAGATGGCATGATGGTAAATAAAAAGTCATCTCATAAAGATGACATTGATATAATTAGTTTAAGTTTCAAGGGTATTATTATAATATTTTAATCTTATTCATCTATAAATTGAGCCTCAGGAGGAGGGTTAGGACATAAGCCCATAACCCTAATTCTCCAACCTCTTTCTCCTTCTTCAAATTCGTCACTCTCCTTCTTCTTCTCACCCCTTAATCCTCTTCTACGTTGATTATACATTGTGAAATCCTAAGTTTCGACATGGTATCAGAGTGGGAAAATTCTGAGATGGAAAAGGAGAAGAAGATAGAGAAGAAGGGGTGGAAGAAGAGGAAGAAGAAAAGGAAAAAGACAAAGAAACAAGAGAAGTTTTTCCTTTTTCCTTTAATCTTCTTTCCCGATTCATGATTTTCATTTGATTTTTAACTCTCTTACCTTATGTTTCATATAGAAAATTATATATTTTTGGAAAGATATTTGAGTCTGGTTTCCTACTCAAAAATAATCGTTGAGATCATTTTTTTCTAGAAACATAAATCAAAATCTGAAGTAGGAAAGGTTGAAGAGCAAAAAGTTTTGTGCAACAGCAAAAAGCTTCAAAATTTGAGTCATTTTATGTCATCAAGAATGAGACTTTATATGAAAAATTATATATCAAAATAAATATATGTAAGCCAATTCTCAATCTAAGTTTTTATATGGAGATATCGATCTCGGAAGAGTCAATGGTCATGCTGGCCAAAGGAGAAAGAGTATTCAGTTCAGCTAGATTACATAGTCCGAAATCTTATCAGATTATTTATATCAAAAGAAGTATATTTTATAAAGAGAAGTTATACCAAAATTTGAATGAACGAAGTATCTCATGATCTACCCTTGACAAGTTTATGTTTGTTAACTACCAATACCTGGACAGAATCTTTAGAAGATCATCTTATTTTCAGAAACTTTCTTTGATTTATTTGTCAAACAGAAGAAGTGTTCCTATTTTGAATTATGAACCTTTTTGGCTAGCCGTGAATTTTGTGAGATTTTATTGGTGATTTGGAAAGATTACAAGAATCTAATTTGGTATCCTTCAGTATTAAAGCAAGGAAAGATTTTTTTTTGGTTAATGGTGCCATAATACAAGGGAAAGTTTCCTTATTTATATTTGGAAGTGGTTGATTTTATGAAAGATCTTCTTAAGATCATGACTTGGTGGATGATTTGATTATCATCTTTTTATTAAGAAAGATATGATTTTTGGCCAGCCAAGAGTTTCCTTAATTAAGTGCATGATCAATTGACCAAAGTCTATAATTGAGTTCAAGTTGAAATTGGAAGATTGGGCTCAAATTCTTCCTTGAGCCGAGTTGGTTGAAGTTGTCACTTACTTGGGCTCTTAGATTTGGTTTGGTTTTTCTTAAAAAAATAATGCCAATTGATATTTGAGCTATTTTAAAGTTATTACTGCAAGCCTTCTTAATTAGTGGATGAAAAATTGAGATGGAAAATTGACCTAAGTCCATCATCAACTCGGGCTAGCTCAATTTACCAAGGAAGGACATCTCAGGCAAAGTTTAGTGATAAAGTGATTCACAAATATTTTTTAATGGGCATGTACTTAATTTATTCTTTCTTTAGTTGATTATTAGCTCTTGCCAGTACTAAGAGGATCAATAGCTCTCGGCTTGAAGTTTACCAAGGCTTGGAAATTACTTTCTAACTTCATTCTTGACAAGCAACCTATTATTTGATGCATATTCTCCTTATTCAAGGATGGACTCGCAATGGATTATTTTATGGGACATTTTTAAGGTTTTTCATTATTTGGTACGTGTTATTAGGACTAGGCCCATTATTATTGAAGGAGGACTTCTCTGCTGTGATTGTTGTCAGCGTTGGTTATTCCGATGAAGAAGAAAACACATGGTGGCCATATAATATTATCTTCTAGTGATTACCCTTTACCCCCTTATTTGGTTGTTTTACTCCTACCATTTGACAGTCGGTAGCACTGTGTTTGGACACTATGATGTAAGAGTTTATTAATACAGTTCCATGCAATGCTTATAGACCCACTACCTATAGAGCATAGGAGTGTACCCAACATCCAATGTGAGTCAAGTCTATTATTCATCCAAGAGGTGTTTTTTTAGATACCTGAGAAAGTGGATAGACTTTGTTCCCCACAAGAGGGCTACTTTTCTACCTATGAAATTGAGCGGAAAGTATTTTTGACTATGACCATTTGACTGGAGTATGGAGCGATGTCTTACAACTAGGAGTGATTTTACTCTCTCTTATATTATGCCAGCTGGGTCGCTTGGAAAAGAACAAAGAGACCACCAACTTGAGAGGGAGTATTAGAAGATATGATGGACTGCCATTTTATACCAGAAGATCCTATACACCATTTACAGCAAGTTGGATGTTCATGATACTCTCACCCCCAGCTTGAGGGGGAGAGTTGGAAAATGGGCCCAAACCCACATGACCAAGGAAGGCTCACACATCCAAGTGTGGTAGAAGATGGGCTCAAGCCCATAAGACCAAGGAAGGCCCACACATCCAAGAGATGTGGAAAATGGGCTCAAGCCCACAGACCAAGGAGAAGGCTCACGTGCCCACAAGTGATGGCATGAAGGTAAATAAAGCGTCATCTTATAAAGATGACATTGTTGTAATTAGTTTTAAGTTTTAAGGATATTATTATAATATTATAATCTTATTCGTCTATAAATTAAGCCCCATTGGGAGGGTTAGGACATGAGTTAGCCTCTTTCTCCGTCTTCAAATTCGTCACTCTTCTTCTTCTCCTCCTAAACCTTTTATCTACAACTCACCTTCTTTGTCTCATCCCTTAATCCTCATCTACGTTGATTATACATCATGGAATCCTAAGTTTCAACATATCTCATATAAGAGATGTAACTGAGTTTATATTCAATGGTAGGGTATGGAACCTCTAGTAGTACTTTCTCAATTAGTTTTATTTCCTTAACAATTTGGAGCAATGCCAACACACCCATTACTCATGACAACCATTTTTTATTGTACCTTTTGAAAAGAATTGAAGGATATACACAAGTTTTTGCTACTTAGGAGTATGCATAACCATAATCGATGAGCATTACCTTCTTCCATGCTTTTGCTTTTGTTGACAGAGTGTTGACTCCCTTCCTGATTTTGATGATAGCAAAACATAATTCATGTAACAATTATAATTCAAGCATTTCACATGTATTAACTTCAAAAAACACAAAACTCAAAGGTCTAAACAATGAACCGGCACAAGCTTCTCAAAGTCCTCGAGCTCTATGGCATGTCAAAGTGTTCTTGAAGAAACACCCTCAGAAAGAAGCAAGGAATTGAAGACTAGAGTTTAGATAGTCTTTTAAAATACTCAAAGATTAGTTTATGTAAGAGAGCAGCCCCAATCCTTCCAAAACTTGAGGTACAATGATAATTTTAGCGCTTGAGGGCAAGGCAGTAGTCCGAGTGTTATATTGTGGTCCAAATGGAACAAGATTAGGTTGAGATGGACATACCTCGATGGGATCCATAAACTCTATAGGTGTGGTATCGGCCAATGCTTCAGGGGGTTGACAAGAGTCTACAGCACGGGGCACAATCAGTCGAGTAGAGGCTTGTATAGAGGAGAGACATGGAGGAGTATTTTTGGCAGAATTAGTATGAAGTGTCTTTAAAGAAGGTTACGTCCCTAGACACAAGTAACCTTCAAAAAGTAGGATTATAACAAACATGACACTTCCTTCTGTGTGTTAAAGTATCCCAAGAAGATACATGTGATAGATTTTGGATCAATTTTACTTCTCTGAGGTGATGTAACATGAACAAAACATGTACACCCAAAGACTCTTAAAGAAACCAAAAAAATGTTCATCATTTGAAAATAATAAAGTGTATGAGGATTTATGAACAAGAACGGATGAGGGTTGCCTATTAATGAGAAATCTTGAAGTAAGTATGGCATGTGGCTAGTGAAAGTATGGTACTTTCATGGAGCATAGTAAATCATGGGCTACCTCTAAGAGATGTCGATTCTTCCATTCTGCTATACCATTTTGTTGAGGGGTGTAGACACAAGATGTTTGATGGGTAATACGATTTTCGTGAAAAAAAAAGTCAAGGTCACTAGAGAGACAATCTTTAGCATAATCAAAGCGAAGTAGTTTTAATTTCTTACCAAATTGAGTGGCCACCATAGAATTGAAGGACTTAAAAATGGATAAAATTTCATATCTCCCTTTAAGGAGGAATATCCGTCTAACTTGAGTAAAATCATCAATAAAAGTGATAAAATACTTAACTTAGGAAATGTTTGTGTTGAAGAGAAAATATGGAAGTATGTTACATGAATCTCACAATAAGAAGTCTTACAGAGCCCAAATTATTATGGAAGGTCTCACAAATTATTATGGAAGGTGTTTTAGTTATGTTAGTCTTCTATTTATGTTGATCTTTTTTAATTATGCTAGGACTTATCTTTAAATGTTAGACTTTGGGTGTATTTGGGACAATGGTAGTTTAATTGTGATTTGATTCTACTACTTTCCTCTATTACAAATAAGAGTTCATGTACTCTGATTATAATAAGTCAATGAAGTATTTCTCTTTTTCATAAATTCAAAATTATTTATCTCAAAATAAGTATATTTAATTAAGGAAAGTTAAACTTAGATGAAAATTATTTAAGTCTAGTTTTATAAGGAGAAAATTTAATGTCAATTTGATCTATATTTAAGGATATATTCGCAATTGTATAATCAAATGTCATTTTGGTATCTTGTTGCATGCGAAAAATCCAAATTTAAGCCGAATTTTTTTCTTCACTTTTTGAGTTACTTTTATTGATCAACAATATTAGGAAAGCATCTCAGTTACCCCTTTTTATCGGTTACCTTTCTCCTACCATCGTTTTTTGACTCTCACATACACCTTTGAGCCAACCTCTTGTGCATTGCTTCTGTTGGTTTATCTTTTCATATACATATGGGTGTTTTAAGTCCATTGAGTACCCTTAAGTGGGTTTTTATGATTGTTCTTTGAGTGATAGGTGTTATCTCTTTTAGTGATTATTATCACTACTTCTGTTTGAAATCCTATGATGTTGGTTTCAAACATTTTTATACACACATCACCCATTTTACTTTTTGACAGTTTGTGTCTGGTTGAGTTCTTATCCTCTGGACACCTTGATGGAGGAGATAATAAATACAGTTATATTTTTGTTTAAGCTTGGATTACACTGATACCTTCAAACTTGAGGGGGAGAAGTACAAGAAGACGTACAAGAAATAGGTATTTTATTCCATATGTTGTGGTAAAATTTATGTGATCAAAATATTCAAGGAAGGGGAAGCAAAAAAGATGAAGTTTTTGTTGAATTTATGGAAAAGAGAAATACTTTATTGACTTGTTTTAATCAGAGTATATGAATCTCTATTTATAATAGAGGAAGGTAGTAGAGTCCAATTACAATAAAACTACCTTTGTCCCAATTACACCTAAACTCTAACACTTAAAGATAAGTCAAAGAATAATTAAATAACTCAATATAGATAAAAGATAAAAATAACTCAAACTAAAACTCTTCTAGGATGTGATAATAAGATAAAGATGCCTTAGAGAGTCCTTCTTGATCTTCCAACTTATGCGATAAGGATGTCAGCTCGTGGTAATCATGGAGGGTCCTACTTTTTATGGGCTTGGGCCCATCTTGTGGGTGTTTCTTGGTCATGTAGCCCTTCTTATAATAATCTTAGATATGTGGGCCTTCCTTGGTCGTGTGAACTGGAGACCATCTTCCAATACTCCCCCTCAAGCAGGGGGTGAGAGAACATCATGAAGTCCTAGTTTGCTGGAAATGATGTATAGAATATTTTTGTATAAAATGTTACGTCTTCCAATATGCCTTCATCTTCCAACACTCCCCCTCACGCTATTGTGTCCTTCCATGAGGCCCTTCTGGCATAATATAAGTGAGAGTAAAAATCACTCCTAGCCGGTAAGACATTGCTACATACTCCAGTCCTAATGCTGGATGTAGGGCACACTCCGTCTTATGTAGGTGGTGTGTCTATCGACATTGCTCTGAAGTGTCCACCACTGTATCCCTTCACAAGACAACGATTCTCAAGTGGTAGGAGTAATAACAGCCATTATAGGGGGTAGTGGGTATATTTATAATGGTGTCCCAATCCGGACACCAACTCTCATGGTATCCCAACCGTGATATTTTTGAGAGTTAAATTTATCATGGTGTCCCAATCTGCATACTAACTCTCATGGCGTCACAACCGTGATATTTTTGAGAGTCAAATAAATTATGGTATGAGAAAAGGTACTTAGGCTACCTCTTCTTCAATAATAATGTCTTATCCAAAGAGACATAATTGCAGCAGTTGTGATGTAACACCACTGTATTCCAACACATATAACATGAACATAAATAATAAACCTTGTAGAAGGACCCATGATATAATCATAAACCGATATAAATATTTTTTCTTAGATGCATATGCTTCATCTTTTGTGGTTTCCCTTTCTTGAATATTTTGGTCACATAAAACTTATCCACAACATATGGAATAAAATACCTCTTCTTTGTACTTCTTCTACTCCTTCCCCTCAAGCTGGGAGGTAAAGGCAATGATCCTAGCTTGAACCAAATATCATAGATGTAGCCATAAACCCAAATAAAAGAGATGTATAGATAAGCCCTCAAACCAGGGAGAAGTGAGATATTTTCTTGATATATCAACTCAAAAAGTGACGAAAAACAATGGGCTTAAATTCGGATTTTTCAATGCAACAGAATACCATCATGACCTTTCATTCTTCCAATGCGAATATATCTTTAAATATAGATCAGATTGAAATGAAATTTTCTTTGTCTGAAACTAGACTTAAATATATTTCATCAAATTATAAATTCTCTTCATAAAATATAATTAGAAGAAGATAAATAGTCTGATAGATTTCGGTCTCTATCATCTCGCCGAACTAAGTACTGTTTCTACTTTTTTTCCAGAGTGACGATTGACTCTTTCAAGATCAATATCTCCTTATAAAAAATATCATAAAGAGAATTGGTTGAATAGGTAAGAAAATGGACTTACATATATTTATTTTTATATATAATTCTCCCTATAAAGTCTCTTTCTTAATAGCATAAAATACATTGGAAGTTGAAGCTTTCTGCTGCTGCTCAAACCTCTTTTGCAATCTGACCTTTGGTGCTTCAAATATAGATTTATCTTTGTATATAAATCAGATAAAAAATTGGTTGAATAGGTAAAATACTAGACTTAAATATATTTTTTCTAATGTATATTTATCCATATAAAGTCTAGTTCTTGATAGCATAAAATACGTCGGTAGTGGAAGCTTGTTGCTATTGCTTGAACCTTTTTGTAATCTGACCTTTTCTCATTCAAATATCGATATCTCTCTTTAGATAACTCCGGTTGGAAAAAATATTTTTTTTTGGAAAGTAGACTCAAATATCTTTCCATCAATATATAATTTATAATATTAAAAGCTCAGTATAGTGGTGAAAATGCAAATAAATCTAATGGGTGTGAGACAAAAAAAGAAATACGAATCTAGAATTAGGGTTTAGGGTTTAGAGAAAAGGACCACATTACCTCTGCGGATTGACCATGTCAACTCAAAGAACCAGCTCTGATACCATGTTGAATTTATAGAAAAGATAAATATTTCATTGACTTTTTTTAATCGGAGTACATGAACATCTATTTATAATAGAAGAATGTAGTAGAGTCCAATTACAATAAAACTACCTTTGTCCCAATTACACCCAAACTTTAACACTTAAAGATAAGTCCTAACATAATTAAATAACTCAATATAGATAAAAGAAATACATAACTCAAACTAGAACTCTTCTAGGACGTGATCATAAGATAAAGATTCCTTTGTGAGTCTTTCTTGATCTTCCAACTTATGTGATAAGGATGCCAGCTCGTGGTAATCATGGTGGGTCCTACTTCTCATGGGCTTGGGCCCATCTTGTGGGCCTTTCTTGGTCGTGAGGCCCGTCTTATAATACTCTTAGATATGTGGGCCTTCCTTGGTCATGTGGGATGGAGCCCATCTTTCAACAGTTTTTCATCTATGAAGAAATTTGTTTTAAGCAAAAGAAAATTGAAGACCTAGAATCCTTTTCATTACAAGCTAAAGGTATAAACTCCAGCTTGAAGGGGAAAGTTGAAGAACAAAAATTGAAGTGACTTGTTAGGAATTATTAAGTTGTGGAGCCCAATTAATGCCTTATGCTGAGTTGGTTGCCGATCGACCTTCATGGTAAAGTCATCGCGGGGGTTGGAAGGGGGTCAGGAAGCCCCCCTCCCGGGGGTATGGGGGCGGAGCCCTGTTTGATCCATGATATATTGACTATTGTTTCATTAAGGGCAGTTTGAGAATTTTACTCTTGTATCATGGTTGCCTTAATTTTCTTTTTATAATTGAGGGGCGCCACTATTAGGGTTTTATCATCTTAATCCGAGGAACATCTAGTTGCACCTCGAGAGGTAAGAGAGAAACACCTATAAGTGTGAGATTTATCTTGTAAATTATTTCATCTTCATTGTACATTACTAGAACGGCAAAAGACATGACGTAGTCTCATTAAGGCGAACCTGTATAAATCTTCTTGTTTGTTTTCGTGCTTGCTTTTTTCCTTCTTCCATTTTTATTATTATTGCTCTCTTTAGTTTGAAATTAGGCCATTTAATTCCTAACAAGTGGGATCATAGCTTTGGTTCGTCATTGAGAGCTATGCCTAGAGGAGAAGGATCGGCACTAGGGATCAACAAGTTTGATAGTATGAATTTTGCGTTCTGGAGGATACAAATCGAAGATTATCTATACAGCAAAAAGCTCCACGCACCATTTCTGGATATGAAACTAGAAGGTATGAAAGATGATGACTGAAATCTCCTTGATAGACAAGTGTTGGGAGTAGTCCAGTTAACCCTGTCGAAGAACATTGCTCACAATGTGGCATCGGAGAAAACCACAACAGGGATGATGAAGATTCTATCTTACATATATGAGAAGCCTTCCGCAAATAATAAGGTACATCTCATGAAAAAACTCTTCAATTTAAAGATGACAAAAAAAAATTAGTTGCATCTCATTTGTATGAGTTTAGCACGATCGTCAATCAATTGACATCCGTTCAAATTAAACTTGATGATTAGGTTTGTGCTTTAATTATTTTGGCATCTTTGCCAAAATATTGGGAGCCTATGAGGGTTGTGGTCAACAACTTTGTAGGTAACAGGAAGTTGATCTTTAATGATGTTTGGGATACCATTCTCGGAAAGGAAGTTCGTAGAAAGGACTCTAGAGAATCATCGACATCTAATTCTGCCCTAAGTGTCGATACTAGGGTAGAAACTTTGAGAGGAATTCCAACAAGGGTAATGGTAGAGGGAAGGTAGAAGCAAGTCCAAATTCAGAAGGAAGGTGAAATGCTAGAATTGTGGCAAATCTGGTAACATAAAGAAGAACTGCAGAGCACCGAAGAATGATGAAAAGAAAAAAAATGTTGCAAATGTGGTGACTTAAGAGGTACAAGATCATGAGATCATATTGTCGGTTGATATCCTATTGACTCTTGTCAGTTGATATCCCTATTGACTCTTGGGTGTTATATTCTGGAGCTTATTTTCACACTACCGCATATCATGAGATCATAAAGAATTATGTTGTTGGAGATCATGGGAAGGTGTATCTTGTTGATGAAGAACCTTTGGATATTGTCGGTATTGATAATGTCAGTTTGAAGATGTCAAATGGGACAAAGTAAAAAATTCACGAGGTGAGACATATACCTAAACTTATATGTAATCTGATCTCAGTAACGCAACTTGATGATGAAGGTCATAATGTTACTTTTAATGGTGCTGCCTAGAAAGTCACAAAGGGATCCATGGTTGTTGAATGTAGAGTTAAAACTGAAACTCTTTACATCACTTCTAGTTGTAGAGACACGGTTGCAATTACTGATACAGTTACTGATTCTGACTTGTGGTATTATAGGCTTGATCACATGAGTGAGAAAGGAATGAAAGTGTTTCAATCCAAAGGGAAGCTACCAAGGTTGAAAATCATAAATAATAGTTTGTGCGAAGGTTGTATTGTTGGCAAGAAGAAAAGGGTTAGCTTTTTATTAGGTTGGAAAGGAGTGAAAGACAACAAAATTGGAGTTAGTTCACACATATGTGCCGGGGGCTTCAACTTTGACTTCCCCTGGTAGTTCTAACAACTATGTGACATATATTGATGATGCAAACAGAAAGGTACAATGGTTGAGAATGAGACAAATTTGAAGGTGAAGTGCTTGTAGTCAGATAATGGGGAGAATATGTAGATGTGATTTCAAGAGGTACTGTGTCGATAATGGAATCAAGATCATTCCAAGAAAACCTTAACATAATGGTGTCGCAGAGAGGACGAAAAAAAATTTGAACCAGCGTGCTAGGAACATGAGATTACATGCAAGATTGCGAAAGATGTTCTGGTTTGAGGCTATTAGCACTGCTGCCTATTTGATCAACAGAGATCCCTCAACACCATTGGATTAATAAATACCAGAAGAGGTTTGGAGCGATAAAGAGGTAACTCTTTCTTTATTGAAAGTATTTGGTTGTGCTTCTTATATTCACATTGACTTTGCTACTAGAAGTAAACTTGATGCCAAATCTAAGTTATTTTTCTTTATTGGCTATGGTGGTACTGAGTTTTGTTATCGCTTCTGGGATGACCAAAGCTGTAAGGTTATCAAGAGCAAGGACGTGGTCTTCAATGAAGGTGTCATGTATAAAGACAACTTGAGAACAAAGTCTAAGAGCACAAGTGACGAAGTCAAGAAGTTTGAAGTGATATAGTTGAGAGATATTCCAGCTATTGCGATGAAGAATATTGCTCCAAAAGACCAAGAGAACATACCCCCAGAAGTAAATCGGAACATTCCTATGACTGAACTCAGGAGATCTTCTAGAAATATCAGACCACAATAGAGGTACTCCCCTATACTTAATTATATTTTGTTAACTAATAAAGGTGAACAAGAGAGTTATGAGGAAGTCCTGCAAGTTGATGAATCAACCAAGTGGGAGTTTGTTATGGTCCTGGGTTAAGTACCTATGTCTTCCGCTCCTAACAGGCCGATCTTTTGGGTAGTATTGGCTAGGTGCTTAACATTTGGTATCAGAGCTAGCGCTACGTCACGGGTTCGATTCCTGTGTGCTGCAAGTGGCATGTGGAGGTGTGTAGCCTTGGGTGGAGGGGGCGACCAGAGTGTGTTCCCACACCATGGGCCATCACTATAGGCGGAAGGGGTGACCTAAGTGTGTTCCCGTACCTCAGGGCCGTCGCTAGAGTGGGCCGTCGTCAGAAGTGGGTCGTCTCCAGTGTAGGCCGCCGTGGGCGTCGGCCTCGTGATGGTGGGTGTGATGTTATGGTCCTGGGTTAAGTACCTATGTCTTCAGCTCCTAACAGGCCGGTCTTTTGGGTAGTATTGGCTAAGTGCTTAATAGAGTTGGCCATGCGGGATGAGATGGATTCATTGTTATCCAATCAAATATGGTAGTTGATTGAGCTACCAAAAGGAAAAAAGGTTTTGCATAATAATTGGGTGTACTGAGTAAAAGACGAACAAGATGGCAACAAGCGGTATAAAGCAAGACTGGTGGTAAAGGGCTTTCAACAAAAAAAAAGGCATTGATTACATTGAGATTTTCTCTAAGTAGTGAAATTGACTACTATTAGAATGGTGCTTGGACTAGTGGCAATTGAAGATTTGCACTTATAGTTGGATATAAAGACAGTCTTTCTTCATGGTGATTTTGCGGAAGAAATTTACATGATGCAACCATAGGGTTTCAAAGCAAAAGGAAAGAAGAAAATTGTGTGGAAACTTCTAAAGAGCATGTATGGTCTTAAACAAACTCCAAGACAATGGTATAAGAAATTTGACACTTTTTTTGAGTAGTAATGGTTTCTTGAGGTGCCAGGCAGATCATTGCTATTATGTGAAGAAGCTTGATGAGTCCTACATCATTCTACTGCTACATGTTGATGACATGTTGATAGCAGGTGCTTGCAAACAGGAAATAGGTAATTTGAAAAGGAAGTTGTCAAAAAATTTAGCAATGAAGGATTCGAGTGCTGTAAAACAAATCCTTGGGATGAGGATTACTAGAGATACTAATGTATTGAAACTATCACAAGAAGAATATGTGAAGAAGGTGTTGAGCAGATTCAACATGAATGGTGCAAAACCAATGAGTACTCCTTAGGCTATTCACTTTAGGCTATCTAAGGAGCAGTCACCTTCTACAGATCAGGAGTGAGCCAACATAGCCATTGGGCCTTATGCTTCTGCTATTGGCAGTCTCATGTATGCGATGGTGTATACTAGACCAGACATAGCTCATGAAGTGGGATTTGTGAGTAGATATATGAGTAATTCAGGTAAACAACATTGGGAAGTAGTGAAGTAGATTCTTAGGTATTTGAGAGGCACTACAGACTCAACCTTATGTTTAATAAAGTCAGACTTGGGATTACAGGGCTTTGTAGATGCTGACATGGCTAGAGACATTGATGGTAGAAAGAGTACCACTTGATATGTATACACATTGGGTGGTACAAGAGTTAGCAGGGTTTCTAAGTTGCAAAAGATAGTTGCTCTTTCCACCACTGAGGCAGAATGTGTCGTCATTATCGAAGTCAGCAAAGAGATGGTATGACTGCAGTCTTTCTAGGAAGAATTAGGTCTCAAGCATTGGAAGAATGTGTTGTATTGTGACAGTCAGAATGCTATTTATTTAGCAAAGAATCATATTTATCATGCCAAAACATAGCACATACAGGTGAGTTATCACTTCATCAGATTGGTTCTGGATAATGGATTCTTAGCACTTGAGAAGATTCAAGGGAGTCAGAATCTGACTGATATGTTGACAAAGACAATTACGATCGAGAAACTGAAGTTGTGTGCAACTTTAGTTGAACTTCTCTCTGAGGATTGAGAAGTTTTTTTCGCTACTGAGGAGATATTGATGATGGATTAGTCTCCAAGTGGGAGATTTTTAAGTTATGGAGCCTAATTAACACCTTACGCTGAGTTGCTCACAAATCAAGATGAAGAAGACCATACCTGAAAAACCTCAACAGAATGGTGTGGCTGAGAGGATGAACATAACTTTGAACGAGCGTGCTATGAGCATGAGATTACACGTGGGATTGCCAAGGATGTTCTGGTTTGAGGCTATAAGCACCGCTGCCTCTTTGATCAACATAGGTCCCTCAACACCATTGGATTGAAAAATACCAGAAGAGGTCTTGTGCGACAAAGAGGTAAGCCTTTCTTTCTTGAAAGTGTTTGGTTGTGTTTCTTATATTCATATCGATTATTTTGCTAGAAGTAAATTTTATGATAAAGCTAAAATATGTTTCTTTATTGGCTATGGTGGTACCGAGTTTGGTTATCGCTTCTGGGATGACCAAAGTTGAAAGGTTATTAGGATCAAGGACGTGATCTTCAATGAAGGTGTCTAGTATAAAAACAGGTCGAGAACAAATTCTGAGATCACAAGCAATGAAGCTAAGAAGTCTAAAGTGATTCAGTTGAGAGATCTTCCAGTTATTGAGATGGAGAATATCATTCTTCAGCCATTTCATATAAAAAATATCATCTTCATCAACAGGTGGTCCTCGGGTAGTGAGGTGACCAAGTAGGTCTTTTGTTATAAGAAACGTCTGAACCAATGTGGACCAACTCATAAAATTTGATACCCCACGTAAGGGTATGGTGGTGATTCTCAGTATATCACCTTTTATATTCATATTTTTACCAGCTAAGATAGGCCTTTCTTCAACAAAATTTCTAATAATAACACCTAGTAGCACTTCTTCAATCTACTCGATGTATGGGAAAATTTAGCATCAATGATAAATTATTATTATTATTTTTTTTCAAAAACCACTCATAAGAGGCTCAATAACATTCTTCTATATCAGGGAACTCTTATCCCATGAAAAAAAAAATTCCAATAATCTGATTATGGACTGGTCTCAGTAAACAAAATTTCCAAACTGATAAAACTGATTTGATAGCTCTTTCTAGATAGAGAGGCATGCATATCCACAACATAATAAGATGAAAGCATTCACATATTCATCCTTGAATCATCTTCTAAATTCTAAAACCAGTAGCATAAAAAAAATTTGAACACTTATCTCTCAGCTTGTGTTCTTCCTTCATAAAAGAGCCTTCTTTGAGTGGTGTTAATCATCACTTCTATAGAGCATTCCTTTCACGAGAGATCCTAAATATAATGGTATGATACCATGTTGAATTTAGGATCCTTTTCCCATAATTCTGAGCAAGAGAAAGAATAAAGAAAAAAGAGAAAAGGGAAGAAGAGCTCTCGGGTAGAGAGAAGAAAAAATAAAAGAGCAAAGAGAGGTTGCACCAAGCAAAGGGAGAGAGAGAGAGAGTAACTTGAGAATGAGATGTGTAACTTGATTAATTCCAAATTACAACACCTCTATTTATAGTAGAGGAGGTGGTAGAGTCCTTATACAATTAGCCTTTCAATCCTAATTACATTCCAACTCTAACTCTCTAAGATAAGTCTATATAAACCAAACTACTAGAAGC
This sequence comes from Aristolochia californica, assembly GCF_029961685.1. Classification (NCBI taxonomy): domain Eukaryota; kingdom Viridiplantae; phylum Streptophyta; class Magnoliopsida; order Piperales; family Aristolochiaceae; genus Aristolochia; species Aristolochia californica. Next base: position 9,008,041 of record NW_027182214.1, on the reverse strand, counting down.
ATAATATAAGTTGAACTAGAACTCTTGCTTTCTTCACGTGACTATAGGGGAGAAGGCCAGCTTGGAGCCTTATCCTTGTGGGTCCCTCGTGATCCTCCAACTTATCTTGATAAGGTTGACATCTCGTGAGATATTTATGGGTCCCACTTGATCTTCAAGTCTTCTAACTCAATTTTGCTTGTGCTTCATGATTCCTTAACCCGTGCTTACTTTAGTGAGGACTCTTCTTGGTATCCCACATCCTCTAGGACTCTTTTTGGTGTCCCATGTTCTCATGGTGGGTCCCGCCAGCTCGAGAACCATCATGGGTCCCACATTGTAACACTCCCCCTCAAGTTGGGGGTGGTGAGAAGACATCATAAATGCCCAACTTGCTGCATATGGTAGACATAATCTTGTGAGTGACTGGTTTGGTGAGAATGTCTTTAACATGATTTTGTGATGATATATGCTTCAGAGATAAAAAACCAGCTTGAAACTTTTCTCATATAAAATGGCAATTCACTTCAATATGCTTTGTCCTTTCATGGAAGACTGGATTTGATAATGTGTATTGCTACTTGATTGTCACAGTATAGATCTATGGGAACTTCTTTGTAGAATCCCAACTTAGTGAGAAGAGATCTTATCCATATGAGTTCACTAACAGTGTGTGCCATGGCTCTGTATTCTGCATCGGAACTCGACCGTGCTACTATATTTTGTTTTCTGCTTTTCCATGTTACCAGATTTCCTCCAACCATCGTACAAAATCCCAAAGTAGATTTTTTGTCATCTGGGGATCCAGCCCAGTCTGCATCTGAGAATCCTTCGATGTTGAAGTGACCATGGTTTTATATAGAAGCCCCCTTCCATGAGCTCCTTTCAAATATCGTAGTATTCTTCAAGTGCCTGCGAATGACTAAGTTGTGGCTTGTTCATGTATTGACTTACCACACTTACTGCATATGAAATATCCGACCTTGTTACACAGTTAAATAAGTTGTCCCACTAGTCTTTGATATTTTCCAATATCTACATCTTCTCCAATGCCTCCACATAATTTTGTATTTGCATCCATATGAGTATCTGCTGGTTTGCATCCCATCATTCCTGTTTCTTCTAGTAAATCAAATGCATACTTCCTTTGGGATAGAACAATCCCATGTCTAGATTGTAACACTTCAATACCCAAGAAATATTTGAGTAATCCAAGATCATTTGTCTTGAATTTTGCACATATTTTCTTCTTTGTTTTCTGAATGCCCTCGGAATCGCTTCCAGTTAAAATAATATCATCAACATATACAACTAGAATCACCTTACCTCTCGTTGTATTTTCAATAAATACTAAGTGATCTGCAGAGCATCTGTGAAAATCGGCCCGTCTGATGGCTTGACTAAATTTCTTAAACCATGCCCGAGGGGATTGCTTTAGACCATATAGATATTTTTTAAGGCGGCATACGGACTCCCCCTCAACCACATACCCAAGTGGTTGTTGCATGTAAATTTCTTCTTTAATACCACCATTTAGAAATGCATTTTTTACATCTAGTTGATAGATTGGCCAAGATGAATTGGCTGCCAAAGATAATAAGATACGTATCGAGTTCATTTTTGCCACTGGAGAGAAGGTTTCTTTATAATAAATTTCATAGCACTGAGTATTACCTTTTGCAACCAGTCGTGCAATGGATCCATCCGAATTGTGTTTAATAGTATAAAACCACTTGCAACCAACGGGTTTTTTATCTGTGGGAAGAGGAACCAATGATCATGTATTATTGTCATTAAGTGCCTTCATTTCTTCATCCATTGCAGCTTTCCAATCTGGATGTTGTAGAGACTCCTAATATAACTGTGGAACAGATATAGAGGAAATAGAAGAAAGCAACTAACAAATTAAGGTGAAAGGTGATGATGAGACACAAAATTGGAAATAGGATGAGAAGTAGAAGGTTGAGTGCATGATCGAGGTTTTTTCCGTATAGCAATAGGGTGAGTATCATATTGAGGACCAAAAATAACTGGTGATGAAGGACTTACCTCTGGTGGATCTGTTAACTCAGCAACTGAGGTGTCGGCCACTTGCTCTGGGGGTTGAATGATCCTTGTATCACGAGGCACAACCAGTCTAGGGGAACTTGGTACTAAGGATAGACCAGGAGAAGCGCTATCAGAATAATATGAGGAGTCTTCACAAAATGTTACATCCCTGGACACAAATGAACATTGAAGAGTAGGACTATAACAAAAATAACCCTTTTGTGTGTGAGAGTATCCCAAAAAAATACACATGATAGATTTAGATCAAGTTTGTTGTGTCTAGGTAATGAGTTATGAACAAAATATTGACATCCGAAGACTTTCAACGGTAATGAAAATGGATCATCATTCGATAATAATCTAGAGTAGGGAGATTTATTCCCAAGAACAGTAGTTGGTAGACGATTAGTATGAAAGCAAGCTGTAAGCACGGCATGAGGCCAATAAAAGTATGGAACTTTCATGGCATATAACAAACCTCGAGCAACCCCAAGAATATGATAATTTTTTTGTTCGGCTACACCATTTTGTTGAGGATTGTAGGCGCATGATGTTTGATGGATAACGCCATTTTCTTCACAAAACGAGTCAAGGTCTTTGGAAATGTATTATTTGGCATTATCAGACTGAAGAATTTTTATTTTTTGACCAAATTGTGTGAGTACCATAGCATGAAATGACTTAAAAATGTATGGTATCTCAGAACGCTCCTTAAAGACAAACAATCAAGTTGTACGAATTAAATCATCAATAAAAGTAATAAAATATTTTGCTTGAAAAATATTAGAGACACTCAAGGGCCCCCAAACATCAGTATGAATTAATGAAAATGGAGTTTCACTTTTCACTTCTGGATGAGGAGAGTATGTACTCCTTTGATGTTTACTCAATTGACAGACCTCACAATAAAATTCTGACCTGACTTTAAGAGATGGAAACATATAATGAAGAGACTGTCCAAAAGGATGTCCCAAACGATTGTGCCATAAACAAATCTCATTTTCAGTAGTAGAAACCATATTGATTTTTGGCAAGTCCAAGTAGTAAAGCCCCCCTTGTTCATGGCCTCCACCAATCACCTGCTTCATTACAAGATCCTGAAAGACACATGAAGTGGGAGAGAAGGTAACCGAGCAATTAAAATATTTTTTAAGCTGACTAATAGATAATAGGTTCAAAGGAAAAGTAGGAAAAAAAAGAATATCAGTGAGTGGAAGCGATGGAGTGACAGAAGTGGAACCTTTCCCTTGGACTTTGGTTTGAGAACCGTCAACTATGGTAACAAACTAGTGTGAAAGACTCGGAGATAGAGAATGTAATAAATTTTTGTTACCTGTAAGATGCTCGGAGGCTCCTGAATCAATTATCCAGGATGAAGATGAGGCAGATAGCATACCTGAAGTTGTAGTGTCAACAGTAGTTGCAGTGGAACAAGGAGAAGAACTGAGCATTGTCTTCATTTTCTGAAATAGCTCGTACTCTTCGTCAGTAATATTTTTTTGTGTAGTTGTTGTTGTGGGATGTTCTTCTTTTGTATCACTCATAAAGGCTTGATTAGCCCTTGTCAATTCTGACTTTTCATTTGCTTTATAGCATATTTCTTTATAATGGCCATATTTTCCATAGTAAGTGCAAGCCCTGTAACAGCACTGATCTATAGTGTGGCCAAAAAATTTATAATGAGTACATTTGGTATCGTATGTTCTGCTAGCACCAGTCCTTCCACCTCTTCCTCTACCCCCTCTATAACCTCTACCTCGGCCTCGGCCGCAGTCAGATGATAATCCTCTATGATCAGAATACATAGCAGATGATACATCAGTAGTGGAGGAAGAAGTGTCTGGAATACGAAGTAGTGTTGTAGACACATCATCAAACTTTGGGACAACAGAAGCACTCAAAAGTTGACTCTTGGAAATCTCAATATGAGGTTTAATATTTTCAAGACAAATAGCAATAATTAAGGCTCCCTTACGTTTGTTTTGGATAGAAATATCAGTGGTTGAGGGCTGAGCTAACTTCACTCTTGAATAAAGCCTCTAAAGCGGGCCAAGTACTCATGAATATTTTCTCCTTGTTTAGTATTCAACATTCTTTGAAGAATATCATAGGGTCTATGTAGTGTATCCGGGCATGAGTATAGTTTAGCACATGTCTCCCAAATTTTTTTAGTAGTATCAAGATGAATAACATTACTAGATACATGTTCTTCCATGATATTTATTAGCCAACCAATTACCAAAGTATCATTCTTCATCCATTTCATATAAAAAATATCATCTTCATCAACAGGTGGTCCTCGGGTAGTGAGGTGACCAAGTAGGTCTTTTGTTATAAGAAACCTCTGAACCGATGTAGACCAACTCATAAAATTTGGTACCCCACGTAAGGGTTTGGTGGTGATTCTTAGTATTTCACCTTTGATATTCGTATTTTCATCAACCAGGATAGGCCTTTCTTCAAAAAAATTTCTAATAATAACACCAAGTAGCACTTCTTCAATCTACTCGATGTATGGGAAAATTTAGCATCAACGCTAAATTATTATTCTTATTTTTTTCAAAAACCACTCAAAAGAGGCTCAATAACATTCTTCTATATCAGGGAACTCTAATCCCACGAAAAAAAGTCCAATAATCTGATTATGGACTGGTCTCGGTAGATAGAATTTCCAAATCGATAAAATTGTTTTGATAGCTCCTTCTAGATAGAGAAGCATGCATATCCACAACATAATAAGATGAAAGCATTCAAAAATTCATCCTTGAATCATCTTCTAAATTCTTAAAACAGTAGCATAAAAAAAACGTGAACACTTATCTCTCAGCTTGTGTTCTTCCTTCAGAAAAGAGCCTTCTTTGAGTGGTGTTGATCATCACTTCTCTATAGCATTCATTTTACGAGGGATCCTAAATATAATGGTCTGATACCATGTTGAATTTAGGATCCTTTTTCCATAATTCCAAGCAAGAGAAAGAAGAAAGAAAAAAGAGAAAAGGGAAGAAGAGCTCTCGGGAAGAGAGAAGAAAAAATAAAAGAGCAAAGAGAAGTTGTGCCAAGCAAAGGGAGAGAGAGAGAGAGACAGTTACTCAAGAATGAGATGTGTAACTTGATTAATTCTGAATTACAACACTTCTATTTATGGTAGAGGAGGAGGTAGAATCCTTATACAATTAACCTTTCAATCCTAATTACATTCCAACTCTAACTCTCTAAGATAAGTCTATTTAAACCAAACTACTAGAAGCATAATATAAGTTGAACTAGAACTTGTGCTTGCTTGGGTGAGAACTCTTCTTGGTGTCCCACATCCTCTAGGACTCTTCTTGGTGTCTCATGTCCTCATGGTGGGTCCTACCAACTCGAGCACCATGGTGGGTCCCACATTGTAACAGTGTTAAACTGTACTCTTGCCCGGATACTCTGCATAGGCCATATGACATTCTCCAAAGGACGTTGAATACTAAACAAGGAGAAAATATCCATGAGTACTTGGCCCGCTTTAGAGGATTTCTTCGAGAGTGGAAATTAGCTCAACCTTCAACCAAAAATATTTCTATCCAAGACAAGCAGAAGGAGACCTTAATTACTGCTATTTACCTTGCAAATATTAAACCCCATTTTGAAATTGCCAAGAGTCAATTTCTGAGTGCTTCTGCTATCCTCAAGTTTGATGATGTATGTGCAATACTAGTTTGCATTCTAGACATTTCTTCTTCAACTATTGAAGTATCATCCACTATATATTCCGATCATAGAGGATCATCATTTGACCACTGCCAAGGCCGAGGCAGAGTTTATAGAGAAGGCAGAGGAAGAGGTGGAAGGACTAGTACTGGCAAGGCAGATGGGAAAGAATGTACTAATTGAAAGATAGTTGGCCACATGTTGGGTTCTTCCCTTGCCATGGATCGAGTCACCCTTCTTTCTCTCTTCCCTTCATGGATGATCTTGACGTTGGAAGAGAATTCTTGTTTCTTGAACGAGTAATGGTGGAACTCAAATAGAACGAAGGAGCTTTGGAGAAGTTCAACCTTGGACCTCAAAGGGAGAATCTGACCTAGACCTCTAAGGGAGAATCTGACCTGTTAAATCTAATTTTTTCACTACTTGCCTCTCTTTTCCTTCACGTCTCCCTAAATAGGGCTGAGGACGGAAATACAAAGATGACCCATAGGTCAAGTGGTTCATGCCACATTACACTGAACCAACCCAAATTAAAATAAACCAAACAAAGTAAACCAAACCGAATTGAAATTACATGAAAAGTAAATTGACATAATTTAATTCCTATGCCTATGGATAAATCGTGATGCTATGGAGTCCATAACATCCACCCCCCCCCCCCCCCCCCCCCTAGAGAAAGAGCTTGTCCTCAAGCTCAAAGTATGGGTAGAGGGTGCGAAACGCCGCTAATGGCTCCCATGTCGTGTCATTGGGGTCAGCATCTGCCCATTGCACTAAGATCTCCCTATCACCCTGAAAATGGCGAGCTTGTAATACCTATGCCGGGGTAGAAAGTACCCGTCCCCCATGGAGTGGAGGTAGCAGGGTGTGCAGCAAAGGTGAATCACCTTGGAAGGCCTTTAATTGTGAGACATGAAAGACGTTGTGAATTCTGGCCTCTGGCGGAAGCTGCAATCGGTAGGCCACTATCCCAATGCGGTCCATCACCTGAAAGGGACCATAATATTTAGGAGATAGCTTGTGACGTTTGGAGGTTGTCAACGACAACTGCCTGGAGTGTTGGAGACGCAACCAAACATAATCTCCAGGAGAAAAGAAGACTTCCCAGTGCGTCTTGTCATAATACTTTTTCATAGAATGTTGTGCCTCCTGTAGATGAGTGCGCACCTCAGTGATGAATGTGTCCCTTTCAGCTAATGCTTGGTCCAAAGTGGCGACTTTAGAGGCCCCTGGTTCATAGGCTAAAAGATGGGGAAGTTCTCTACAATATACCACCTTGAATGGGGTAGTGCCGAGTGCGCTGTGGTAGGAGGTGTTGTAACAGAACTCAGTCCAGGCGAGCCACTTAACCCACCTCTTAGGTGAGTCCCCCATGAAACAACGGAGATACATTTCAATGGTTTTTTTGACGACCTCTGTCTAACCATCAGTCTGCGGATGGTAGGCTGAAGAAAAGGCTAACGTTGTGCCCTGTAACTTGAAGAGTTCTTTCCAGAAGGTACTTGTAAAGATTGCATCCCTATCACTGGTAATTGAATTAGGCATCCCATGTAAGCGGACAATGTTATCCATAAAAAGTTGAGCGACCTGAGCTGCAGTGTAAGGATGCGCCAGAGGAATGAAATGCCCATACTTAGAGAAACGATCCACCACTACAAAGATAACAGATTTACCCAACGAAGAGGGAAGTCCATCTATGAAGTCCATAGAAATATCATACCAGACCTATGACAGAAGCTGAAGTGGTTGGACCAACCCAGCTGGACTTAATGTTTAAGCTTTATTCCGTTGACAAGTCTGACAAGCCGCCACATAATCAGCTATACTACGCTTCATGCCCCTCCAATAAAATTCCCTACTGATCCAAAAATATATTTTTTGTCTGCCCTCATGTGTACTATCATGGAGGAGACTAAAATGTTGTTAATCAGAGGGGATGTGTTGTGTAGAAAAATTTTGTTTTTGTAGAGGACGAGATTGTCTTGAACCCTCCAATTGTTTGCTGTTGTCCCCTGCTAGATGTCCTGGCATAAGGAGATAATATCCGGGTACTATTGTGCCTCTTCCCGTATAGAATCCAACAAGAGAGCTCTGGGCTGACTGGTGGCATTTAATTGCGGCTCTGGAACGTCCGGGCGAGATAATGCATCTGCCCCTACATTCAAACTTCTCGGTTTATACTCGATAGAAAAGTCAAACCCCATAAGTTTACTTAACCAATGTTGTTGTGGTGAAGTAGTGAGACGCTGTTCAAGAAGATATTTGAGGCTGCAATGATCAATGCGAATAAAAAAAGAACGTCCCCATAGATAAGGGCGCCGATGCTGTATAGCTTTCGCCAATCCGATCAATTCCCTCTCATAAGCTGCCAACTTGTGGTGGTGTTGTCCCAGTTGGCAGCTAAAATAAGCAATCGGGTGGCCTGTTGGTGCAACACTGCTCCAATACCGCCCCCCGAAGCATCACATTTGACTACAAACGACTCATCAAAGTCGGGGAGCTGCAAAACTGGGGCTGATGATAAGGCGTCCTTCAATTGCTGAAAGGAATGAGTTGTTGTCTCTGACCAGGTAAAAGCATTTTTCTTGAGGAGATTGTTGAGCGGAGCTGAAAGTTGGCCATAGCTACGAATAAATTTTCTATAATACTCAGCTAGGCCCAAAAATCCTCTTATGGCTGTAATAGATGTAGGAATAGGCCAATCTGTGACCGTCTGTATCTTATTCTGGTCTACCTTCACCCCCGCTGCTAAAATAATGTGGCCCAAGTATGCCACTTCTGATGTGCCCATAGAACATTTGGACCGATTTAAAACCAAATGATGTGAACGTATAAGAAAAAATACCTGGAGAAGGTGCTAAAGATGTTCTTCTCAGCTATTGCTATAGACCAAAATATCTTCAAAAAATACCAATACGTATTTTCTCAAGAGAGAGGAAAATACCTCATTCATGAGGGCCTGGAGTGTCGAAGGCGCATTTGACAGACCAAATGGCATTATGAGGAACTCAAAATGGCCGTGATGCGTGCAGAACGCTGTTTTCTCCACATCTGATGGATGAACTCGGATTTGATGATAGCCAGATTTCAAATCGAGTTTAGTAAAAATAGTAGCTCCAAGTAGCTCGTCTAACAGCTCGTCCACCACTGGAATAGGAAATTTATCTTTAATCATATGGGCATTGAGTTGTCGGTAATCCACACAGAACCTCCATGACTTATCATGCTTGCGGACTAGTAATACCAGTGAGGAAAAAGGAGACCTGCTAGTCTGAATAACACAAGTTCCTCCTCAGGTAGTATTTCTTCTCCATCCTCCCACAGACATATACTGAATAATTGTTTGCAGTGGTGTCCAATGACGTATTGTTCATCATAATTAAAACATAGGCCCATGGCCTTTCTCTGCTCCATTTCCTGTCTAGTAAGTTTTTTGAAGTAAGGAGCAGCTGGAGCCGAATTAGAGATGTCTGGGCATGGGGCTGCACTGTCTCTAAATCGTGGAGGTCCATAGGAAGGGTTTGGCGCTGAGGCATTGTGCCTCCCTGGCCAAGCTGGTTTTCTGACTAGTGACTCCTTTAGAACACACTGCTTGTGCTCAATTGCCCTGGCTAAATTCATTGCGTGGTCTAAATCTGTAGGAGCATGTAATTCAACTTCTAATCTCAGAGATTTTGTCAAACCAGCAGTAAAAATATGAACATACTGTGTGTGGCTAACAAACTGGTTTGCTCGAGCTAACCTTTCCTGGAAGGTCTTTTGGTACACCTCTAGTGATCTAGTTTGTTTGTAATTGATTAATTCTCCCAATGGATTGCTACTAGCTGGAGGACCAAATCTCATCATGCAATACTGTCTAAAAGTTTCCCAATCCTGAACCACTTGGTCATTTCGGAATTGGTGGTACCATAGAAGCGCTTCATCGAGCATGTGGTAGGCGGCCAAATACACTTTCTCATCCGCAGGTGTTTTTTGATGATAAAATAACTGATCACACTTGGCTAACCAAATCAAAGGGTCCTTAGACCCATCATACATTGGAAAGTCAAGTTTTAAATACCTAGGCACAGTGTTTGGTCCTTGAACGGTAGGCCCCAAATGGAGATGGTGTTGACGCATTGGTGGTTGTAGGGGAGGTGGTGGGTGGAATTGATGGTGGTCGGCCGGTGGAGAGTAGGCAGCTGGTGGTTGGGATCGTGTATCATGGTCTTCTTGTCGCCGGAGGAGAGCTTGGTTGGCAGCATCCATTGATTTGATTGCCTCACGCAAATAAGTGGTTGTTTGACGCACCTCTTCCAGGGCATGAGTCTGGTTATCTGTCCTCTGCCTAGTATCTTCCACTAACTGTCTCAAATCGTCAGGGGAAGAGGAATCCCCAAGGGTGGACCTGTCTGATACCAAGATGTTAGGTTCTTCCCTTGCCATGGATCGAGTCACCCTTCTTTCCTCTCTTCCCTCCATGGATGATCTTGACGTTGGAAGAGAATTCTTGTTTCTTGAACGAGTAATGGTGGAACTCAAATAGAACGAAGGAGCTTTGGAGGAAGCTCAACCTTGGACCTCAAAGGGAGAATCCGACCTAGACCTCTGAGGGAGAATCTGACCTGTTAAATCTAATTTTTTCAATACTTGCCTCTCTTTTCCTTCACGTCCCTCTAAATAGGGTTGAGGACGGAAATACAAAGATGACCCATAGGTCAAGTGGTTCACGCCACATTACACTGAACCAACCCAAAGTAAACCAAACTGAATTGAAATTACATGAAAAGTAAATTGACATAATTTAATTCCTATGCCTATGGATAACTCGTGATGCTATGGAGTCCATAACACCATACTATAGATCAATGCTATTACAAGGATTACAAGGCATGTAGTTACTGTGGATAATATGGTTATTATAAAGAAATATGCTATAAAGCCAATAGATAGTTAGAATTGACAAAGGCTAATCAAGCCTTGGTAAGTGATAAAAACCACAAAATCAGTAGCACATAAATTTTTTACTGATGAAGAGTATGAGCTATTTTAGAAAATGAAGACAATGTTGGATTCTTCTCCTAGTTCCTCTATCACTACTGTTGCCACTACTGCTACAGGTATGCTATCTTCCTCATCTTCATCCAAGATAATTGACTCAGGACCCACTGAGCATCTTATAGGTAACAAAAATTTATTACATTCTCTATCTCCGAGTCTTTCACACAAGTTTGTTACCATAGCTGACGGTTCTCAAACCAAAGTCCAAGGGAAAGGTTCCACTTATGTCACACCATCCCTTCCGCTCCTTGATATTCTTTTCGTTCCTACTTTCCCTTTGAATCTATTATTTGTTAGTCAGCTGAAAAAATATTTTAATTGCTCTGTTACCTTCTCACCACTTCATGTGTCTTTCAGGATCTTAGAATGAAGCAGGTGATTGGTGGAGGCCAAAAATGAATATGGTTTCCACTACTGAAAATGAGACACAGTTATGGCACAATCGATTGGGACATCCATCTGCACAGTCTCTTCATTATATATTTCCTTCTCTTAAAGTAAGGTCAAAATTTCATTGTGAGGTTTGTCAATTGAGTAAACATCAAAGTAGTACATACTCTCCTCGTCCAAAGATTAAAAGCGTTACTCCATTTTCTTTAATTCATACTGATGTTTGGAGTCCCTTGAGTGTCTCCAACATTTCTCAGGCAAAATATTTTATTACATTTATTGATGATTTCACTCACACAACTTGGTTGTGTATATTTAAGGAGTGTTCTGATATACCATTTATTTTTAGTCATTTCATGCTATGGTACTCACACAATTTGGTCAGAAAATAAAAATTCTTCAGTCTAATAATGCCAAAGAATATGTTTCCAAAGACCTTGACTCTTCTTGTCAAGAAAATGGCATTATCCATCAAACATCATGCCTCTACATTCCTCAACAAAATGGTGTTGCCGAATGGAAAAATCATCATATTCTTGAGGTAGCTCGAGGTTTATTATATGCCATGAATATTCCATACTTTTATTGGCCTCATGCAGTCCTTACGGCTTGTTTTCTTATAAATCGTCTACCATCCTCAGCTCTTGATAATAAATCTCCTTACTCTAGATTATTACCAAATGTTGATCCATTTTGAAAGTCTTTGGATGCCAATGTTTTGTTCATAATTCATTTCCTAGACATAGCAAACTTGATCCTAAATCTATCAAGTGTATCTTCTTCAGATACTCATGCACACAAAAGGGTTATGTTTGTTATAGTCCCACTCTTCCACGTTTATTTGTGTCCAGTGATGTAACATTTTTTGAAGACTCCTCATTTTATTCTGATAGTGCTCCTCCTAGTCTGTCCTCAGTACCAGGTTCCCCTTGACCGGTTGTGCCTCGTGATACATTGATTATTCAACCCCCAGAGCAAGTGGCTGACACCTCACCTACCAAGTTAACAGATCCAACAGAGGTAAGTCCTTCATCACCAGTTATTTTTGGCCCTCAATATGATACTTATCCTATTTCTATAAGGAAATAACCTAGATCATGCGCTAAAACTTCTTCTTCTCATCTCATTTCAAATTTTATGTCTCATCATCGCCTCTCACCGTTATGTTATCAGTTTATTTCTTTTTTTCCTCCATATCTATTCCATAGTCCTATCAAAAGACTTTACAACATCCAGGGTGGAAAGCACCAATGGATGAAGAAATGAAGGCACTTAATGACAATCAGACATGGTCACTAGTTCCTCTTCCAACAGATAACAAGCCCATTGGTTGCAAGTGGGTTTGTAGTGTCAAACATAATCTTGATGGATCAATTGCACGACTGAAGGCTTGACTGGTTGCCAAAGGTTATACTCAGTGTTATGGAATTTATTATGAAGAAATCTTCTCTCCATTGGCAAAAATGAACTCGGTACGTATATTATTATCTCTAGCGGCCAATTCATCATGGCCGATATATCAACTTAATGTGAAAAATGCATTTCTGAATGGGGATATTAAAGAAGAAATTTATATGCAACAACCACCTGGGTATGTGGTTGAGGGGGAGTCAGTATGCCGCCTAAAAAATCTCTATATGATTTAATGCAGTCCCCTCGGGCATGGTTTGAGAAATTTAGTCAAACTCTCATACGGGCTGGCTTTTACAGTTGCTCTGGAGATCACTCAGTATTTATTGAAAATACATCGAGAGGTAAGGTAATTCTGGTTGTATATATTGATGATATCATTTTAACTGGTAATGATTCTGAGGGCATCCAGAAAACAAAGAAAAATATATGTGCTGAATTCAAGATGAAGGATCTTGGACTACTCAAATATTTTTTGGGTATTGAAGTATTACAATCCAGACATGGGATTATGCTATCCCAAAGGAAGTATGCCCTTGATCTACTAGAGGAGACAGGAATGATGGGATGCAAACCAGCAAACACTCCTATGGATTCAAATACAAAATTATGTGGAGGCACTGGAGAAGATGTAGATATTGGGAAATATCAAAGACTAGTGGGAAGACTTATTTACCTGTGTGTAACAAGGCCGGATATATATATGCAGTAAGTGTGGTAAGTCAATACATGCACAAGCTACAACTTAGTCATTGGAAAGCACTTGAAAGGATACTACGAAGTCTGAAAGGAGCTCCATGAAGAGGGCTTCTCTATAAAAACCATGGTCACTTCAACATCGAATGATTCTCAGATGCAGACTCGGTCGGATCCCTGAATGACAGAAAATCTACTTCGGGATTTTGTACGATGGTTGAAGGAATTTGGTTACATGGAAAAACAAGGAGCAAAATGTAGTAGCACGGTCTACTGGAGAAGCAAAATATAGAGCCATGGCACACACTGTTAGTGAACTTCTATGGATAAGATCCCTTCTCACTGAATTGGGATTCTACAAAGAAGCTCTAATAGATCTATATTGTGATAATCAAGCAGCAATACACATTACATCGAATCCAGTCTTCATGAAAGAACAAAGCATATTGAAGTGGACTGCCATTTTATATGAGAAAAGTTCCAAGCAGGTTTTTGTTTTTTATCTCTAAGGCATATATCATCACTAAGTCAAGTTGCAGATATTCTCACCAAGCCGGTCACTCACAAGATTATGTCAACCATATGCAGCAAACTGGGAATTTATGATGTTTTCTCACCCCGAGCTTGAGGGGAGTGTTACAATGTGGGACCCACCATGGTGTTCGAGCTGGTGGGACCCACCATGAGAATGTGGGAAACCAAGAAGAGTCCTCACTCAAGCTAGCACGGGTTAAGGAGTTAAGAAACACAGGTTGAAATGAGTTAGAAGACTTGAAGATCAAGTGGGACCCAAAAAGATACCACAAGCTGGTAACATTATCAATATGAGCTGGAAGATCATGTGAGACCCACAAGGATAAGGCCACGAGTTGGCCTCCTCCCTTATATTCACGTGATTGAAGAAAGAGTTCTAGTTCAACTCATATTAGTCTTCTAGTAGATTGTTTTGATAAGACTTATCTTAGAGATTTAGAGTTGGAATGTAATTAGGAGATTGAAAGGCTAATTTTATAAGGACTCTATATCTTCCTCTACTATAAATAGAGGCGTTGTAATTCAGAATTAATCAAGTTATACATCTTCTTCTTGAGTTAATCTATCTCTCTCTCTCTCTCTTTGCTTGGCACACACCTCTCTTTTCTCTTTCCTTCTCTCTACCCGAGAGCTCTTCTTCCCATTTTCTTCTTTTTCTTTCTTCTTTCTCTTGCACAGAATATTGGAAAATGGATCCTAAATTCAGCATTCTCTTTAAATTGGTGGGGAAGGGGGTGCTGCTATTGGAGTTTTATGATCTTTATACGAGGAGCATCTTGAGTTGCAGCCCAAGATGTCAGAGAGAAACACCTGTAAATGTGAGATTTCTCATGTAAACTATTTTATCTTTATAGTGGATTACTGCAGCGATGGAAGATATGATGTAGTCTCACCTTGAAGCAAACCTGTATAAATCTTGTTGTTCTTTTTCGTACTTGTTTTTCCCTTCTTCCGTATTTATTATTAATGCTTTTGGTACTTTGGAATTAGGGCATCTAATTCCTAACAAATTTGTGCTACCAGACTTTGTTCTCAACCTGTCTTTATACAGGGCACCTTCATTGATGATCATGTCCTTGCTCCTGATAACCTTATGACTTTGGTCATCCCAGAAGCGATAACCAAACTCAGTACCACCATAGCCGATAAAGAAACATATCTTAGATTTAGCAACAAGTTTACTTCTAAGAATTAATATGAATATAAGAAACACGACAAAAAACTTTCAAGAAGGAAAGGTTTACCTCTTTGCTGTTGTAGACCTCTTCTGGTATTTTACAATCCAATGGTGTTGAGCGAGTTCTATTGATCAAATAGGCAGTGGTGCCAATAGACTCAAACCAGAACATCTTTGGCAATCCTGAACGCAATCTCATGCTCTTAGCAAACTTGTTCGAAATCCTATTCATCCTCTCTGCCACACCATTCTGTTGAGGTTTTCCAGGAATGATCTTCTTCATCTTGATTCCATTATCAACATAGTACCACTTGAAATCATCATCTATGTATTCTCACCCATTATCTAACTGCAGGCACTTCACCTTCAAATCTGTCTAATTCTCAATCATTGCTCTCCATCTCTTGAATGTATCAAAAACAAGGGCCCCAAACATCAGTGTGAACCAACTCCAATTTTGTTGTCTTTTGTTCCTTTCCAGCCTTAGAAAAGCTAACCCTTTTCTGCTTGCCAAAAATAATGCCTTCACACAAACTGTTGTTTACATTTTTCAACCCCGGTAGCTTCCCTTTGGACTGAAACACTTTCATTGCCTTCTCACTCATGTGACCGAGCCTATAATGCCATAAATCAAAATCAGTCACAACATCAAAAACTACAACTAGAAGTGATGTAAAGAGTTCCGGTTTTAACTCTTCATGTAATAACCATGGCTCCCATACTGACTTTCCATGTAGTACCATTAAAAGTCACATTATGACCTTTGTCATCAAGCTGCCCTATTGAGATCAGATTATGCATCAATTTTGGTACATGTCTCACCTTGTGAACTTTCCACACTAACCTGTTTGACATTCTCAAACTGACATTACTAATACCGATAATATCCAAAGGTTCTCCAGATACACCTTCCCTTGATCTCCCACAACATCTCTGTTATGCACAC
The DNA here is from genome assembly GCF_029961685.1 of Aristolochia californica. Taxonomy (NCBI): domain Eukaryota; kingdom Viridiplantae; phylum Streptophyta; class Magnoliopsida; order Piperales; family Aristolochiaceae; genus Aristolochia; species Aristolochia californica. Next base: position 8,992,133 of record NW_027182214.1, on the reverse strand, counting down.
AATAACATTATTATTTTATTATTTTTACTTTATTTTATTTCAGTTTTAGGTCACAATGGTATTTTTGGAATTATTTATTTATAGGGGTATTTTAGGAATATTTTATTTATAGCGGTATTTTTGTAATATTTTATAGTAAACCCTAACCGGGTGAACCCTATTTAAGGGGTAAGAGTAATGAGAAGGAGAAGGATTGAAGCATTGAAAATTAGGTTAAATCTAGCGTAAACAAACTTGAGATCACCTTCTTGATCTCGAGGTTAGGGTTTTCCTCAAAAACCCACGTATTCTCTCATCCTCCATTGATCTTCGTCTTCCCCATGTCTTCCTACTATCCCTATAATAATGCATGGAAGACCCGTAACCCATGGCAGACCCAAAATCCTCCCAACGAATCCTTATGTCAGATCCGGGACCGTAACAACTGGTATCAGAGCGGGAACACGATGAACCAAGAAGATGAAATAGTGGCGATGCACAGACAAATCAGAGAAATGGGTGTAGTAGGCATTGGAGCGGAACGAATACAAAAATGGCATGTAGCCTTGTTGAAGTATTTTTTATCAACGGAGCAACGAGAGGTAGTCGCTCGAGAAGCTTTCTCGGCCGAGCAGGAAACTCCAGTGACGGCCCCGTCAAAATTGATTTCCGGATCATGGAAATTTGACTAGCAGTGCGTATGCACAGACGGGAAAGCAACAGAAGTCTCGGATGGGGAAACAAACCACGGGTCAAAAAAATCAAAACATTCGTCTGAAATCTCTACGGAGGATTTGGGAGCAACCTCAGATCCGGACAAACAGAAGACGCAAGAACTCGAAGAGTTCTCTGTATCTCCGGTGGCGGCGACAACCGATGGGGATTCAAAAATTCCAAAAATGGAAGGGTATTCAACACACCCTTCGTCCGAAAATCGGGAATGGGAAAAACTCCCCGCACTCTCGCAATCAAATGAAAAATCGGAAGGGAACAGGAGATTTCATCGGTACCGTAGGCAAAATTTCAGCAAGGGATCTCTATTTCGGGGGGCTGAGAAACAGCAATTCACACGTTTTTGAGAGCCCTCTATCTCGGAACCTCTCCAAGCGGCAAAGCCCCAACGGGCTGCCATTTGCCACCAAAAAAGCAGGCAACTCCGTCGATGCCATGAGAGAGGTAGGAGACGACCGTCGCCCGCCTGCGTCGGTGCCATGAGGAAAGGATCCGCTGTCGCAACCTACGACTGCAATGTTCCAGAGCAACAGAAGGAAGAAGACGGGTTCCAATTAAATTTTCCTAAGTTAGAAAAATTTAATCAGCGTCTACGCAGTAAGCTGAGTCTCGCGCCGCAACGGGCGGACCGACCCTAGTCAACCCAGACCAACTCGGACCAGATCAACTCAAGTAAGAAAAAACAAAAAAATACAAAAATACAAAAAATCTTTCTCTAGTTGGTTGCTCTCTGATACCGAGGTTGACACTTGCAAAGGGATGGCACTATCGGCACGGGCTCGCAGACCTCCTTCGAGCTTGAGGACAAGCTCGTTCTTCCCCATGTCTTCCTACTATCCCTATAGTAATGCATGGAAGACCCGTAACCCGTGGCAGACCCAAGATCCTCCCAACGAATCCTTGTTTCAGATTCGGGACCGTAACAATCTCCATGATCTCACGGTGTGCGGTGGTGTGAAAAGAATCACTTGAATCTAACACCCTAGAGAAACAATAGATCTATCAACCGACAAGAGCAAAGCATATTTTACTTCTTCAGTCACCACATTTGCTGCAACATTTTTCTTTTCATCCTTCTTCGGTGCTCTGTTGTTCTTCTTTATGTGACCAAACTTGCCACAATTTCAGCACTCCACATTCCATCCAAATTTGGACTTGCTTCTTCCATTCCTTGATTTCCCTCTACTACTGCCCTTGTTGGAATTCCTCTCGAAGTTCCTGCCCCTAGTATCGACACTTAGGATAGAATTAGATGTCGAAGATTCTTCAAAGACCTTACTACGAACTTCCACAGCAAGAATGATATCCCAAACATCATTAAAAATCAACTTCATGTGGCCTACATAGTTGCCAATAGCAACTCTCATAGGCTCCCAACAATTTGGTAGAGACGCCAAAAGAATTAAATCATGAACCTCATCATTAATTTTAATCTGAACGGAGGTCAATTGATTGACAATCGTGCTAAATTTATTCAAATGTACTACCACTGATGTATTTTTTTCATATTTAAATTGAAAAGTTTTCTTCATGAGATGTACCTTATTATTTTTGGAAGGCTTCTCATACATATCTGACAAAATCTTCATCATCCCCGTTGTGGTTTTCTCCGAAGCAACGTTCTTCGACAATGTTAGTTGGACTACTCCCAACACCTATCTGTCAAGAAGATTTCACTCATCATCTTTCACACCTTCTAGTTTCATATCCATAAGTGGTGAGTGTAGTTTTGTACTATATAGATAGTCTTCGATCTGCATCCTCCATAATGCAAAATCCATACCATCAAACTTGTAGATACCTAGTGTCGATCCTTCTCTGCCAGTCATTGCTCTCAATCATGAACCAAAGCTCTGATACCACTTGATAGGAATTAGATGCCCTAATTCCAAACTAACGAGAGAAATAGTAATAATTGTGGAAGAAGGAAAATCAAGCACGAAAAAAAAAAACCAGATTTATATAGATTCGTCTCAAAGTGAGACTACATCCTATCTTTCACTGATGCAGTAATCCACTATGAAGTTAAAAATAGTTTACATGAGAGATCGCACACACATACAAGTGTTGTTTTTCTCAATCTCTCTCGGCCGAAACTAATGCTCCTCCGATGATAAAACCCTAATAGTGGTGCCCCAAATATAAAGAGGAAACTAGGGCAACCACAATACAAGAGTAAAACTCCCAAACATAGGGCGTTGATCCGTGTACCGAGTCAACGTAGGACGTTGATTAGCCTCCACAACTTAACATGTCTTACATGACTCTCACAATAATAAAATATATAGAGCCAAAATTATTATGGAAGGAGGTCTCATAGAAGAGTTTCAATTTAAAGGTATTTTAGTTATGTTAGTCTTCTATTTACGTTGAGTTGTTTAATTATGGACAAGGGTAGTTGATTTTAGGAATTAAATGCCCTAATTCCAAACTAACGAGAACAATAATAAAAATCGCAGAAGAAAGGAAAATAAAACACGAAAACAAATAACAAGATTTATATAGGTTCGCCTCAAGGTGAGACTACATCATGTCTTCTACTGCTGTAGTAATCCACTATGAAGATGAAAAAGTTTACAAGAGAAATTGAACACTTACAGGTGTTTATCTTTAACCTCGCAAGCTACAACTCTAAATGCTCCTTGGATTAAGATGATTAAACCCTAAAAGTGGTGCCCCTCAATTAAGAAGAGAAAATTAGGGCAACCGCAAAACAAGAGTAAAATTCCCACACTCAAGGGTCCCCACACGTGTAAGTGTGTGTGATCTCTCTAGTAAAGTATTTCATTTTCGTAGTAAATTACTGTAGCGGCGGAAGACAAGACATAGTCTCACCTTGAGGTGAACCTGTATAATCTTGTTGTTTGTTCTCATGCTTGTTTTTTTCCTTCTTTCGCATTTATTATTATTGCTCTCGTCAGTCTGGAATTAGGGCATCTAATTCCTAACCTTGGGCTCAAATAACATGTACCAAATAGGAAATTATATAACAATGGATAACCAATAGGTAGTAAAAGTCCTTCAGAGCAATTAGGACACATAAGATAATCTACAACAAGTCCATCCTTAAATAAGGAAGTTATGCACCAAGTAATAAGTTGAGGATAATCCAGGGTAATTATCAAGTCGGAGTCAAGCCGGTAGCATATAACAGATAGCAGTTAGTAGCTTTGAGAGTGAGTGAGTGAGTCAATCTAAGTAATAGATTGCAAATAATAAGTTGAACCAAGAGTTGTTTAATAATCAATAAATCAAACAATCTTCAATGTGTTCATTCTTCATACTTCTCCTATTTCTCCCTCAAGTTGGGAGATAATGTTGATGATCCCAGCTTGAAGTCAACAAATATTTTGCAAGCTCAAGTGCTAATCCACCTCTTGTATGATCAAGTAAAAGAAGGCTAGTATCAACAACTTCACAAGCACAAATATTGTAAACCAAGTAACTCAAGCCAAGCCAAATATTTCAATCTTTTCTTTCCTTAATATTTTAGGCAAGGATACCAAATCAAATTCTTTATAATCTTTCAAAATACCAAAAACAATTGTGGAAGGAAAAATATTCTAAATAAGGTAGTTTACTCCTTCAATTGGTGCCAATTTAGGAATCAAAGAAGACACCTTTCCTTCCTTTTTTTTCTTGAAATCTTTGAGCAAGACAATCATTGACAAATAAATCAAACAAATTTTCTAAAAATACGATGATCTTATAATGATTCTTTCCAGATATTTTTAGCTAACAAACAAAAAATTTTCGAGGGTAGTTCATGAGATATTTTCCTGAAATTGTTCATAAAAAACAGAAAGTCAAAAAGTTAAGCAAAAAACTCGGCTTCAATCCGAATCTTCGCATGCAACATTATACCTGCATTACCTTTGATTCTTCCAATACTAATATCTCCTTAAATATAGATCAGAATGATATGAAATTATCTCATTATGAAACTAGACTTAAATAAATTTCCACGAAGTATATCTTCTCTTCATAAAATATTCTTATTATTAGATAAATAATCTAATAGATTTTGGATTATGTCATTTGGCCTAACTGAGTACTCTTTCTTCTTTTGCCAGCATTACCATTGACTCTTCTGAGATTGATATCTCTATCTAAAAAATTCAAAATGAGAATTGGTTGAATAGGTAAGAAAATATACTTACGGATATTTCTTTTTATATATAATTCTCCATATAAAGTCTCCTTATTGATGGCATAAAATGGCTCAAAATTCAAAGCTTTATGCTATTGCATGAAACTTTTTTGTTGCCTTACCTTTTCTACTTCAGAAGTCAATTTCTATTTATAGAAAAAAATTATTTTAATGATTTTTTTTTATTTGGAAACTAGACTAAAATATCTTTCCAACAGTACACATTTTTCTTCATGAAAAGTATGTCAAGAGAGTGAAAAATCCATTGAAATATAGAAATTGAGAAATAAGACTTAAGGAAAAAATGAGAAACTCCTCTTTTTTTTTTCTCTTCTTCTTCCTCCATTTCTTCTCCATATTGTTTTCCTTTTACATCTTAGATCATTTCCCACTCTAATACCATGTTAAAACTTAGTATTCCATGATGTATAATCATAGTAGAAGAGAATTATGGGGTGAGAAGAAGAAGAATTCCATGATGTATAATCATAGTAGAAGAGAATTATGGGGTGAGAAGAAGAAGAAGAGTCGTGGAGAGAAGGTTTTAGGAGGAGAAGAGGAAGAGTGAAGAATTTGGAGAAAAGAGGAGGAAGATCAGGGTAATGGACTTGCTCAAACCCTCCCCCCTTAAGTTGTATTTATAGATATCAAAAGTACTAATATTACATGAATACCCTTCACCCTATTAAGAGTGAATAAGAGACAAAAATCATAAACTAATCACATCAGTGCAATATTTGCCTCTTTATTTACCATCATGCCACCACTGTGTGGGCCTGTGGGCCTATGGGCCTTTTCCTTGGTCTGTGGACTTGAGCTCATCTTCCACACACTTGGATGTGTGGGCCTTTCTTTCATGTAGTTTGGAGCCCATCTTCCAACACATGGAGTTTCCAATAATTTTCCATAGTATGGTTGACCTTCGATATTGAGAGCATCCATGGTTATCTATTTTGGGTGGGCTAGTCCTTCCACCTCTTTCGTGGCCTCCTCTATAACTTCTACTATGGCTTTGGTTGGTAGAATATGTGCTCATATTACTGAAGTACTTGGCTGATGATATTTCATTAAGAGAGGTGGAAGAAAAATCCGAAATTATGAGTAAAGTGGCGCATACGCCATCAAATGTTGCAATAGTAGAGGAGCTAAGAAGTTGAGTTTTAGTAACCTCAAGATAAAGCTTAATATTTTCTAAACAAATAACAGTTTCTAAGGCTTCCTTCTGCTTGTCTTGAACAAAGACATCGGAGGAGTTAGGCTGGACTAGCTTCCATTCTGGAATGAGGCCTTTGTATCTTCCTAAGTACTCATGTAAGTTATCTCCTTGTTTAGTATTAAACATACTTTGGAAGACATCATACAACTTTTGTAGGTTGTTTGTGCTAGAGTACATTTTGAGACACATATCCCAAATCTGTTTAGTTGTATCTTAGTGGAATAAATTGTTGGCTACATGCTCCTCCATGTTGTTTATGAGTCAACTAATCACCAAGGTGTCATTTTTCAACCACTTATTATAAGTACTATCTTCCTCATCAATAGGTGGTCCGAGCTTGGTTAGGTCACCTAGTAGGTCTCGGGTAATAAGAAAATTCTTAACCGATTTTGACTAGCTCGATTAATTTGATAACCATCTCAAGGTTATAGTGGTAATCTTGAGGATATCACTCTAACTACCAATGTGTTCTTCAGTCATAAGATAAAAGTCAAGAGTGATAATTTACTCAAAAAAATAAATAAGCTTCAATAACCGAGAATCAAGCCTAGCCAAAATCCAATATGCTTGACAAGGTAAACCAACTCGGGTAAAATGAGGAAGAATCTGAACTTAACTAGCCCTTTAAGCAAGAAAAATATCTACTAGGCAAGGAATTCTGGACAAAAAATATTTTAATAAGACCTCTTATTAAAGAGGAAAAAAATCAATCAAGAACACCAAATCATCAAGGAATCAATTTTCTCTTTCTTGCCGATAGACTAAGATCTTCAAGATATTTCCAAAAATACTTGTCTTTTCCTTCCCTTGACGTTCCCCTAAATAGGTTTGAGGACAGAATTACAAAAGAGACCCATATGTCAAGTGGTTCACGCCACCTTACATCTAAACCGAACCAAACCAAAGTAAACCAAACCAAACAAAATGAAATTACATTAAAAGTAAATTGACATAATTTAATTCCTATGCCTGATAACTCGTGATGCTATGGAGTCCATAACAGAAAGCACCTTCTCTTAACTTCATTCAACACCTTGCATTGAGGGGAAACTAAAATACCTTGAAAAACACTTTCAATAGTCTTTCATCATCAATAGTATTGAAGTTTGAATGGAGCTGTTGGAAGATAGGGCCCAAGTCCACATGACCAAGGAAGGCCCACATATCCAAGTGTGTTAGAAGATGGGCCCAAGCCCATAAGACCAAGGAAGACCTATGCATCCAAGAGATGTAGAAGACGGGCTTAAGGCCCAAAAATCAAAGAGAAGACCCATAGGCCCTCATACAATTATGGCATGATGGTAAATGAAGGGTCATCTCACAGAGATGGCATTAATTTAATTAAGTTAAAGTTCTAGGGTTAGCACCCTAAACCCTAAGTTTAGGGGTATTATTGTAATATAGTAGTGTTAGAAGATGGGCTCAAGCCCACAAGCTCATGGCTAGAAGCCCACACGTCAAAGGAGTGGCAAAGTGGTTATTTATGATATGTTCCATAAGGATGGCATGGAGATGTAAATGCATTGTCTTAGTATGTCTTTTAATCTATTGAGTTGTAACCCTAAGGGCTTTGTAACACTATAAATAAAAGCATTAGCTAAGAGGTAAGGGATTCAATCCTTCTCCTCTCTTTGGCAAAACATCCAGCCACCCTCTCTTCTCTTTTGACGCATTCTCTCCTTCCCTTAATCCAAACTCTCCTCTTAATTGTCCTTCTCCTTTCTCCCTCTTCTCTCTCTTCTCTCCTTCTTCTTCCACGCTAACCTAGAGTCATTCTCATGGGGTCCTAACTTCTACATGGTATCAAAGCAAGGTTAGGATCCTTATTCAAGTAGTTATGTTATCCATTCAAGAAGTTGTGTATAGAAGAAGGAGTTCTGCCATGAAGATATAGGTAAAATTTCATTTTTTTTTTTTTACATATTCTCTCGTTATGGTTTCAAATTTTTTTCCTCTCTTCTTGAATTGTTGATTCATGTCAAGGTAAGATAATCTTCATAAACATTGTTTGCATATTCTCTCGTTATGGTTTCAAATTTTTTTCCTCTCTTCTTGAATTGTTGATTCATGTCAAGGTAAGATAATCTTCATAAACATTGTGAAGATCTATCGTGTATGACTAAAAGGATATCGTAGTCTTGATCATCTTGTAGCACAATTACATAATTGATCAATTGTTGCTTTTTTTTGGTTTGTTATTTGGATTCAGTTACCTTTATGTAACGGGAATCACACATTGTTGCTATGGGATTCTAGCATATGTTGTTGTCAATTCTATAATCTAATGTTACTCATGGGAGTGTGTCATGTTGTTGGATGCCCGTTATATGTTTGATGAAATTCTAGCACTCACTTATTCTTATTATTTGTTGTGTTTGAACTTCAGCAATTGAATCTTTTGTTTTGTTGAAGTATTCTCATGAGTTGGGGTTTCTTTTGCCAAGAAAAGCCTTGTCTAAAGTTGCTCTCGGTTTTGTGGTTGAGTTTGGATTAAGGATAAGAGTTGCATCTATTCTCTTCTCTATATTTTTTTTATAAATATAAGAGAACTTGAGTAGTGGCTGGTTCTTGTTATCACTTGACAAAAGCACCAATTTTTCCATGATTTGGTGCTTATTCTCATGAAAATATTCTCTACTTAGTTTTGGTGGCTAATTTGGCCTACGGGTGCTTCAAATTACGTTGTGTAATTGTTATTTGAGCCCCTTTGGCAATTGACCTTACTAGCTGATTTGCGTCAACATGGAGAGTGGACATATGAGTAATAAGAGTGACATAGTCCGAATTACTACAATTCCACTAAGAGGTCTTTCCAATTACCTCAGCTGGTCACAATCGGTACGGAGGATTCTCATTACTCGCGACCTTCTCAATCATGTTATCAAAATCCCTCCTCCGATTGATGAAGAAGATGAAGTCTACCATAAATGGGTCAAAAATGATAACATGGTTATCAGTTGGCTTATTAATAGCATGGAAGAGCATGTTTCTAACAATGTGGTCCACTTGGAAACTTCAAAGGATATTTGGGACACATGTGCTAAGCTCTATTCTAGTACCGCCTCCTTGCAAAGAGTATATGATGTTTTCCAACGTATGTTGGCAACCAAACAAGGAGATAATATCCACGAGTTTCTGGCCCGATTTCGTGGCCTTCTCCAAGAATTAAAAATTGCTCAACCATACTCTACCGACATTGTTGCCCAAGAAAAACAGCGCAAGGCCTTGGCAGCGACTATTTGCATTACCAATATTAAGCCATATCTAGAGGTGGTGACTATGACTCAGCTTCTTAGTTCCTCTGCCCTTTCCTCTTTCGATGACATCAGTGCAACGTTGTTACGGATTCCTGATCCATCTCCTCCTTCTCCGATTGATGCTCCATCAACTATGTTCTCTGATAATCAGGGTACATCATCCCCATTTCGAGGACGTGGCAGAAATACAAGAGAAGGCCGCAATAGAGGTGGTCGAAAGGGTCTGACCCATTCCCGTACTGAGCCTCGATTGTGCACTTACTGTGGTGGTCAAAACCACCTTGTGGATTCATGCTAGAAACTCCATGGTAAGCCTGATAGGGTGACAGCCAATCCAGCCTCAATTAGTGTTGAGAAAAAAGAGGACAAGACTGATTCTCATTCTGGGAATGTGACTATCTCTTCGGAAGACTATGATGTAATTCAGAAGTTGAAATCCTTATTGGATCAGTTCTCCACTCCACCAGACCCTACTGCTGCCACTACCATTGCCTCAGGTATGCTTTCTTCTACTTCAACCCCTTCCTCTTGGATCATTGACTCTGGGGCTTCCAAACACTTGTCAGGTAACAAACACATGCTTCATTCATTGTCTTTATGTCTTCCTTATAAATTGGTCACTATTGCTAATGGTTCCCAAACCAAGGTGTTTGGCAAGGATTCCTCCTCTCTTATCATGTCTATTCCTCTCAAAGATGTTTTATTTGTTCCTCAATTTCTGTTAAATTTGCTCTTCGTTAGTCAATTAACCAAACAATTGAATTGTTTTGTCACCTTTTCACTATCTTCGTGTATATTTCAGGATCTAACTACAAAACAAGTGATTGGTGGCGGCCATGAAAAAGGGGGTTTATATTATTTTACTCTTCCACCAGTAGCTACTATTTCATCCACTACATCCGAGGCTCAAATGTGGCACAACCGGCTTGGTCATCCATCTATCTCGACACTTCGTTCTTTAGTTCCATCTCTTAAATCTTTGTTTAATTTTAATTGTGAGGCATGTCGATTAAGTAAGCATGTTAGGAGTACATATTCTCCTTGTCTTACAACTACTAGTACTGCTCCGTTTGAATTAATACATTTTGATGTATGGGGCCCTTTAAAGGTCTCTAACATTTCTCAGGTTCAATATTTTGTTACTTTTGTGGATGATTTTACCCGAGTGACTTGGTTGTTTTTGTTTAAAGAACAATCAGAAATTCTTTCAATTTTTAAAAACTTTCATGCAATGGTTCTAACGCAATTTGGAAAAAAAATCAAACCCTTAGATCCGATAATGCTAAGGAATATTTTTCTAATGAGTTCAAATTGTTTTGTGAGGGTAGTGGGCTTCTTCATCAAACATCATGTGCCTATACCCCTCAACAAAATGGTGTTTCTAAAAGAAAGAATTGTCACCTCCTTGAGATTGCTCGGGGCCTCCTCTACTCCATGAAGGTACCCTACTTTTATTGGCTTCATGTTTTCTCATCAATAGGTTACCTTCATCAGTACTTAGAAATCAAACTCCGTATTCTGGTTTGTTTCATGGTGAAGATCCATTTTCTCTTCCTCTTAAAGTATTTGGTTGCACATGTTTTGTTCATGATACTTCACCACATAAAAGTAAACTTGATCCTCAGTCTCTGAAGTGTATTTTTTTGGGGTATTCTGGAACCCAGAAAGGATATATTTGTTATAATCCTACACTTCGAAGGTTGATGGTATCTCGGGATGTGACTTTCTTTGAAGACACTTCCTTCTACTCCTCACATGAGGCTCCTCCAGGGTTTACATCAACTCCTACCACTCCATGTCCTCTTATACCGTTTCATGAAGATATTACTCAACCCCCTGAAGCACTGGCCGTCTCCTCACCTATGGAGTTGTCTGATCCACTTGAGGTAAGTCTTTCTCTTCCTCCTATGTTTGGGCCTGAATTTGATATTCGGCCTATTGCATTACGAAAGGCAACCCGTTCTTGCACTACGTTTCATCCAATTGCCAATTTTATGTCTTCTCAGTGTTTTTAGTTTCTTGCTTCTCTTTCGTCTGTTTCCATACCACTATCGTATCAGGATGCCCTGAAGCATCTAGGATGGAAGGTGGCTATGGATGAAGAAATGCATGCATTATATGAAAATCAAACATGGACATTGGCATTGTTACGGTCCCGGATCTGACACAAGGATTCTTTGGGAGGAACTGAGGTCTGCCACAGGTTACGGGTCTTCCAGGCATTACTGGGATAGTAGGAAGACATGGGGAAGACGAAATTGAAAGATCAAGCCTAAGGGAAGCTTGAAAACCCTAGAGCTCGTTGAGAACTCTAAGCCTCTTTACGCTAGATTTAACCTAATTCTTAATACTTCAATCCTTTTCGTTTCTCATTACTCATACCCCTTAAATAGGGTTCACCCTGTTAGGGTATAAGATAAAATATTACAAAAATACCCCTATAAATAAATATTCCAAAAATACCCCTATAAATAAAATATTCCAAAAATACCCTTGTGGCCTAAAACTATCCTATCAGGATACCCTGAAGCATTCAGGATGGAAGGTGGCTATGGATGAAGAAATGCATGCATTATATGAAAATCAAACATGGACATTGGCATCGTTTTTACGGTCCCGGATCTGACACAAGGATTCTTTTGGAGGATTTGGAGTCTACCATAGGTTATGGGTCTTCCAGGCATTACTGGGATAGTAGGAAGACATGGGGAAGACGAAATCGAAAGATCAAGCCTAAGGGAAGTATGAAAACCCTAGAGCTCGTTGAGGAGAACTCTAAGCATCTTTATGCTAGATTTAACCTAATCCTTAATACTTCAATCCTTTTCGTTTCTCATTACTCATACCCCTTAAATAGGGTTCACCCTGTTAGGGTTTAAGATAAAATATTCCAAAAATACCCCTATAAATAAAATATTCCAAAAATACCCCTGTGGCCTAAAACTGAAATAAATAAAGTAAATTAAATAAAACACTAAAATAATAATGTTATTGCGTGCATAACATTACACCCTCCTTGGAAGATGAGCTTGTCCTCAAACTCGAAAGTAGTGTCTGTATGTCGACGTCTCCACCGGTGCTGAAGTAGCATTCGCGATAGCTATGACCCTCCCTCTGTTTGCCCACTTTTTTTTTGGGCCGGTACGAGTTAACCTGGGTCGATTCGGTTCAGGAACCCCCGGTCTGGCGTGCAACTCAGTGGACCGCACTTTTTTTTTTTTTTTGGGCCAGTCCGAGTTAACCGGGGTTGACTCGGTTCAGGAACCCCCAGTCCGGCGTGCAACTCAGCGGACTGCACCAATTAAATTTTCCTAAGTTAGGAAAATTTAATCGGGACTCGTCTTCTTCCTTCGGCAGCTCTCAAACTCTGCGGCCGGCGGATCCTTTCCTCACGACACCGACGAAGGCGGGCAACGGACGTCTCCTTCCACTCTCACGGCACCGACAGAGTCACCTGATTTTTCAGTGGTGAATAGCAGCCTGTTGGGGCTTCGCCGCCTGGATAGTTTTCGAGACAGGAGGCTCTCGAAAACTTGTGAATCGTCGTTGCTCAGCCTCCCAGAACAGAGATCCCTTGCGGAAAAGTCGCTTACGGCGCCGACAAACTATCCTACTTTGCCGGTGGTGAAGAGAAGCCCGTTGGTGCTTCGCCACTGGGAGCATTGCCGAGACAGAGAACCTATGTTTCTCAGCCCCCCAGAATAGAGACCAGCGGAAATTTCGTCGAAAATTTCACATATGGCACCGACGGAATTTCCTATTCCCCTCTGATTTCGAATTTGAGGTCACCCCTTAAATCCTTCTGTGACGACGATTTCGGAATTTCCTCTGTTAGGAAATCACCTCCCCGCTGTAGCTTCAGTTCGGAGATACGCACGACTTCCATTGGGAAAGGGTGAGCCCCTTCCTTTTTTGAAATTCCGGTGTCTCCGCCGTCAGATTTTGGACGTTTGGAGAGCTTTTTCGAGACAAAGGACTCTCGGATTTCATACTTCGTCTGTTGTTAGTCCGAGAGAGCTTCCGCTGCGTTTTCTGTGCCGATGTCGTGCTAGGAGAATTCAGGTCGTGTGACCTATTTTACGGCAACGCATGGCTCTCTTCCATAACGTTCAATTGAAGCATCTAACCGTGCCCGTATTTCTTCCAATTCCTTACCCATAGCAATCCATCTTTCTTAGGATATAAAATAACCAATTGTGTTCCCGCTTTGATACCAATTGTTACGGTCCAGGATCTGACACAAGATTCTTTGGGAGGATCTGGGGTCTGCCACGGATTACGGGTCTTCCAGGCATTACTGGGATAGTAGGAAGACATGGGGAAGACGAAAACGAAATATCAAGCCTAGGGAAGCTTGAAAACCCTAGAGCTCGTTGAGGAGAACTTTAAGCCTCTTTACGCTAGATTTAACCTAATTCTTAATACTTCAATCCTTTTCATTTCTCATTACTCATACCACTTAAATAGGGTTCACCCTGTTAGGGTTTAAGATAAAATATTATAAAAATACCCCTATAAATAAAATATTCCAAAAATACCCCATGTGGCCTAAAACTGAAATAAATAAAGTAAATTAAAGAAAACACTAAAATAATAATTTTATTGCGTGCATAACAGCATCGCTCCCAAAAGGTAAAAAATTGATTGGTTGCATATGAGTTTTTTTAGTGAAACACAACCCAGATGGGTCGGTTGCTCGCCTTAAAGCACACCTGGTTGGAAAAGGTTATACTCAGTGCTATGGGATAGATTATGAAGAGACTTTCTCTCCATTTGCAAAACTGAACTCGGTCCGTATCATCATTTCTACTGCTACTAACTCATCTTGGCTAGTATATCAGCTCGATGTAAAAAATGCATTTTTAAATGGTGATATACGCAAAGAAATTTATATGGTCCAACCACCAGGATATGTGGTTGAGAGGGAGTCCGTATGCCAATTAAAAAAATCTTTATATGGGCTTAAACAAACCCCTCGGGCTTGGTTTGATAAATTCAATCAAGCGCTTCTATGATTCGGCATTCATAGGAGCTCGGTTGATCACTCAGTATATGTTAAAGATACTATCAAAGGGAAGATATTATTGGTCGTGTATGTTGATGATATTATCTTGATTGGAGATGATGCTCATAGTTTACAAGAAATGAAGAAAATGATATGTAAAGAGTTCAAGACTAAAGATTTGGGTAAGCTCAAATATTTTCTGGGTATAGAAGTCATTCAATCAAATCATGGAATAGTATTGTCTCAAAGAAAATACGTCTTGGATCTTCTTGAAGAAACAGGAATGAAGGGTTGGAGACCAATTGATACACCTATGGATGAGAATGAAAAATTGTGTGTCACAACTGGAGAAGATGTTGACATTGGAAAATATCAAAGACTTGTGGGAAAATTGATCTATCTCACGGTAACCAGGCCAGATATATCATATGTTATGAGTGTGATAAGCCAATTCATGCACAAACCACAAATTACTCACTGGCAACCATTGGAGAGAATACTACGATACTTAAAAGGTGCTCCGGGAAGAGGATTGCTATATAAACAACATGGTCACTTCAATATAGAATGCTTCTCAGATGCAGATTGTGCTGGATCACCTGATGATAGAAATTCTACATCTGGGTATTGTACCCTTGTTGGGGGAAACTTGGTCACATGGAAAAGCAAAAAGCAGAACGCGATTGCAAGATCTAGTGATGAAGCAGAATACCGAGCTATGGCCCACACTGTAAGTGAACTTTTATGGATAAAGATGCTTCTTACTGAATTGGGATTTTATAAAGGAGGTTTTATGGGCCTACATTATGATAATCAAGCAGCTATTCACATTACGTCAAATTCAGTTTTCCATGAAAGAACTAAACATATTGAAATGGATTGTCATTTTATAAGGGAAAAGTTTCAAGCAGGAATAATTTCTCTTAAATATGTTTCATCTCAAGCGCAATTAGCTGATATCCTCACCAAACCGGTAACGTCCAAAGTTCTAATTTATATAGGTGGCAAATTGGGTATTTATAATGTATTTTCTCATCCAGCTTGAAGGGGAGTGTTGGAAGATGGGCTCAAGCCCACAAGCTCAAGGCTAGAAGCCCACACGTCAAAGGAGTGGCAAAGTGGTTATTTATCATATGTTCCATAGGGATGGCATGGAGATGTAAATACATTGTCTTAGTATATCTTTTAATCTATTGAGTTGTAACCATAAGGGCTTTGTACCACTATAAATAAGAGCATTAGCTAAGAGGTAAGGGATTCAATCCTTCTTCTCTCTTTGGAAAAACATCCAGCCACCCTCTGTTCTCTCTTGACACATTCTCTCCTTCCCTTAATCCAAATTCTCCTCTCAAACGTCCTTCTCCTTTCTCCCTCTTCTCTCTCTTCTCTCCTTCTTCTTCCACGTTAACCTAGAGTCATTCTTATGGAGTCCTAACTTCTACAAGAAGTTTCATAAATCTATAAATAGAGATTTGGGGGGGGGGGGGTGGGGGTTAGGAATCAAGTCCACAACCCTTCTTCCTCCAGTTTTCTCCCAATGAGTTTCTCTCCCTTTTTCTCCATGAGCTAAATTCATGGAATCCTGAAAATCAACATGGTATCAGAGCTTTGATTTTCAGGACTCGGAGTATGGTTTTTCAAGATTCCAAAAACAGATTATTTTTCTTTTCTCATATTGTTGCTTTTTTTAGTTGGTGAAATTCGTGGTTTATTTTTATGGTATTGTTTTCTTTCTTCAGTTTATTTTTCTGCTAGAGCATGATGAGATCAAGGTCAAAAAAAATTTTCTCTCATTAATCTGTTGCTAGTATTTTTTTATCTCCACCTCAAGAGTTATAGTTTTTCCAGTAAGGGTCCTCACAAATATCTGCAGACGTAGAACCAGATGCAGGGTGGATTCTTTCTAAATGTTGTAGTCAGCCAATGTCCTGCCATCTTCGATTTGCTTCCTAGCAATGATAAGCCTCTGCTAGTCCGGAGGGATGCCTTCCTTGTTCTGAATCTTTGCCTTGGCATTATCAATTGTATCCAAGCTCTCAACTTCGAGGGTGATCGTCTTCTCAGTGAGAGTTTTCACAAAGATCTGCATCTTGATCAAACGAAGAAAGAAACAGAAAGCGACATCATTTTTGCTGCTCGACTCTGCTCCACCATCAACGTCGGTATTTCCAGTTTTTGGAAACTCGAAGATCACTCATTTACTCGATATCCCGCCTCGGTTTCCATTCGAAGTCAAAAACTAGTTCTGAAGGTGCCGCTTCGGGACTCTGTTTTCCTGCTTCTATTACTGTTTTTAATCTAAGTTCATGGTTGTCTTGGATCGCTCTCTATTATGACCAAGATCGTAATCCAAGCATAATAAACCATAAATCCGAGAGTATAATCACCACAAAGCATACAAACCATATAGAAAACGCAATATAGGCATAATAACAGTAAATCAACAGCAAAACACAAGAGGCAACGATCTTATGTGGTTCAACGACAGCCTACATCCACGGGAGGAGACGAAAAATCCACTAATTGGAAAAGGGGTGAAGCTTTGCGGTTTCAAGCATACAAAATCGAGCTCCTACACAAGGTCAAGCTCTGATTGCTCCCTCTACGAACCCCCTCTTTCTCTGTGCAGAGAATCCCCCGAAAACCTCATCGTCCCGACCTTTCTCCTCCTTAAAACCCCCAAATCAGAGAACTCCCGATTTAATTCCGTAATCGGGTCCCGACATGGATCCGAACCGGGTAATCAGTTCGGGTCTGGTAATTGGATTCAAGACACCCGATTAAAAAATCTCCACCTTGGCTTGAATTCAATTACTTATCTCTGAAAAACTGAACATGTCTATCGCCTTCTCCACCTTGCCTCCTAGGGCATCTAAATTGAGCAGCATCACTACCCGTGACCCCTTCACGGTAGTTAGAGGGCTCTGGAAACTGAACGGTCTCTCACAATGACGACTCCCTACTACCTCTACTAGTAACACGTGGAAAACCTCACTGCAATCTCTGCCTGCAACCACTGCTGCCTCTGCCTCTGCCTACAACCATTGCTGCCTCTGCCTCTGCCTACAGCCACTGGAAGACTTCTCTACTACAATGACTCTATTATGGTCCTGGATTAAGTACCTGTGTCTTCCGCTCTTAACAAGCCGGTCTTTTGGGTAGTATTGGCTAGGTATTTAACATTTGGTATCAGAGCAGGCGCTACGTCCCGAGTTTGACTCCCCGCGTGCGCGGGCGACCGCAATCCCCGGACGTTCCCCAAAGGCTCTCATCGCTGTGTTAATGCCGCCGTGGTCGTCGGCTCAGGAGGGCGGGGTGTACTGTTATGGTCCTGGGTTAAGTACCTATGTCTTCCGCTCTTAACAGGCCGATCTTTTGGGTAGTATTGGCTAGGTGTTTAACATTCCCTCTGGAATCAATGACTCTCAGCCCTCTGGCAACGATGAGTCTCCACAACTCCAGCCTCTGGCAACGGCGAGTCTCGATGTTATGGACTCCATAGCATCAAGAGTGGCTAACCGGAGAAGAGAATAGATGGAGTAAACTTGTATTTCAATATCTTAGGGGTTTAATTGTAATTTGAAGTTCCATAAGGGTCTAATTGTAATTATAGAACCTTTGATGTTTTCCTTGACCTATTTAGGGCGTCAAGTGAAGTAATGAAGACAAGCATTGAGTATTAGTCTAAATGAGATCAGGTTCTCTCTCAAAAGAGGCCTAACGTGAGAGCACCTTTCAAGGCTCACGTCCTTCACCATTGGGCGTTCCAAGAACCCCAAATCCTTCCCTTCCTCATCATTCAATCTGGAAGCTAGAGGAGATCGCCGGGTGACTCGATCCATGGCTAGAGAGCCTAACAATGTGGTATCAGAGCGGACCACCCTTGGTGATTCCTCTTCACCTGCAGAAATTCGAAATTTTGTGGAAGAAAACCATGCTGGTCTACAATCTCAAATCAATGGCTTGGAGGGAAAATTCCAGATGTTGCTGTCACGCATGGAGGAAGGCTTCACCCAGCTCTCAGTCCAGATGGCATCCTCCTCACGTCCAGCAGATCCCCTCAACCCTCTACCAACACCTCCACCTCCTCCCCTGCGCCAAACACCTCAACCTCGTGGGGGCCTCAATCCAGCCCCTCCTACCGTGCCAAGGTACACAAAGCTTGATTTTCCAACGTATGATGGGTCCTCCGACCCTTTAATGTGGTTGCACAGGTGTGATCATTTCTTTTCCAATCAAGGAACTCTGCCCGAAGGCAAGGTTCAATTGGCCGCCTTCCACATGCTCGATGAAGCGCTTATGTGGTTTCATCAATTCAAAAACGAATTCATGGTCTATGATTGGGAATTTTTCAAAGAAAATTGTATGCTACGGTTTGGTCCTCCGCTTCGCAGCAACCCAGTTGGGGATTTGGTCAATCTAAAACAGAGTGGAACTATAGAACAATATCAGAAATTGTTCCAAGAAAAACTTGCTCGTGCAAGTCATTTGGTCCGACCTGAACTTTATGTCAATTTGTTCACGGCTGGCCTGGTAGAACCCCTTCGCCTAGAAGTGGAATTGGAAGCCCCCACCTCCCTAGCCCACGCAATGAATTTGGCAAGAGCATTGGACACCAAACAGCGCCTCTTCCGTGAGTCCTTAAACAAACGTCCTCCTTGGCAACCTCGCCCACAGCCCCATGGCCCTTATCCCACTCACCCCAGGCCTCCTCCCACCCAACCATCACCACCACCACCAGCCTTTACACCCCCACCTGGTTTTATCAAACGTCTGACAAAAGCCGAAATTGATCAGAGGAGGGCTCAGGGCCTATGTTTCAATTGTGATGAGAAATTCGTCAAGGGCCATCTATGCAAAAGACTATTTTGGGTAGAAATAGAAGACCCCTCAGAGGATGACTTTCAGGAGGATATGGACCAAACCGAGGAGGAAACACCAGAAATCTCCCTCCATGCCATGACCGGCCTGCATAGCACAAATACCATGCAGGTCCATGCCACCTTGAAACATCATATTCTGCTAGCACTCGTGGACTCAGGCAGCACACATAATTTTATAAGCAGCCAGGCAGCACAACAGTTGGGTTTATCACTACAGCAGAAATCAGGCATATCAGTCTCAGTGGCTAATGGTGACAAGGTCACCACCGTGGGGTTCGGTTCAGCAGTGCCCTTTACTATTGAAGGTCACTCCTTTGTAGCAGATTTTTTGGTCATACCGTTGGCTGGGTTTGACCTTGTCTTGGGCATTAAATGGCTACAGCGATTGGGTCCGATCTTATGGGATTTCCAATCCCTGACCATGAGTTTTAACCAGGACACCCATCCGATCACCCTCCATGGCAATAGCGCCCAGAGGCCATGCAGCCTCCACACACTTTCGGTGGATACTTCAAAAGGGGATAACTTAGCTTCATTGTTGGCCGAATATGCTGATTTATTTCAGGCACCTGCCGACCTTCCTCCTATCAGAGTGTGTGATCACAGAATTCGTTTGAAGATGGGCACAGAACCAGTGGTAGTGCGTCCCTACCGCTATCCCCATGTGCAAAAAGATGAGATAGAACGTCAATGTCAACAAATGCTACAACAAGGTATTATTCAGCCTAGTCGTTCTCCTTTTTCATCCCCGGTATTGCTGGTAAAGAAATCAGATAAATCTTGGCGCTTTTGTGTGGATTACCGTGACCTCAATGCTCGCACCATCAAAGATAAATTTCCAATTCCAGTGGTCGATGAATTATTGGATGAGTTACACGGCTCTCAATTATTTACAAAGTTGGACTTAAAATCAGGCTACCATCAGATTCGGGTTTATTCAGAGGATATCGAAAAAACTGCCTTCCGCACCCACCATGGTCACTACGAGTTCTTGGTGATGCCATTTGGGCTATCCAATGCCCCGTCCACCTTTCAAGCGCTTATGAACCAGGTATTTCGCCCTTTCTTACGGAAGCATGTCTTAGTTTTTTTTGACGATATACTGGTCTATAGCAAAACTTGGGCAGCACACTTGCATCAATTGAGACAGGTTTTCACCATTCTCCGAGCACACCATTTATTTCTCAATCGTGCCAAATGTGACTTTGCCACATCCGAAGTAGCTTATTTGGGGCATGTGATATCAGCATCCGGGGTGAAACCAGACTTCAGCAAGATACAATCGGTGATGGATTGGCCCACACCTCACACCGTTACTGCTTTGAAAGGGTTCCTTGGTCTCGCAGGGTATTATAGAAAATTTATCAAAGACTACGGTCACCTGGAAGCACCATTGCATAATTTACTGAAGAAACATGCCTTTCAGTGGTCTCAGTTGGCAGACTCCTCATTTAACAACT